>NC_089845.1:99623471-100316596 GCF_035609145.1 Eleutherodactylus coqui
TGGCACTAATTTTAACCCCTTAGTGACCAAGCCTGTTTGCGCCTTAATGACCAACTACATTTTCTGGGTTTTTTGGCATCGCGTGTCAGGAGCCATAACTTTTAATTTTTTCCAGTGATATATCCTTATGTGGGCTTGCTTTTTGCTGGACAAGTTTTATTTTTTAATGGCATCATTTTTGGCTACATATAATATACTGTATAACTTTTATTACTTTTTTAATGGGTATTGGGGACAAAAAAAGAAATTCTGCCATTTGTCTTTTGGATTTCATTTTTATGGTGTTCAGTGTTCAAAATAAATAATGTGATAATATTTTTTTCTGGGTCAGCACGATTTCAGCAATACCATACTTAGGCCGCCTGCACATGGCCGGGTCGGATAGAGCCTAGATCATGTGAGGTCATTATCTCCCTCTACTCTTCCTTAGTCAGACCTCATCTGGAATACTGTGTCCAGTTCTGGGCGCCCCACTTTAAAAAAGACATAGACAAACTGGAGCAAGTTCAGAGAAGAGTTACCAAGATGGTGAGCGGTCTGCAAATCATGTCCTATGAGGAACGGTTAAAGGATCTGGGAATGTTTAGCTTGCAAAAAAGAATGCTGAGAAGAGACTTAATAGCTGTCTACAAATATCTGAAGGGTTGTGACAGTGCAGAGGGATCAGCCCTATTCTCATTTGCACAAGGAAAGACTAGAAGCAATGGGATGAAACTGAAAGGGAGGAGACACAAATTAGATATTAGAAGTGAGGGTGATCAATGAGTGGAACAGATTACCACCGGAGGTGGTGAGTTCTCCTTCAATGGAAGTGTTCAAAGGCTGGACAGACATCTGTCTGGGGTGATTTAGTAAATCCTGCACTGAGCAGGGGGTTGGACCAGATGACCCTGGAGGCCCCTTCCAACTCTACCATTCTATGATTCTATGATTTTTATTTTTCCATCGACTGAGCTCTATGGGGGCTTCATTTATCCAATTTTTGTGAATATATAATATATTTTGATTGCTTTTTATTTCCAAGATTAACAATATCTGCAATTCTGGCATGTTTCAATTTTTAACAGCGTTCACCATGCAGTATAAATGATGTGTTATATTAATTCTGCAGGCCGTTATGATTACACCAATTCCAGTCAATGGGACAGTCAAGCACATTGTATGCCGTGTGATGTGCACGTGAGTGTAATGTCATGTTTCCCATTGAAATGAATGGGAAACACTTGCCAATCCTCCGATGCGCATGAAATAGGCGCTGGAGAATCAGAATTTCAGTAAAGTAATTCGAGGCGTTTATGCATGAAAAACACCTCGAATCCACGGGTAAGATGCATGTTGACAAGCGCGATATTGAGAGAGGTTTCTTGGCCCAATATCGCGTTCGCCTGTGTGAATGTAGCCTGGGGTTTTTTTTTTTTGCAGAATGATCCATGCAATGTTTTGATTTCTTTCTATACCGTTTTTCATAAGGCAAAATAGGAAAAATTTCACCGTGTTTTTTGTAGTTTGCTTTTATGACGTGTACTGTGTAGGTAAAAAGAGGTACTCCTTTTTTTCTCTGGGTCATTACGAACGCAGCAATACCGAATGTGATTTTGTTTTTTACTTAGTAAAGAGGGAAAGGGCTTTTGGCGTTTTTTGGTTTTTTTTATACTTTAACTTATTATTTATGCTCCTCTAGAGGTCTTGATAATCAGCATCTTTTATCATTCTTCTAATACACTACTTCTATACTTCAGTATAGCAGTGTATTAGAATGGCTGAGCCTCGTAGGCCACTGTAGCTAGTAGACCCAGAGGCTATAGTCAACCCATCTGAACCTCGCGATCACATCAGAGAAGTCCGATAGGTGACAGAAAGAGCCCCCTTGCTCTGTCAGCCTTTTACATGCCGTGGTCGCACTGACACAGAGTGTAAAGGGTTAAACAACAGTGATCAGAGGTTTCTTTGGTCTCCGATGTTAGAGCAAGTGCTTGGCTGTCATCCGACAGCGGAGCACCTGCTCTCCCTGGCATGAGAGACCAGCACCAGGCTTCTAATGCAGTACTGTCAAAAGGCGGCGCTGTAGATAAAGTATGACTTTGTAATCAGACAACTCCTATGGGCTTCTTTACAGGATTACAGCATATTACATGGACAGGTTTTCCACGCATAATGTGCTGCTATGTTGCCACTAACACATATTGCGCAAAATCCACATACACGCCCAGATAGTGCATGGCAATCAGCGGCATGTAGCAAGTATGCAATATCACTGCGTACTTGCTGCATGCCGCACAACTGTCTGATGCGGGTGGCATGCGGCGACTTGTGCTTGTGTGAAGGTGCCTTTTAAAGAAGTATTGTATGAAGGTTTCATATTTTTGGGCACTATGTGGTAATATTACAAGGACATTACCTAAAGAATAAACTTTTTAAAAAAGTTTTGACACATTACAGTGATTTGTCAGAAGTTTTGATCATGAGGGGTCCGGGTGCTTGGAATTTCAACTTTCATTGTAACGGATGAACAGAAGTACTGAGCTGAGCATTGTACCTGTTTGGCTGTCATTGCGAGTGGAGTACAGACTCCATAGACTTTTTATGGAACCCATATACCATCCTGAGCAGTGACGGAAACAGCCAAGCAGGTACAGCAATCTACTCCCTGCTTCTGACTATTAGTCATAGCAATTGGTGGGGATCTCAGAAGACGGACTCTCAATGATCAAAACGTCTGATAGATCACTAGGACATCAAAGTTTAGTTACCCTTTAATCACTGTATAAAAGTTTTATTTTATATATTCTGAAAAAACTGTATAAAGATGTTAAGCGGGATGGAGGTCCTATTTTCTTTGCTGCCCAGATTCCATTCTTGTATAGAACAACTCTGAAAAAGAGCTTCTAAAATAAAAAAATAAGCAAATTGGCAAATCACTGATTATAAAAATCAAGAATAAAGATAGTTTTGTATCTTCAGATTCTATGCAGACCTCTGTGTCTCCATGGTTACAGACTACAAACAAAGCCTGATCTACAGTTATGTGTGAAGGCCCTTTTACATGAACCGATGGTTAATGAGCTTCCGTTATAACTAGAGATGAGTGAGCGTACTCGTTAAGGGAAATTACTCGAGCTAGTATCGCCATTTTCGAGTACATGCCTAATTGCCCTAAAAGATTCGGGGGGGCGGCGGGGAAGAGCGTCTTCCCGTATGAACGAGGGATATGCTGCTGGCAAAAATTAGTAAAGCACTCAAGGCGTGGTGGGGAATGACACTTATCTACCTCAACCTACCTGAACTTTATTGAAGAACATGACCACTAGACTTGAGGCCTCATTTAGACAAGCTGTTTTAGCGCAGTAAAGCCGTGAAAAGATTGCGCCTGTACTGCACTAAAGATCGCAGGAACAGGTGAATTCCAGCTTTTTTAATTAGCCCGTTAACACGGTTGGAGGTGCGTGTTTTCCAGCTCCCACAGGAGTCTATGGAAAGCACGCAGCAAGGACAGGTCAGGTCCTATCTTTTCTCGCACCACGGACCTTAGATGAGGGCATTATAGCCATCATGTCCTATCTTTGATTGATGTGAGAATTTAGCGCATCTAAAATTCCTTCATGTGAATGGTTCTATAAGAATCCATTGGTTCTTACAGAAGCGCTCTTTTCACGCGCCTCTAATGCGCTAAAACAGCACTCATGTGAACGAGGCCTTGGTCCAATGCCGAGCTGCCCGGAAGTAATGATAGCTCAGAGGCAGCTCATTATTGGATTTTAGTGTAGCAGCGGCTGAGATCAGGGCTATTCTTCTTCAATAAAGTGCCGGGCACTACACATAACTGCATGCGGGCCACTCCTTCAAGAACTACACATAACTGCAAGCGGGCTACTCCCCCCAAGAACTACACATAAATGCAAGCTGGCCAATACCCTCAAGAACTACACATAACTGCAAGCGGGCCACTCCCCTCAACAACTACACATAACTGCAAGCGGGCCACTCCTCTCAAGAACTACACATAACTGCAGGTGGGCCACTCCCCTCAAGAACTACCCATAACTGCAAGCGGGCCACTCCCCTCAAGAACTACACATAACTGCAAGCGGGCCACTCCCCTCAAGAACTACACATAACTGCAAGCAGGCCACTCCCCTCAAGAACTACACATAACTGCTGGTGGGCCACTCCCCTCAAGAACTACACATAACTGCAAGCCGGCCACTCCCTTCAAGAACTACACATAACTGCAAGAGGGCCACTCCCCTCAAGAACAACACATAACTGCAAGCAGGCCACTCCTCTCAAGAACAACACATAACTGCAAGCGGGCCACTCCCCTAAAGAACTACACATAACTGCAAGCGGGCCACTCCCCTCAAGAACTACACATAACTGCATGCGGGCCACTCCCCTCAAGAACTACACATAACTGCAAGTGGGCCACTCCCCTAAAGAACTACACATAACTGCTGGTGGGCCACTCCCGTCAAGAACTACACATAACTGGAAGTGCGCCACTCCCCTCAAGAACTACACATAACTGAAAGCGGGCCACTCCCCTCAAGAACTACACATAACTGCAGGTGGGCCACTCCCGTCAAGAACTACACATAACTGAAAGCGGGCCACTCCCCTCAAGAACTACACATAACTGCAAGCGCGCCACTCCCCTCAAGAACTACACATAACTGCAAGCGCGCCAGTCCCCTCAAGAACTACACATAACTGCAAGCGCGCCACTCCCCTCAGGAACTACACATAACTGCAAGCGCGCCACTCCCCTCAAGAACTACACATAACTGCAAGTGGGCCACTCCCCTCAAGAACTACACATAACTGCAAGCGGGCCACTCCCCTCAAGAACTACACATAACTGCAAGCGGGCCACTCCCCTCAAGAACTACACATAACTGCAAGCGGGCCACTCCCCTCAAGCAAATGTGGGAAAAATGAACGAACGATTGTTTATCCCCATATGAGCCTGTGTAAAGGCCAGTTAAAAGAGCACAAATCTCGAAGATTGGTGCTGATTTAACAGTGCTATCGGGCCATGTTAACAAAGCCGCTAAGGCCTCATGTCCACGGGATAATTTTTATTTTAAATCTGCAGCGTTTTTCCTGCATGCTGATCCGCGCCCCATAGGGATGCATTGGACACCCACAGGTAGTTAAATACCTGCAGATGTCATTTTTCCCTTCAGCCGCGGATCCGCGTGCGGGAAAAAAAACGCGACATGCTCCATTTTCGTGCGAGTGTCCCGCGGGGACAGCTCCCGCAGGCTTCTGTTGAAGCCTATGGAAGCCGTCCGGATCCGTGGAACACCCGTACCAGAATTAAAACTCACCTGTCCTTGACAATGCGGGTCTCTCCTCCGTCGTGGCCGGATCTTCTTTCTTCGGTTCAGCGGATGTGCCCTGCACATTCGCGCGGCACGCTGCCCACGTGCCGAGCACATCCGCCGGGCCGAAGAAAGAAGATCCGGCCACGACGGAGGGGAGACACGCAGCGTCAAGGACAGGTGAGTTTATTCTTTTTTCAGGCCTTGTGTCCGCGGGAAAGGAGGGACCCGCTGCGGATTCTGCATGGAGAATCCGCGGCGGGCCTGATTTTCCCCGTGGACATGTGGCCTTACTCTCCTCTATCTGCCACTTTGTCTTGCTAAGGGATACTTCACACAAGTGTATTTGTGCTCATTTTTGCTCGTGTAAAATTTACATGCACAATGCGCAGAGAATAGTACCCACTGATATCGATGGGTCGTACACATATCCCGAATTTGCATGTGCCAAAAAATAGAACATGCTCTGTTTTCCTGTACATTTGTACACTAAAGGTCCTCATTAACGTCCTTGGTGGGTGCGCAAATGCTCGCACAATGCGCAAGCAGATGCGTGAAAAACAGTGCAATTCCGTGGAAAAAAAGAACACATCTGCAACTGGTGGGAGATTTTGAATCAAAATTGTTTGCAAATTTTATTAATTTCTTTTACACAGGCGTCTGCGTTTTTACGTTCGCCGCCGCAGTTTAGCTCTGTTAAGCTGTCTCCCCCTTTCCTCTTCCTCGCTGGCTCTCAGCAAGGGAAGGTGGGACAGGGCCGGAGCTTAGCAGCTAGCTCCACCCCGGGCTCTCCCATTGCAAACAGCCAGCAAGGGGCGGAGAGGGGGGAGGGGGGGAGGTTAGCAGTCACGCTGCTAAACTCCCACTCACCTTCATTCTCCGGCAGCTACCACAGGCTGCCATAGGAGTCTATGCAGCCGCCACCATATTCTGTCCAGAAAGATAGTTCCAGGACTATCTTTCCTGCTTGGCGTAAAAGTGCTTAGCACTATATTGGCCGTCCGGGCGCTTTTATGCTGCGGGAATACGCCTGTGTGATCTGACGCATTGTAATCCAATGCATCTGATGGTAGCGTATATCGGCTGGCCATGAAAATGGTGGCCAATATACGCCCTTGTGAATAAGCCCTTAGGCTGGCTTTACACGGAACAACTATTATCCAAGTAGTCGCTTGATAGAGCGACAGTTGTTCCGTGTAATTATGGCCTTCAACCGGGTGACGAGTGAGAATTTTTTCACTAGTAACTTTGTTACAACTCACCTGAAAATAGTCGCGGGTCGATTAATTACCGTCTGGTTTAAACAGGTAAACGTTTTCTTTGAACGATTAGCGAACACCGCTGCAGGTGTGCGCTTGTTCAGCCTGAGCCTCCCACTGCAAGCTAATTGGCTCCTACGTTTTTTGAACATTATGCTCTCCCACTTGACGTCTGTCGGTTCCCAAAAACACATAAAACCGTGCAACTGATCCTCAACTGAACAATCCCTCCTGATCCACGAAAGAACACTCGCTGCTTCCGTCTCTGTATAGTTTTGGTCACCGACTATACAGTTGAACCAGCAAGAGACCGCAATAGCAAGTATTCGCTCGAAGACCACTTGCACGTATTTATGTGCAATCAGTGGCAAACAATGAGCTTGCGCTGGGGAGGAATCGAAAGTCTAAATACACCCGCCAAAGAACCTCACGCCCCCTTAGTCAATGGACTATTTTTTGGCCTGTGTAAATGAGCCCAAGAATTTGTTCAAAGATCACAAAAAGTCAACAAAAATGACTCTGTGCTAAAAGTTATTTGTACGCTTTAGTGACCATTCAGACCATAGGTGTCCCGGGTAAAGCCACCCTTACTCCGGTCGGTAGTGAGACCCCTCATTATTGATTTCATTGGGTTCAAATGTACTTTTTTACACGTTGCTTACATCACCAAGAAAACCTCCTACACAAACGTCGACATCAATTTTGTGGAACTTCCTACGCAGCATTCAAGGCAGTAAATTAGTTTAGAAAGCACTTTACAAATTTTACAATGAAGCAGATATTTTCCTGCAAGACTTTCACAAAAAGAAAAAAAAAAGACAAAACAAGAAAGGCTCCGTTCAGTCGAAATTCAATGACAGCTGCCAAAGACTGTCAGCGAGATTAAGGATGCAGCGTCTCTGCTGAGCATTAATCAGCCAACTGC
This sequence comes from Eleutherodactylus coqui, assembly GCF_035609145.1. Taxonomy (NCBI): domain Eukaryota; kingdom Metazoa; phylum Chordata; class Amphibia; order Anura; family Eleutherodactylidae; genus Eleutherodactylus; species Eleutherodactylus coqui. Next base: position 99,630,977 of record NC_089845.1, read on the forward strand.
TTTCAGGCCTTTCTGTAAAGACGTATAATAGATAAATGTACAATTATGTTGTCTACATGGAAATAAAAGATTTCTACACAAAAATGAAATAAAAGGGCAATCAGACATACAAACAACTCTCCCCGAATGAGGGAAAGCGAATGAAGGAATAATAGACGCGGCTTGTAAACAATAACGGAGGTCACACAACAAAATGGCGAGCATTGAGAGCGAGTTATCAGGTAGCCGGAAACGCTGGACATATTCCGCTGCTCAGTTTCATACAGTTAGGCCGGCTTCAGAAGAGAGAGTATGAGCAATTGCGCTCGCTGCAGCGCAACATTTTTGCGCTATGAGCTAGGCTTTTTTCACGTACATGTGTGTATTTTACTGTATTTCTCCTGGTCGCAGGGTATTTTTTTTTCCTGCACATGGGAACAAAGACGCGCCGATTGAAATGGCTGTTTTGTTTAGTGTGTTACAAATATATTCTCTTTCTTGCATAATTACGCAGTATTTAAGGCATCATATATGCACACATTTGCGCACCCCACATCGACTTCTATGAGAATTTTTGGAGCACAAATCCGCAGAAAAATAGAACATGTTCTAAATTTTTAAAGCACGCACAAAAAAAGGAAAAGAGAACAAACCCATTGAATTTGATGGCTTCTTTTCTCTGCGTATTGCGTCCGCAAAGTGGGCCTTAAAAACAGTTGCTATGTTAAAACCCTTTGCAATCATATTTTGGATTTAGGGTTTCCTAGGGGGCTTTCTCTTTCTGCCATTATACAATGGCGCCATCTGCTGGGAGCCAGTACTGCAGTATGGGACATGCTGGAGAGGCCCCCGACAACAGAGCAGCCTGTAATCTACAGTAAGAATACCCTGCCAGACATCCTCCGACATCGGAGCTGTACAGCCTTCAATCAAAAGGTCTTCAGATTTTCTTCTTGAATTTAAGCCGAACTCTTATGCCCCCTGCACACGGGCGGAAATTCCGCAGCAGGATTTTCCGCAGAATTTCTGCCCGTGGAAGCTGCCATAGGATTGCGTTAGAAAACGCAATCCTTGGCAGACAGCCGCGATTTGTTCGTGCGAAATCACGTGCAGAAAACAAATTGTGGCATGTGCTATTTCTGTGCGGGGCTCTGTCACTCCCCAGCCGCCGGCCGCAACATCAAAGAGCCAGAGCCGCGGGAGAGGTGAGTGCAGCGCTGGTCCCTGCGGGGGCTCCCTCAGCCTAACCCTCAATCCCAGTGTAAAATCACTGCAGGCTCATGTCAGCCTCCTCTTCTCAGTCAGCAGCCAATCGGGAGTTAGGGGTGTGACAGGCGCATTCCTCATGTTAAACCCGTAGCTTTCAGTGGCATCAAGGTACACCAGTACCCTGGTGTATTATGTCGTCACTGGAAGTTAGGAGTGGCGACATAATACACCAACATTGACACTTGTTAATGCCCCAGCTTCTGATTGGCTGGGGGGGTGTTTGTTCCCACAACTCCCATCCTGGTCGGGGAGTACAGCGGGAGCAGCGGAAGGGCCAATTTCAGTGCCATCCTGGTCCTGGACGAGAGGCCAAACCTTGGCAACTGCATGAGCGGCAAAGGCCCCCATTGCAGATCCGTCCTGGGAGCATAAGCAACGGCGGCGGGGCCTCTTCAAGTGCCATCCTATTGGTGGCAGAGACGGCGCTGATCCAAGGGGGACCCTCAAGGCCAGCAAAAAAGCAATAGGGGCCCGCAGCAGGCGTCCCCCTTCCATGTGGGCCGCTGATGGATGTCGCTGTTACACTGGGGGGCTGCTGTGGGATGTAGCTGTTACACTGGTAGAGCGCTGTGGGGAGGGAGGGGTCACTATTACCGCTGGGGTATGTTTACATGTGGCAGAAATGGGCAGGGCTGTTTCAAAACAGACAGTGTGCAGATTTTGACTGCTTTTTGGAAGCGGAAATACTGCAGAATTTTCCACATAAATTTCCGCTGAGGACATTCTGCAGTATTTCCGCATTCAAAAAGCAGTCAAAATCTGCACGCTGTCTATTTTGAAGCGGCCCTGTCCTTTTTAGAACAACAGGGGTAAAATCATACGTCGTTATAGGCCCCGCCCCCTGACATGTTGGCACTTTGCGACAAATAAGTGGGTTTTGGGTTGCAGTTTGGGCACTCTGTCTCTAAAAGGTTCGCCATCACTGCCCTAGACGGTTTGGACACCTGTAGACCTGGTCTGCAGCATATGCAGCTCCCCTTTCCTTCCCCCGTTACAGGTGCGGTCTCCAAATGTCTTATGTCTTACGCTGTGTGTCAGTTGGTGGATCCCTGACTCAGTTCCCTATGTCAGCTTGTGTGGCTGATTGTCTATCCCCCTGTATAAGGACACATGGACTTGCTGTGAGTTTCATCTGTGTACATGTGAGTTCTGGGTGGAGGCTGTGTGGTTGCATTACATGTTGTAGTCTGCTGTTAGCCTGTGCCTGTAAGCAGGTATCCTGTGCTTTGTCCTGTTCCTGTTGCAGCTGGCTGTGTGATCTGTATGATTTTGTACAAAATGTCAACTAATACCTCGTATTTATATTCAGCTTATCATCTGTTACTAGTCTTTGCATTGTGGCTGCGGTATGTTGTGTATTCTGGCTCTGTCTGTCCTGTTGGGTATTGAACTCACAACTTTCAGGTTGTGTGTGAGACCTTAGGACTGCGCCACATGAGCTGCTACCTGTGACAGAAAGGCAGAGAGCAACAATCATCTGGAGCTGCTATTTGTTAGAGAGAGGAGCGGCATAGAAGCATAGATTCTGACTCTAAGCGGACTGCTTAGAGAGCAACTTGAGAATTGCGAGCAGAATTGCGAGGTCATCTTTTGTGGTCAGTAGCAAAGGCGATTCCCATCCGACAAAACCGTAAGTGAGGCTGACCTCAATTTGGACATCAAATAATCAATATGCTTGTTGAAGAACCCATGCACTGTGTTAAGGAGATCATACTGTTCAACTGACTACTATTACACTCACTATTACACTCACTGCCGCTTTCCGACAAAGCTAACTTACTATGCGAGTGCAAGCAGTTTTTTACAGCTGAGACACATCCCAAATAGGTGCGATCAGCGTTCATGCTGATCGCGGCTATTAACTCTTTAAATGCCACGGTCAATTATGACAGCGGCATTTATATGCCCCGATCAGAGCTCGGGGGTCAACAAACAGCCCCCTGCAGTGAGATTGCAGGGTGCCGTTCGGTTGCCATGGCAGCCGGGGGGCTTCTGAAAGCCCTCAGTGCTGCCATTGCAGATTGCCTATTAAACAATGTCTGTGCTGTGGCTTAATAGATTGCTTGTCAGAACGTGGTATAATGTAACACTATCTTGTTGCATCGTACTGCAGGAGCGATCAAACCATCACAAGTTCTTGTTCCCTATGGAGGCTAAAAAAAAGTGTAAAAATCAGTTTTAAAAAGTTCTATTCATTAATTAAAAAATTGAAAGGTAAAAAACAATTCAAAACACAACCTTTTCCCATATTTATATTAAAACAAATCTAAATGAAAAACCCCAAAACATATTTGGTATCGCTAAGTCCATAAAAGATGCGCCTATCAAAGTAATATTATTTACATAGCACAGTGAACGTGATCAGAAAAAAAACACAATGTTATGGTTCTGAATAGTTTTTTTGGAAACCCCATCTCCAAGAAAAAATGTAATAAAAAGCGATAATAAAGTCATATGTACTCCAATATAGTACCAATAGAAACTAAAGGACGTCACGCAAAAAGATGAGCCCTCACACAAGTATGTCGACAAAAATGTTAAAGTTATGCCTGTTTGAAGATGGCAGCAGAAAATAATTTCATTAATTTCCAAAGATATTTTATTCTTTAAAAGTAGTACCGAATTTTTGCTGCAGTGCGTAAACCGTAGAAACAAGACACCCCAAAGATGGTGGAATTGCATTTTTTTTTAATCTATTTCACTCCACCTTGAATTTTTTAAAGGTTTCTCAGTACATTATATAGTACCATTGAAAAATACACATCATCCTGCTAAAAACAACAAGACCTCAGACGTCGAAGAAAAAATAAAAGTTATAATTTTTTTAAAAGTGCGGAGGAAAAATAAAAATGAAATTAAGAAAAAGGACTGCGTCCTTAAGGGGCGAGGCTGGGCTCACACGAATGTGTGGAGCCAGCCGGTTATCCTGCATACCTGATTTTCCTGTATTGCAGATGACCGCAGCAGCTCCTGTTGGTCATGCGCAGTACAGTTTTTTCCAGCGCTGTCGCTAAGCCATGACGCAGGTACCCGCGGCCCATATGCAATGTCAATGGAAGCGGATTCCGCTGCAAAATAGAGCATCCTGCGATTTTTCTTTTGCTCACGGAATGCGCAATTTGTACCCGTTAGTGTGAAGGAAAAAACAAAAGTTCATGCCTTTCAACGCCAACATTTTGCCACGGATACTCGTCGCAAACGCAAATCACGGATTCTGCAATTGGAATCCATTCATGTGAGACCCACCTTAAAGGGAACAGTGCAACTGCCGAATTATTATCATAACCTTGTTCACTTTCATTTCTTTGTTCGAAAATAAATATTGCTCATTTTTGTTACTCCATCTGCTGCATTATATCCTGAATCCTGCACCGCATCTCCACCCACTCGCGACACATGTGGCTCTCTGAGGAGAGCTGACCAGTAACATTGGAAGCTGATGGGCACAGCACTTTGCAGATCACGTGTACCCCTTTGTTGGTAGGGTCTCAGCACCCCGATTCCAACTAATTAAAACTTCTCTATAGTTTCTCTGCAAGAACATAAAAAAGTACCTCCTTCTTATGTTCTGCTCTCCGTATAGATACACAGTAAACCACTTAAAACTAATTCACTAAGTGCCATATACCTATGCCAGGACTGGAAAACTGCCGCCCTAGTTAAATCTTGGGTATTTGTTGAGCACTTCTCTAACAGAACTAATCTCATTCTGATAAACACTGTGCTGTGCTAGCAATCCTCCTAAAAGCAGAAGAAATGTACACACACAGCAAACTCCATAAATTAAGACACCCGTGTAATGTGCAGGAAGTTCTGCAGTCCGGCCACTTCTGGAAGTAACTTTCCACTATGAATGTAATTACTCTGAGGTGAAGGCTTATTGTTTGCTGAGATTCCACAGAGAGGGACGACCTCCTGCCAAAATAATTGGCATCTGAATACGCAGTAATTAGATTATTAAATACGGTAGTTAGCACATGGATAGCGTCCTGAGCCAGATAATCTCCATCATTGTTCAGATATCCAGAAAGACTGCAGTGAAGTTTTACGATAGATAGATAGATAGATAGATAGATAGATAGATAGATAGATAGATAGATAGATAGATAGATACATAGATAGATGTCAGATAGATAGGATATAGACAGATAGATGTGAGATACATATATAGATAGATATGAGACGCATATAGATAGATAAATATGATATGCATAGATTGATCGATATGATATAAACTGTTTCCTCTAAAATAAGCCCTATCTTGATTTTTCTAGATTTTTGGGGAGGCTTGAAATTTAAGCCCTACCCAGAAAATAAGCTGTAGCTGCATTACATAAGAAAAAAAAGGAATACAGAGCGGTGCTAGAGAACCAATCAATGCAGCGCTCGATGAACTAATGTGATGGCTGTGATTGGTTCATCGAGCGCTGCATTGTTTAGCTGAGCAGCAGTCGATGAACCAATCACAGCCATCTCGTTGTGGAGGCGGGATTTATGAATTTGCCAATCAATGACGCAGCTCAGCCAATTCACAAATCCCGTCTCCACAACTAAAGGCTGGGATTAATTCTTCGATCGCTGATCAGTCAATTGATGCAGCAATCGATAAACCAATCACAGCCATTGCATTGGTTCATCGAGCACTGTAATGATTCGTTCTCGAGCGCTGCTCAGCCAATAATGTCATCGCTTCCTGGTGGTGGGCTTCATGAATCCCATAACCATTAAGTGATCTTCTGTAAGAAGCCGAGGACTACAAGAAGTGCGTCAGAGCTCTGGGGAGCAGCAGGAAGGACCTGGACCGAGCCAGCTAGGTAATATATAATAAGACATCCCTGGAAAAAAAAGCCCTAGTGCCTCTTTTGGGGAATGTCAGGGTGCTATTTTCTGGGAAGCATGATAGATAGATATGAGATAGATGTGAGATGCATAGATAGATAGATAGACAGATAGATGAGATAAATAAATACATATGAGATAGATGTGATGCATACATATGATAGACAGATATGAGATGCATAGATATGATGTAGATAGATATGAGATAGATAAATAGATGTGAAATGCATACATAGATATGATATAGATAGATGAGATAAATAGATACATATGAGAGAGATAGATAAGAAAGATAAATGAGATAGATAGATGTGATGCATAGATAAATATGAGATGCATATAGACAGATATAGATAGATATGAGATAAAATAGAGATGTGAGATGCATAGATAGATATGATAAATAGATAGATAGATATGAGATAGACAGATATGAGATGCATAGATAGATATGCGATAGATACATAGATAGATAGATACCTATCACATATATATCTATGCATCTCACATCTATCTATCTATCTATCTATATATCATATCTATCTATGCATCTCACATCTATTTATCTATCCCACATCTATCTATCTATCCCACATCTATCTATCTATCCCATATCTATCTATGCATCACGTCTATTTCATATCTATCTATCTCATATCTATCTCATATGTATCTATTTACCTCATCTATCTATATCATATCTATCGATGCATTTCACATCTATCTATATCTTATCTATCTATGCATCTCACCTCTAACTATCTATCTCATATCTATATATCTTTTTATCTCATATCTATCACATATCTATCTATGCATCTCACATCTATCTATATATCTAATATTTATCTATCTCATATCTATCTATATTATCAATCTATGCATCTCACATCTATCTTTCTATATATCTATCATCTATCGCATATCTATCTATTTATCTCATATCTATCTATATATAAAAGAGATAGAGGTGAGATGCATAGATAGATAGGATATATATATATAATATATAGATATGAGATAGATTAGTAGATGTTATGCATAGATAAATATGATATAGATAGATATAAAATAGATAAATAGATGTGAGATGCATAGATAGATAGCTTGATAGATGAGATAAATAGATACATATGAGATAGATCGATAGATGAGATAAATCGATAGATATGAGATAGATAAATAGATAGATGTGATATGCATAGATATGATATAGATAAATGTGAGATGCATAGATAGATATGAGATAGATACAGGTGAGATGCATAGATAGAGAGATGTGAAATGCATAGATAGATAGATGTGAAATGCATAGGAAGATATTATATAGATAGATAGATGAGATAAATAGATACATATGAGATGTGATGCATAAATGAATATATAATATAGATAGATATAAGATAGATAGATGTGAGATGCATAGATAGATGATATAGATAGATAGATATGATGCATAGATAAATATGATATAGATCGATATGAGATACATAGATGTGAGATGCATAGATAGATATGATATAGATATTCGATAGATGTGTGATGCATAAATAGATATGATATAGATATTTGATAGATGTGTGATGCATAGATAGATATGATAAAGATAGATAGATGTGAGATGCATAGATAGAGCTGCGATAGATATGAGATAAGTATGAGATAGATAGATGTGAGATGCATAGATAGATATGATATAGATGAGACATATGAGAAATAGATAGATGTGAGATGCATAGATCAATTTGATATAGATAGATCTGAGATAAATAGATAGATGTGAGATGCATAGATAGATATAATATATAGATAGATATGAGGTAGATAGATGTGAGATGCATAGATAAATATGATATAGATAGATAAATAGATAGAATATAGATATGAGATAGATAGATAGATGTGAGATGCATATATAGATATGAGATGCATAGATAGATATGCGATAAAGAGATAGATATCTATCTATCTATCGCATATCTATCTATGCATCTCACATCTATCTCATATTTATCTATATATCTATATCATATCCATCTATGCATCTCACATCTATCTCATATCTATCTATCTATATCATATCTATGCATCTCACATCTATCTATCTATCTATCTATCTATCTCATACCTATCTCATATCTATCTATCACAGATCTATCTATGCATCTCACATATATCTATCTTTATCATATCTATCTATGAATCTCACATCTATCTATCTCATATCTATCTATGCATCCCACATCTATTTATCTATCCCACATCTATCTACGCATCCCACATCTATTTATCTATCCCACATCTATCTATCTATCAATCATATCTATCTATGCATCACATCTATTTCATATCTATCTATCTCATATCTATCTCATATGTATCTATTTACCTCATCTATCTATATCATATCTATCTATGCATTTCACATCTATCTATATCTTATCCATCTATGCATCTCACCTCTAACTATCTATCTCATATCTATCTATCCATCTTTTTATCTCATATCTATCTATCACATATCTATCTATGCATCTCACATCTATCTATCTAATATTTATCTATATATTTCATATCTAACTATATATATCAATCTATGCATCTCACATCTATCTTTCAATATATCTATCATCTATCGCATATCTATCTATTTATCTCATATCTATGTATATATAAAATAGATAGATAGATAGATATGAGATAGATTGGTAGATGTGATGCATAGATAAATATGATATAAATAGATCGATATGAGATAGATAAATAGATAGATGTGAGATGCATAGATAGATAGCTAGATAGATGAGATAAATAGATACATATGAGATAGATCGATGGATGAGATAAATCGATAGATATGAGATAGATAAATAGATAGATGTGAGATGCATAGATAGATATGATATATAGATAGATAGATGTGATATGCATAGATAGATATGATATAGATAAATGTGAGATGCATAGATAGATATGAGATACATAGATATGAGATAGATACAGGTGAGATGCATAGATAGAGAGATGTGAAATGCATAGATAGATGTGAAATGCATAGATAGATGTGATATAGATAGATAGATGAGATAAATAGATACATATGAGATAGATGTGATGAATATATAATATAGATAGATATAAGATAGATAGATGTGAGATGCATAGATGATATATATATATATATATATATATAGATGGATATGAGATAGACAGATGTGATGCATAGATAAATATGATATAGATCGATATGAGATACATAGATGTGGGATGCATAGATAGATATGATATATATATTCGATAGATGTGTGATGCATAGATAGATATGATAAAGATAGATAGATGTGAGATGCATAGATAGATCTGCGATAGATATGAGATAAGTATGAGATAGATAGATAATAATAATAATCTTTATTTGTATAGCGCCAACTTATTCCGCAGCGCTTTCAGGCATGGATAAATGCAAAACAATACAACAATTGCAACAATTACAATGCGAGATACATTGGGTTAGACACAAATGGGTTGAGGGTGGTACAGGAGGTGCAGGGGGTGGGGAACACAGGCAATAGGAAATTTTATGTACAGATCATTTATCAGAAGGCAAACAAGGTGGAGCACCATAGGGAGGGGCGAGGGACTAGGTCAGGAGATTTGGTATGCTTCCCTGAAGAGGTGCGTTTTTAAGGCACGTCTGAAATTTCGTGCATCGGGAATTGTCCGGATGCCTTGGGGTAGAGCATTCCAGAGGATGGGTGCTGCTCTAGTGAAGTCCTGTAAGCGAGCATGAGAGGTTCGTATTACAGGGGTGTTTAGTCTGAGTGTGTTAGCTGATCGGAGTGAGCGTGCTGGGTGGTATACTGACAGTAGGTAGGCGATGTATGGTGGCGCAGCGCCATGCAGAGCTTTGTGAGTGAGGTAGAGGAGTTTAAATTTAGTTCTGCAGTGGATGGGCAGCCAATGCAGCGACTGGCATAATGCAGAGGCGTCTGAATAACGACTGGATAGAAAAATGAGTCTAGCTGCTGCATTTAGTATGGATTGGAGTGGAGCGAGTCTAGTGCGGGGGAGGCCAATGAGTAGCAAGTTGCAGTAGTCAAGCCGGGAGTGGATGAGCGCAACCATGAGCGTCTTTAGCGTGTCCATGGTTAGGAACGGACGTATTTTAGCAATATTTCTGAGGTGCATGTGGCATGTTTGAGCCAGAGATTGGATATGGGGGGCAAAGGAGAGGTCAGAGTCCAGTGTGACCCCAAGGCATCGGGCATGCCGTCTGGGGGTTATGATGGTGCCAGACACTGGAATGGAGATGTTGAGGGGAGGTCAGTTAGAAGGTGGAAAGACAAGGAGGTCAGTTTTAGAGAGGTTTAGTTTGAGAAAAAGGGAGGACATAGTGTTAGAGACAGCGGACAGACAGTCGGTGATATTTTGGAGGAATGGTCCAGAGATCTCACGAGAGGAGATAGATAGATAGATGTGAGATGCATAGATAGATAGGATATAGATAGATGTGGAATGCATAGATAGATATGATATAAATGAGACATATGAGATAAATAGATAGATGTGATGCATTGATCAATATGATATAGATAGATATGAGATGAATAGATAGATGTGAGATGCATAGATAGATATAATATATAGATAGATATGAGGTAGATAGATGTGAGATGCATAGATAAATATGATATAGATAAATAGATAGAATATAGATATGAGATAGAAAGATAGATGTGAGATGCATATATAGATATGAGATGCATAGATAGATATGCGATAAAGAGATGGATATCTATCTATGCATCTCACATCTATCTATATCATATCTATCTATGCATCTCACATCAATCTATTTATCTATCTCATATCTATCTATGCATCTCACATCTATCTCATATTTATCTATATATCTATATCATATCCATCTATGCATCTCACATCTATCTCATATCTATCTATCTATCTCATATCTATGCATCTCACTATCTATCTATCTATCTATTGCATATCTATCTATTTATCTTATATCTAATCTATATATGAGATAGAGGTGAGATGCATAGATTGATAGGATATAGATAGATTGATGTGAAATGCATAGATAGATATGATAGATAGATAGATAGATGTGAGATTGATAGATGTGATGCATTGATAAATATGATATAGATAGATAGATGTGAGATGCATAGATAGCTAGATAGATGAGATAAATAGATACATATGAGATAGATAGATGTGATGCATAGATAAATATGATCTAGATAGATATGAGATATATAGATAGATGTGAGATGCATAGATAGATATGATATATAGATATGAGATAGATAGATGTGAGATGCATAGATAGATATGCGATAAATAGATAGATATGAGTTAGATGTGATGCATAGATAAATATGATATAGATAGATAGATAAATAGATGTGAGATGCATAGAAAGATATGATATAGATAGGCAGATGATAGATAGATAGATAGATAGATAGATAGATAGATAGATAGATAGATAGATATGATATAGATATATATGAGATATCGATAGATGAGATAGTTAGATATAAGATAGATATGAGATAGATAGAAAGATAGATGTGAGATGCATAGATAGATATGATATAAATAGATAGAATATAGATATGAGATAGATAGATCTGTTTTAATCCCTGTAGCTTCTATGCTGTTCTTTTCTGATAACTGAAGAACATTATTGAATTAGGCCGAGTGCAATTTCACAATGCAAAAATCTGACTGCACCTTTTTGGCCCAGACTGGGTATTGCTCCCCTTTATCTAAAATGAAAAAAATGAAACAACTTTTAAAACTGGCTGAATATAAAGTATCTTTTTTGTGTTTACAGCTTGTATTTACAGCTTCTAGGCAGACAAATGTGTCTCCATGGTAACAGACTACAAACAAGATACACTACTAAAATGACTCCATCTTAATCCTACTCTTCATGTTGATATTGTCACTTAAAGGGGTTTGCCCATGAGCAGCAGGTATTATTGTATCTTGACGCCACCGTAAGCTTGGGGTTTGACAGAAGGAACGCCCCTGTCAGGCTCCTAGCTCCCGATTGGCTAAAGCCTGTAAGGTCCTTTCTTTTCAGTCTCGCCGCTGGCCTGCAGCCTCCTGTCAGCCCCGCAGGTCCCCCCCCCCCACTCCCTCTGTGTCCGCGGCCACTGCACAGTGCACAGAGGGCAAGGAGGAAACGGCTGTGGCTCCCTCAGTGTCCGCCACTGCCCTCCAGCCTCCGTGTCCCCCAGCCTCCCTCCCTCAGTGACACTCAGGGCTGCAGATCCCCCACTCCCTCTGTATCCGCTGCAGAGTGAAGAGGGGGCGATGGGAAAGCGGATCTGCCGTCCCCACCGCTCCCTCACTGTCCGCCGCTGGGCTCCAGCCACGGCATCCCCCTCTCTCTTTCCGTCACTCACTGTGAGCGATCGTAGTGCTGATGCCGCCTCTGGTCCCCCTAAATCCAGCGCCACTGCTGAATGCAGGGAGGGCGACAGGGAAGCGGCTCTGCCGCCGCCGCTCACTCAGTCTCCCCCACCACTGCACAATGCAGGCAGGCAGCCGGGAAAGCTGGTGTGCCGCCGCTCCCTCACTGTCCGGGTACACAGCCCACTCCAACGCCGGCTAAGACGCTGGTACTGAGTGCCAGGACCTGACAGGGACAGGGGGGAGTGGCCGGCCTGTCAAGAAGACTGTATCTTGTCGCCACCCACACTTCCGGGGGCGACAAGATACAAGAATACCCGAGCAGCATTTATCACTGGGAAGCCCACTGATCATAAGACTGGGGGTGTCCGAAGTCTCCCATTTGAATGAGGAGGTGGTCACGCGTGTGCTACTGCTCCATAAAGCCCACTGCTGGATTTGTTCATGGACCACCCCTTTGTCTGTGTCATCTACATTAGTTAGGCTGCCTGTCCATGGGTGATTGTTCATTGCGTTACCCGCTGCAATAATCAGGGCGCAGGTAACGCAGCGAACGCTTTCCATAGCGTTACTATGGAAAGCACAGCCCCGAAGTCCACAAGTGGAGAATCACTGAATCTAAATCGCGGCATGCTGCGATTCACCGTGGTGAGCCTATCTGTCAGACAGGCTCACCGCAGAGAACTGACAGTGGCTCCACATCCTCCCCTGCGGCGGAATATCGCTGATATTCCACAATGGCCGTGGACAGTGGCCTTATACAACAAGATTACATAGGAGGCTTCCTGCAATCCCATGTACAAAACAAAGATTAAAAAAAACTGTAAACAAACATCACAATTAGTTCAGTTAGGAATGAGAAACACAACCGCTGCTATATCTGACAAACTCAGCTCTGCTACATATATACTAACACCAATTTGACCGCTTTTGGAACCTTCATCAATATTAACGCATATTTTAAAACAAGTTGTACTGAAATATTGATATTTGTAGGCTCAGCCTGCCCTCTAGTGGCTGCTGGCCGATAACCACTTACACTTGTTCTGGACACGTGGGGGGAAATTTAGCAAAACTTTTGCAAAGAAGAGGTTTGGTAATTGTGAGCACCAGTGATTCACCCCTATGGGTGACCCCTCACCTGTTCTTTCTACGATTGTTTATATATCTTGCCAAATCTACTTTTACGCAATGATACAAAATACAGGGGTCCTATAGAAAAGATCAGAATGTGCCCCCCGGCAGGATAACAACCGTTCCACCGACTATCGCGCCTGAGCTTCCATAGTTGTTCAGAGAATGGTGGCGGAGTGCACCTCCATTCACTGCATACCTTTAGGCCGTTAGGCCGTGAGATTTCTGCATTGTGAGATGCTCAAATATTAACCCCATTCTTTTCCAGCAACGCGCTACCCTCGCATCGCATAGACCATTGTTTTCAATAGGGCCGGTAGCAGCATCGCACCACGTGCAACAATGGGAGACATCCCGTGGCAGAGGATTGCTACTTCCCTGAAGTGATGCAAGGCGGCTTTAATACAAAAACGCCTCAAATTTGCAGCAAAATTGCATGTAAGCGAGCGTGATCTCATGCCGTGATTTATGGCCCGATATTGCACTTGCCTTTGTGAAGTTTGCATTCATACGGCGATTTTTACACGCGAGTTCTGTCCCACAGCGATGCATGTTAATAACGCATTTCAATATATTTATCCATACGTGTGATTTTTCTCTCGCAGTGATGCTGCGACATTAAATCATCCCCACATATCCTATTATTCCTTATGGCATCTTTTTTGGAAAAAAAAAAGAAAAATCGCATCACACTCGCAAGTAGAGGTCCTACTTTTTACCAAGCGTGCAAAATGCGCGAGTAAACATTCTCAGGAAAATGAACCCATTGAACTCAGTGGGTTCTATTCTCTGTGTTTGATGATGATGTGATGATGATTATCCGTTCAGTCACATCGGACTTCCGGTCACTCTATGGATCAACGCTCTCCACGCGTTCCTGTCTTTCACGGCTTCTTTTAGTTCGGCGATTGACATGTTGGTGGTGGCCTTGATTGTATCTAGCCATCTTGTTCTTTGTCGTCCTGATCTTCTCTTCCCACTGACCTTGCCGAGCATCAGTACTGTTTCCAGTGAGTTTGCGCGCATCACGTGTCCAAAAAAAGAAAGTCGCTGTTGATGAATCTGTCCTCTAGTGATATAGTTTGACGCAATATTACACTACCTTGTTCGTTGTCAGGGCAGTCCAAGGTATCCGTAGCATTCTCCTCCAGCATCATAGTTCAATTGCATCAATTTTCCTTCTGTCTGTTTTCCTAAGCGGCCAACTTTCGCAACACTATGTCGCTATGGGAAAGACTATTGCGTTGACCAGTCTGGTTTTTGTTGCAATGCTAATATCCTTGCTTTTCCAGATCGTCTCCATTCCCTGCATTGCAATCCTAACAAGTGTTATCGGTCTCTTCATCTCAGGTCCAGAGTGCCGGTTGCAATCGATTTTGGATCCAATGAAGATGAAATCTTGGACCGATTCTACTTCTTTGTTGTTAATTTTTATGTTCACTGTACCATTACCTACCGCGGACATGACTTTCATTTTCTTGCTGTTGAGATTGAGTCCTATGCATTCGCTTTCCTTTTTCACTCATGGATAAGGTATTCCAGGTCCCTTTCACTTTCCGCAAGCAGGGTGCTTATCTGCATATCGGAGGTTGTTGACATTTCTGCCACCGATTTTGACTCCGATTTCTAATTGGTCCAAGTTGCACCGCCTCATGATCGTTTCTGCGTACAGATTGATAAGGACTGGTGATAGAATGCAGCCTTGCCGTACGTCTTTCTCCATTCCGAACCAACCCGTGTTTCCATAAGCTGTCTTGACTGTTGCTCCTTGGTTGTTGTAAAGCGACCTTATAACCTGTTTAATAAGTTCTGGGACGCCCATTTGCCACAGACACTTCCAAAGCTTGTCATGTTAGACACAATCAAATGCTTTGCTGTAAAACGATGAAACATGTACACGTCCTTTTGATACCCTCGGGTCTTCTTCATGACCCAGCGCAGGTTCACGATTTAGTCTCACATACTTTGCGGAAGCCAGCTTGAACTTCTGGCAGTTCGCGTTCAATAATTGTTGCAAAGAATTTTGCTTACGTGAGGTATGAGGGCGATGGTGCGGTAACTGGAACATTCCTGAGCATCACCTTTTTTTGGAAGTGTGATAAAGACAGATCTTGTCCAGTCTTTGGGCCATGATTTGGAGCTCCAGATCTTTTGACATAGGTCAGTTAGGATCTTGACTGACACTGGTTTGAGCGGTTCGGCTGGTATGTGATCAACGGCCAAAGCTTTCCTGTCTGGTAGGTAGTTTTTTCAGGGTCCATGTGACGACTTCCTCCAGAATGTCCGGTTCTCCTTCTACTTGATGTGCATAATCCAACGGGTTGTCTGTCTGATCGCCTGCATACAGCTCTGCTGTATATTCTCACCAGCGACGCTTGATTTGATCATCTTCTTGTAGTAATTTGCCATCCCAGTTTTTGATAGTTGCTGCCTTGCATGGTGCAAACGGTGCCCGGTTCTGCTTCACACGGGCGAAGAGAGCTTCTCTGTGTTTAGCGCGCACATATTTTGCGTGCGCAAATACACCTTTGTGAAGGAGCCCTTACTTTGGAGAGTGGAGCCCGGCATTGGTTCTTATTACCCAGTACCAACGAGAATGGGACCAAGATGGGTTCCAACCTTCTCTCCTTGAACCCCCACTGCAACTGCATGGTCTGCGTCTATATTTTGTACCTCATTGCCTTTATTAGTTTGCTTATACATACATCTGAAAGGGTGTAGTCATACAGATGATTTCCATGCATTGCAAGATGCACAGAAATCACACATGAAACAATGCAGTTTGTCCTATTTTTGAGCACATCTGTTCAAGAATTGCTTATTATTTCCTATAAAAGAAAAAAAAAAAAAACTAAATCGCATCGCACTTGCATGTAAATGTGAGTTTTATACAAGTGTGATGCGATTTTTCTATTTTTGCTATTGAAACAATGTGCAACAAGGAATTTGCACAAGGAAAGACTAGAAGCAATGGAATGAAACTGAAAAGGAGGAGACACAGATCAGATCACAGGGTGATGAATGAGTAGAACAGGTTGCCACAGGAGGTGGTGAGTTCTCCTTCAATTGAAGTCTTCAAACAAAAGCTGGACAGACATCTGTCTGGGATGATTTAGTGAATCCTGCATTGAGCAGGGGGTTGGACCCAATGGAGGTCCCTTACCCTTATTCTACCATTCTAGGATTCAATTTTCAAGCACTTGAAAACCTCATTTCACATGAAAAATACCTGGTTTGCAAAGGCGATATCGGTCTTTCTCCAACCCATATTGCATTCGCCCATGTGAATGCAGCCTTATATTTTATCTAGTAATAAAAAAGTTTAATGGCCTGTTCCCATGTTGCGGATTTTCCATAGCAGAATTGTCTGTGGAAAATGTGCGGCATTTTAAAACACAGACAGTTCCGTACATGCCAAGAGAATCCGCAGCGAAAATTGACATGCAGTACGGATTCTAAATCTGTAGCATTTCAATTTATGTTTCAACACTTTAAGGGGTTACTCACACAAGCATTTTTATGTGGCCATTTAGCCACGGTTATATGTCGATCATCTGAAGCATTGGTTTCCAATGAATTCATTCAGATGACTGATTTTTGACCGGATAGAAACGCTGTTCCGGAAAAATAGGACATCAGTGACCGAAATCCACGATCGAATTTATATGCTGATGAAAAAGATAGGCCTTGCTCTATCTTTTGACCAATATATGCTGGCGGCTCCCATAGACTCCTATAGGAGCTGCAAAAAAGTTAGGGGCAGGCAGTTTAGCAGCGTCCAGCGCAGGGAAAACCTTACAAGTGCCTATATTTAGGCATTAGAAGTCATTCCGAGGACAGCTAATAACGCAGCCAAGGTAGCTGAAAAAAAAAATCAAATACTCACCTAGTAGGCGCCATCCCTGCAGGCTTCCAGGCACTTGTCTGTGCCTGCAAAGCCAATCTTGCTGGCAATGGAGTTTCAAGGCCACGCCTCCAGCAAGAGATTGCTCTTATTGGCTGAACCATTCATTCATTGATTGGCTGTGATTGGTGCATCCAGCGCTGGCTGTGATTGGCCCTGGATTAGACAATCAAAGCAATCTCTTGCTGGAGGCGGGGGTCTTCAAACCTCGTCATTAGCAAAAGATCCTCTGACAAGTACCCCGAGCCCCGGAAAGCAGTGCCAGGGATCGGACAGCGCCTGCATCGGTGAGTATAACTTTTTTTTTTTTTTTTTATAGTCCAGCTAGCGCTGCCCAAAACATAGCACGAAGTTGTGCCACGCTTTCAGCAGCGCTGCTAACGCTGCCCATTCATTTCAATGGGCGACGCAGAACTAAAAACGTCCAAAGATAGGAACTGCATCGCTGTCAAAGCACAGTGTTGAAGACGCTGCATTTTGACACATGTTTTAACAGCCCCATTGAAATGAATGGGAGTCTTGTACAGCGTTTAGCCCTGCGCTAAAAAGGCGGCGCTAAATGCTGTAAAAAACATCTGCGTGAGGGTGGCCTCATGTCCACGGGGAAAATCAGGCATGCTGCGGATTCTTCATGGAGAATCCCGCAGCGGGTCCCTCCTTTCCCGCGGACATGATGCTAAAAAATACGAATTTCCTTACCTGTCCGGACGCTGCGGACCCGCCCCCCGTCGTGGGCGGATCTTCTCTCTTCGGCCCGGCGGATGTGCTCGGCGCGCCAGGCACTCCATTTTTTTTTAACTCCTGCTCTCCCACGCGCGGAGAGCAGAAATTCAGGCGCGAGTGTACCGTGGATCCGGACGGCTTCCATAGGCCTCAATAGAAGCCTGCGGGAGCCGTCCCCGCGGGACACCCGTACTAAAATGGAGCATGTCGCGTTTTGTTTTCCCGCACACGTAATCCGCGCCTGAAGGGGAAAATGACATCCGCAGGTGTCCATGCATCCCTATGGGGCACGGATCCGCGTGCGGGAAAAACGCTGCGGATTTAAAATCACAATTATCCCGTGAACCTGAGGCCTTAGAGATGCTATCCTGGAGGACTTCAAGGAAAATAGCTGTATAACTCTGTATCAGCAGGGGTTTATGAGAGATAGCTCCTGTCAATCCAACCTGATCAGCTTCTACAAGGAGGTAAGTTCTAGACTGGACCTGGGAGAGTCATTGGATCTTGTGTATCTGGACTTTTCCAAAGCGTTTGATACTGTGCCGCATAAAAGGTTGGTATATAAAATAAGAATACTTGGTCTGGGAGAGAATGTGTGTGAGTAACTGGTCAGTGATAGAAAGTAGAGGGTTATAAATGGTTCATAGTCTGATTGGGTCACCATTACTAGTGGGGTGCCACAGGGGGCAGTATTAAGCCCTATTCTTTTTTATATATTTAATAATGACCTAATAGAAGGATTATGCAGTAAAATATTAATATTTGCAGATGATACCAAACTATGTAAAAAAATGAACACAAGATCTGGATGAGTTGAGGGCAAAAAAGTGGCAAATGAGATTTAACACTAATAAATGTAAAGTTATGCCCTTTGCAAAGAAATAGACTATTAAAAAAAAATCGTACCCCTAGAAGAAGTTATCGTTTTGCTGCAAACTCAGCATGCAGTCACATCTCAGGCAGATAGACATGTGGCATGAAGAGATGAATGATTGTGTCACCTGAAGCTCAAAGTGGTTCCACCCTGGGCGGTACAACAGGGTACTAGAGCCTCCATGCCTACCTGTATCACATCTTGTATCCAAGCTAGAGGCAGTACAACAGTATACCAGAGCCTCCATGCCAACCTGTATCACATCTTGCATCCAAGCTAGAGGCAGTACAACAGGGTACTCGGGCCTCCATGCCCGCCAGTATCACATCTTGTATCCAAGCTAGAGGCGGTACAACAGGGTACTAGAGCCTCCATGCCCGCCAGTATCACATCTTATATCCAAAGGTAAAGATAAAGCTTTATTCCATTCCGACAACTTCTAAGTGAAAGATTGTTTTTATTACAATGAGTGTATATATCATCATTGGCTTCTACCTCATTGGCATTTTTTGCCTTCCTCTGGATCAACATTGGGGGTAATAGGCTGAACTGAATGAACGTATGTATTTTTATAGCCTTACACGCTATGTTACTATGAAGGCCAAACCAGCCAGAGACGGCAGCAGGAAGTGTTCTGTCGAGGACCAGCAGAGACTGTTTTGTTGAGGATCACACTTGTGTATTTATGTGTTTTCAAGAACCAGACACTGAAAGACAATTATCTGTTAAGACCAGACAATAATTACTCATCCAGTGACTACTTTTAGGTGAGTGAAAAGGAAGTGACTAGCGAACAAATTCTCACTCGTCACCAAGTTGGTGGCCGTGATTACATGGAACAAGCAACTATTCGTACAACAGTTGTCCCGTGTAGAGATGCCCTAACCAACTCTCAGCTGTGTGATCTTCGGTTCCTAGTAGGGTTGCTACCCAGCCAGTAATCTACTGGCCTGGCCGGTATTTTTTCTGCCAGGCCGGTGCCGGTATTTTTTTTTACCGGCCCTATTACAGGCCGGGATTTTCAGAGCCTGCACTGCCCCTAGCGCTGGTTAACTCTTCTCCGGCAGGGGAAACCCTCCTGACATCAGGGGAAACACAGACCTGCAGAGCAGGCAGCTTCCAGGGCCTCTGATGATGTCATGTCATGTGATACCCTGTGTGGGAGGGGTCAGGCATCACATGACCACAGGGGCTATGAATGTAGAACGGTGCAGCAGTGATAGGACTCTGCAGCTCTGTGTGTGTGTTGTCTGTGTTTGTTGTGTGTGAGGTGTGTGGGGGTCAGGATGGATGTAGCGGAGCTGTGTGTGTGTTGGGGCTGTGGGGTTCTCGATGAATGGATGGAGTGAGTGGGTGAGTAGAGTTGTGTGTGTGATGTGTGTGTTAGGTCAGAATGGATGTAGTGGAAATGTGTGGGGGTCAGGATGGATGTAGTGGAGCTGTGTGTGTGATGTGTGGGGTCAGAATAGATGTAGTGGAGCTGTGTGTGTGATGTCTGGGGATCAGGATGAATGTAGCGAAGCTGTGTGTGTGATGTCTGGGGTCAGGATGGATGTAGCGGAGCTCTGTGTGTGATGTCTGGGGGTCAGGTGGGATGTAGCAGAGCTGTGTGTGTGATGTCTGGGGATCAGGATGAATGTAGCGAAGCTGTGTGTGTGATGTGCGGGGATCAGGATGGATGTAGTGGAGCTGTGTGTGATGTCTGGGCGTCAGGATGGATGTAGCGGACCTGTGTGTGTGATGTGTGAGGATCAGGATGGCTGTAGTGGAGTTGTGCATGCGCGATGTGTGGGGTCAGGATGGATGTCCGTCGGGTGCTGCAGTTTCGGTGTCGGGACCAGAGGAGGAGAGCGGAGGAGCAGTACATGCAGTATGTACCATGTAGTGCATGTAATCTTGTATGTTTAGGGGGTATACATTATACCAGCTGTACATATAATTACATACAGGACATATCTACCTTTCATCAGCATCACTATATACAGGGAAGGTATATCTACTATATATAGTGATATGGACCATGCTGGGGTAACCTGGGTATCTCATGTATATAATTATATATGTGTAGATTGTATGCAATGCGAGCGTCTGCAGCGTGTACTCGCGAGCAGATGACGTGTGAATCATACTAAATATCATCTACTCGCGAGAAAACGCTGGCCTGGATCCCGCGGATGCGCACAGCCGCTGGACAAGATCAAGGAGCTAAAGGAGGGGAAAAAAATGCTGTGATAAGTCACGCCCCTGATACGCCCCCTTTTTTAACCATGGCTGGTATTTTTTTGTGACAAAGGTGGCAACCCTAGTTCCTAGATATTAGAGGAGCAGCCACATCTTAGAGTTTAATATACCATAACATTATGATTGTTGGAGCCTAGTCTCCGGGTCAGTAGGGGTCTTAGAGGTCAAAGGGATAGAGATCACTTAGACATTTCTCCGACACAAAGGCGCTCCTGGCCGCGCACTTTTCAAGTGAATGGAGCTGTGTTAGGCCTGTATCACAATGATTTTTGCGTGTTCATTGGCGTATCTTACTGTACTTGTTCAGCGCACAAGGCATGTGCATTTGCACGCGGCAAAAAAATGTGCAATGATTGAAATGGATAATTCGAGTTTCTTGGTCTGATATTGTTCTCACCCAGGTGAATGTTGCCTAAAGCCGGCTTCACACGGGCGAAATAATCATGTGGGATTGGTGCGTTGTGAGGCGTACAAATCTTGTACAAATATCAACCAGATTCTTTTGAATGGGGTCATACACATGAGCGATGTCTTCCTGCATGGCACCGCCATGTGATATGATGCAGGAAACCAATCACAACATGTTCTATCTCCTGGCGTGCTCTCGCATCGCAGCGCCAATTGTTCTTATTGGGGCTGGCAGTAGCATTGCAAGGTTTCCCACTGAAAACAATGGGAGAAACTCTGCGTTCCTCCGCCGCGGCCGACGGCCGCAGCAGAGAAATGCTTCTTACCCATAGTGATGCAAGGCTGTTTTGCCATAAAAATGCCTTGCACCTTTGGGGAATTCACATGGAGGGGAACGCGATATGGGGGCGAGATTCATGGCACCATATTGCACTCACCAGTTCGAAGTTAGCCTTAGTGCTTTTACCCACTAGCGTTTTTCCAACGCTGCAATATCGCCGCGTGTCTTGCAATGGGACTTTCTAATGATAAAGTCGCATCGCACAAAAATTGCAAAAGCACAAACTTGGGACGGTTTTGTTAACCCCTAAGTGACATGGCCTATTTTGGTTCTAGGGACGCAATGATTTTGGGGGATTTTCATCTCCACTTTTCAAATGCTATAACTTTTTCCTTTTTCCATTGACACGGCCGTACGAGGGTTTGTTTTTGCGTGGCAAACTGTAGTTTTTATTGGTACCATTTTTGGGTACATAAAATGTATTGTATAACTCTTGTTAATATTTTTGGAGGGCAGAGGGAGAAAAAAATTCTGCCAGTGTTTTTTTTTTTTTTTTTTACAGCGTTAATCATGCAGCATAAATGACATGATCCATTTTTTTCCGAGGGTCGGTATGATTACAACAATACCAAAATTAAATATTTTGTTCGTTTTTTCCACTTTTGCACAATAAAAGCCCTTCTTTTTGGAATGTTTGGAGCTCTGTGAGGGCTTGTTTTTGTGTGACAAGCTGTACTTCTTATTGATACCATTTTGGGGTGCATACAGCTTTTTTTTAAAAAAAAACTTTTAAAAAAGCGTGCACAACTGCGCATACGTCCGTGTGAAGTCGGCCTTAGCATGAAATCAGAGGCATACAGCAGTACAATAGGGACCCCTACATCTCCATACAACTAGGAGGTCATGATATCTTCCTTTACATAAACCGTCGTGATCCTTTACAGCGTAGGGATTGTGCTTGCAGACATGTGTATGTTACGCACATAACACAGACGCCGTATGGCGCTGCATCCTCTGCCCGCACATAAAACTCCAAACTCTTCTGTCAATAGTATTTAAATGACACAAAATCTCCGTCTTCATATAAGAGATAATTATTACATAATCTGACAGTCCTACCCGGGAATAATATCACATTAGCAACACGATCCTCATCCTGCTTTCTCCTACTAGTATTTGTATCATTTTAGTGCCCTCTAGTGGAGAACAAGTTTTATTTCCAAACTTTTAAAATGTCACTTCATTGTATGCGTTCTAATATTCTACTATTGTTTTTACGTTACTATTGACTCTGAATTGGGTTAACTTTCTGTCCAGGAAATACTATAAATCATATAACAGTAACATAACGTTGTCACATGTCCCGAACTGAACTGTGAGACTCAAAAACTAAGCAAATTACTTTTTGGCATAAAAAATGTAAGGTACAATAGGACAAGGGTAAGAAAGTACAGAACGACTGGACAACTGCTCATGTGAGGCCAAGAGGAGAAGGGTCTGCCATCAGAGGACTGAGCGCCCCCCCCCCTTTAAAAATTAAAGGGGTTGACATTTATCAGCTATCCATACAATGGGTAATAAAGGTCTGATTAGTGGGGATCTTACTGCTAAGACCTCTGCCGATCCCCGGAACATGGGGCCACGTTTCCCCCTGCCCTAAATTTACCACGGGTTTACTGCACTCCCCCGTTGATCCTGAGAAGGGCGTTCCCATGTTCCCCTCTTTTCATCACTTAAGACTCAATAGACCTTCCATACAGCGGATTTTATAATCCACGGCATATTTCTGCACTGAAAAGCCGCAGATTTTGCTCATTGCACCTCAGTGGAAAAATTAACCTTCGTTATGAGCCCACCAGGTTGAGCTTCAGCTGCAGATCTCTTCCATGAATGTAACCGTCCCCGCTGTGTGTACTCACCCTAATAGTCTACTGATGTGGACACACGTCAGACATTTCTTACGAAGACCACAAAAGACTTTCTTCCTGCAAAGCACTGACACGCAAGCACACGAAAAGTGCATGAAAAGTGCAAGGCTTTCTAGCATGAACCTGGCCTTCTAATGGAATACAGGCAATTAAGGCTGAAAATAAGAGACAGTGAGTAAAGTTCAGTCAGTGAATACACATGTGAGCAGTGGGCGGCTGGGTGATCCAGTTAGATCCCAGAGACAGGAGCAGCAGTGTGCGGCTGGGTGATCCAGTTAAATCCCAGAGACAGGAGCAGCAGTGTGCGGCTGGGTGATCCAGTTAGATCCCAGAGACAGGAGCAGCAGTGTGCGGCTGGGTGATCCAGTTAGATCCCAGAGACAGGAGCAGCAGTGTGCGGCTGGGTGATCCAGTTAGATCCCAGAGACAGGGAGCAGCAGTGTGCGGCTGGGTGATCCAGTTAGATCCCAGAGATACAGGAGCATCCAGAGCGGAATCACAAACCGATGAGGTGTCTGAGGAAGAACTTTTGGACCAGACAGAAATTGAGAGGCAGTGAGCAGAATCAAGCCAGTGAATACACATGTGAGCACTGTGCGGCTGGGTGATCCAGTTAAATCCCAGAGACAGGAGCAGCAGTGTGCGGCTGGGTGATCCAGTTAGATTCTAGAGACAGGAGCAGCAATGTGTGGCTGGGTGATCAAGTTAGATCCCAGACACAGGAGCAGCAGTGTGCGGCTGGGTGATCCAGTTAGATTCTAGAGACAGGAGCAGCAGTGTGCGGTTGGGTGATCCAGTTAGTTCCCAGAGACAGGAGTAGCAGTGTGCGGCTGGGTGATCCAGTTAGATCCCAGAGACAGGAGCAGCAGTGTGCGGCTGGGTGATCCAGTTAGATCCCAGAGACAGGGAGCAGCAGTGTGCGGCTGGGTGATCCAGTTAGATCCCAGAGACAGGGAGCAGCAGTGTGCGGCTGGGTGGTCCAGTTAGATCCCAGAAACAGGAGCAGCAGTGTGCGGCTGGGTGATCCAGTTAGATCCCACAAACAGGAGCAGCAGTGTGCAGCTATGTGGTCCAGTTAGAGCTCAGGGAGACAAGAGCAGGCAGAGTGGAATCCTAAAGCTATGAAGGGTGTCTGGAGAAGACGTTTTGTCTGCATGGCAGGGGCGTAAATATAGTGGGTGCGGGGGATACGGTTGCACCCAGGCCCAGGAGCTTTAGGGGGCCCATAAGGCCTCTCTTCTCCATATAGAGGCCCCGCCACACATTTTGCATTAGGGCCCAGGAGCTTCAAGTTACGCATCTGCTGCATGGGAAGTAAGAGGTGGTGAGCAGAGGTAAATCAGTGAATGGATGTGAAAGCAGTGTGCCGCTAGGAAGTTTACTTAGATCCCAGAGATACAAGAGCATCCAGAGCGGAATCACAAACCGATGATGTGTCTGAGGAAGAACTTTTGGACCAGACAGAAATTGAGAGGCAGTGAGCAGAATCAAGCCAGTGAATACACATGTGAGCACTGTGCAGCTGGGTGATCCAGTTAGATCCCATAGACAGGAGCAGTAGTGTGCGGTCGGGTGATCCAGTTAGATCCCAGAGACAGGAGTAGCAGTGTGCGGCTGGGTGATCCAGTTAGATCCCAGAGACAGGAGCAGCAATGTGCGGCTGGGTGATCCAGTTAGATCCCAGAGACAGGAGCAGCAGTGTGTGGCTGGGTGATCCAGTTAGATTCTAGAGACAGGAGTAGCAATGTGCGGCTGGGTGATCCACTTAGATCCCAGAGACAGGAGCAGCAGTGTGTGGCTGGGTGATCCAGTTAGATCCCACAAACAGGAGCAGCAGTGTGCAGCTGGGTGCTCCAGTTAGGTCCCAGAGACAGGAGCAGCAGTGTGCGGCTGGGTGATCCAGTTAGATCCCACAAACAGGAGCAGCAGTGTGCAGCTGGGTGCTCCAGTTAGATCCCAGAGACAGGAGCAGCAGTGTGCGGCTGGGTGATCCAGTTAGATCCCAGAGACAGGAGCAGCAGTGTGCGGCTGGGTGATCCAGTTAGATCCCAGAGACAGGGAGCAGCAGTGTGCGGCTGGGTGATCCAGTTAGATCCCAGAGACAGGAGCAGCAGTGTGCGGCTGGGTGATCCAGTTAGATCCCAGAGACAGGGAGCAGCAGTGTGCGGCTGGGTGATCCAGTTAGATCCCAGAGATACAGGAGCATCCAGAGCGGAATCACAAACCGATGAGGTGTCTGAGGAAGAACTTTTGGACCAGACAGAAATTGAGAGGCAGTGAGCAGAATCAAGCCAGTGAATACACATGTGAGCACTGTGCGGCTGGGTGATCCAGTTAAATCCCAGAGACAGGAGCAGCAGTGTGCGGTTGGGTGATCCAGTTAGATTCTAGAGACAGGAGCAGCAATGTGTGGCTGGGTGATCAAGTTAGATCCCAGAGACAGGAGCAGCAGTGTGCGGCTGGGTGATCCAGTTAGATTCTAGAGACAGGAGCAGCAGTGTGCGGTTGGGTGATCCAGTTAGTTCCCAGAGACAGGAGTAGCAGTGTGCGGCTGGGTGATCCAGTTAGATCCCAGAGACAGGAGCAGCAGTGTGCGGCTGGGTGATCCAGTTAGATCCCAGAGACAGGGAGCAGCAGTGTGCGGCTGGGTGATCCAGTTAGATCCCAGAGACAGGAGCAGCAGTGTGCGGCTAGGTGATCCAGTTAGATTCTAGAGACAGGAGCAGCAATGTGTGGCTGGGTGATACAGTTAGATTCTAGAGATAGGAGCAGCAGTGTGTGGCTGGGTGATCCAGTTAAATCCCAGAGACAGGAGCAGCAGTGTGCGGCCGGGTGATCCAGTTAGATCCCACAAACAGGAGCAGCAGTGTGCGGCTGGGTGCTCCAGTTAGATCCCAGACACAGGAGCAGCAGTGTGCGGCTGGGTGCTCCAGTTAGATCCCAGACACAGGAGCAGCAGTGTGCGGCTATGTGGTCCAGTTAGATCCCAGACACAGCAGCAGCAGTGTGGGGCTGGGTGATCCAGTTAGAGCTCAGGGAGACAAGAGCAGGTAGAGTGGAATCCTAAAGCTATGAGGGGTGTCTGGAGAAGACGTTTTGTCTGCATGGCAGGGGCGTAAATATAGTGGGTGCAGGGCATACGGTTGCACCCAGACCCAGGAGCTTTAGGGGGCCCATAAGGCCTCTCTTCTCCATAAAGGGGCCCCGCTACACATTTTGCATTGGGGCCCAGGAGCTTCAAGTTACGCCTCTGCTACATGGGAAGTAAGAGGCGGTGAGCAGAGGTAAGTCAGTGAATAGACGTGAAAGCAGTGTGCAGCTAGGAAGTCTACTTAGATCCCAGAGATACAGGAGAATCCAGTGCGGAATCACAAACCGATGAGGTGTCTGAGGAAGAACTTTTGGACCAGACAGAAACTGAGAGGCAGTGAGCAGAATCAAGCCAGTGAATACACATGTGAGCACTGTGCGGCTGGGTGATCCAGTTAGATCCCAGAGACAGGAGCAGCAGTGTGCGGTTGGGTGATCCAGTTAGTTCCCAGAGACAGGAGTAGCAGTGTGTGGCTGGGTGATCCAGTTAGATCCCAGAGACAGGAGCAGCAGTGTGCGGCTGGGTGATCCAGTTAGATTCTAGAGACAGGAGCAGCAATGTGTGGCTGGGTGATCCAGTTAGATCCCAGAGACAGGAGCAGCAGTGTGTGGCTGGGTGATCCAGTTAGATCCCAGAAACAGGAGCAGCAGTGTGCGGCTGGGTGATCCAGTTAGATTCTAGAGACAGGAGCAGCAGTGTGCAGCTGGGTGATCCAGTTAAATCCCAGAGACAGGAGCAGCAGTGTGCGGCTGGGTGATCCAGTTAGATCCCAGAGACAGGAGCAGCAGTGTGCAGCTGGGTGATCCAGTTAGATCCCAGAGACAGGAGCAGCAATGTGCGGCTGGGTGATCCAGTTAGATCCCAGAGACAGGAGCAGAAGTGTGCAGCTGGGTGATCCAGTAGGATCCCAGAGACAGGAGCAGCTGGGTGATCCAGTTAGATCCCAGAGACAGGAGCAGCAATTTGCAGCTGGGTGATCCAGTTAGATCCCAGAGACAGGAGCAGCTGGGTGATCCAGTTAGATCCCAGAGACAGGAGCAGCAATTTGCAGCTGGGTGATCCAGTTAGATCCCAGAGACATGAGCAGCAGTGTGCGGCTGGGTGATCCAGTTAGATCCCACAAACAGGAGCAGCAGTGTGCAGCTGGGTGATCCTGTTAAATCCCAGAGACAGGAGCAGCAATGTGCGGCTGGGTGATCCAGTTAGATCCCAGAAACAGGAGCAGCAGTGTGCGGCTGGGTGATCCAGTTAGATTCTAGAGACAGGAGCAGCAGTGTGCGGCTGGGTGATCCAGTTAAATCCCAGAGACAGGAGCAGGAGTGTGCGGCTGGGTGATCCAGTTAAATCCCAGAGACAGGAGCAGCAGTGTGTGGCTGGGTGATCCAGTTAGATCCCAGAGACAGGAGCAGCAATGTGCGGCTGGGTGATCCAGTTAGATCCCAGAGACAGGAGCAGCAGTGTGCAGCTGGGTGATCCAGTTAGATCCCAGAGACAGGAGCAGCTGGGTGATCCAGTTAGATCCCAGAGACAGGAGCAGCAGTGTGCAGCTGGGTGATCCAGTTAGATCCCAGAGACATGAGCAGCAGTGTGCGGCTGGGTGATCCAGTTAGATCCCACAAACAGGAGCAGCAGTGTGCAGCTGGGTGATCCTGTTAAATCCCAGAGACAGGAGCAGCAATGTGCGGCTGGGTGATCCAGTTAGATCCAAGAGACAGGAGCAGCAGTGTGCAGCTGGGTGATCCAGTTAGATCCCAGAGTCAGGAGCAGCAGTGTGTGGCTGGGTGATCCAGTTAGATCCCAGAGACAGGAGCAGCAGTGTGCAGCTATGTAGTCCAGTTGGAGCCCAGAGAGACAAGAGCAACAAAAGCCAAGAGGGGTGTCTCGGGAAGATGTTTTGTCCTGGACAGAAAGTGGGAGGCAGTGAACAGAGTCGTCAGTGAAAGCAGAACTAGGTGGTCCAGTTGAACCCCAGAGAGACAGACAAAGTGGGATCCCGGAGCTACAAGAGTGACTTCAAGGTCTCAATGCAGAGCATCCTGGGCAGCCATCACCAGCAGAATCTGAGTAAGTTCCTGAGAGGGATAGCGGTCGCATTGCTGAATAACACATCTGTAACAAACCTCTCATTTCATCTAAGGCTCTGTTCACACTGGTGTTATTGTTTTCCGTCTCTTTGTTCCGTCTTTGGAGCAGAAAAAACGGAAATAAAACAGAAATAAACATTTCAGTTTTTCCCCATCGATTTCAATGGATTTTCAAAAAATGGAAAGGTTTTTGTTTGCTTTGCTTTAGATTTTGTCTTTTAAACAGAACGGATAGTGCTGCAGGTTGCGCCATTTGTTCTTTTTAAAAAAAAATGGAAACCTGTTCCCATTGAAATCAATAAAGAAAAATGGACAGAGATGGAAAGCAATAATGCTAGTGTGAGAAGAGCCTAAAAGGTACCTTTACATAGGAAAGGCTGTTGGGCAGATGTGTGCGCTTTCACATAGGGGTGATAGATGTTCACTGAATGGAAGCGGAGGGCGCTGAAGATCTCTTCCGGCCACCCGCCTCCATTAACAGTGAACAGGCAATCAATTAAAAATGATCAACTGCCTGTTTATATTAAGCGAGAAGCCACCCACTAATCATTTCAGTGAGCTGCAATGACGTGACTAGCAACTAATAAGCGATTCCTCGCTCAGTACTCTGTCAGGTCCCACTTTTATATTGGACGACTATAACTGGAAAGCACTAGTTTGAGTGATTTTTCAGCTGATAGTCAGCCCCTGTAAAATAACCCCAAAACTGTGACCTACAGGAATACACGCTCTTTGTCAAAAACAATCGCACTCCTAGAAGAAGTCGTTTTGCTGCAAACCCAGCATGCAGTTCCATCTCAGGCAGATATACAAATGATTTGAATTGTTGCATGATTAGATGGACGGTCTTGTCAACTGAGGCCCTAGAAGTGGTCCCCCCATTGGCCTCTAAGAGGCTCTCGGAGGCTCCCTTGTGTGTAGTGACCTCTTCTTCTGCTTGTGTGGAGGTTGTTAACCACTAGACGCCTCTACGACATAGAGAAGAAATGTCACCCCGTTACCAGAGTCTGAGAGGGGCGCATTATTGGGATGTGAGAAGCTGGATGGTCGTATCGATGAATTGTTCCCCACCAGCCATTCTGACCAGACTGTTAGGGGGTGTTGGGACCAGTGGATGTGTGAGGGCACACAAGGACGTCCCCTGACAGACCACCAGTAGAGAGGAACGTCTGATCATTCTACAAGTCCAATCATCCCAAACTGTTTCATTGTCCGCCATCCAGAGATAAGTGATGCCATCGTTACACCCCTGTGTCTGTCGGAGCCATTTCCAGGCACCTGGCTGAAGGACATTTGGTCTCACTGTGCCCATTTCCTGTACGGCCTCTGACACCCACCGGTGTCTCCGTTTGCAGTGATGTTGTAAACGATGAAACTGGTCTTCAGCGACAAATCCAGGCTTAGTTTGCCACTGACGATGGTCGTATTAATGTCTGGAGACCAAGGGAGTAGCACCTCAATCCTGCCTTTGCTGTGATGCGGCACACTGCCCCCTGCTGGTGTGATTGTCTGGGGGGGCCATCGCATATGACATACGGCCCCCCTTAATAGTGGTATGAAGGACAATGACAGCTCAGCGATATGTTCAGGACATCCTGCAGCCACATGTGTTCCTCTCATGGCGGCTTCCAAGAGGCATTTTCCAGCAGGATAATGCTCAGCCGCACACACAAGGGGGTCACAGGAATGACCCCACAACATTGTCACAGTTCTGTGGCTGCCCATTCACCAGATTTATCACCAATAGAACATGTATCGGACCAAATCAACTACAACACCCTACGAGTTTGCAGAGTACTACAGCCTCCATGCCCGTCCATATCACATCTTGTATCCAAGCTAGAGGTGGTACAACAGGGTACTAGAGCCTCCATGCCCCCCTCATATCACATCTCGTATCCAAGCTAGAGGTGGTACAACAGGGTACTAGAGCCTCCATGCCCCCCTCATATCACATCTCGTATCCAAGCTAGAGGTGGTACAACACAGTACTAAAGCCTCCATGCCCCCCATACTACATCTTGCACCCAAGTTAGATGTGTAACAACAGGGTACTAGAGCCTCCCTTTAAGGGGTCAGTTCTCCACAATGAATGATGCTTTTGCTCTGATATTGATCAACCTTACAATCACACAGAAAAAAGTTTTATTCCATCCAACAACTTCTAGGGGATGTTTTTTTTTTTTTTTACAATGGGTGTAGATGTACAGCTTGATACTATATATGTATATGGGTCTGTCCCTGATCTGAAACTCATTCTGGTTCAGTAGGTATTAAACAGCCGTACACCACAAAATAGTTACAATCATGTTGTAAATTCTGTTTAAGTGTAATTTCTTGCATCTTGGCTGATAAATGCTACAAGTACATTGGGGGATATCGAAGGAGGCAGTATGCCAGTTTTCTGTTGTAGAAAAGTTGCAAAATTTTGTGCAAAAATTGAGAGACTCTTGTCCAACTGCTGTGGCCCCGCGACTTCTTTGAAAAGTGGGTGAGGCTTTCAGGACAGGCCGTGGCCGCTGCCGACTGACACATGTATGTATAATTTACACCAGAACCTGGCATAAACTATGCCAGGAAAGTACACCTGTTCAGAACCAGCCGTACACTTCTGTGAAGGTGCACTGAGGATCAGGGGGATTCACTCAATGCAGGAAGAGGCGTGCGCCTCTCCATGTATTCAGTGCGCTGAGGAAAATATTACTAAGTCTGGTGTCAGAAATGCCAGGCTTCGCAAACCAATCATGCCGGTATCTGCAGCCCATATGCAATGTTATTTGCATATGGTCTGCGTGTCGGGTGCCTCTCTTGACTTCAATGGAGGCCATCCAATGCAGAGTCCACGGCAAGATAGAGCATGCTGCAATTTTTCTTCCACTCGCAGAATATGCAATTCATATCTGCCAGTGTTAAAGAAAAATCCAAAGTCCATGCCTTTCAATGTCCGCGTTTTGCCATAAATCTATCTGTGTTAGACCCCCCCCCCCCCCCAAGGAAGAGTAGAGCAAGATAATTGCCTCACGTGATCTAGACTCTATGCTTCTCTTAATGCATTCCAGAATTGTGTTTGCCTCTTTTGCTGCTGCATCACACTGTTGACTCATGTTCAGTCTGTTATCTATTAGTATACCCATTTTTTTTTCACATGTGCTGCTACTTAGCCCATTCCGCAGTTAAAAATACAACAAAATCCGGACTAATTACTAATTGACAAAATCCACATACGCGCTGCATCCTCGGGACGATTCTGTGCTGTGTGAAAGGTCCCTAAGAAAGTCTGGTATCGGCATTAGCAATAGTTGCCTTATAGATCAGCTACAGTACATGTTTCATATGAATTACAGAAGCTGTCCTGCCTGGCATTAGGAATAAAACTTCGTGGCAGTGGTATACTGGGATCAGATCTGGAACGTCTCAAGATGGATGATAACAGTTCTGAAAGCTATATCAAGTATACAATTGTTGGATTTCTTAAGCCTTCTTATAATAATTTCAGTTTATTTCTGCACAATTCACAGTTAATAAAATATATGACCCCTTAAGTGTCTCTGACTGGCTAAAAAGACAGCATTAAAACGACATTTACTTACTTGCAGCAGTTTTTGTGGTAGAATTTTTATGCAGTTTTTTTGAGCCTAAGCCAGACGTTCATTCAGAAAGAATAGGAACTATAATGGAAGGACTTCTAGTTCTCCTCCTTGCCGCAGATAATTCTGGTTTGGGCTCAAAAAATCTGCACCAAAAACACTGGAGCAAATTTATTACAGATACGGTGTCAGAATTCTGCCGACAGTTGCACTTTTTTGGTGCGAATAAACTTAGAAAAAGTTACTATTGATTATACCAAAAAGAACAGATGTTACCCCTCTCGCTCCAGGATGCAGGGTTTGAGTAGAGCGAAGACATATGTAAGAATTGCAAGTTTGCAAAAAATGGCAAAATTCTGTGGTCAGCTCTAGATGCCGAGGTAAATTATGCACTTGGGTTCAATACTGATGCATTATTTTGCCAGCATTTTAATATGTAATTAAACCACTGATTGTACTGTTCCTTAGTGATAGATATATGGACATTTCTACAGTATCTCAATTATATGCGGATAGCCTTTTCTGGATATTGGCTTACTGTACTTTTGAGCGCTGCACTTTAGTAGTATTTTGTGTTCTATGTAGCATCGAGTTATAGGTCTAGACTGCATCAAATACTAGCGTAGTATGGAGTTGAGAGAGAAGTGAAGCTTATTTTGTTACGCTTTCAGACATTATTTTTTAATTGTTTTTAACTATTTATGTGGTCTATGTACAATAGGGATGTTTCTGCATTAAACTTTTTACTTCTTTTGGAGTTGATTGGTTAATATCTAGCCGTTATGCACATTACTTTTGCTCTTTTGTGTTGCAAGTGGCACAATTTATGTCAATCTCACTCCATGAGTGTATGAAGTATAATGTAACTCAACAGCCCTAAAAATGCAACACCTTTATTAACATAGTGCAACATTTGGGAAATTTGTTGCATTTAAAGCTGGAAAAGGGAAAAAAAACTGCCAAAAAAAGTGAAGCAAAAATTCCCTTGATCATAAATTCCCTGCATTTTGTGTTTGAAACTTCTCTTATTTTCATTTATACACAAATATGTCTATCTTTCTGCTCGCTCATATATACAGTCATATATATCATATCCTATTTCATAAGTAAACTCGTACAATACAGCGGTAGTCAAACTGGTCATATATATAATTTTAACTAACGTTGCCAAACATGCTATATAAAAAGCAAACAAACAAACAGTATAAGCAATGTGAATAGTAAAAGTTTCTCTAGGTGTTGGCTACTTGTTAATATGTCACACCTCTCATGCAGCAGAGTAGTATACTGTATCGGCATAAGAGAAGCCTAAAAATAATATTAGTATAGACGTATCAGAATTTAACTTGACTTTTAATGTATTCTGAAACTTTTTTTTTATTCCTTACTATAAGATAACTTGTTGCAGAAAGTTATCACGGTCAAGTTAAACTTTGCTGCATCTGTACATCAGATACTGACAACGTATCACCACTACTACAACTAATAATAACAACAGATATACCTGAAATCCAGGATTTTCTTCTGCCCCCCTCCATTTTGCAAGTTCAAAAAGTTATCCTGCAAATTGCTTAAAATGTAACCGACTTGCGGATTCCAAGTACAGTAGTAAAAAATGAGAAAACAAAAAACTTCCCTATAAAAAGTTTTACAATATAAAATGAAAATCACAAGTCAATTAACTCTTCTCCATAGACTAGAACACAGGAAATCCCACATGTGCTTCTTAAAGACACATCTCTGGTAGTCGCCGGCTCCCTAGCACTTTCTCCACTTGTGATGAAGCAGTTGCCCACAAGAAAGAAAACCCATTAGTGCTTTCTCTACTTCACCCGCAATGTCTTCATTATTTATATATGCAGGCACTGGTTTCCAGCAACTGAAGTTGAATCTAGCTGATGAAATATTCATATCATCCCCCCGCTGTGCCATAATGCCTAAATGTACTCAAAGAACCTTAACTGTGCTGTTACACACCTGTGACCGGAACAGGGGATTTGCCAAGACGTACTAGTGCATGAGCCATTATTTAACATCACATTAATTAACAAGATCAATACATTTCTCTGCCATTGTAGCAAAGGAAAAAAAAAGGTTTCTATTGCTGTAACAATAGGCAATGTATAGCCGACTCATAATACATTCATCATGGCGGCGTCAAAGAGAATTTATAGTATTCATACAATCAGTATCCGGTATTCAGTGCATCATTAGGGACTATTCAAATTGGTTTATTTTATTTTTTTCATAGTCTATGTGGACTCAATTGGGTTCCAGTCCAAGACCTGCATGTAATTTGGCAAAGTGGAGGATTTGAAGAAGCAAAAATTTATTTTTTCCCTTCGGCTGACGTATGTAGTGAGCCATAGACTATTAGTAAAGAGTAACGTACATGCCCAACTGTATGACTTGTATACACCTCTTTTAGTTGATGTGATATTTATGGGTTGTCCGCCATCTTGGCTCCCTCTTGCACTCTGATAAGGTTCCCCTAGTTCAGCCCTCATGTTCTATGATGGCTGTGCATGTCAGGGGCAGAGGGAGCAGGATCTCCTCACACTGCACTTGCTCTACTCTGAGTCCTATCTATGGGCAGCAAGTGTCAGATCAGTGTCATAGAGCTTCTGCCCCCCAACTTATACTACTACTCAATTAATTCTTATGTGATGCAACTTTACACCATAGAATGCAACGTTTCTGGCGCTGGGTTTGGAGCGGTGGGTGTAGTAGCCATGCAGGTCCAGAAATTAGTTAGCAAAAGGTGGTCTCAGGTTGCAGTACAAAGGAGGAGGTGGGTACCATTGTCAGGAAGGAAGCCAGGGGTCAGTATCAGTAGGTCTCAGTTAAGTTCTGCAGAGGAGCAGGCGGGAGAGGAGCTTAAAGGGGTTCTCTCGCGAAATCAAGTGGGGTTATACACTTCTGTATGGCCATATTAATGCACTTTGTAATATACATCGTGCATTAAATATGAGCCATACAGAAGTTATTCACTTACCTGCTCCGTTGCTAGCGTCCCCGTCGCCATGGTTCCGTCTAATTTCGGTGTCTTCTTGCTTTTTTAGACGCGCTTGCGCAGATGGGTCTTCTCCCTTCGGCTCGGCTCGACAGCATCGGCGTTTTGGCTCCGCCCCTTGTACGCGTCATCGCGTAGCTCCGCCCCCGTCACGTGCCGATTCCAGCCAATCAGGAGGCCGGAACCGGCACACTGGTCCTAACACCAGGAGGTGTTAGGACCAGTGGATAAATGAGGGCATGCACAGAAGGCGACCAGACTAGATAGACCACTAGTAGAAAGGATTTAATTGTCTGACAAGCATGAACAGCTCCTACTGTTTCATTGTCTGCCTTTCAGAGACAGGCGCCATCGTTACACCCTTGTCTCTGTCTGAACCATTTTCAGGCACTTGACTAAAGGACATTTGGTCTCACGGCCCCCATTACATATACTGCTTTTGACACCCACCCACTGTCACCACCGCTTGCAGTGATGCCATGAAAAATGACACTATACTGCTACAGAGTGGTACTGGGTTGTCTTAAGTGACAAATCCAGGTTTAGTTTGGATGCTAATGACAACCATGTTTATTCCTGGAAACTTCGGGGTGAGCGCCTTAAACCTGCCTTTGCTGTGAAGCGGCACACTGCCCCCTGCTGGTGTGATGGTCTGGGGGCCATTGCATACGACAGTCACCCCTAGTAGTGGTACGAGGGACAAGGACAACTGATATGTTCAGGACATCCTGCAGCCACACGTGTTCCTCTCATGGCGGCTTCTAGCAGTATAATGCCCGGCCGCACACACAAGGGGGTCACAGGAATGTCCCCACAACATTGTCACACTTCTGTGGCCTGTCTGTTCGCCACATTTATTGCCAATACAACATGCATGGGACAGTCTGGGATGCCAATTTCAACAGCCTACGAGTTTGCACTAAAGACTCAGTTACAGCAAATGTGGCTGCAGATTCTATACAGAACTTGCATGCCTCAATGCACGCCCATATCACAACTTGCATCCAAGCTAGAGGAAGCCCAAGAGAGCACAAGAGCCTCCATAGCCACCCGTATCACATATTGCATCAAAGCTAGAAGCAGCCCATAAAGGTACCAGAGCCTCCATGCCGGCCCATATGACATCTTGTATCCAAGCTAGAGGCAGTACAACAGGGTACTAGAGCCTCCATGCCGGCCCATATCACATCTTGTATCCAAGCTAGAGGTAGCCCAACAGGTTACTAGAGCCTCCATGCATACCCGTATCACATCTTGTATCCAAGCTAGAGGTGGTACAACAGGGTACTAGAGCCTCCATGCCCACCTGTATCACACCTTGTATCCAAGCTAGAAGCGGTACAACGGAGTAGTAGTGCCTCTATGCCCGCCCGTATCGCATCTTGTATCCAAGCTAGAGGCAGTACAACAGGGTACTAGAACCTCCATGCCTGCCTGTATCACATCTTGTATCCAAGCTAGAGGTAGCCCAACAGGTTACTAGAGCCTCCATGCACACCCGTATCACATCTTGTATCCAATCAAGAGGCGGTACAACAGGGTACTAAAGCCTCCATGCCCACCCATATCACACCTTGTATCCAAGCTAGAAGCGGTACAACAGGGTAGTAAATGCCTCTATGCCCGCCCGTATCACATCTTGTATTCAAGCTGGAGGCGGTACAACAGAGTACTAGAGCCTCCATACCCATCTGTATCACGTGTTATATCCAAGCTAGAGGTGATACAACGGGGTATTAGAGCCTCCCATCAAGGGGTCAGTTCTCCACAATAAATTCTCCTTGTGCTCTGATATTGTAATACTTATATCAACGTTACAATCACACAGAGAAAGTTTCATTTGATTCCGACATCTTCTAGGGGAGAGAGAATTTTTGACAATGGGTATACATTTGTACAGCACATCTGTCAGCATCTACGGGTTATGGATATGGTCCTAAGTAAGAATTCCTCATGACATCCATCTACCCTCCTAGAACATATGGATAGTGGTTGGGCAACTGGGAACAACAAGAATCATCCTGTAAATCAACTCATGGTGTATATAGTGTAGTATGTTCTGTAATGGATGTAATGTGATAATTGTTACTAATCTCAGACTAAGTAGCAAGTAAGGGCTCGTTCACATCAGCATTGGAGGTTTAGTTCAGAACCTCCATTGCTCATTTCCACTAAAAAAAAGGAGGACAGAATAGAACAGCATCTATCGCTATTTCATCCTATCATATGGGCAAAATGCAGACTCATTGATCTGAAATCGAATGGACCACATTGTAGTCAATAGGATCCATTCAGCCTCATTTGGTTCCATCGTATGATGGTACCATTTGGGTATGAGCTCCAACAATGGAAATAGCAGTTCTGGCAGCTGTTATCTTATATTCCCATGAGATGCCCCGTGTACTACAAGAAGAGCACCCAATATTTAAATTGAAGATGGATAAAGCTTATAAATGGACTGTATCTCTATCAAAAGGCTGCCCTGTGCACTCAGGAAATGGTACATCAGGATAGAAAGCTGTTAACTTGCTTCATGGATGAGAGGTCACATACAATTAGAGATGACCAAGCATACTCGCTAAGGCAAACTACTCGAGCGAGTAGTGCCTTATGCGAGTACCTGCCCGCTCGTCTCTAAAGATTCGGGTGCCGGCGGGGAAGAGTGGTGAGTTGTGGGAGTGAGCGGGGGGAAGAGAGTGAGAGAGAGATCCCCCCCCCATTCCTCCCCGCTGGCACCCGAATCTTTAGAGACGAGCGGGCAGGTACTCTCATAAGGCACTACTCGCTCGAGTAGCTTACCTTAGCGAGTACGCTCACTCATCTCTACATACAATGAAACATGCAATGTTTTTGACTTCACTTGATTGTGTTTTATCATGAACCTATCTTACATAAATGTTCCTTCCATTGTCAATGCGAATTGCCGGTCGCGAGCGGAGAATCGCAATGATTCTCTGCTCATGGAAAGGGGGGCTGGCGCTTTCCATAGCAACGCTATGAAAAGCTTCATACGGCGTGATTTGCGTCGATTTACCGCCAGCGAAATCACGGCCGTGGACAGGGGGCCTTAAGGTGCTACTGTATCTAGTGTGTTCCGATTCTCTGGTTCCCACCTTCAGCTACAGTGGTGCTTGAAAGTTTGTGAACCCTTCATTTTTCATAGTTCTACTTATATTTAACCTAAAACTACATCACATTTTCAGAGAAGTCCTAAAGGTAGGTAAAGAGAACCAAATCAAACAAATGAGCTAAAAAGTTTAGACTTGGTCATTTATTTATTGAGGAAATTGATCCAATATCACATGTCTGAGAGTGGCAAAAGTATGTGAACCTTTAATTCGTATCTGGTGCAGCAATAATTGGCTTGTCTATGTGATCTTTAACAAACTGCAGATGGGCAGCATTGTTGTTTTTGGAGTGCAGCAGCTTTTGCCTTACAATTCTGCCATGCACACCATTGTTGCTCAGGTCCTCCAGTGAAAAGTCAGCAGACAATGAGCAGTAGTTCTTCAGTGGCCAAAATACTGTGGAACTTTAATGTGGCATTATCGTGGGTTTCAACTCTTTGCCTTTCAAAAGTTAAAATCCGCTGTCAAAACCCACAGCATCGGGAGTTTAAATCCACATACTGTCATGCTGTGGATTTAAAATCGGCAGCACATTTCAAATATGCTGCGGATTCCATGCAGAATTTTAGTTTAAATTAATTTTATTAAGTATTCAAATCAGACATTATATAGTATCTGCATTAGTCATGTAAACATCAAATAGGAAAAAAGAAAAGAGAAAAAAAAAAAACCTGAAAATAAATAACTTCGTGAACATCTGAATAGATAGAAGGGAAGGAGGCAGGCGAGAAGCGTGTGGATCTGGTGACGCTTGATGGGACTTTCAGCTCTAGTGTGGGCTCCTTCTCTCGCTTTCCTTCAACCCCGTCTACCCTTAGGGTTCTTATTGAAGGGGCTTGTTAACGTCCCTGTCGGAATGATGATGGGAAATTCTCCCTCCATGCAGAATTTTTATGCTTCATGTGGACGACAATTTTTAAATCTCGTCCACTTGGCTTGTACTTGATATATTTCACATGTAAAGGAATTACACCCAAAGTCACACTGAAATATGGAGAAAATTGTGCAACAAAATATACATGCGGACATACGGGTATTGGGGCGGAACTCCGCAGCTGCAGATTCAACTGCATCTTTCAGGTCAGATTTAAACGAGCGCGTGCGTATTTGTGCGCACATTTGCGCATTGGGCGTTTCATATAAGCGTGCAAAGTAGCATTTTTAATTGTACATTTTGCACGTGCAAGTAACGCGCAATAATGCACACAAAAAAACTCAAACTAATGAGTTTAAGATGTGTTCTTTCCCTGCGCAGGAAAATAGGCTATGTTGCACGGAGGGAAGGTGGGGGGCGCAAATACACATATGAAAACAAAGCCATTGAAATCATTGAGTTCTATATTCTGCGTACTGCGACCACAAGGTTTTCGTGTACAAATACATCCGTGTGAATCCGGCCTCTGTAAGTCTTGCAGAATAATTCAACTTGTGTGAAAGAAGCCTTAGGCTGCCTGTCCCTGTGCGCTTTTGCATTGCATCCCCCGCGGCGATAATCTACCGCAGGGAACGCAGTGCACGCTTTCCATAGAATTACTATGGAAAGCGCAGCCCCTCTGTACATGAGCGGAGAATCATAGCAATTCTCCACTTGCAGGCGGCAAATCGCAGCATGCTGCGAATTGCCGCGGTAAGCCTATCTGTTAGATAGGCTCGCCGCTGAGATCCGTCTGCTGGCTCCTGCTCCCAGGTGGCGGCTCCTGTGGCGGATCTCCGCCGCCGGATTTTGCAATGCCCATGGACAGGCAGCCTAAGGCCATACTTACACGACAGATAGGGAGTCACATTCAAGATTCTCGAGTGCGATTCACATTGCAAAGAACCCGGACACGGTGTCTGTGTTCTCTGCGGGTGACCACACATCTGCACGCTCTTTTCTCATGTGAAAATCATGCGAAAAT
This sequence comes from Eleutherodactylus coqui, assembly GCF_035609145.1. Lineage (NCBI taxonomy): Eukaryota > Metazoa > Chordata > Amphibia > Anura > Eleutherodactylidae > Eleutherodactylus > Eleutherodactylus coqui. Next base: position 99,671,807 of record NC_089845.1, read on the forward strand.
AGGACATGTGGCGATTATTCCATCTCACAACTTAAGGGCGCCCACCCACTGGCGTTTGCGCCGCATTTTCCGCGAGTTTTTCGCAGCGTTTTCGCGGCGTTTTCGCGGCTTTTCCGTTAATTTCCATTGACATTCATGGGTGCATTAGGAGAAAAATAAGGACACATATGCAACTGACATGTTCCTATGTTAAAAACGCAAACGCAACGCAAAAAAAACGCCAGTGGACAGGAACACATGTTATCTCTATGCCTGTGCAGGAAAAACGCAAAACGCAAAACGCAGGTAAAAAAACGCCAGTGGGTGGGCGCCCTAAGGGTGGCTTCACATGAGCGTGTTTTTGTGCGTACATAAGTGCGTACGCATGTACGTGCAAAACAGCCGTGAATGCCAGTCTGTGCATTGCCTTCAATGGAGCCACGGCTGCCGCGAGGAAAGAGAATTCCCTGCTGCACCTGCCACATCTGTGCAGCAAAGGAATTCTTCATCCCTGTGGGGAATAAAGAATTCCCTACTACAGCTGTCACAGATGACAGCTGCGGTAGGGGATCCAGCTGCTGGCATCCTGTAATTGTTTTTCAGGGAAGGGCTTTAAATATAAGCCTTCCTTGAAAGACATTAAAAAAAGGTGATAAAGAAAAAAACATACCCTTCTTCAACTGCCAGGGTTCAGCTGCGTCCAGCTGACTCTTCTCCTGCACTGCTCTGAGGAGTATTCAGCAGGTGGGGATTTAAAATCCCCGCCTGCTGAATGGGCTGCCTCTGATTGGGTGAGCACTGTGACCAATTAGAGGCAGCTCTCAGCTATTGAATAACAGCTCAGAGCTGCCTCTGATTGGTCCCTGCGCTCAGCCAATTAGAGGCAGAACTCACCCATTTGGCAGAATTTGTTGACTGCGGTTTTTGGTACGGAATTGCAGGCTGATTTTAATTAACCTATTTTAATTCTGCATCAAAATTCGAATGGCAATTAGCGCTATTACATGAGCATTACCAGCACTCGTGTAACAGCGACATCTCAAGGTTTTCGGACAGGAACATTTGCTACATACAAGCCCAGCTGGGAATCCGCACCAAAAAGACAAGAATATAGGACATTTATTTCTGCTAAATTCCCATTTACAGAATGATTTATTGGGATGCATTGTATGCGATTTTTAACGACGCTTTGTATCTTCCCTCGAAAAAAAAAAAAAATCTGGGAAATCAATAAGGCCTCTTCACTAACTACAATATTGATTTCTAATTAAATCCATACAAGTTTAAATGGATAAATGATTATTGCTGAAAACCATTTCACTTTTTGCCTTTTTCAATAGGCAAGTTCATTTACATCCATTATTCTGCTGAGCGGAGCCGAGGGTGTTGTTGCACTGCAGCGAGGAGAACTACCGTACGCTACTACCCAGGGAGCCAATCACCAGAGACCATTTTTTCTTTCAATGAAAACTCATCTATCATAAATGCTTTATTAATTATCCAAATCAAATCCATCCTTACAGCAGTGTACTCGGCGCTTCCAATCAATGATTTCCTTTTACGATCTATGTACATAAATCTACAATACGAAGTGTGCAGCTTTCCTTACTACATATAAGTAGGACTGACTGATTATTTTATTAGCCCCAATGACACGTATAGTAATTATTTCTAATCAGTAAAAGGCGCATGGGCTTGGCTACGACAACATCAAAGTAAAAACATACAAACAGTGACAGCCTTGGAATTTTTTTTGCCTCTCCTATCCCCAAGAAAAAAAACTCTATATATTATACTGATATGTCTGTATTCTGTTTGAGCAGCAAAATCCTACCAGAACAGCTCAGTGAATAAAATCTCTACCAGAACCAAGCTCATTACATAAATACAGCACCAGAACCAAGCTCATAACAGATATATAGCACCAGAACCAAGCTCATAACACAAATATAGCACGAGACCCCAGCTCAATACATAAATATAGCAGTTGAACAGCTCAGTAAATACAATACCATAACCAAGCTCATTACATAAATACAGCACCAGAACAAAGCGCAATATATAAATAGAACACTATAACAAAGCTCATTACATAAATACAACACCAGAGCAAAGCTCATAACATAAATATAGCACCAAAACCAAGCACAGTATATAAATACAACGCCAGAACAACTCAGTGAATAAATACCGTACCAGACCCAAGCTCAATGCATCAACACAGCACCAGTACCAAGTACCAAGCTCATAACATAAATATATCACAGACAAACCTCAGTACATGGATACAGCACTAGAACCAAGCTTTTAAAATAAATATAGCCCTAGAACAAAGATCAGTACATAACTAAAGCCCTAGAATGTAACTCATGACATAAATACGCACGAACCAACCTCAGATACAATACGGGTTCCAAGCTGAAAATATAAATACAGCCCCAGGACCATGCTCATAAGATAAATACAGTAGCAGAACTAAGTGGTTATGTTGTAGCCACAAAGAACTAACAGCAGCGCCTCAAAACTCAGAGGGGAGGAAACAGGGTGGGAGACGGATGTTTCATGTAGCTCCTCAAGATGCTACCACATGGAGGTAGAGGATTATCTAACCAGGCAGACATAAGTATCCGACATCTGTCTAATGCCCCCCCTACAAGCTGGTGGCTGGCGTCCTGAGCGAGAGTACAGATTACAGGTAGCAAAGAGTGGCCATGTATATAGATACTTCCCAACATTTGAATCCTCATTCACAGCATGTTTTTAAGCCTCCCCCTCAATCTGGACAGAATGTCCCATAAAATCTCATGGAAAGTCCACTTTGGGGAACACTTGCATAAGCACCTCCTTTAAGGTCTGTATCACAGGACAATCCTGCAAATAATGGGACTTTTGGGGGGCATGCAAATAAGGAAGCTCTACATTTCTTAAAGGGTTTTTTCTATTCATCTATATGGCCACCATGTACTTCTACACTTCTCTTGCAGCGGCCTCTGCTGGGAAAATGAGCAGCTGGCTTATATCATCCACAAATCAGCTATATGCCAGGGGCCTTGGGGTTAATGCAACTCTAAGGTTAAAGGGGTACTTTAAGGTAAATCTCTGACACCCCAGGAGTGATAAACTACCAGGCTCAAAGAACAATTTTGGGCAAAACTGATTACCTGTATTGCTGATTGCATGGTCTGCAGGGGCAGTGCTATGTCACGCCCCACCCCCTGCATCCGGTGCTAGAGACAATATGAGAGATTTATCAATGCTAATTCATAAGAAAAGTAGAATAGTTGCGTATAGCAAGAAATCACATTGCAGCTTCCATTTTTCATTGTGGAAGATGAAAAAAATATGCAATCTTATTGGTTGCTATAGACAATTTAACTATTTGTCCTTTCTCTTTGTACCAGAGTGCCCCATTAATGTTCTTTCCAGATTACTCTAAACTAGGGTTCAGCTAGGGCTATTTTAATATCCGAGCGAGCCCAGTGCATTGGTATTATAATGGGCCGGCCTCCACTGTCACACTCTGTCCTCCAAATTTTTTTGCACCCACTCCCTTTCCCCCAAAAAAACTGCAGACTTTTTCTTTGTTTCCGCTCCCCTTCAGGTCCAGCAGTCATGTGCCTGTCTAAGAATGTGCTCCACTGCGGACAATTATCAGACTCAACGGGTACCGAGATCAGTGACTGGCCACAGCAGGCATGTAACTGCTGGACATGAAATAGGGAAGTAGAACTTTTTAATAAATTTTTTAACCTCCTCAATACTTTTCATCTGTACCTGTGTCCTGAGGATGCGGATGCAGTTGAAATTGCTGCCGCTGCCAGAGGACCCAGAGCTACTAGAGGGAGCTGTGCAGATGCATGGTTTGTCCTATGTCCCATCTGGCCTAGGTTCAGCAATGTGAGTGCTTCACTTGGACATGATCAGGTTGGATATGGCGCGTAAAGAATATTTTTCGTTTAATGGCTGCAAGCAGAGATCTTAAGAATTAAAAACTGAAACACATAGGTGTAGATCTATCCATGCCACAATTTCTTTTCGGTCGAATTCCAGATTTAGTTGAAAGCACTTATAGGTACAGAATAGCCCCATAGTTTGGGTGTGTATTATAGGTTGCAGATCAACTAGAAGATTGTACAGAGTAGTAATACACCGAGTGCACGAGCTCATATGGCCTACAGGCAATTCTTATATATGCTCCAAAAAAACTTTTTGATATTCCTTATGAGGCTAGTTTTACACGGCCAAGAAAATTGCGCAAGATTTGTGCATTACGAGACGTGCAAATACGAACCTCATTCTTTTGAATGGAGTCATATACACGAATGGAACGAGTCATCCATTGTTTTCAATGCGACATTAAAACACATCATAGTGACATAGTAACATAGTATGTTATAGTGAAAGAAGACAATGTCCATCTAGATCAGCCTGTTTCCACCACCTCCACTCCCCCCTTGTTGATCCAGAGGAATCAGAGGAGAAAAAAAAAAACGCATAGAAGCTAATTTATCTTGTTTTGGGAAAAAAAAAGTTCCTTCCCGATTGCGTAATGGCAGTTAGAATAATCCCTGGATCAATGTTTGAATGTTCCTATCGACTCCAAGACCCGGATCAACAACCCTGCTGGTTATTTAATGTCTATATCTTGTAATATCACAGCAGTCTAGAAACGCATCTAGTCCCCTCTTAAACTCCTCTATGGATTTTGCCATCACCACATCCTTCGGCAGAGAGTATCACAGTCTCACTGCTCTTACAGTAAAGAACCCCCTTCTGTGTTGGTGATGGAACCTTCTTTCCTCTAAAAGTAGAGGATGCCCTTTTGTTACCGTCGCAGTCCTGGGTATAAACAGATCATGGGAGAGATCCTTGTATTGTCCCCTAATGCATTTATACATAGTTATTTGGTCGCCCCTTAACCGTCTTCTTTCCAGGGTGAATAATCCCAATTTTGATAGCCTCTCTGGGTATTCCAGTCCTCTCATTCCATTTATTAATTTAGTTGCGCTTCTTTAAACCTCCTCAAGCGCTGCAACATCTTTCCTGAGCACCGGTGTCCAGAACTGTACACAGTATTCCATGTGAGGCCTGACAAGTGCCTTATATAGTGGAAGAGTAATGTTCTCCTCCCTCGCCCCTATACCTCTTTTAATGCACCCCAATATTTTATTTGCTTTTACAGCAGCTGACTGGCATTGATTGCTCCATTTAAGTCTACAGTCCACTAGTACCCCCGGGTCTTTTTCCATATCACTTTTCCCTAGCAGTAACCCATTTAGTGTATATTGGTGACATCCGTTTCTCCTGCCCATGTGCATAACCTTACATTTATCAACATTGAACTTCATTTACCATTTTAATACCCAAGCCCTTGGCTAATCTAGGTCCATTTGCAGCTCTACATTGTCCTCCATTGCATTAATTATCTTGTATAATTTCATATTGTATGCAAATATCGACATTTTACTGAGCAGTCCCTCTATTAGGTCATTGATAAATATATTGAAGACAATGGGACCCAATACTGAACCCTGTGACACTCCATTAGTGACCATGGCCCAATCAGAGAATGAACTATTTATTACCACCCTCTGTTTTCTATCTCCGAGCCAGTACTTTACCCAGATACACGTTTTCGCCCAGACTGAGCTGTCTCATTTTATATATCAACCTATTATGCGGCATGGTGTCAAATGCTTTAGAGAAATCCACATATATGAGATCAATAGACTCTCCCAGGTCCAGCATAGAACTTACTTCATTGTAGAAGCTGATCAAATTGGTCTGACATGATTGACCTCTTATGAACCCGTGCTGATGAGGAGATATACTGTTATTTTCCTTGAGGTATTCCAGGATGGCATCTGTCAGAGACCCCTCGAATATTTTTCCAATTAGTGAAGTGAGACTTACTGGCCTGTAGTTACCAGCTTTCTTTTAGACCCCTTTTTGTATATTGGAACCATATTGGCAATACACCAATCCAGTGGTACAATCCTGGTCTCAATAGAGTCACTAAATGTAAGAAATAGCGGTTTATCTAACACGTCACTTAGTTCCCTTAGAATCCTTGGGTGTATTCCATCTGGGCCCAGCGATTTGTCGATTTTTAATCTTTTTTAACTGACTCTGCACTTGCTCCTGCATTATGCAGGTGATATTTGCGGAGGGGTTAGTTTTATTCCCTTGCATTCGGTGTGATATTTATTTTTCCTTCGTAAATACACTTCAGAAAAAAAAAAACTATTAGATCTGCCTTCCCCTCATCATCTTATATGATTTCTCCTGCATTATCTGTTAGAGGGCCAGTTCTTTCAGTGCAAATTCTTTTACTGTTTATATAATTGAAATATAGTTTAGGGTTACTTTTGCTCTCTTTGGCAATGAGTCTCTCTACTTCCTCCTTGGCAGTTTTAATCTTTCCCTTACATAATTAGTTTTTTTCCCTGTATGTTTTTAGCGCTTCCTCACTGCCCTCTTGTTTTACTAATTTAAACGTTTTCCTTTTCTCGCTTAGTGTCCCCCTTACAGACTTGTTGAGCCACATTGGTTTCCTTCTACTTGTAGTTCTTTTATTTTTAAGGGGTATGAACTGCTCACATGAGGTAATTAGGATGTTTTTAAACTTCTCCCATTTGTTGCCTGTACTGTTATTTTTGAGGACATTGTCCCATTTAATGTTTCCAAGAGTAGTTCCGAGCTGATCAAATTTTGCTTTACTAAAGTTTAGTTTTTTTGTTGCTCCCTGATAAGGCATCTTATTGAATGACAGCTGGAAATTAATTATATTGTGGTCACTATTTCCCAAGTGTCCCTCAGCCTGCACCCCCATGATTCTGTCCGGTTTGTTAGTTAATAATAGGTCCAGAGTTGCCCTCCCTATACTTTCAGCTGCGTTTTCCATTGTTTTCAGAGAGAAACCTCACATCACACTCGAATGCTCATCACACGCTGTGCGATGTGTTTTACTGTCCCATTGAAAACAATGGGCGATGTGTTCCGAGGAACGTGAAAAGATAAGCCATGCATTTCTCATGTATATGACTCCATTTAAAAGAATGGGGTTCATATTCACGCAAGATTTGTGCATCCTGTGACATTTCCCATGCATTTTGTTTGCGCAAAAAAATATGCAGCATGCTCTATTTTCCTGCACACATTGAACTAATTGTCTATTTCAATGAATTGGAGCATTGTTATGCTTTTTTGCACGTACAAATAGTACAGTAAAACATGCAAATACACAATGCCCATTGCGCAAATACGTGCGTAAAGGTGGTTCCGCTCGTGTGCCACAAGCCTTAGTCTGGATTCACATGAGCGTATGCATATTTGCAGAATGGGTTTTGCGTTTTTGCATTCTCAACTGCATATCTTACTGTACATTTTGCGTGTGCAAGTTGTGCGCAGTTGCGTGCACAAAAAAATATGCACAGATGCTCTCAGTTATTGAAATGGCATATTAGTTTAATTACTTCAAAATATTTTCTTTCCCTACCCAAATGCGAAGGAAATTTTTAAAATCCCATCCATAAGGCTTGTACTGTAAACACTGTGGAATTTCCGTAGCGATTTTGCTAATGGAAAGAATGCAGCTGATCTTGCGTGTGTGAAGGCGGCCTTAGGTTGGATTCACATGTGGTTCAAAAATACACTACAAGCAAATCCTTAAATAGACACACATCTTACATGCCAATTTTGACTCATATATGGGGGGCACGGAAATGGTACAGATATACAGCAGACCTGCTCTTTGCAATTCAGAGTTTCCCCTATGAATATGGTATGGGTGCCGTGGTGATGTCACACATGTGCAGATTTTGTTCAGCTTTTTGATGCAGTTTGTGAAGCCAAAACCTCAGAAAGGGGAGGAAGTATCTGCCCTTTATACTTTCCCTGTTTTTATGATCAATCCACTCCTGGTTTTAACTTCAAAAACTGCATAAAAATACCTGCACGTGTGAGCGCAGCCCGAGGCCAGCAGCACACGGAAATATTTTGCCTGTCTTTTGGCATTGGTAATACGGAAGTGCGTCCCAGCCTGACCGCGGGTCTCCGGACCCGAACTCTGAGCATCGTAGGAATGTAGGATACTTGGAGTCATAAAATAGTTGCCCAGTTTAGAGAATCACAAATGAGTATTATTTCACCCAGGTGGTGAAACATTTGTGTAACCAAGAATGATACATGCCCCTAATACGTAGAAATAATGGAAAACGTCATGCATAATGTAAAACATGCACCAACATGAAATGAATCCAGATAAGAGTACATTAAACCATATTATTAGTAGCGTATTAATAGATGAAAAATAAGGTAAATGATTCTAACCACTTTATCCTCCTGCAGCAACATCCAAGAAACCCAACGAGGGTGAAGAGGAAAGAGAGACAGAAGAGAGAAGAAAACAGTGTTAAGTTCAGTAGTAAAGTTACAGGTAAGACAGGGTTAAATCAGTAAATAGGTTATATACAATACTTAAAGGGGTTGTCTGCCCTCTTTTTCACTGATGACCTATACTGTTAACCACTCTGGACCCCCATTCATCATCTGTTTGTCCAACCAGCTGTCCAGTGCATTGGGTCAAAAGTTATCATCAGCGGACAGGGGAGGAAGTGCGGGCGCCGGCTTCACTCAATGGGAGAGCCACGCTGCTACGGCACTTCCTGCTTCTCTGCTGATCATGATGTCACATCCTGTCTTGACCAGCAGAGGAGCCGGAAGTGCCGAAGTAGTGCGGTGCTCCCACTTCCTCCCCTGTCTGCTGATGACAACGTCTGACCCGCTACACTGGACACTGTTGATTAGCTGATGCACAGGGGTCCCGACTCGCAGACCCCGTTCATCAACTACCAATGACTTATCCAGAGGATAAGTCATCCGTAGAAAAGAGGGCCAACAGCTCCTTTAACACAAGTGTACATAGACAGTGATACAGTAAGCGTAATACAATATAGGATATAACTGGATAGGCAACACCATGGAGCAAGCAGCAAAGATGTAACACAAGGTCATAACGAAGCAGAGTTCAGGCTCGTTCATATCAGCGTCGGATGTATTATTTGTGACACAGGTGGTGGTATAATGTCTGGCGCAGAGGTAACAGAGGCAAAGGCAGAATTTTTTTTTATAAAAGTAACTTTTACTGAACTAAACTCCCCCATGATACCTAAACGTTGCATAATAACTTTACCCGGATTCTCCCGTTAACAACAGGCGTCAATCTCAGTCTGGCAAGACCCCTTACTTCCAGAGGTCCGCGGCATGCGCTACTATCACAGCTTCATGAACCGTAAATGCAAATGTACATGAAAAGTCACCTGTATATTAAATCCTGACAGCTGGCCTCTATCGAATCTACATCACATAACACACACTTCTACCTGCCCCATGGGAGCCGCGCATCTACACCTGAAATGCCAGGCATTGTTGACATCATCTACATCCGGAGGTCTCTCTCAGATTAATGCTTAGTGGCTTAACTTCCGCGTAACATCTGGCGCTAACATCACGTGTCTCTCTCCCAGGCCATATCCCCCACACCTTGGCCAAGGATTTTACTCATAACTATTCCAAGGTGAATTTGAACACTTAAAAGTGCCTTCATCTTTTCACTGAGTATCGGCATCTCACAGTCCGGTCGCTCCTGAATTTCAACACCAAGACTCCCTCTCCTCCCACACGCTGCGGGGTCCTTCACCCTAGTGATGCAGCAGATCCTCCATTTAGCTGTATGTTCAGCCCCTGGGTCATCAGTGCGAAGTCAGTATATGGCAGCTCCCCAGCCTGGGGACACAGCCTGTTGCACTGCCTCTAGGCACGGCCCCTACCACTATTCTGCAACTCTCTGTGCTGCCTCCTCCTTTGATACACTCTGAATTTTGAGCTGCATCACAGTTGCCCCTTCCCCACTGTGTCACATGGAGCTACACAACCAAACACAACCTGGTCTTGAAGCTTCTAGTAAACTCAATTCAGTTCTATTAGTAATAGCCGTTGGTTGTCTTGTAGCCAAACTGGATATTGCAATCTGCATTATTGTAACTCAGTTCTAGATGCCATAGATTGGCTGTAGAGGGAAAGGCAGTAGAGGGAACTTCACTCCATAGCTCAGTAACTGTCGGCAAGGCCGCTGTAATTCGTACCGTAACAGGGGAGCAGGGCACAGCTCACACCTCTTACATTTAGAAGCTGAATTCCTTTAATAAATAGAATGAAATAGCGCAACATGCTAAAACAAATTCTGCAAAGGGTACCATCTAACCTAAAGTGGGGACAACTGAAAATTAGAGATACAACCTGCAGAGGAGAAAACTGTTGATAAATGCAGGACATTAATCACATAATAGGTAAACTGCTATTCTTCATGTACACTACAGCTTATTCTGTAAAGTCAGCTGAAAAGTTAGCCACACTTTAAATCCCTGCAAGTATTTTTAGCCGCATATATCAGCAACGACATCTCCAGTCTTGTTCATACACCCAATAACAATTTAAGAGGGTGACACATTAGTTAACAAGTAGCTGAGATTTACTCTGGATAACATTTACATAGCAGATGCCAGACAAGCTGCAATTTAAGTGCCAAGAACGGGGCTGTGTACGTCATACGGAACCATTAATTTGTTGAACCTTGTGATTTGGGAGATATTTAATATAGCTGCTAATTGAATTAAATCCCAAACTACGTATTATGTACAGTAAATCCCCATTTAGTTATTATTCACATAGCTATATTTAGCATGTTGTTGTCTTTATGACCCAGTGTTCGTTCCCGATTTCCCATTAGGTAAAACGGTGCAGACGCTTACATTTGTATCCAGATAGTGGAAGTGATCAATCAAGGCAATTTTAGCTGAGTAATTATTTTCTCGCCACTCTGCATATTAAAAAATATGACAGTCAAAATCAGGGGTTGGGAAGGGTATCGTTTCTCCTTAGGGAGAGCACATAGAAGGTGTAAGGCGACCTCTAAGACCACCCATGTTCCTCTGGGAAATATGCAAATAGAAAAATGGAACAATACCTCTGCATTATTCCATCCCCATTTACATATTTCTCAGGGGAGCATGGGTGGTCTTAGAGGTCTCCTCACAGCTTCTAGGAGATCTTCCTAAGGAGAAATGATACCCTTAACCCACATTTACAGGCCCCTCACTTGCCAAGCCATAAACCTACTGCACACTGATGAGGGGCAATCACGCTGAAACAGTCTGTCTCTGCATGGCTATCTTTTCCTTCTGGAGAAGACTCTGGTTTTGGCTCATAATTCCCAGTCATTGTTATAAGGCTTGTTAAAAGGTCAGACATGAACTTGCAGGGATACTGCCTTCCAATAGGTGGTGCTGTAAAAGCATTGTTCCATCTTCCATTTGCATAGTCAATATCAGGAAACAGAGAGCTTGTGCCTCAAATGCTGTAGACATTCAGAAATATAAACTCCTTTAAGGGGTAGTCCTACTTCTAGCTGTTTTACTGCAGGAAGTAGACAGCTCTGTACATTGCTCAGGGGCCTACTTTGGTACTGCAGGCCAAGTCACATTTACTTTAACAAGACTCAGCCTGCAGTGCCAACTGGGGCCACTACGTAGTGTACAGAGCTGTCTGCTTTCTGCAACATAACAGCCAGATGTGGCCATAAATGATTAGACACTTTTCAGCAATTCTGTGCACGTGGTGGATGATGGCATAAACTTTTTTTTTTTTTAAATCTTGGGCTACAATAATAATTTTAGCAGCCGCTTTTTATGTAATACAGGGTTATTACAGATGATCTTCCCGATTGAACCCTCATAACTTACATTTAATGATACGCAGATACATAAATTAACAGAAACTCAAAAAGTATTGTTGCACAACATCCAAAATGTTTTCCCCATCAGAGGTGATCAATGTGACCCCCCCTTTGTCACTGGACACATATGGAGCCTGTAGTCAAGTTCCTGCCATACACGTTGTTACATATGACGACTGACTGATGCAATGGCTTCTGGGATGCTGCAGATCATGGTGGGTGGTGAGGGGGGCATGTTGACTCTAACACTGCCCCAAGGAAAAACATCACAAGGTGTAAGCTCCAGGGACTGTGGAGGCCAAGGAAGAAGTTCACCATAGTCACCAACTGCACGGCCAGTCCATCTGTTTGGTAGTCGCCGCTCACTTCCCACTTCATTGTGACAATGGGAGGTGGCGGGGGGGGGTCCGGTTGAAAGATAAAACCCGGGACTTTCTGTTCTCACTGCGGCAGAAGCCATCTCTTTAGCGTCCAGGTATGAAATCACCGGGATTGTTTCTTCATGGAAGTAGAAGCGGCCGTACACATTCCTACAGGTTATAGCACAAAACACGTTCACCTTGGGGGAGTCGCCTATACGCTCCACATAGACGGGTGGGTTTTCCTCACCGAGATTCTGACATTATGTTTAGTGATGAGGCCGCCTTTTGGACTCAGTTACCAAACACTAAAGACTCCATGAGACCATCGGTATCTATTACAGTTTGCGTCACCGCGCTTTGTCATCCGGTTTCAGGGCCGGTAACAATCAGTAAAGATAACATCACAAACAATTGCGCAGAATCTCCCACACAGTCGGCGGAGGGACGTCCAATTCTCTGCTTGCTCTGACGGTGGCTTTCTGAGGACTTTGTGTGAAACTTACACAGACGCGCTCCGCTGTTTCCACGCTTACTGGTGGATGGCCAGAAGATTTTTGCTTACGGATGCCACCTTTTTCCTTAAAATTATAGTACCGCTTACCAATTGTGCGCCCGCTGGGGAAATCTTCAGCAGACTATGTTCAATAATCTAACACTAATAACAGACTGGTAAACATGAAAATCAAGGACACAAAACGATCTCTTGTCTTCGTTGGCAGACATTTTGCCCCCTATTCCCCCCAGTGACGACTACGGTAGAATAAAACTTTCTGGGCCTCATTTAACTAAATTATCTAACAGTAAGAAGGTCTTTGTTGCCCATAGCAACCAATCAAAAAACTTGTCCCGCAGGAATCAAGTCTGCTCATGTTTGTGTCAATGGAAAAATAAAAAAGTTATGGCTCTGGGACGGCGAGGACAGAAAAAACACCACAAAAAAATTCTAAATGGCTGTGGAGGAAAGGGGTTAAACCCATGCTATACCTTTTCAGTGGCGGAGGTTTAAAGCCAAGGACGGCGTGCCATACATCTATGGGACATTTTTGTAAATTGGTTAAACCTGAACCTCTGTGACACTTGGGGTTAATTTAGAGGTGTTTTCGGAACTGAGCGCCAAATAAACAGCAAAGAAGCTAGTACCAATCCAAAAGTAATCGGCTTTACTCAGTTTTTAAATGATTGCAGGTAAAAAATACTAACCTCCAAGCCCACACGTACGGCACCACTTCATTTCTGGAACCTAACTAACCTCTAGCAAATAACTTTACTGAGGTCCATCCTCGGCATCGTTTTCACGCCAAGCTCGTTCAAGTCCCTCTTAGATACCGGTCCTCTTGGGACACAAAATGTCATTTTTTTCTTATTTCACAATTTTCCAGTGTAACTGCTGTGACCAAGAGAGCCACAATTTCAGGGGAAAACATCTCCCTATGTTGACCTTGGTCACTGGCAGATCTGAGATGGTCACGTGATCTCCAGGTCCAATAGAAGAAATAATGCTGTCACGTCTTCTATTTCTGGGTCTGGTAGGTTATCAATACTCCTTAGGGAAAAAATCCTGAAGGTGTGAGGAGATCTATAAAGCCATCCATGGTCATCTGGGAAATATGCAAATGAGAAGACAGCAGTCCTGCAAGTCAATGTCGGACTTTTTAACAAGCCTCATAACAATGACTGGGACTTATGAGCCAAAACCAGAAGGAAAAGATAACCATGAACAGACAGACTGTTTCAGGGTGATTGCTGCTCATCAGTGTACAGTAAGTTTATAGCTTGGCTAGTGAGAGGCCTGGAGATGTGGGTCTAGGGCATCATTTATCCTTAAGGAAAGCACATTGAAGGTGTGAAAAGACTTCTAAGGCCATCTACGGTCATTTTAGAAATATACAAATGGGAAGACAGAATAATGCCTCTACAGAGCTAGCTAGTAGAAGGCAGCATTCCTGCAAGTCAATGTCAGACTTTTTAACGAGCCTTGTAACAATAACGGAACTGTGAGCCAAAGCCAGGATTTTTTCCAGAAGATGAAGACAACCATGCATAGACAGCTGTTTTAGGTTAATTGCCCCTCATCATTGTGCAGTAGGTTTCTGGCTTGACTAGTGAGAGGCCTACAGAAGTGGGTTTGGAAGGGTTTCATTTTTCCTTAGGGAGAGCACCTAGAAGGTGTGAGGAGACTTATACGGCTATCCATGCTCCTCTGGGAAATATGCAAATGAAAAGATGAAACAATGTGTCATGAGAAAATTGATTAAATCAAGCTAAACAACGTTTTTTTGTTTGTTTTTGGAGATGTCTTTTCTAATTTTCCACGTCATTGTGTTTGAAAAGAATCCTGAAATCTTGCAGTTACCACTGAGCCTCACATGAGTCTGACACTTCCTGTTCTGTAGAGATCACTTCTCAGTAGTAATCTAATTATCATCACAGGCAGAAATACAATCATAGGTAACACTCCTATCAGAATGCTGGAGGCACATAACACAGGATCCAACATTAAAGGGGACCTGTCACGTCCCCACAGTGCCATTAACTAAGTTATGGTGCTGTGATGGGGAGCCGGGTGATGTATTTTTGTGGTACGAGGACATAGAAAAAGTAATATTGTAACAGCAGCTATTGCTCTCTGTTATCATCCAGAAATTTGAAGTAGATTATAGACTTTTCTGCTATTTCTATATGTTTCTCTGCACATAGGATGTAGCTACTGCATACTAACTTTTGACTTCTTAACTTCTTTTTCCCTTATGTAAAATCTAGTTCACTAAACTGTTTTCTCCTAAAAATCCTACATACTACTGTTAGCTGAGTGTAAACTGCATCTAACAGACATTATTGTAATTTGATGCCAAGAAAGCCCTAAGTTACATCCCCCACCTCTTGTTCCTGTGTTAAAAGTAAAATTTATCTTCCTGGTTCTTTGTTTAAAATGTTACCCAATAGTTATGAAGGTGTGAATAAGCCAGCCTACTTGGTATAAAGCTGTGTGAACTTCTTTGTCTACTCACTCTGGGCTTTGGAAGTGAGATCCCCCAAAGTCTGTGTATATACAAATAAACGTACCCACTTCCTGAAGAGAGATCCTGGTGTGTCCTGTCTAATCTTGTACTACATTTTTTTACACTCACCAGCTCCCGCAATCCAGTGCTGTTGCCCTCAAAAGTTGGGTGCAACTTGAAAATCCAACTCTTTTAGAGTCCTGTGCGCATGCTGACACAGACTTGTATAGGAGGGTTTGCGCATGGGACTCTGCAAAGATTCTGATTTTTGTGCTGTGCATCAACTTCAGAGGGCAGTACTGCTAATTGTGCAAGGGGGTGAGTAAAGGGGTGTAACAAAAGGTTTAGGGGCCCGGGTGCAAAAGTTCAGCTGTGCCCCCCCCCCCCCCCCCCCATTTGTACCCATACCTAAACCATGCTAATTTACGTGATCTGCCCCTTGGCGTAAGCTTTCTAAACATGATTCATTTCCTGAACTACGTGAAAATCTGTTTGTAGCCCCGTAAGGCTGCTTTCACACGGGCACGAAACTGTCGGGACGCACAAATGTCGCACGAATATGAACCCCATTCTTTTGAATGGGGTCATGCACATTAGTGATTTTTTTTCCTGCACGCACAAAAATATTGTGGCATGTCCTGTCTTTGGGCGTTCCCTTAGAATGCGTCGCATGGCCCACTGTTTTTAATGGAGCCGGCACAACATCGCATGCCGTACGAGGTGCATACGAGTGTGATGCGATGCAAGGTTTACCTTTTGAAAACAATTGGAAACACTCTGCGATCGTCTGCCACGGCTAAAAGCATCGCTACTTCCCCGATGTGATGCGAGCTGGTTTTAAACACCAAAAAACCTTTGCATCCATGGGACATCGCACGTCGGCGAGTGGGTATCGGGCTGAGTTTCACTATCCGATACCAGACTCACCCGTGATAAATTGGCTTAATGCCGGCTGCATAGAGCCGATTTGCATTGTGGAATCCGGAGTGGGCATCCGCCTTCAGATTCCACAATGCAAAAATAGCTCATAGCATGCTATGGAAAAGCGTTTTTTCCTGTACATGAGCGGAGGAAAAATCGCAGCATGCTGTATTTTAGTGCGGATTCCACACGGACGGCTTACATTGAACTCAATGGAAGCCGTCTGACCTGCGGCCCTTCTGCAATGACATTACGGAAAGATCGCAGGTACCTGCGTCATCGCCTAGTGACTGCGTGAGAAAAGCAGGGATTAAAAAAAAAAGAAGAAGAAAAGACAGTTACGTGCAGCATGCCAGCGGGGCACAGGGTCGGATTCTGCTGTGGGCTCCCGCATGCGGGATCCGATCTGGTTGTTTGCAGCCGGCCTAAGCCTGTGTTCAAGTTTTTTGTTGCATTTTTGAACCACAATTAAAATCATATAAAAAAAACTGCATGCACTATTAAAACCACATGTGGATTCAAACAATACATGCGATTTGTTTTCTTTTTTTTTTTTTTTTTTACTGCATGCAGGTTTCTGATACGTTTTTCAGTTGTGTGTAATCATATAGCGTATATACCCAGGTTATACCAGCTGTACGTATATAATTATATACAGAAGATCTCCAGGTTACACCAGCATGCTCCATATCACTATATACAGGGAGAAGTATATACATCTCCTGTATATAGTGAAACCTCTGGCCGGAGATTATGTCACAGATCCGGCACCAAATTCCGAAAAGCCAGGCGGAAAGTGGACAGAGCCCATTACAGTCAATAGAGTTTGTCCAGCGCTGTTTGGTTTATTCCAGAGACGGGTCTGTTCAGCCGCAGGGATTCCCCTTTCCTGCTCCCCAAAAGGAACAGGAAAGTAGAATTCCCCAGTGCAGGTGTGAAACCACCCAAAACTGGGTATTTTCTGTATAAAATTATGCATGTACAGCTGACATAAGCTATATATCATCTATATGGGGATATCAACCATGCTTATATAAACTGGGCCAGGTGATACCAGTATAGTATATATAACTATATACGGAATGTATACGTTATACCAGCTGCACATATAATTATATAGAGTAGATACCCAGGTTACACCAGCATGATACATATCACTATATATAGTAGATGTATATCCCGCTTATCCCTGTATATAGTGACATGGAGTATGCTGATGTAACCTGGAGATCTGTATATAATTATTTATGTACAGCTGCTATAACTTACACCAGCTATATATATTTAAGTACACTCCCCGCTCTATTCACCTCTGGAGCCATGTCTGGACAGCTTGTAAATAAAAGTCCAGGACCTTTGGTTGCATAGCAACACGGACCACATGACCGTATCAGGCTCATGTGATCCGCGTTGTTATGCCGACCAAAGATCCTCCTGCACTTTCATTTACAGGCTGTCCAGACATCGTCCATAGGTGAGTAGAGACATACTAGACACTCCTTGGCAGTGCACTGATAGACTGTGACCACTCATAACTGCAGACTCTCAGTGGGAGGGCGCAGTGCGCCAGGGAAGTTTACAGCGTGTAATTGGATTCTGGCTCCCCGGGTAACAGCCCTCCCCTTTCCGAGTGCCGACCTGTGATGCAGCCTCGCCTCCTCTTCTCTTCCGCTCTCCTTCTCCCACAATCACACAGTCGGCCGCACCAATAACGTGGCTGACAGTGCAACTGTCCGGTAATGTACTCAATGTGCATTTTGTATATTAAGGGGCCGCTGGGCCCCCTCAGCGCAGGGGCCCGGTCCCAATTACAACCCCTGCCGATACGCCACTGGGGGAGTATAGCAAATACATCACTCGGCTCCCTATCACCTCCCTTAACAGCACCATAAGTTAGTGGGGATGTGACAGGTTCCCTTTAACAGGGGACGGTCTCAGCTCATGTCCTCCCACTCTCTGTACAGTGACTTTTTCACAGTTCACAAAACATGCCCACAACACTCTCCAGTAGAAGTCAATAATGGACACCAACCACCTACTAACCTATATTAAGGTCAATTGGGTTTCTTTCACGGTGACCTGGAAAGTATAGCACAAAATCTGCACAGGCAGAATTGTGAATGCAGCTCTGAACTTAATTGCATAATACGCTAACATTACTGTTGGTGCCTTATGCAATTAACATAGCATGCACTACTTGTATAGTGCAGCAGTTCTAATTGTAAGTGATAATAGATAGATAGATAGATAGATAGATAGATAGATAGATAGATAGATAGATAGATAGATAGATAGATAGATAGATAGATAGATGACCATTTCCATTCCGCTTACCTTGCTTGAGCGCAATGACACTCTCCCTCCGCAACGTGCGCAGAATTTAGTTTGGCAATATGAACAGTTATGGCCACAGCCATCTGCAAATTTAGTTTTGTGGCAGATCCCGCAAGTGGGGGCATCACCCTTCTGCTCTTGCTGCTGCTGAGCTTCTTCGCCCATCTTTTTCACTTGCTCTTTGTATACCTCAAACTGCTGGTGCAATTTCCTGTGCAGAAGAAAACAGAGATATGAAGAAAAAAATGATTAAAAACCTCCCACCGATAAGCAGATATATAAGTAGATAGAGGCGCCCGGAGAATATATGAGTAGACAGTATGTGACGGTTGAGGTTGCAAATGTAACATGCATGCTGGTAGAAAGTCCATGCTACCCTATAGTAAACGCAAATCACTGATACATAATGGACTGTTCCAGATTGTGTTCTATATATCTAATACACAGTATGTAGACCGTGCGCCATGCCAACCATCATGGGGACCAGTATGGAACGTGGGGCACATTCTAACCTGTGCCACAGATCTGGTCTATTTCTGTTCTTCGGCTCTGTCCTCAGATGGCGTTGAACGGACACAATTGACTAGAATTGACCCGGAGCTCCAGTAATACAACTCCTAATGTCATTAACAGACCTCCTCTACAAACTCCGGCCACACAGAAGAGTCACAAATTTTTGTGCAAGGTTATTTGGCAGTAAAAACTTTCAACCTTGACTCCTCCTGCCATTCTCATGAAAAGGGCAGGGCTTATCAGAAAGGGTTGTCGCCGCCCACTGCGACACATTTATGTATACTTTATGCCAGAAATGGTGTAAATTAGGGCAGAAATCGAATCCAGCTCATAGGAGGTGTAGATTTTTGGTCAGTACGTACGCCTCTTCATCCACGTGGTGCATCATGAGTTGGCGTGGATCATATTAAGAACGGCATTTCAAACACCAGTCGGCTTCACAAGGACATATTTGCATGTGCATAAATTGTACGTATAATACGGAGATAATAGGGCCCATTTATTTTAATGGTTTCACTCATATTTTTGTGTTTTGGCGTGTGCATTTCAGTCGCACAAAAAAAACCAAAAAAAAAACGAGAACATGTTCTATCTTTCTGCATATGTTTGCACCAAAGGTCCCCATAGAAGTCAATGGGTATGTGGAAGTATGAGCACAATACACAAGGAAAAAGAACACTTCAGGAACTCTTTAGACAAATCAGCCATTTCAACAGGTGCATCTGTGTGTCCCACGTGGGAAAAAAACATGCTCAGTGGGCAAAAAAAGTGCAGTAAAATATACAGACGCGCATAAAATAGCCTCTTCATAGCGCCAAAATATGCTCTAATGCACGCACAATTGTGCATGTGCTCGTATGAAGCCGGTTTCTTAGAAACAGTCAGCAAGCTCATCCTCACTTACAACTCTAACAGCTTCGCTGTGTTGTACAGCTTGGTATAAAGATGACACCACCCAGAAGGCAAATCATCAGAGCAAATTATGTAGACACTGCACTAGAGGAGAAAGCTGGGAGATTTCAGCTCTAAAGGCAACAGAATTGTGAATGCAGCTCTGCACTATACACACAGATGGTAGCGGCCCATTCAGACGGGCGCAACTCACATTGGACAGCACATGAACACATATCCGTTTGCTGTCTGAGCGGGGAGCGAAGAAGGAAAGGACAGTGGACATTAATGGACCAAAATAGGACATGCAGCAATTTTTTTCAGGTCGACCAAAAAAGCGCTCATGTGAAAAGCCTAATTGGCTCTTATGGGTCCATATGTGATTTGTGAAATACGCAGGCGGGACATATGCCCATGTGAAAGGACTCTAACTCAGGATCAGTGGAAGATACAGTGTATTTACAAACTCACTCGACTTTCTGTGTAGATTAAAGTGCCCCTCCGATCCTGGAGAACCAACGTTGGCTGCACCAGCTTCTCTGACTACCTGAAGCACAACGTGTTTTAGGGCTTATTCACACGGGCGAGACTCTCATGTGAGTTTTGTGCGATACGAGGCGGACCAAACTCACACGAATATGAACTGCATTCTTTTGAATGGACTTCTTCACATAAGCGCAGCACGTTCTATCGGTTGGTATTCCTGCACCTCGCTCATTGTTTCAATGGGAACTTTTAAAGATATTGCATGGCACTCGCACGCCGTGCGATGTGATGTTTCCCACTGAAATCAATAGGAAACACTTGCGATCCTCTGATCACGCGAAGATCACAATTTCACAGTTATGCAAGGTATTTTTGAATAAAGTGTTCCACACATTAGAAACTGCTTCTGCTGTGTACTACTAGTCTGACCTTCACGTGAATGGGGCTGAGCTGCCATACTGGACGCAGACTATGGACAAAAGTGGGAAAAAGAAAGCAGAGACAGCCCCTTTAACCCTTTAGTAACCAAGCGCCTCCTGGATTTAAACTTGCGCTTCAGAAAATTTAAGGTGCGGGTTTAAAGCCCCTGCTTCTGCAAGTCGAGTGCTCAGCTGCCTACCGACAGCCGAGCTCCTGCTCTAACAGCGGGGAGCGGAGAAATCTCTGTTCCCAACTGTTTAACACCTTCTATGCCACAATCAATAGCGATCATGGCATGGAAGCGGTTGACTATTACATTGGTCAGTATTTCTTGGTAACAAAGGTAGCAACTTTAGTTGGGAGACATGGCTGTCCCCTTTGGGGCTCAATATCGGACTTTCAAATTAACATATTAATATGGTTTTTGAGTGTAGACAGAAACCAGAGTGCCTAAAGCAAGGTTTCCCAACCTTGTTCGGCTTACGGCACATTTCATCCCACTGGAGAACATACAAACTCCATGTAGATGTTGCCGTACACATACATGCAGAATGGCGCACCTCTCCTTCATCTATGACGGTGCACTTTCTCCTTACTGATTCACAGTCAAAAGACTACTTACTAAATAATTGATCACTTTACTCCCCAGGGAAAAGGTCACAATTAATATGTGGCTTCCTACGTGGTGTTTGATGTATAATTGACACTTATGCTGCTATTACAGTCACTTCCTTCTAGTGAATAATACACAACTTTGAAAGAAGCTTAGATTAGTCCTACACAGATGGCCTTTTGAAGGGACTAGGTCCTAAAACTTTTAGTTTAGACAAGCGACAGAAGTTTCTCTGTTCTCTAAAATGGTCTGCATAGAGGCTAAAGATGTCCCAAATGTTTCATCTCATCAACTACTGCCGTGTGGGTAATAAATGTATGGGAATGGAGATTTCTTGTATGATCCTAGTGTTTCCCCATAGCCAACTTTAGTAAAGTAAAACCTGTGGAGTCGCACTGGGCACTGAACATCAGCTTGTAGGGGGCCACCAGGTGAATGTAGGCTGGTGGGGATTACGGCCGTTAGGTCCGTCCAGCCAGATGGTCTTAATCCTCTGTGCAGCTACATAAATCATCCTCTTCCTGACTCTGTTTCCTCCCCTCTGATGTTACAAGGTGCCACTGTCAGCCCATTGCTGCCCCCACAACCCGATCCCTTATCAATTTGGTTCTGGGGCTGTATCTATGCTATGAGATTAGTTCTGATGCTGTATTTTTGCTATGAGTTTGCTTCTGGTATTGTATCTATATAGTGAGGTTTGTTCATGCGGTATTTATGTTACAAGTTTGGTTCTGAGGCTATATTTATGCTATAAGGTTGTTTTTGTGCTGTATTCATCCAATCTCTCGCCCAAACTGGTCAGCTGCACCTCAAGAACATCGCTAGAATACGCCCTTTTCTCACTGTGGACATGCTAAAAACGCTCACTGTCGCCCTCATTCACTCTCGGCTTGATTATTGCAACTCTCTGCTGATCGGCCTCTCCTGCACCAGACTCTCCCCTCTCCAATCCATCCTGAACGCAGCAGCCAGGCTCATCTTCCCATCCAGCCGCTACTCGGACGCCTCTGCCCTGTGCCGGTCACTGCACTGGCCGCCCGTCAAATACAGAATTCAATTTAAACTCACTACCCTCATCCACAAAGCGCTCCACAGCACCGTCCTGCCCTACATTGCCTAGCTCATCTCAATTCACCACTCAGCCCACGCTCTCCGCTCTGCTAACGAAATCAGACTTAGTGCCCCTTTAATTCGAACCTCTCATTCCCACTTCCAAGACTTCTCTAGAGCAGCACCAGTCCTCTGGAACGCACTACCAGAAGATATACGGACAATCACTGACACACTAAACTTCAGGCGTGCTCTACAAACACACCTCTTCAGGAAGGCATACCATATCCCCTAAACCAAACCCCTCAGTACTCCGCCAGATAACATGCTCCCTGTCCCACAGACTGCTATCCCTGCTAGCTGTAATCAACCGGCACCTGCAGTCATCCCGATTCCGCCACTATATGGCCTGACCATTGTCTGTGCATATAGCATCCCTCACTCTCCACCTCACCATACCGTGTACATCATCTCCAGTCCCTTTACCTTCTGTATCACCCCACTATCTGTAGTATGTAAGCTCGTTGGAGCAGGACCCTCACCCCTACTGTTTACATGTATTAATTACTTCATGTAACTGTGGTCTTGTTTTACTTCCCCTGTATTGTAAGCGCTGCAGAATATGTTGGCGCTATATAAATAAAGATTATTATTATTAAGAGCTTAGTTTTGGCTCTGTATTTATCTTATGAGGTTGGTTTTGGTGCTGAAAATATAGTATATTTCTTATGACAGGGAAGGGGGCACAAAACAAATTCTGCACAGGGTGCCATCTCTAATCTAAGGCTGGTACTGGTTCCAGTCTTAGGCCTCATGTCCACTGGGTAAATGGAATTCCGGAATCCGCAGCGGATTTTGCCCATAGGGAATCATTGCCATCCGCGGGTCCATTAAATTGATTTTTGCACCTGCGGATGGCATTTTAAAAGAATTGAGTTTTTCATGCGCGCGAGAAAAAACGCAGCATGCTCCATTTGCCGCGGAATCCGCGCGAATCAGCAGCATTGCTATCACATTGATAGCAATGTGTGCGGATATCTGCATGCAAAGAAAATACCATTTAGAGCAAATC
Organism: Eleutherodactylus coqui; assembly: GCF_035609145.1. Lineage (NCBI taxonomy): Eukaryota > Metazoa > Chordata > Amphibia > Anura > Eleutherodactylidae > Eleutherodactylus > Eleutherodactylus coqui. Next base: position 99,695,241 of record NC_089845.1, read on the forward strand.
CGTGCGGAATCCGCCGCGGAAATCTGCGGCAGATTCTGCGCGGATTGTATTTTTTGAGTGGACATGAGGCCTTAGGGCTCCTGCTCACTTGCGTTTTTCTTGCGTGTTTTTTTCACGCGATATCGCTGCATTTTTTTCATGCAATTTTCAATGGGACTTTCTAATGTTAAAAACTCATCACACAAAAATCGCAGAGCACCAAGTTGCGATGCGTTTTTAACATTAGAAAGTCCCATTGACAATCGCGTTAAAAAAACGCAGCAACATCACATAAAAAAAACCCGCAAGAAAAACGCAAGCCTCAGGCCTCATGTCCACGGGGAAAATAAGAATTAAAATCCGCAGCGTTTTTCCCGCACGCGGATCTGCGCCCCATAGGAATGCATTGACCAGCCATGGGTACATAAATACCCGCGGATGGTAATTAAAACATTTCTGGAGCATGAAAAAAATGGACATGCTCCATTTAGGTGCGGATCACGCGTGCGGGAGCTCATAGAGCACATAGCTGAATTGATCTCCTGCATGAAAAACAAAAGACAATTACAGTGCATCTGCACTGCTTCCGCAGCCCAAATCAGCGTTACAAATCCGCAGCGGATCTGATTTTCCTCATGGACATGAGGCCTAGGGCCTCATGTCCACGTGCAAATTCGGATTTTAAATCCGCAGCGTTTTTCCTGCACGCGGATCCGCGCCCCATAAGGATGCATTAGACACCTGCAGGTAGTTAAATACCTGCGGATGTCATTTTTCCCAGGAAAAAATCCGGACATGCTCCATTTAGGTGCGGGTCTCCCGCGGAGACGGCTCCCGCAGGCTTCAATTGAAGCCTATGGAAGCTGTCCGGATTCGCAGGAGACCCGCGCCTGAATTAAACTCACCTGCTCTGGGCGATGCAGGTCTTCCTTCCTTTGCGGACGGAAACTTCTTTCTTCGGTCCGGCAGATGTGCCCGGCGCATGCGTGCGGCACGCAGCCGACGTGCCGAGCACATCTGCCGGGCTGAAGAAAGAAGATCCGGCCGTGACGAAAGGAAGACACGCACGTACCACTGCAGGTGAGTTTATTCTTATTTTTTAGCATCATGTCCACGGGGCAGGAGGGACCCGCTACGGATTCTCCATGCCTTAGGGCTCCTTTCCACTGGCGAGGTAATCACACGTTTACAGTGCCATACGAGAGTGCGAGCTCTCGCAAGAAAGTCCCACCCATGTTGTTCTATGACAACCTTTCCACTAGCGATGTTTAAGGGCAAGCTGCGATGCGAGGATTAAAAATCCCAGCAAGAGGATTGTTTTAGCGTTTTGCATTTTTCTGTCGCCCATAGAGAGCGATGGAAAACCAGATGTCTCGCATCGCAACGCAAACGCTTGCATTTTTGGCAGCGATGCAATGCAATTTTAACATTGCGATTTTCTCGCAGCGATATTGCCATTGCCAGTGGAAAGGAGCCCTTAGGGGTATGTGATCTGTGCACTTGAACATTAGCTATCCCTGTCAAAAAGGGGACTGTAGATGGCCTGGTAACTGAAGCTCAAGATGAATTGTATAACACTGGTATCAGGTGACTACTAGTTCTTTGGTCACTGTGTGTTGGTATTATTTGAGTACTGTATGGCGGTATTTATTGCGGGGCACTGCTATTCGGACAGTGCACAGTATATTATTTTTGTAGTTCATGGTGCTAGCAGTGCTGTAAAGCATTTTTATGTCCCTCCTTTCAATGGAGTGGGGGTTAGGCATGTGAGCTGCAACTTCATTCATCTCCATAGGACCACTGAACACACCTGGCTATCCCTGACAACTGGGACGCCCACCATCAGACACTTACCTAGCCCATATCCTATAAAAAGTTGAGGAAAAGTGATCAAAAAAGACATATGTTTCCAAAAATGCTACTAGTAAAAAATACAGTTTACCTTGCAGAAAATGAACAATCACACAGCCCAGTCGAAAAAGTTATGCGTCTCAATACGGCAACGGAAAGCAGGAAAACATTTTATTTACTTTGTAAAAATAGAAAACCATTTTAATAACCGCGTAAAATTGGTTCCACCGTAATCGTACTGATGCAGAGAACAAAGTTCATACGTCATTTTTACTGCACTGCCAATGCTACAAAGACCGAACCAAGAAGTGGTGCAATTACAAATTTTTAAGTTGGGAGGAATGAAAAAAATGCAAACGTTTTTCCATACATTATATGGTACGTTAAATGCTAACATTACAAAATACGACTCATCCCGCAAAAACAAGCATTGCGTTGTCAATGGGAAAGGTAAAAAAAGTTATGAGATGTAAAAAAAGAGTTAAAAATGTTCTAAATGGCTTAAAGAGAACTGCATGTATATTTTAAATACAACTTCGGCCAAGTGCGCATCTGCGCTGGAACCTGTGTGATCGGAGGTTCCACAATAGATCCGGCACAAAACACTGGAAGAAGTAGAGCTGCATGGAGCGCTTCTTCTTCCGGTAAAATGCCAGGCAGCGGAGCGGAAACTGAATGGACCCCATTATAGTCAATGGGTGCGTTCTTTGCTGTTCGTTTCTGTCATAAGATGGACCCATTCGGCCAAGGGATTCCCCTTTCCTGCCCCCCGAACAGAGGAGGAAAACTGAACCCCCGCCACAGATGTGAAAGCAGCCTTAGGCTAGTTCCACACGGGCGAGGGCGATATTAGGCCATGAATGTGAGGGGTTTTTTTTATTTGAAAACAGCCTTGCATCCACGGGGATGCAGGGAATCCCCCGCCACGGCTGTGATAGCTGCGGCAGAGCATCGCAGAGTTCTCCTATTGCTTTCAGTGGGCCAGCGCTGCTATCGCCGGCCCTATTTACAGCAATGGAGCTGCCAGCTGCAATCTCACAGCTAGATGGAACATGCTCATGGGTATGACCCCATTTAAATGAGTGAGGTTCATGTGTCGGCGGACCGTGGGGCTTGACACAGACAACACCAGGCCTTCCCATTGACTACGGTTGAATTGACTATTCTGAGTAAGGCTCACGACTGCCCCGCCCTTTCCTAACCCTATTTTTCCCAATTCCCTTTAATTTTGTTATGTTAATCTGTACGTTGAAAAAAGTTCAATAAAACTCTCTTTGCACCGAAATGAGTGAGGTTCATATTTGTGTGTCTTGCAACGCACAAATCACCCGTGTAAAATCGGCTTTAATCAATAATGTGACATTTTCAAAACCCCTGTTTGCTGTCAGTGAATTCGACTATGTTTGTTTTCATCCAAAGGCTGAAACTGCGTAGATCTAATAGTTCTCACATCAGCGTTTGCTGCCGTTCTATCCAGTCTATATATATTAGCAGCACAAACTTCTGTCCCAATAGTTTGCTACAATATATCAATGCTGGTAAAACGTATCGGTCCGAAGTGCAGGATGCAGAGATCTCTCCCATCATCTACTGGCACCCAGGAGTGTGAGGCTCTATTCACATCTGCATCGGAGGGTCCGTTCAGAGCTTCAATGCAGATTAGGCATGAAATGCCGGACAAAACGTTTGTACATTCGGGATTTACATTATCGTCCTGTAAACATGTAGGCCAGGTGGAGGAACCGAATGGACCCCATTACAATTAATGGCGCGCGTTTGGCGGAGTTTGCTTTCTTTATGAGACAGATTCTTTCATCCAGGGGATTTAGTTTTCCTGCTCCCAAAACGGAGTCCCTAGTGCGAATATAAATTTAGTCTTCCTCTATGTCTAGAGGAAAGAAGGTTTCTACATGATATAGAAGGAGATTCTTTACTGTAAGAGCAGTGAGACTATTGAATTCTCTGCCTAAGAATGTGGTGGACAAATTGGATAAAAGAATATAATAGCGGTCTAGAAACCTTTCTTGAGCCATGTAATATTATTGATTACTTCAGAAGGGTCGGTGACCCGAGGATTATTCCGATTGTCACACTGCAGTCGGGAAGAATTTTTTTCTCTAAAAAGAGGAAAATTAGCTTCTACCTCATTGGGTTTTTTGCCTTCCTCTAGATCACATTAGGGGGAAATAGGCTGAACTGGATGGACATATGGCTATTTTCAAACTTAAGGTCCCTTCACACGAGCGTCTGCGAAAAAACACTTGTTTCAGCGTAACATATTTGCACTACGAACAAGGTTTTTTTGCGTGCATATCGGTGCATAGTACTTTTTGTGGATATGGGGTAGGAGTTTTTCCACGCAGGGCACTTCCACATTGTGATTTAAAAGGTTATTTAGCCTAATGAGGTCCAGATGTTTTCTTTTTTTCACGGAATTGGTCAGTGTATTGCAGATTTGAGCGCGTATTGAGTGTGCATTTGCGCAACTCACATAGACTTCTATTGGGACCCTTGGTGCGCAAATGCGCACAAAAATAGAGCATGCTTCCGTGCGCACAAAAAATGGGAGTGAGAAAGGAAATGAATGGACTCTATTCTCTTGTATTGCACGCACAAATTTTGTGTGCGCAAATACATCCATCTGAAGGAGCCCTTACAAGCTATGTTCGGCAGCTATCACATTTGCACTGGGGATTCAGTTTTCCTGCTCTGTTTGGGGAGCAGGAAAGGGGAATCCCTTGGCGGAACGGATCTGTTATATGACAGAACCGAACAGAGCTGAACGGACCCCCTTAACTATAATGGGGTCTGTTCGGTTTTTACTCAGCAGCCCAGCATTTTACCAAAAGAAAAAACGCTGCATGCAGCGCTATTTCTTACGGTATTTTGTGCCGGAACTACGACGGATCCCCTAAACGTGAAAGCAGATGTGAAGGCAGCTTTCCTGTCATTTGTGCAAACAAGTGCACCCTAAAAACAAGCAAAAACTGTAGTAAAAATCCCCCTGGTGCCACTATTGGTGCATAGTATGAAAAAGTTGAGGCAGTGGGGGGCCTGCTGTGACTCTATCACCCAAGAGGCCACCAAAGCCATCCCCCCTGATAGGTGCCATAAACTAACCAATTCCAATATATTCTTTAGCCACTCCTCCCGTTGAACGCCCTCGGCAGAGGACGCCGGTAGGTTTCACCTCTGCCGGCATTAGTACTTATTCTTAACAAGTGATGTGTCGACTATCAAACGGAACAACCCGACGCGTGTATGACAACAGACACTTATCCCTCTAGTCCCTTTTTTTTCTTTTAAAAAAGGAAAGCCACAAGGTTACGAAACGGCAGCAACACAACAGTAAAAGGATACAACAGTCTGAATAATGTAAAGTCTTCATAAATGTTGTACACCCTGCAGACTGAACTTATCCTAATCTCAAAATAGTGATGTCACGAGGTCTCCAGTTACGGTGCCAAGCAGAGCAACCAACGCTTAAGCGTCTACTACACCCGCCGCCGCAAAAAAAACTTATAAAAATGACCCCTATGTCTGATTGCATACATTACTATACTTGAAATGGGGGTCATCTGCCAGGTGCAGAACATTGTGACTGTGGAGAAGTCAAGGCAGCGTGTTGTACTTTGATGGCTCATGCAATTACAGTAATTCGAGTGACTTGTCAGAAACGTTATCCCTGCTAGCGAGGACTTCCTAGGTGTAATCATATTTCGATGTACTTAACAGCCAGCTTGGGAAGTAGCTATTTTTAGGAGTCTTTATTGAAAAGGCTGCGCTCTATATATTTTACAAGGTAAAGGAAGGATACATCGTACAAATAATATCCAAAGTACCAGCAACTGGATTATTAGGAATAGGTAAAATAGCCAAAAGGAAACGGGTTTTGTTAGCATGCATGCCAGTACACTGACAGAGATGGATGCACAACCAAAGATATATGTTAAGGTCTTCCACTAACATGCCAAAAGTCATGGGACAGGAACTAATATTATGTAGGACCTCCCCTTGCTGCGACTAAACGTGACATCAATTTTACAAATAGTTGAAAGATATCTGGATAGACAACCACAGCCCCGTAGTATTTGTAGGTGCAGGATCTTAGGTGCGAATGTAGCTCTTCAGCACATCCTGTACATTCTCGGTTGGGCTCATGTAGGGTGAATGTGCAGGCTGCACCATTCATAGCAATTCTCCACAACGTTCCTCAAACCAGTTTTGGACAACTTGGGTCCAATAGCACAGTGCGTTATTCTTCTGGAATATCCCATCATTGTGGGGGTAAATGAAGTCTATGACGGGCTGCAAATAGTCACCAAGCAGTGAAACGTGGTGGGCACCAGTCAATGACGTGTTTAGGTGCACCCCTGCCATGAGAACACACTCTACACCAGTATGGAACCACCACCATGAACTGGGGTCCATGGCTTCATGGGGTCTGCACCACACATGAGCCCTACCATCAGCCTGAAAGAATTTGTACCCTGACTAATAGATCTACGTCACATGTTGCCCATCTTCTAGGGTCCAGTTTGCAGCCTTACAAGCCTAGGGGAGATGCTGTGTCTGCGTTCGTGGTGATAACAGAGGCCTCTGGTGGAACTTCTGCTCCTGTATCTCATTGAGGGTAAAGAATGCTGCACTGACCTGCGGGATATGTATATGGGGTCTCCTGCACTGACCTGCGGGATATGTATGTGGGGTCTCCTGCACTGACCTGCGGGATATGTATGTGGGGGTCTCCTGCACTGACCTGCGGGATATGTATGTGGGGGTCTCCTGCACTGACCTGCGGGATATGTATGTGGGGTCTCCTGCACTGACCTGCAGGATATGTATGTGGGGGTCTCCTGCACTTACCTGCGGGATATGTATGTGGGGTCTCCTGCACTGACCTGCGGGATATGTATGTGGGGTCTCCTGCACTGACCTGCGGGATATGTATGTGGGGTCTCCTGCACTGACCTGCGGGATATGTATGTGGGGTCTCCTGCACTGACCTGCGGGATATGTATGTGGGGTCTCCTGCACTGACCTGCGGGATATGTATGTAGGGTCTCCTGCACTGACCTGCGGGATATGTATGTGGGGTCTCCTGCACTGACCTGCGGGATATGTATGTGGGGTCTCCTGCACTGACCTGCGGGATATGTATGTGGGGTCTCCTGCACTGACCTGCGGGATATGTATGTGGGGTCTCCTGCACTGACCTGCGGGATATGTATGTGGGGTCTCCTGCACTGACCTGCAGGATATGTATGTGGGGTCTCCTGCACTGACCTGCGGGATATGCATGTGGGGTCTCCTGCACTGACCTGCGGGATATGCATGTGGGGTCTCCTGCACTGACCTGCGGGATATGCATGTGGGGTCTCCTGCACTGACCTGCGGGATATGTATGTGGGGCCTCCTGCATTGAATGTAAATGTGATTTCTGCCAGAGTCACTTGTTTTGGCTGTATGGAAAAGTCTAGCCAGATGCCTATAGTCGTGATCATGAAGCACCCGTAAGCGGCCACCGTGCTATCCATTGTGGGCGCTAAAGCCTTCAGTGACTTTTTCCTTCTACATGTGACATTGTGGATTGAGGAATGTTATATTCCAACAGAACTTCGGAAATGGAAAGTCCCATCCGTCTGACACCTACTATCATGGAACGCCGACATTTCATGTGACTTTGCAATTTTTGGAACATCATTGTATAAATAATATTTAGGGCATAACTATAAGGAGGACAAAAGTTCTGGAACCTCAAGGGGTCCTTTGAGCCCCCAAGCAGATAACAACTTCAAAGAGTAACTGCTATTTTAAAAAACTTTCAACATGTCAGAGCAACATGTCAAATGTCTTGATCAGTGCGGGTCTGGGTGCTGAGACCCCGACTGATTGCTAAAATGATGCGTCTGCATTGCTGACCAGAGCACTGTGCCTCTTTGGCTGTCATCAGTGCTTGTCAGCTCCTATCGGTTGTTGAAGACTTACACATAGAAGCAGAGGCGTAACTTGAAGCTCCCGGGCCCCGATGCAAAACTTGTAACAGGGCCCCCAACTATAATGCTTTACTCATAGTACTGGGTTCCCTGTATGGAGAAGAGAGGCCTTATGGGCCCCCTAAGGCTCCTGGGCCCGGGTGCAACTGCATCCCCTGCATCCTCTATAGTTATGCCCCTGCATAGAAGTCAACTATAGGAGATACATCTCCCAACTATATCTGGCAGTCCCAATGAGATAAATGGAGCAGCATCACACATGCTTGACCACTGCTCCATTCAATCTCCTCCTCACTGCAGGGGTGCGGTGAGCCTGTTGTAGGGAGAAAATTGGGACAGAGGATCCCTATCCTTGAGATCACGATCCCCATTCTCAGCAGTGAGCCCCATACCGGTCAGACTTATCACCTATCCTCTGGATAGTAACATAGTATGCAAGGCCGAATGAAGACAATGTCCATCTAGTTCAGCCTATTAATCCTCCCGTTGTTGATCCAGAGGAAGGCAAAAACCCCAAGAGGCAGGAGCCAAATAGGTGATAAGAATTAACCTCGGGAATACCCCTTTAATTCTTCTGGAATAAGATTAATTTAGAGGATATTCATCTCTAGACGGCACTGCAAAGAGAATATTCTGCCTGTTAACAAATTGTATAGAAGTGCGAGTAAATTATCTAAGTTCCACCCTTAAATACCATAGTATGTTTGGGAAGACAAGAACATTCTGTGCAGCTTGACTTCTTAGCATATCCTGATACACAACTGAAATCCAGTGCATCCAGATCAAGGGGAATATTCTAGTTGCCCAGAGGGAGTTTATAAGCTTACTACACACGGTATTACATTGAACTCAATATTAACAAAGTATACAGTCACTTCCCCCTAGTGATGGCTGCAAGCAACCAGAATTTAGACATTTAAAGCGATTGTCTCACAAAAGCAATTTAACTCCTTTCCACAGGATAGTTGATAACTTGCTGATTGGTGGGAGATCAACTACTGGAAAACCCATGATCCCAAGAACTACAGGCCGGTGCATCCAAGAATAAACAGAGCCATTGTCGCACATGCACGCTTCAGCACTATTCATTTCAATGCGAGTGCAGGGATCAAGTTCTTGACTATCTCTAGCAGTCCCACTGAAATGAATGAAGCAGCAGTGCACATGACCGCTGCTCCATTCATTCTAGATCGTGAGGGTCCCAGCAGTCAGACCCCCACCAATCAGAAATTCATCCTGTATCTTGTGGACAGGGGATTATTTACTTTCATGAGATAGCCCCTTTTATTCAATGTCTACGCAAGGATTTAGAGCTTGGCATCAGAAAAATAATAATTATGGCTGGCCTTGTGTTGGTGTTATGAGCTTGTTTCTGGCGCTGTATTTATGTATTGAGTTGGTTCTGGTGCTGTATTTATATACTGAGCTTAGCTCTGGTAATGTATTTATGTACTGAGCTTGGTTCTGGTGCTGTATTTATGTTTTGAGCATAACACTGGTGCTGTATTTATGTGTTGAGCTTATTTTTGGTGCTGCATTTATGCTATGAGCTTGGTTTTGGTGCTGCATTTGTGTTATGAGCTTGGTTTTGGTGCTGCATTTATGTTATGAGCTTGGTTTTGGTGCTGCATTTATGTTATGAGCTTGGTTGTGGTGCTGTATTTATGTTATCAGCTTAGGTTTGGTGCCACATTTATATTATGAGATTGGTTCTGGTGCTGTATTGATGTTATGAGCTTGGTTCTGGTATTGTATTTATGTTGTGAGTTTGGTTCTAGTGCTGCATGGATGTTATAAGTTTTTTCCTGTGTTTTATTTATTATGAGCTCAGTTCTGGTTTGGGTGCCACATTTATATTATGAACTTGGTTCTGGTGCTGTATTGATGTTATGAGCTTGGTTCTGGTGCTGTATTTATGTTATGAGCTTGGTTCTGGTGCTGTATTAATGTTGTGAGTTTGGTTCTAGTGCTGCATGGATGTTATAAGTTTTGTCCTGTGTTTTATTTATTATGAGCTCAGTTCTGGTGCTGTATTGATTCACTGAGCTGCTCTAGTGTGGCAATGCTACTAGCTTGCACAAGTAGAATACAGGCAGACTGCAAAATATTTTTTATTCTTATGATGGGGCACCAAAAAAATTCTGCACAGGGTGCCATCTAACCTAAGGTCAGCATTGATGATAATATACTGTATATAAAGATATATTTTATAGTCAGCACCAGATTTTGCATCTTAATGACAAGATGTTAAGAGATACAGATACACTTTAGGTTTAGCACAGCAACGCCAAACAGAGTTGAATAAGTCAACAGTTGTTAAATGGTCCTAAAGATCTACATTATGTCCATCAATGGATTTTAGACCCATCGCCTACAGCAACCATGTGGCCTGCCAATAAAATAACTAGGAACTAGCTAAATCATTGATTAGGGAGATGTAGGAGCCCATAACTTAGAGGCGCTATTAGTTTCCAGTTATTTGATAACTTACATTAATATGAAGAATGGTTCTTATTGAGCGTTCTGGATGGATTTATCATGATGTATGTCATGCAGAGCATTTATAGGTAGTGGCGGATGAAATGTCAGCCCTGAGCCGTTTTCCATGGTGCTTCCCGACTCGGAGGAGTGTAAACGGCACCGCTCATTTGTACAATGATGTTGAGTTTAATATTGTTGATTATTTGAGATGGAGACGCATTGATTTTCTAGTGATTCGACCTGTGACACTGATTGCTTTTGTTTTCCCTGGCACTGCAGATCTGTTGCATGCAGCGTGCAGAAATCAATGCGCAGGAAATGGGATTTTGCAGATATCTGATTTGGTCCACAAAGATTACATTTTACATGTAGAGGGAACATGGCTAGCCGAACCCCGCATAAATAATTAAAAAGGCATTTCATTATTATTAACTGATTGTAGCAGAAGAAACTCGGTTTACTTAATATGTTACATAAAAAGAAAAAAGTGACCTCCAATATCACACAGATATTATATAGACCTATCAGTTGTACAGCCGGGGGCGAAGCTATAGGGGATGCAGAGGTAGCAGTCGCTGCCGGGCCCTGGAGCTTTAGGGGGCCTAAAGGCCCTTCTATAACATAAAGCACCAGTATTATAAATGGCACATGGATGGTTGGGGGGCCATGATACAGATTTTGTATTCAGGCCCCCTACAATTAGACTCTGCCTCATCTTTTAAGATTCTAGCAATGCCCCCGTCTGCTAGTGTTACATCAATGAGCTCCTTAAGAAACCCAACGATGCAGAGGAGAGTTGTGGAAGGGCCCCCATGCTGTACTTCTGCATCCGGGCCTCTGAGCCGTTAGCTATGCCTCTGAGCATACCATTGCATATCTGATAATGTGACAAGCTATAAGCCAGTATATTGTGCACATGATGCTTGCCACGGCCCGGACAATAATGAATATTCATAACTCTTAATGAGATAGAGAAACTGTAAAGCCTCATTTAGACACGATTATTGCTCAAAAGACACCTTTTGAGCAATAATCTTTGTGTCTAAACTTGCCCATCTGTCAGTTTTCTGCTGAACGATGGTTTTCAGTTCTGCTTGAAAACCATTCAGCAGAACAGCTGCTAAGCAGGAATGCCTGCTGGGTCTGCTGTCCATGGTGCTGAATTCTGCATAGGGAGCCCATGACTGAACAATACAGCTAATTACACAGCTCAGACCTCCTGCTGAGTTCTGTAACAGCTCCCAGAAGCTCATTTGCATGAAAATGAAGCTGATAAGTACTAACAACAATTAAGGTCCATTTACACCAGCAGATGATCTCTCAAAGATCACTCAAAAGACAGTTTGAGTGACCACTTTGCACAAACTATTAAGTAGCTACTCAGCTACTTAAGTACCAATTAGGTGTGCAAATGAAGCCTTCCCTGAAAGCAGTTAATAGCCTGAGGGCTCTTATCTGCATTCAGATCCTTTGTTCTCCCCAGGGAAACAATGCTATCAGCACTCCCCGTTGAGAACTACTGATAAGAGTGGACCACAATTTTTAGGTTAGCTTGAATTTAACGATCAACTAACAGTGCCTGAAAAGCGCATGATGGGCGCACATTTACACACACCGATTATCGCTAAAACGAACGCCGATTAGCGATTTTTTTAGCGATCATTGGCTGGTGTAAATGGGCCTTTAGTGTCTATTAGTACTTTTATGCAAAACGATTGCTGATCTTTCAATCTTTTGAAAGATATCTATGTGTGTAAATGGGCCAGATTCGCTGATACTCTTACTAATAATATAAAAATAAAGACATGGCTACCTTAACCCTTTGAGGATGCGGCCATTTTTTTTGTGTGTTCATTTTTAGTTTCGCTTCTCCACCTTCAAAAAAAAAACATAACTTTTTTCCGTCATCATAGCCGTCTGGGGGCTTGTAGTTTGTGGGACATTTTTTTCAATGATACTATTTAACCCATAAATATACGACGCTAGGTCTTGGGCTTTAACCATGCGCCATAGTAAAAATAAAGAGCAGGTTTAAAGCCGTATTCACACGAGTGTACATGTATTTGGGCGCATGTACGGAGCAGTTTTGGGGAACGAACATTGCATTTTTGCGAAATGACTAATCTAAGGAGTTCAAGATGTGTTTTTTTCCTGCACAATGACAGTGTTTTATGCATATCCTACCGTATTTTGTGCGCATCACCATTGACTTCTATGGGGACTTTTGGTGCACAAATGTGCACGAAAAAAAGAGTGTTGCATTTTTTTTTTTGCGTGACCGAAATGCGTAGGTAAATACTCATGTGAACAAGCCCATTGAAATCAATGTATTCTATTCACTGTATATTTCACAGCCAAATTTGCACCATATGTCCCAAAAAAAAATTTGACAGCCCAAGAAAAGAAAATTGGGTCATAAAACCACTACATGAGTGAAATTGCTGAAAAGTGTTAATGTATCGGGAAAAGTTTAAAAAATTTGTAGAGTAAAATGGGAAAAAAAGCAATTGCGTGATTTTTTGGGCAGATCTTGTTTGTAGAGTATAGACAGTGCAGCAAAACAAAAAGGCACAAGAACTTTATTCTTTGGGTCAGTACGATTACGGCGATAGCAAACTTAAACATTTTTTTTTGGTTGCACCATTTTGAAAAAATAAAATATGTTTAAAATAAATAGCTTTCTGTCGCATCTTCTGACCACCATAGCCGTTTTATTTTTCCATTGTTATAGCTGTGTGAGGAATCGTTTATTGCCGGATGGCCTGTAGTTTCTATTGGAACCATTCTGGGGTATGTAACTTTTTGATCACGTTTCATTACATTTTTTCTTGGAGATGGGGTAACTAAAAGGGGCAATTCTGGTACTGAACATGTTCTTTACTGAAGAAGTTCACTATTCAGTATAAATGATGATTTATGTTTATTTTTTTCATTTGTTTTGATTTTTTTGGTTTTAAATATAGGAAAGGGGATTTTAGGCCCAATGCAGGACGACAGATTTTGCTGTGGAATTTGCAGCCAGACGCCCGCCATGAATTCCGCAGCAATGTCCATTCACGGCATGCAATGTAAAATGATTCTCCCACGCACACGAATAGAAACCACTTGCGATTTCCGCTCACAGAGGAAGAATCACAGCATGCTCTATTTTTGTGCGAGAAGCACGGACGGCTTCAATTGCAGTCATCGCCGATGTGTCATTTTCTGCACTGCGCATGTGCGCCGGCGTGCTAGCCGGTACATCCGCAGTCCATCCCATATTATATATTTTTTGTAATTATTAACAAAACTTTTTTTCACTTATTTTTAATTTTCTGTTTTAGTCCACATAGGGGACTTGAACTTAAGATCATTGTGATCACTTATACAGTATACTGCAGTACTATGTTATACTGCATTTTGTCAGGCATTCTGTTCTACAGGCTCGTCTTCAAAGGCAGAAATTCATGGCAGCCTGAAGTCAATGGGTTCTATTCTCTGTAAAAACATGTGCAAATATGCCTGTGTTCAGCCTCCTTAAGGGCAGTTTCACAAGGGCGTAAGCTTATTTGGACAATGGGCATTGCATATTTGCGTGCACATGTGCGTATTTTACTGTACTTTTTATACATGCAAATCATACACGTAAATGTTTATGCGCGTATTTTTTAGCCATTCACACAGGGCGCTGCTGCATACGGCAAAAAAATACGCAGAAGCGATGAAAACCTGCAATCGCGGTAAAATGCTCGGAATGACCAACAATCCCTAAATAGAGTGAGCTGCCTTCTTTCCCTAGCGTTGTCTGCAGGGCAAATCTTCTCTCTTTTTTCCAGCTTCCATAGAAGTCTATGAGACCTTGCTGCGTATTGTGGCAAAAGATAGGGCAAGTCCTATCTTTTCACGTGGCATATAAAACCAGTGACCAAAAATGTCCGTGTATGTGTTGTTTTTTTCCAGCACGATTTTTTTATGCTGCACAATATCGTCCATCTGAATTAATGCATTGGAATCCAATGCTTCGCGTTGTTGCGGGTTTTTTTGCCGCTTTTTTTTTACATGGCTGAAAACCTGGTCGCGTGAATAAGCCCTCACCTGCGACGTTGCTCCATTTCCCCAGCAAAACCACAGCGTTTATGCAACGTGTGCACGGACCTTTAGGGTGGCTTAACATAGGCTTATATGCATGTTTCAGCGCAACGGATTTGCGCTACGTGTCTGTGTATTTTACTGTACGTTTTCCATGTACATGGTTTTTTGTGCGTAGGACACAACCACGACCCGTTTTAAATAGCTATTTCGTCTGCTAAGTTCCAGATGTGTTCTTTTTCCCACAGAATTGCGCAGTGTTTCACGCATCTCCTTGCGTATTGCTCGTGTATTTGCACACTCCTATAGACTTCTATGGGTACCTTTTAGTGCACAAAAGTAGAGCATGCTGTGTTTATTTCCACATAAGCAAAGTGTGCGCAAAATACAGAAATGAGTTCTATTCCTTGCGTATTGCTTGCGCAAATGCGCCCATATGAATCCACCCTACGGGGAATATTTTGCGCGACTATTTAGACACTAGTTGTCCCGTGTAAAGCCACGCTGTGTCATGTGCTGTATGGCTGGACATACATTAACAACAATCTAACGTGTGCGGTGGTAGCGCCATTGTCCATAGAAGTCTGCCGTTAGGTACCTTTACACGGGACGACTGGTGGGTGCCCGACTGCCATCCTGCAGGCTATGACGCCTGTCCGCTTCAGTAATTGGGGGAAGTAATAACCGGAGGTATCCAGAAGCTGCTTATCGCCCTCGTGCAATAATAGTTGACATTCTAAAATGCACACGTTGTGACGGTACAATCCTACAGACTCCGGCTCCAATCACACAAGTGAAAATCTTGCACGAGTTTTGTGCATTGCATGAGGCAGAAAACTCGCACAAATATGAACTCCATTCTTTTGAATGGAGTCACATACATGGGCGTTTTTTTTCAGTGAGGTAAAAAAAACATCACTGCGTGGCCTATTTTTTCGAGTCCCTCAGAACGCATTACAGTCAAGCACATCGCAAGCCGTCCGAAGTGCACGTGAGTGCAGTGTGATATCTCCCATGGAAAACAATGCGAAACACTTGCCAATCCTTCGATGCGCATGAAACAAGCAGCGGAGGATCGGAAATTTAGAAAACGCCTCGCATCCGTAGGTAAAATGCACGCTGACAAGCGCAATATTGGGACAGGTTTCTCAGCCCGATTTCGCACACACCAACTTGCCCTTTTCACGTCTAACTGCAATCACCCAGCGCTTGTTTCACGTGCGTTGTATTTTACATTGTTTTCAGCGGGTAAACATCACATCGCACGGCACGCGACGGCCACGTGATGTCTTTCAAGGTCCAAAAGATAGAACACGCTGTGATTTTTATCCTCGTAGCATCGCTGAGCAGGCGGTTTTCTCCCATTACGTGGCCGTGATAATCATGGCCTCCCAACAAAACCAAACACTGATATCAATAGGATTTCATTTCAGTGGTTTTGTTTTCACTAGGTCTTTTCTCGCCCGCTAATTGTACGACCGAGAACAGATAGGACCTACGTGAATACTGCAGGAAAGATAGGGTAACCTCTGTCTTAACGCGGCTTTTTTCAAACTCTTGCGCTCTGGAAATTCCCCTCGTTCAGGCATAACTACGCTCCATGCCGTGGAGAGTAGTGGCGCCTACACTCGTCTGAATCCGCCCTGAGGGCAAAAAAAAAGTCGCTAATGTGAATAAGTCCATTCAAAAGAATGGAGTTCATATTCGTGCGAGTCTGGTGCATCTTGCAACGCACAAAAAGCGCGCTAGATTCTCGCCTATGGGAATGCAGCCTCAGGAGCCGATTCTCGCTGGATCATGGGAATCTCAACGAATCAGTCAGTGTAAATGCTTGTGTAGAAGGGGACTACAAATCACTTACCCCAGGTCCAGGAATGGGTTAAAGCAGTGCCACCTGATGAGTAAGGAAGTCTGCCTAGCAACAGGATATGATAGAGCCATACCATTGGTTGCAGGCAGTGATTTTTATCATTGGCCAGTCTGCCAAATGAGAGACCTAATGGGATTGGCCAGAAGGCAGTTGTGTGAGAACAATACGGAGCCTGCGATTGGAGGATCGGTTGCCTAAACTACAGAAAGTCATGGTGCTAGTAAAAGTGAGGCCTACCGATTCAACCTTACTCTCTGCTTCTGCATTATTGCTATTAATTCCATCATTATGCGACACCATTAGCATTTATAGTAAAAGCATAGAACCCATTTCACTTGCTGGTGCTATTGGTGCAGGAAACCACCATGATCCAACTACCTACCTAATTCGTTCGCTTCTCATTGTTCAGTTTCTTCATACTTAAAAACTGAATGACGATCGCCCCGTATGAACAGGCAGTCGTCCTGCTATGAACAACTGCCTGTTTACTGTGAATGGAGGTGGACGGTTGGAGGTATTTCGGTCACGCTCTGCTGCCATTCACTGAGCAATGATCACTACTATATGAAAGCACAGGAGAGATCATCGCTGCGATGACCGCCAGCGCTTCTACGCCCAACAGTCGACTCGTGTAAAGGTGAATGCACATGGGTGAATTTGAACTGCGGAATCCAAAGCGGGCGACCGCCTCCAGATTCCACAGCAAATACCACCCATGCTATGCAAAAGTTATTCCTCCTGCACACGAGTAGAAACTAATTGCGCTTTCCGCCTGCAGATTAAAAAAAAAATCACAGAACGCTTCATTTTCCTGCTGTGTCCGCACGGACAGATTCCATTGAAGTCAATGAGGCTGTCCGACCCGCGGCCCCTCCACAATTGACATTGCAGACGGGCTGCGGATTATGTGGGAAAAGCAGGATTTAAAAAAAAAAATCTGTACTGTGCATGTCCGACAACGAGCCGTGCGGACCGTCCGCAGTACAGATGAAGATTGAAGAAAGCAGGTATGCACGGACGTCGCTGCTTTCCGCATGCAACCGGCTCTGCCGTGTGCATGCAGCCTAAATGGGCCCTTAGCACAGCTGAAGTTTTCCAGTCCTAGCTAGATCATTGCAGGAGGAAAAGGGTTAAAAAGGACAAAAGCAATAACATGTACAAAAAGTTGTATTTTGTTTATAAGCCAAGTAAAAGCACAGAAACATGCAAAACACATGCAACACACAGATGTGATGACAGCAAGTGATAAAAGCTTCCCGCCCGTAGAACCCACTATTGTCCTAATACTTGGATTAAAAGTCACTTTTTGCTCCTAAACTGAAAGCCCCGTCGCCGTCATCTCAGAACTTCGTAAAAGAGATTTTACGCACGGACGTCAAACAAATATCACAAATATTCCTGCATATAGGAGTTCTAGGATCTCACCAGGTAGCAATCTGGGGGCATCACCAGCTCACTAATACTGCCAGGTCTTCTGACCATTTTCTGACCTAAGAGACTGGTTGCTAGGGAAGTACACCTTAACACCCTTATTTAAAAAGTTGTAGTTAGGTAGAGAATCACTTAGCAACCAGTCTGTCTCAAATTTTATTGCAGATGTGGATCTGCAGCAGATGTCACCCTCAATGTAAATGCAATTGAAAGCGTAAAATCCACTGATCCAAACCAAAATTCGCTAATTTTGTGAATTTCTTAAGCATTTTGCTTCTGATTACCTTTGCATTTTCCATGTGGATGATCTGCTGCAGAAAGCTGCTCTCCGAATGCACACTTAGGACATGTACACACGGTGGCATTTTCTGCGTCTACAAACTGTCTAGCACGGTTTTGGCGTGGTTCCAAGCACAGATTTAGCTCCGTCAGTGGGTAAAATCTGCATACAGAAAGGCGATATTCTGCATCGGAATTCCACATCCAGATTTCACCCATTAACAGGGCAGATTCCGCATGCGGATCCATGCTGAAAACCGTGTCAAAAAGAAACAAATTTTTTAATGAAATTCCACTGTGAATTCCACCGTGTGAGAAAACCCTTAGGCTGGGTTCACACGGAATAGAATTGCTGCGGAATTTCCGTGCGGGTTGTCCACACGTCAATTCCGTCCGCGGCTCCTAATCCCGGGATTAGCCAGCAAAGTAGATTTTGCCAAAACCTTGTGCACATGCTGTGGTCAAGCTGTGCAGAAACGGCCATGGGGCGTGGAAAACAAAGACGCAGCATGTCAATTTCTTTTCTCTGCAGCAGCCTCTCTCCTCTCTATGGGGAGAGGTGGCACCAGTGGAAATGCAGGCGGCAAAGCTGCTTTAAAACCTGCAGCTGCGCTTTTCCAGCGGAATTCTTGCGTGTTTTCGCTGCGGCCAATCTGCGAGAATTCCGCTGGAAATCTGTCCCGTGTGAAGCCAGCCTTATGGCGGATTCCTTGTGTCTTTTTTTAAACTGGATTTTTGCACAAATCCTTGTGTGTAATTTTCTCTGTCTGCGTTTTTGATGTGGAAAATGTGGATCCCGTGTGTTTCTGCATGAAGAGATGACAGGTCCCTTCTTGATTCGGAAACGCACAGAAAGGCGATTTTCTGCATCAGATTTCCGGCATGTGGATTTTGCCCTTTGACAGTTCACATTTTGCATGCGGATAAGCACCAGAAAAAGTGAATTTTAGTGGCAGAATTCACGTGGAATTCCACCATCTGACCATACCCTCCCCGTTGCAGATTTGCTGCTGATTTTCATGCGGGTTTTGGTCTCACCGTTGAAGTCTATGGCAGAAATCTGAAAGCTTCCTGTATCAAATCTGCTGCTAAAATTTCTGTACTGATTTAGGGCATTCACCTTGCACACTTCCCATAGACTTCTGTGGAGCACATGCTGCACAATACGCAGAATGATACAACTGTGTGCACGAGCCCTACAACAAGGCAGATAAGCATCACTGCATCTGCTTCTATATGTGATACTACATCCAGTTATTGTTAGTACTTTTATTACATGTACTTTATCTGCACATCAATCACCTTGTGGGAGAGCTCTATGGATTTGCTTTCCGTTGACATTTTTGTATATGCTGACTTACAGCATTAAATTATTAATTACATTCAAGTAGTATTTTGCTGTATTGTGCGTTCTCCAATGTTGTTCCCGACCGGTCCTTAATGAGGTAGAAGATTCTTTATTGTGAAATATCCTTATATTTTGTAGCTACATTTGATTTTGCACAGATACTGCCTGTAACCTGCTGGCGTGACCGCTATTGCTGCTATAGACCCTGCATCCAGGGTTTACACACAGTACTCATGGACAGTGGGGGCTTCAATGTGGGTGAATTTAGGCTACAAATTAATGGCAACTTAGGCTGCAAACGGAGTATTTCTGTTCATCACTTTATCCAGTTTTTGGTTAGTGTAGGTACATCAGGCTCATCAGGGAGTGGATGCTGTGAAGGGGAGAAGCTGTCTGCAGCATAGAACAGCTTTTCCTTTACAGCACCAGGGACAGAGCTGCCAAGACTAATGGGAGATCTCGGCCAAGAGGAATAAAACAAGCACTTAGGGACAGAACAGGGGAGGGCAAGGAGTTAAAAATGATTAAAATATTTTTTAAAAGTGTTAATACAGTATATAATGGGGACAGCTAAATCTGCAGCTGCATTAGAGAAAACAGTGCAGATACAGCTGGAGCGCCCTCTTCTGGCATGCAGTTAAGTGAATACGGATTTCACTTGCAACATCTTCACCTAACAGCATAGCTGACGAGGGGTTTTGAAGGTAAAAATTACAGAATAGGCTAATAAAACATATTGCAAAAATGCTTAGAATCAAATATACTGTACATGTAAAAATAAAAATTAGATGACAGCTAGGGCTCCTTCCCACTGGCGAGGTAATCGCACGGTTTCAGTGCGATGTGAGAGTGCGAGCTCTCGCAAGAAAGTCCCCCACATGTTGTTCTATGACAACCTTTCCACTAGCGATGTTTAAGGGCAAGCGAGGATTAAAAATCCCATTGTTTCAGCGTTTTGCATTTTTCTGTCGCCCATAGAGAGCAATGGAAAACCAGATGTCTCGCATCGCAACGCAAAAGCTTGTGTTTTTGCAGCGTTGCGATGCAATTTTCTCGCAGCGATATGTCTATTGCCAGTGGAAAGGAGCCCTTAGAGCACATTTTTTTCACGCGATATTGCTGCATTTTTTTCACGCGATTTGCAATGGGACTTTCTAATGTTAAAAACCCATCGTACAAAAATTGCAAAGCACCAACTTGCGATGCGTTTTTAACATTAGAAAGGCCCATTGACAATTGTGTGAAAAAAATGCAGCGATATCGTGTGAAAAAAAACAAGAAAAACGCAAGTGTGCAGGAGCCCTTAGGGCTAATGTCCATGGGCGTTTTTTCACTGCATATTACGCGTGCGTGACATGCACATGTGATACACAGTGAATGGAGGCAATGAAAGGCTATGGACTTTCATTCTTTCATGTACACCAGTGTGTGTAGACAGTGTTTACATTCGGCAGAGAAATAAATCGCAGCATGCACTATTTCTCTGCGTATGATACGGAGCTCGTCTATGGCCTCTGTATCAAAGCGCTTTTCCTACGCAGGCATTGCAAGAGGGCAACATTTTGAAACGCATTCCCGCTCTGAATAGAGCGGGAAATTTGAGGAAGGGCAGAGTAAAAAGGCAGTTTTACACATACACCCGTGGACATAAGCCCTTACACTGCGACTCCTAAGCGCCACAGGACACGGGTTTACATCCTGGATGCATGGTACTTAACGCAACAGAACATAAACTTATATCCTGTGGATGGCATGGGTTCAGAAGTGAGTCTGTGCCATCCCTCAGTGGGAGCTGGCTGCAACAGCGGGCATCAGTGACGCGTCTATTCTGCGTGAACATTACGCCTGTGTGAAAGAGCCCTTAGGGCTTAAACACATAGACGTGTTTTTGTCCAGTTTTGTGATTTTCATGGCTGCAAAAGGGGATGAAACAAAACTACTGATTTTAATGGTTTCATTTTCACTATCGGGATTCTTTTGTGTTAATACTAAGCTCAAGAGAAAATAGGACTTACTCTATCTTTCTTGCACATAGGGCAGGACCTATCTTCCTAGGTTTTTTCAAACTCACACGCCATAGTCTGGAGTTTGAATAGTAAATTTTAAAAAACCTGGTTTATGCGCTATTGCGCTCGCCGCTACAGAGTGTATTAGCGCATGCACCAATCTGTTTAAGCCCTTATGCCGGGTTCACACGAGTGTATGTGTATGAGCACAGTGTTTTCGCAGAACGAATGTTGCTTTTTTTTGTGTGCGCATTGTCAAATTTTACTGTACTTTTTGCGTGCACAAGTTGTGCGCAATTGTACATGCAAAAAAATACACCCTGATGCTCCCAGCCATAATTAGTTTTAATCAGTTGAAAATGTGTTCTTTTCCTGCGCAACTACGCTGTGGTTTCACGCATCTCCTAGTGTATTCGGACTTTTATGGAGCATGCTGCACTTTTTTTCCCCATGACTGAAATGCCCAGGAAATATATGCACATGTGAACAATCCATCTAAATCATATCGTGTGCACGCAAATATGGCCGTGTGAAGCCAGCCTTGGGGATCTTTCACACGGGAAGGAATATTCTGCATAACAGCATTTCGGAATACGCCTTCCCTGAATTCCGCACCAAATCCACGCTGCTAACTGCGGATTTTGATGTGGAATTGCCGACAGGGTTCTGCTATTTTCAATTCCGCAGTGCAGAGTTTGGGGCTGAATATTCCGTAGGAGGGCAACGCTGTTGTGGAATATTCCGTCCCGTGTGAAAGGTCCCATATAATGTGTAAAGGACGCCGATGAATAGGGAGTGCTGATCATTGTAAAGCCGGCTGTGAAAAGGAAGTAGTCTGTGTGTCCTCACTGTCATCCGCCGGCAGCCATCGGCCTCTGTCAGCTAAACAAAGCATGTGAAGCTGCTGCTAAACACCCCGTGAACAGATGGCCGCTTCTTTGTTAAACTTTATATGGACTGTATTATACTGACACCACCAGATGCAGAAACCTTTTTATGAATGACAATAAGGAGCCTAAGTGAAAACGCCTTCTCCGTCCAGTCCTTTAAATAGACACATGATTGAGCGCACTTCTCTAGTCGTTCCCTGCTGAGCTGTTGGAAAGTATTAAGAGGTTGAAAATCTGAAGTTTATTTATATACAGACGCCATCGCACCTCGTCCACCGGCACGCTCTTATTCTCTCGCTAATTAGTCTGCAGTAACTGGTATTTATAGCTACGCAAATCACAAGGGAAGCTTCTGGTAATATTGGAGGTGCAGCATAAATAGCAATTCCGTAACTATCTGTGATAGGAGATGTGGAAGTAGCAATTGCCTGAGATAGTCTTCTAGGGATCACTAGGAGTGATTGTTAGATGCATTGAAGGGTAGTCCCACTATAAACAATATGGCCTATCTGCAGGATATGCCATAAATATAATGATGGGTGCCAGGCCACCAAATTTCTGCAGCTCCCTCAATTAATCCCCGGAGGATGCAGCCAATTTTAACTTTTTCATTTTGGTTTCTCTTCCCTACAGTCAAAAAAACATAACTTTTAGGCCTTGGTTACGTGGGCGACAGGGCACCGCCGCTAGAAAATATAAGCCCTACCCCAAAAATGAGCCTTATTAAGAAAAATAATTTTACATCACCTTAGAAGTGCTGTCCGGGACTCCGCTGCAGCTTCTTCCCTGTCTCCAACACTGTTCTTCATCTCTTCTGGCCAGGGATTGAAAAACCCCTGCCTCCTGAAAGCGCTGGCTGTGATTGGTTGACACTTAGTCAATCAGAGCCAACGCTCAATGAATGGCCCATGATTGGTTTATTAAGCACTGGCTGTGATTGGCTAAGCATCAGCTAATCGGAGACAGCGCTTCAAGGAGGACAGGATTTTTCAATCCCCGGCCAGAAGAGATGAAGAAGAATAGTGCCGGGGACCCGTGGAGAAGATGCGGCCAAGCTGACAGCACTTCTAAGGTGATGTATGTGTTTTTTTCTTCATTTTCTTCCTGCAGTTAGGGCTTTGACAGTACGATTTCCTACTGTCGAAGTTGCACTGCACGAAAATCATGTTTTCATGCGATGCAACAGAAAGGAAGGCTCCATAAGGAAACATAGGCTACAAGATCTCACGAGCCGCATGCATATCGCAGGACCTGCAAGGTTTTTGTGTTGGGATGTCACATGCTACAAAACATCGCACATGTGAGTTAACCCATAGGAAAGCATGGGATTCATATACATGCGATTTGTAGCATTGTAGCATCGCAACAAAATCGTGCAACTTTGCCACCTTACCTTCTTCACATGGGCTACAAAATCAGATGACTTTGCAGCGCTACAAAGACGCATGTATGGGAAGGCCATGGTTTCCAATGGGTTCTTTCAGGCTACAAAACATCTCACGTGAATGAGCCCATTGGAAACCATGGGCTTCTTATTACTGCGTTTTTGTAGCGCTACAAAATCACACAATTTTGTAGCCCGTGTGAATAAGGTGGGTTGACGTAGCTGTCAGGGACCTTGTTTTTTTGCGGGATGAGTTGAATTCTTTAATTCTAATATTTAATGTACTGGAAAACTTAATAAAATATCTAAATAGAGTGAATGGAAAGAAACCCCGTAATTGCGCCTTTTGCGGGGGTCTTGTTTGTATATCGTACACCATGCAGCAAAACCTGCATGATAACTTTATTCTGTGGGTCGGTACGATTACTACGATACCCAACGGATAGTGTTTTTTTTGTTGGACTACCTTCAGGGCTTAGTCACACGGGCGTTTTTACGCACGTAAAAACATTTGCACTGCACGCGTCAAAAAAGAACGTGTGACCAAGTCTATTGCCACCCATATGTTCTATCTCTTGTAGGTGCGAAATTATAATTTCGTCCAATAAAAAGTTCCTTCCACCTAACCGGTCCTTCAATAAGTTTTTTGGAGGCTCGTTCGCCCTAATCCATCTACGTCTTTTTACCAGTTTCATGTCCTATCAATACAGGTACATATATATAGGCCCTCACCGAGGCTTCACACGAGCCTGACAATATCTAGCCTATTTAAACCGCCATGTGGTTGTTCCACCTCCTTTTTCACTACAGTCTGCTACTAGTGAAACAGACTCCCCTTTGGTGTCCATTTGTCAGGGGTTCCGTTCATTCCTTTTTATTTAGAGTACAGAATAGCTTAGTCAACCACATCATTATATATTCCTAATAAAAACCAACAGAGCCCTTGTAAAACGGACACCAGAGTGATGTCGGTCTCACAAATGACAGTGAATGGTTCCATTCGCTTTTGTCCATGGATTCTGTCACAATGCTGTTTTCAGCACCGGTAACGGAACTATAGGGCACATGTGTCAAACTCAAGGCCCCGTGAGCTAAATCTAACCTGCCATCTTATCTTATGTGACCCACGGAGTCTGACGCAGAAGATCTTCTAAATCAGAGGGTCATGAGCTGTACCGGGAAGACCCTTTGGTACACTGTGGGCTCATTTGCAGCATGCCACTGGGTATCAGGATTGTCGCTGCCATCTTGGTCCTACACTGTGACATCATACTGAGCGGTGTGGCTGTTACTGCAGCTCCCCGAACCTTTGGTGTGGACTTCGATGTCCACTTCTATCGCTGAGCCTATCCTGCAGTACAGCGCTGCTTGCTAGGACTTAGACTATGGTGCAGCTTGTACATCCTGGCAGGTCCTCGCTACCATCCTGCAGAGGTCAGTCTTTTCCAGCCTGCCAGTCCATATCCCATGAGCCTGCTGCATGGATGAGAGAGGACGTTGTGTTATACTGCTGTGTAACCCAGTGAGTAAGTGGGCTGCCCTAAGGAAGTTTTTGGGAACCTTTCACCAGGTTCTGCTAACTCCCAGAAGCTAACTCCATTTCTCTGACTACCTGGCAGTTTTGAGTCATGTGTCTGTGTTGGGGGACTTGTGTCCCAATTTTTCTGGACTACAGCCTTGCTCTGGTCTGTCTGTTTTCACCAACCCCTCCCCTTTTAGTAGATCCTTTACAATACAATCTTACAATTACAAGCAACTCTTTGAAGGCAACCATAATGCTGATGCGGCCCTTGGTGAAAATTAGTTGGACAACCCTGCCTGAAGTTCGCCTCTATAAACCGCGCCGAAATCCGTGGCTCTCTGTTACGGTTGTTAGTACGGATCTGCACGTGGATTTAGCCCTGTCAATTATGCATTCATGCTTGCACATTACACACAGATACACAAATATACACAGACACATACCAATACATGCATACTATGCACATACACACATATATATAGTTACACAGATGACACTCATACCTCTTCTACAGCGAGTGGAATTTCATATAGGCAGACTGAGCAATGAGCAGATGCTTCTTGGATAGTAACCTCCATTCTTTGCCGACTCACTCCGCTCCCCCACTCATGTCCATCCTGAGGAGCTCTAAGAAGCTGCCTGTATCATGTTACAGGCATCAGAAGAAAAATGCTGGGAAGGAAGGAGTAAGGCCTCATGTCCACTGCTAAATTGTAATTTAAAATCCGCAGAGTTTTTCCCGCAGCGTGAACCTGCGGATGTCATTTTCCCCTGAGGTGCGGATTGCGTCTGCGGGAAAACACCCGCAGCATGCTCCATTTTTAGTGCGGGTCTCCTGCGGGGACGGCTCCCGCAGGCTTCTATTGGAGCCTATGGAAGCCGTCCGGATCCGTGGCACACCCGTACCTGAATTTTGGGCTCTACCGCGCCGAAGAGCAGAAGTTAAAAAAAAATGGAGTGCCAGGCACATGCGCGCGGCATGCTAACAGCGTGCTGAGCACATCCACCGGGCCGAAGAAAGAAGATCCAGCCGCGACGGAGGGAAGATCCGCAGCTTCCGGACAGGTAAGTTTAATCTTCTTTTTAGCCTCATGTCCGCGGGAAAGAGGGTCCCGCTGAGGGATTCTGATTTTCCCTGTGGACATGAGGCCTAAAGAGCAGGGTAGAAGGAGTAAAGAGCAGGGTAGAAGGGTAAAGACCTGCAGGGAAGGAAGTGAGGACTGCCTCTTGCACCCCTCCACTGCGCT
This sequence comes from Eleutherodactylus coqui, assembly GCF_035609145.1. Lineage (NCBI taxonomy): Eukaryota > Metazoa > Chordata > Amphibia > Anura > Eleutherodactylidae > Eleutherodactylus > Eleutherodactylus coqui. The sequence continues at coordinate 99,721,593 of NC_089845.1, forward strand.
GCCCAACCCAGCGCCTGGGGCTCAAGTCCCGCCTGCTTTCCCTAGCTATGGGCCAGTCATATGAACTTCCCCAGCCAAATACAGCCTCCATGACAGCTGTTCCCAATGGCAAATCTGCCTAAGTATGCAATGATACCTTCAATATTTCTGCATTGGAGAAGTCATGAATTTATATTTACAGGCATTTTTTATATTATAGAAAAATGCAACTAACTAGTGGAAGCTTTTCCATTTTTTGAAACCCCAATAAAATCAATGCGGGTAAAAAACATTTCTGCTTTTCCATTTTATTTCAGTTTCTTTCCTCCCAAACTGGAGCAGAGTGACGGAAACCCTGAACTGACCCTACCACAGGTATGAAAGCAGCCTTATTATTATTATTCATTGCCACTGTCATACGTTTGTATCGTTTTTGCTTTTTGGAGGTTATACTGTATGCAGTCAATTCCTGAGGATGCAGGGGGAAAAAAAAAAAAAAAGAGTCAAATCAGGGCAACTGGCTTGTCCTTAATTCTGTGCTTAACCTGACAGTCAACCATTTCTATAAAGGGCCTGCTATACTGTAGTCCCAAAGGGTCTCGCTCTACCATAAATGCACTAATACGCCCCCAAAAAGGAACAAAAAGCAATGCAGTTCTATAAGTAAACAGGTATTGACCATCTAAAAGCATTTCCACATACTATCCGGTAGTATGTACGAATGCTCCAGCGGTTGTACTTAATCTAAGCAAAGCAGCTTACTTACTTCTCAGGCTCCTTCTCATTTTGCTGCTTTGGTTGTGGCAGTAGAACGTTATTAACCAGTTCAGTGATCCCACTAAAGGGAAACCACCTGTTTGAATAAGCAAATAATGCAACTTTATAACCAGAAGAACAAGCGAAAGGCCCGTCATGTAGTCTCCCCCAAATCACTACAGATAAGCAGCAAGGGAAAAAAAGCTAGTAGCCGATGGAAGAAGAATGGCAGCTTCGAAACTCAGCCAGCGAGAGGAGGAACACAGGTCTTACATAGAAAACTAAGTCCACAAGCAGGCAAAGGTGTCTACATCCAACTAATGTGGATGGGGTAAGAAAGCTGCGTGCAGCCATCTTACAAGCCAGTCAAAAAGCACAAGACATACTAAATGCGATCTATCAAGGACTATCAAGTCACCTAACACCACCGAAGTATGCAGGATGCGTAAAACACAGCAAAACAAAAACAACAAACATAAAAAAGTCAAGCCTACTGTACCGGGGGAAGAGTTACTTACTGTGAAAGTTGAGGTTTTTGTTCTTCTTTCACCCTAAAAAGATAAGTGTGCACAGCTGAGTGCAACATACAGCAAATGTCCCACCGGATGACATTGTGGAGTGCTTTATATTACCAGTCATCAACTGTGTTAGAGGAAGAGTCAAGAACAGTGGAAACAAAACTAGAGAAAAAAAAACAACTTACAGGGTAAACTAAAGAAATGAGTATGTTTGTGCGACCGATGAGCAAACAGGCGGGAAAGCAATGTATGGCCTGAATGATGGACCCAAGGATGTGTATTTTGATTTGGAGGCATGAGTTGGACATGGAGCAATGCTCAGGGTCATGCATTTGGGCATATGTTTTCTATGGATTCATAATACTGCACCCATAAAAATCTATGGGCGCACACACTGCACCTCAAGTGGGATCCATGAGAACACTGTTATGGCACATTGAATTACATACCATATTAGGACCTGTCCAGACCTTGTTATGGACTCCGTCCTGGGGTCCGGTAAGGGTTTCCGTTTACAATCGTGAAAATGGCACCTATGGATGGGACCTGGACCAAGTTTCCATTCATTTCCAAACTTTTTGTGCCCGAAAGAATAGCGCAGTCCATCACGTTATGCTTTCCAGTACAAAATGCCATGAATGAACGGAAACCTGCCAAAAAGGAGACTTAGTGGTCTCCTTTTCAGCAGTTTTCATTAATATCAAAGATAGGTTCCGTCCAGATCTTGTTCTGGATTTTATATGCAAGCTCTGATGGAACCCCTGGACTGAGCCAATAACAAGGTCTGAGCGGGCTGTTACAGAGGTATTATGTCCTAGAGGTTCTAGGGGAGAATACAGTGCATCATACAGAGGTCCTAAAGGTCCATGTAGGCATTCAAAAACTCACTAGTGGAGAAGAAATTGGGTTAATGGAGTGTCTCATCAGTGAATCAGTTGGGTGTCTGATCAGTGATGTCTAACCAGTGGTATCCTGCCTGTGTCCACCTGTATGAACAGAGTAGTGGCTGCTCCACTCATTTCTATGGGACTGCAGAAGAGAAGCCGAGTACAGAACTATCTCCAGCAGTAAATGGAACTGTAGTGGGCATTATTGCCTGCCACACCATTCATACAGGCTTCCACAGTAACCCTGTTATCATGGTTAGTGGGGGTCAGAGGAGTAACTCAAAGCTTCTGGGCCCCAATGCAAAATCTGTAACGGGGCCCCCAACTAACATAATGGTTTATTCATAGTACTGGGCTCCCTATATGGAGAAGAGAGGCCTTATGGGCCCCCTAAGGCTCCTGGGCCAGAGTGCAAACGCATCCCCTGCATCCCCTATAGTTACACCAGTGGTGGGGGTCCCAACAGTTGGAACACCATTGATCAGACACTTTAAATATTGGGTAATACATAGCCTAAATAAGTGAGGCCGATAGAGGTGGACACTTGCCTGGCAAAGAAACAATCATCGGACACTTGGCATTATGGCACATGAGTGAATAAAATTTATTTTTCAGGTTATATTGCTACCCTGGACATCAACACTGGCAAGTCTAAGCTTGTTTCCTCATCACCTATCTAGCAGTGTTAGCAGTTTGTAGGATCACAAATGGTGATAGATTCACTTTAAGCACCAAAGCTTTGGCTGACTTTTGTAATCCCAGCATATTTCCTATCGATATAGAATTGCGTGAAGAATATTACAATTCTGTATCATGAGATCTGTGGAAATAACCATATTCATGTAGAAGAACACAACACCTCCATCAATACTTGTCAATATAAATGGTCACTAATACCCAGTGGCTCATGGAGTCATCTTGTAATTTACAAAATATGGAGGATTTACAGTTGCAATCAAAATTATTCTGGGTTTCTGTTCAATGGGATGATGAAACAAAACTGGAACTTTTGGGCCCTCTGGATCAGCAGTATGTCTGGAGGAGGAAGACTGAAGCACACTGTATAGGACCCCCTGCCTACAGTGAAGCATGGCGGGGGCTCAGTGATGCTCTGCTTCCTTTTGGTACTGGAAATCCGCAGCGTGGAGGACAAGATGGATTCAATCATGTATCAGGAAATCCTTGGAGAAAACCTCATGTCTTCTGTGAGGAAGCTTAAGCTTGGGCATCATTGGAACTTTTACGACCACTAGGAGAACTCTGGGTTTTGACTACTGCTCCCATGAGCATCATCACTGAAGATTATTGCCAAGAATTTCACTCCATCTAAGAAACATATACGTCTTTTGTACATGGCTACAAGTTATCCAGAGATGGAATAAGAAAGGAGTACGAGGTATTCTGACTCTATGGACGTTCTTCAGAAGAACACAACACAAATTGACATGTAAATAAGCCTAAAAAGTTGTATCAACATTACAAAGCTTCTTGACCCAGCAGGGGAAAACACAAGCAAAAAAACCAAAGCATAAAGCACTCAGCTGTAAATCAATATGTTGGGGCTCTTTCACATGAGCATAAATACGCATCGTGAAAAGTGAAAAGAGGCCATTGATTTCCATGGGTTCATTAGCAGCTGCGGACTTTTTACACGACTTGTCCTATTTTGATGCGTATTACGCATGGAAATAACCCATTGAAATTAAAGGGCGTTAGGAAACACACAGGAAACCTGCGTATTCGCTGCGTATTTACGCACAAAATCAATGGATTTTGTGCACTTTTTTTAACACACATAGAAAAGCTGCCAACAGGCAAAAACATGCAGGGAATCAACATAATACGCTGCGTGTTGATGGACAAAATATGCATATGCCCGAGTGAAAAGGCCTTATAGACAATAGCAATTAAACTCCATTTATATTTTTCGAGGTATAAGGAATCAAGATCAGAATTTAGGTGTAATGCCGACCAGAACTAGCCTTGCTAGATGGCGCCCTGTGCTGATTTTTTATTCCTGTACCCCTCCCCTCGTCATAAGAAAAAAACAATATATATTGCATTGTCCGCCTGTAATCTACTTGTGCAGAAAGAAGCAGGATAGCAGCATACTCACACAAGAACAGCTCAGTTAATAAATACTGTACCAGAACCAAGCTTAATACATAAATACAACACCAGAACCAAAGTCAAGACACAAGTACCGCACCAGAATCAAACGCAGTACATAAATACCGCACCAGAATAAACGCAGTACATAAATACCGCACCAGAATCAGACGCAGTACATAAATACGGCACCAGAATCAGACGCAGTAAATAAATACCGCACCAGAATCAAACGCAGTACATAAATACCGCACCTGAATCAGACGCAGTACATAAATACCGCACCAGAATCAGACGCAGTACATAAATACCTAAATACCGCACCAGAATCAGACGCAGTACATAAATACCGCACCAGAATCAGAAGCAGTACATAAATACCGCACCAGAATCAGACGCAGTACATGAATACCGCACCAGAATCAGACGCAGTACATAAATACCGCACCAGAATCAGACGCAGTACATGAATACCGCACCAGAATCAGACGCAGTACATAAATACCGCACCAGAATCAGAAGCAGTACATAAATACCGCACCAGAATCAGACGCAGTACATGAATACCGCACCAGAATCAGACGCAGTACATAAATACCGCACCAGAATCAGACGCAGTACATAAATACCGCACCAGAATCAAACGCAGTACATAAATACCGCACCAGAATCAGACGCAGTACATAAATACCGCACCAGAATCAAACGCAGTACATAAATACCGCACCTGAATCAGACGCAGTACATAAATACCGCACCAGAATCAGACGCAGTACATAAATACCTAAATACCGCACCAGAATCAGACGCAGTACATAAATACCGCACCAGAATCAGACGCAGTACATAAATACCGCACCAGAATCAGACGCAGTACATAAATACCGCACCAGAATCAGACGCAGTACATAAATACCGCACCAGAATCAGACGCAGTACATAAATACCGCACCAGAATCAGACGCAGAACATAAATACCGCACCAGAATCAGACGCAGTACATGAATACCGCACCAGAATCAGACGCAGTACATAAATACGGCACCAGAATCAGACGCAGTACATAAATACCGCACCAGAATCAAACGCAGTACATAAATACCGCACCAGAATCAGACGCAGTACATAAATACCGCACCAGAATCAGACGCAGAACATAAATACCGCACCAGAATCAGACGCAGTACATGAATACCGCACCAGAATCAGACGCAGAACATAAATACCGCACCAGAATCAGACGCAGTACATGAATACCGCACCAGAATCAGACGCAGTACATAAATACCGCACCAGAATCAGACGCAGTACATAAATACCGCACCAGAATCAAACGCAGTACATAAATACCGCACCAGAATCAGACGCAGTACATAAATACCGCACCAGAATCAGACGCAGAACATAAATACCGCACCAGAATCAGACGCAGTACATGAATACCGCACCAGAATCAGACGCAGTACATAAATACCGCACCAGAATCAGACGCAGTACATAAATACCGCACCAGAATCAAACGCAGTACATAAATACCGCACCAGAATCAGACGCAGTACATAAATACCGCACCAGAATCAGACGCAGTACATAAATACCGCACCAGAATCAGACGCAGTACATAAATACCGCACCAGAATCAGACGCAGTACATAAATACCGCACCAGAATCAGACACAGTACATAAATACGGCACCAGAATCAGACACAGTACATGAATACCGCACCAGAATCACACGCAGTACATAAATACCGCACCAGAATCAAACACAGTACATAAATACCGCACCAGAATCAAACACAGTACATAAATACCACAGCATAACCGAACTCATAACCTGTACACAGCACCAGAACAAAGCTCATAACATAAATACAGCATGAATCAACTTTAGTATATGGCTGAAATACCAGAACCTTAGTACATAAATCAAATAACAGAACCAAGCTCAATACATAAATAAAGCTCCTGAACCAAGCTTGTAAAATAAATACAGCAGCAGAACTAAGCTTTCGAGTTGCAAAGGCACCCATGCGCTTAATTCACTTCATCAAGCAACTATTCGGACAATACTTGTCCAGTCTAAAGCCACCGTGAGAATATTTGGCCCTGACCCAGGAATTCTTTCCTATTTATAGAAAATTGTCTCAAGTCTTATATATTTCCCCCCCTTCTTCTGAATCAACAAGGATAAACTAAGTTTTCAAGATTTTTTTTCGCCACGCAATTTGCCCCTCCCTGAGTTGAATTTGATTGGCATAGGTCTTCTTCCCACCTTCATGTAATCCATTCCTATGCGCACAGTGCCTGGCACATGTTCCCATCTGCCTCAAGTGACATAATTATTCCTTAAGGAGAGTACCTAGAAGGTAAGTTATGAGACATATAAGGTTATTCATGCTCCTCTGGGAAATCTATGCAAATAAGTGAGATGGAACAATACTTCTGCAGCGCCACCTATTGGATGGCAGTGTTCCTGCAAATCAATGTCCGACCCTTTATACAGATCTTTGTAACAATGATTGGGAATTGAAAACCTTCTTAAGGAGTAATAATACCACTTTTGACCCACATCACAAGCCTCTCACTAGCCACTCCAGTATCCCACTGTACACTGATGAGGGGCAAACACCCCAAAGCAACTACAGTGTAAGTTTTCAATTCTCAGTCATTGTTATAAGGACCTGTATAAAGGGTCGGACATTGATTTGCAGGAATGCTGCCATCCAATAGGTGGCGCTGCAAAGGTATTGCTCCATCTTCCGTATTTGCATATTCCTCAAGTGACACACACATAAAGGCTTTATTCCCATCAGAGCCTCCGGCACAGATCGGGCATGAAATGCCAGACGAAAAAGCTGTGTATGCAGTCTGGTAAAAATGGCGGACAGAAAAACGCAAGTAAATACTCCAGAAGGGATCTCAACTCTGACTTGTAATTTATATACAAGCTGAGGACCTCTTGGACTATATGGTGCAAGAACGGAACGGACCCCATTATAGTCAATGGGTAGTGATCGGCACAGTTTGGTTCCATTATGAGACGGATCCGTTCATCTGGGAAATTCTGTTTTCCTGCTCCCAGAACGGGATCCCTAGCACAGATGTGACTTTAGCCCAATCCCAACATTTCGCTAAAGAATGGGTTATCCTGTATCTCCCACTCAGACAGGTGATGCTAGAGGGCCTTCATGTTGAAGAGGAACAAGGGGAGCGATGAAGCAAAATCCGACAGGTTCTCCACTTCATTTTCCTTCATTGGCATGCACAATGGAGGGCGAATAAAAAGGATCAGAATTGCTTCATAATCCCATTGAAAATCCTGAACAAATATTTGATCCCTAACATACGGGATTGTATTCCACATAAGAACAGAGGGGCTTTATGGGGTTTATTTGCTGAAACCACATTCGCTCCCACCCATTCATTTCATGCTGACAATATCATTATTTGCTGGACGTAGAGTCCACTTTAGATGACAAAGGCTCCGGAATAATCCACAAAACCGACTCACATTACAGCCTTTGATTTCGCAGCTTCCAAAATTAGCTCCATGCTCTGATTCTATATTTAAAAGCAGTGAAGTGAAAGTAAGAATTGATTGCCGTTATCTTGTCTAGCCAAATTTGGCCGTGCGACGTTTAAATTTGGAATTATATTTATATAGTGAGAAAGCCGGGCTGATCCAGACAGAAAGCTGTAAGTGACAAACAAAGGCAATCTAATGCACGGCTGAGCTAACCAGGCTGCAGAATCTGAGATCTCAGAATGCTGGGACTTGTAGTTCCCTGTGACTATGCACAATTTAAAGAAAGCCTTCGGTACGGAACCAATAAAATATAATACAGTTATCTGGAAATCCCTAATAGGGAGGTTTCGCACAAGAGGAATACTTCCGCAATCTGTACTTACAGACGCAGAAGACTTTGCACCAAACATCCACAAGTATAAATTATGGAGAGCAAATCTGCAGCAGCGACTGAGCTGTGACTTCAGCTGCGGGATGTGGAAATATTTATCTCGTGGAAAAGCACCCATATACTTCTGTATTCCCAGAAATCCTCTCTTATCACTGTGTAATACACTCATTGTCAAAACCGATCTCTCCCCGAGAAGTTGTCAGATGGAATGGAGCTTTCTCTGTGTGATTGTAACGCTGATGTAAGGGATTACAATATCAGAGCACAGGGGGAATTTATTGTGGAGAACTGACCCTTGTAGGGAGGCTCTAGTACCCTGTTGTACCGCCTCTAGCTTGGATACAAGATGTGATACTGGTGGGCATGGAGGCTCTAGTACTTCGTTGTACCGTCTCTAGCTTGGATACAAGATGTGATACGGGCAGCATGGAGCCTCTAGTACCCTGTTGTACCGCCTCTAGCTTGGATACAGATGTGATACGGACAGGCATGGAGGCTCTAGTACCTTGTTGTACTGCCTCTAGCTTGTATACAAGATGTGATATGGGCAGGCATGGAGGCTCTAGTACCCCGTTGTACCGCCTCTAGCTTGGATACAAGATGTGATACAGGTGGGCATGGAGGCTCTAGTACCCTGTTGTAGCTCCTCTAGCTTGGATATAAGATGTGATACGGACAGGCATGGAGGCTCTAGTACCCTGTTGTACTGCCTCTAGCTTGTATACAAGATGTGATATGGGCAGGCATGGAGGCTCTAGTACCCCGTTGTACCGCCTCTAGCTTGGATACAAGATGTAATATGGGCGGGCATGGAGACTCTAGTACCCTGTTGTACCACCTCTAGCTTGGACGCAAGATGTGATACGGGTGGGCATGGAGGCTCTAGTACCCTGTTGTAGCTCCTCTAGCTCGGATACAAGATGTCATATGGACGAATAGGGATAGATTTGCATTGTGGAACCACTAGTAGGCATTTGCCTCCAGATTCCACAGCAAATACCACCCATAGCATGCTATGGCAAAACGCTTCTTCCTCTAGATGAGCGGAAATCAATCGCGATTTTCCGCTCGCGGAGGACAAATCGCAGTATGCTCTATTTCTGTGCAGATTTTGCACAGATGGCTTCCATTGAATGTCCAATGACATTGTGGAAAAATAGCGGATTCCGTGTCATTGCCTAGCGACAATGCGGGAAAAGTCGGGATTAAAAAAATTAAAAAACTGTACTGTGCATGTTGCTGTACAGAAAGCAGAAAGAAAAGTCAGGTACGTGCGAATGCCGGCTAGGCTTAGGATCGGATTCCACTGCGGAATCCAACCCGGCCACGTGCAGTAGGCCTTCAATGCAAGCCACCCATGCGTAATCCATGCAGAAATAGAGCATGCTGTGTTTTTTCCTCCGCAAGCGGAAAATCGCAATCGATTTCTACTCGTCTACAGGAAAAAGCGTTTTGCCATAGTATGCTATGGGCGGTATTTGCTGCGGAATCTGGAGGTTGACACCCGCTCCAGATTCCGCAATGCAAATCCGCCTGTGTGCAGCTGGCCTAAAACTGTTACACAGTACTGTATGTTTACTTTTTTTGTTCCTATAGTTATATAGGGAGCTTGAACTTGCAATTGTTTGATCGCTTTTGCAGTATAGTGAAATACTATGGTATTGCATTACACTGTATTTTAACAGGCATTCTATGAAGACATGTCACAGGCAAACAATTCTAACAGCCCTGGGGGCCTTCAGATGACCCCTGGCTGCCATCACACCTGGACAGCACCATTAAGGGGGCGTTTGGGCATTTAAAACCCAATCAATCAGGGCATTTAAATACTTCTGATCGCAGTTATTATGGGCGATGCCTGCCATGTATGGAACAGTCTAAGCTCCTCAGCCTGCTTCATACACAGCACATACAGTGGACATCTATATATGTCCCAACTGCATGGTGCATAGGCATTTAGGATGTATATAACCATATAGAAGGGGTTAAACTAGTGCAAAGGAAAGTTGACCAGTAGCCTATTGTACATCACGGCAACACCAGTTTTTTATGGGTTTTTTTGCGAAATTGCAGCATAATGTCCCAAAAAACGTTACTTAACCGTTGATAGACCTGGTCTACCTGTTCTCAGTGCTGTCTGCACCCGTGATATACTGCGATGTCCATTTCTCCGCAGTGTGGGATGTATATGTTCCGCCTGTGAGCACCAGAAGATCATTTTTCTCTCTCTCTCTGAATTGCTTATTAAGACGCCCTGATTCACAGATTTGCTCTATTCAGCTCACAAAGCACAACTGGGAAGCAGGATTTCGAGTTTCCTGTTTCCAGCTAATTACATCTCTCTCCATTCATGTCTAATTGCAGTTGTCATTCATTTCCAGCCTCAGCACCATCCACATTTCCTTTTTTAACAGGCACATTTTTAAGTCCCTATTTATAAGTGAAATTATACAAAGAAAGACGTTGCAACATGTGCTTCCCGCCTGCAACCGCAAAAAAATCATTTTTATGCAGAATTGTACCTTAGAGGTATAACCTGAAGATCCGGAGACCCGATGTAAAAGTTTGTAACAGGCCCACATGTACCATGTACCATTTATAATACTGGGGTCTTCTATGTGATAGACCAGAAGTGGCGAATCAGCATTATGGCTGCCTTCAAAGGGCGCAAAATACGGCCAGCTTAATCCCCATTGATTTGCATTGGGGTATGCAGACATGACATCTTCACGCATGTACTTTATGTGCATTTGGTCCAAATTACAGACCAAAATTGCCCATAAGGATCCACATGAGCGGGTTTGTCCGTGCAATGCGCAGAGAATAGAACCCATTGATGTGCGCCTGAAAAAAACTCAACATGCTCTATTTTAGTGCACACCAAAGGTTCCCATAGGAGTCTATGAAGGGGCGCAGTACCTGCGAACACCAGCACAGGATTTGGCTTAATTGCCATTTAAATCAGGGCAGGGGTGATTCCTCCGCCATGTAATCTAGCTGTGCCTGTGCAAATACGCAGGCATGCACACACCAAAAAAACTTTCCTTCACTGTGCAAATATATTGCGCAGGAACGAGAGTTTTTGCACTCACGCTCGTGTGAGGCAGCCCTTAAAGTCAATGGCATCGCGTATACGCATACTATCTGCTTATTTATGCATGCGCCGCGAGAAATCTACAGGACCTTCTCGTGTTCGTTTTGTTTATGTGAAAAACACAGTGAATACACACGCAAAAACAAAACACATGGAGGGCGGCCTCACACGGGCGCATGCGTTTTTGTGCACGCCTCAGCACAATGTATTTGTACTGTGAACGACTCATTTTTGTGCACGCATTGGCACATTTTACTCTAATTTTTGTGCTTTTTAGCCTTATGAGTTTCAGATGTGTTATTTTTATTTACGGAATTGCATAGCATACTACGCATCTGTGCGCATATTGCACGCGCTCTTGCACAACTCCCATTGACTTCTGTGGGGATCTTTGATGCGCAAATGTGCACAAAAATAGAGTGCACTCAAAAGTTGGGAAATCAAAACAAACCCAATGACATCAACTTCACAAGTGCAAATACTCTCGTGTGAAGCCACCCGAAATACGCAGTGAATACACGCAGTTTTGTTCTGTGAAAATGTTACGTATTTCACAGTCTGAAACTGAATCCGCCCGGGTGAATAAGCCCTAAATGTAACTAAGTCACATGGCTCTGGTGCTCTCTGCACTATGATGGGGTTACTCCTCTTCCACCTCTTTACCACCAACCTTCCTATCTCAGAGATGTCTAGGATGCCCAGGTAGGGGATCAGAGCTGTGCCACCACCTGTGAGCTGCTGAACGGAGCGGTGTGGAGGTGCGCCACAGCTCAGAATCCAAGATGGCATCCGCTCTCTGTGCTGGCACCACCCCCTCTGCTGAGCTGCGGGCCCTCTGTGGAGACGGGAGAGTGAAGAGTTGGACCCTCTGTGTCGCGGGCCACATAAGTTGTATATTTTAATGGCTGCACTCTGGGGTACATACTGTATAATATGTTGTATAACTGTTATTACATTTTTTAAGGGGAATGGAACCCCCACCCCCAGAATTGCCGCCATTGTTTCTGGGGTTTTTTCTATGGCATTCGCCATTCAGTAAAAATAACAGGATAATGTTCTTATCTGATCAGCACGATTTCTGTAATACCAAGTTTATAGAGTTTTTTTTTTTTTTACTACTTTAAAGCAAAAAAAAGTTTCTAAAGAAAAGCAATTAAATCTGCATCGACGCATTCTAAAATGAAAAACATTTTCATTTTTCCAGCAATGAAAACTAAACTATGCGGTCAGTGAGCATTACTGTGGTGAGGGGGTCCTACAGGCCTCCCTGGCTCAGGGGTCAGGCCGCAATGTGATGCTCGCAACCCCTATAGCTACGCCACTGTGTGTAGGTTTAGTGAGTGGGTGATTGCCGTAAAAACTAGTCGTTAAGTAAGCAAATCCTCATGTAGAGCTCCTCATGTGGATTTAAAGCAAATCATCAAGAACCGAAATTTCACTTCTGTTTTTTTGATGGGATTTAAAAAAACACAACTTTACTGCGCAGGTCCAACAGCTCGCCATGCAGACCATCCGCAGTACAGATAGAAGAAGGAGAAGAAATGACAGGTACACGCATATGCCAGCCAGGCACAGGGTCTAATTCCGCTGTGGGCGGAAACCGACCCGGTCGTGTGCAGCTGGCCTAAAGCTGTGTTCATGTTTTTTATTGCATTTTTGAACCCCTTTCACAGATTAAAATAACATTTATTAGATAACTTTGTTAAAACCATAAACACTATTGGGCACAATTGCTCCCCAAGAGTTGAAAAAGGGACCAGAGATGGATAGGTTCCAACTCTTAGGTAGGGCTGATGAACACACATAAATAACATAAAAAGACGTAACTCAGATACAGAGATAGCTAATAGATACATATCAGATGGAGCCCCCAGCTAGTAAGCCAATGGCTGCCAGAGATTTATATCCAAGAAGATGGCTATTCTTTGGTATCTGATTAGGGACCCCATAAAATGCCGCTATTAGTGTATCTTGACACCACCAGGAAGTTCTGGTGGAGTCATGATTGAGAGGGTGGTGACACCCCTGTACCTGATTGGCTGGATAGCTGGCAAGACAGTAGGTCCTTGAAGGCGATTTCTCCTGCAGCCCACTAGTGCCCCCCTCCCATGTAACTTACTGATGGTGGCTGCAGCAGGGAGGGCACCACGGCGGCGGCGAAAGGCACTGTCAGACCCGGCTGGACTGCAACAGGATGATGAGCGGCAGCACCGGCACATTCTCCCACTAGTTGCCTTATCCTCCAGCCCACTTGCAGACCCCAGCACATTAGTTACTCCTGACAGTCGCAGCAGGGAGGGTCCCGCGGCAGCGGAAAGGCATTGTGACAGCCGGATGCACAGTGCAGCAGGAGACCAGGGATCGGAGTACGCCGAGGGGCTACTGCAGGATCTTTAGCGGCGGCGCCGACACATATCTACTAGGTGTGCGCGGAGGAGCCGCCTTAAGAGAGCACACAGGATCCGGGATGCTCGCTGCAGGTAGCCGTGCGGCGGAACACAACACACAGCATGTGTCCGTCGATCAGTCTTAATCCTCCCTGCGGCCGAGAGCCATAACAGACCAGCAGCGGTGACAGCGACAGGTGCACCCTCTACATTAGTTTTTGCCGGCCCTGATGGCTTACGGTGAGGGTTACTTTTCTGGTTGCAGCTGATAATGTAAGCCCAAATAGAAAAGTAATCCTCACCATAAGCCACCACAGCCGACAAGAAGCAATGTACACTGTGCTGCTAGGACCTTCGTTTCTTCACCCTATCGGGAGCTGGGGGTGTGAGAGAGGCGTTCCTCCTGTCAAATCCCTAGCTTCCGGTGGTGTCAAGATACACTAATACCTAAAGTGCTTACCCTGATGTGATCTGTCTATTTGAATTACAATATCAAGACTTGTTGGGATTGACAACAAGTCTTGTATTGATGGTGGTATCAATATCATAGGGCAAACCAAAGTGAAGTTCTCACAGCTTCATTTTTGTATATAGATTTTAGGGTGAAAGATGTAATTTTATTAAAAATTACATCTTTCATCTTCTTCTTCTGTTCGAAAGCCATGCGGAAATAACTTAATTTTTCACACACTGCTTCTGCGTTTTATTGTAGTTTTAGTAAATAATGACAGTGTAATTTGCTCCTAAGAACCAGATGTTTTTTTGTTATGCCCTGTGATATAAAAACATAGAATACAATAAGGGTGTACTTAGTTATTTTCATGATAGTGTAATCAAATCACTATCAAATGTATAAAAACGGAAAGGAGGGGTCAGCACTCCAGATAGCAGGTAACTTGTTAATGTATTCTTTATTATTTCATGTCCTATATAAACCATGGTGGTACAACTACTATCTATCTATCTATACTACAATTATAACAAATTAGTAGGAGCCGAGCAACGTTTCTGGCAAAGCCCTTCTTCAGACTTCTTTGGTTGAAGTGCTGCAATGCTGTCTTGTAGTCACTGTTGTTACATTACATAGAGAGCTGAAAACACATAACATGACCCAGACGCATAGCAACCAGACAGGTGCACCATGACAGATGTCACTGGTGAGTCTTTGTTCTGTACTTAACAATTGGTTGCCAAGTAACTAATAGAACAAAACAATCCTTTACCTGGTAACTGCCAGAATTTATGATGCTGTTATGCTCGGCAGGAGGGAAAACATTTGCTGAAAGGGGCACAACACTTTGGTTTTATGAAAACTTTGTTTTTTGCTTAATTGCATCCTAGAAAACATGGACAGTTGCAGAAAGATGAATTTTCCATAGATCACCCTTTTCTGGTATCTATTCAGTCCACAAAGTAACCAGGGAAGCTGGGTTGTTGTTTGAGTCCACAGCTCCTGGGCTGACTATGTGTTTCCATAGCTACAGACTACAAACAAACAAGCTATGTGTAGTCTGATCCTGTAGTCTTGTCTTTCTATACCTCCTGCCTCCTTCTTCAAAGTATTCTACAGATAGCAGTAACAAATGACTGCAGGATCAGACTACATGGGAGGGGAATTTCTTTTGCGTGAAAACGTATATATGCCTGCATGGGGGCCGCATACACAAAAATGTTAGGAAGTTTTTAATCAAGAGTATTTGTAAAGTTATGTGATTTTTATGTACATGAATTAGAGCAATAAAATAGACATTTAAATTATACCTAAATACTAGGCCTGAAAGAGGTATTCCGAATTCAGATACTAAAGTATTTTGTGGCATATGAACATCACAGAGTGGGGTCCTCCCATTCAAGACCCCCTTTATGACCCAGAATGGAAAGTGGTCCTGTAAGACTGGCTCCCATTCTAATGGGCTTTGTGCCATCATTGTGTTACGGGGCAGCTATTCATCTGAATGGCCGACTTGTAACATTACATTTCCCTGCAGTGGCCACTACATGTGAAATGTCTGGCTTGCCGTAGCTTCTAGTTATTTGTCAGGGGTGTCAGGAGCAGAACCAATAGCAATCAACTTTTCATCCCAGGTGCTTCTTTCTAAAGGGGCTTGTCTCTGATAAGAAAACCCCTTTAAAAGTTTATTTGCATTCGTAGCCAAATTTCCATTCATTCTCCACCTGAATGCAATGGTTGGCACTGCAATACACAACATACGAGATGGTATCCTACAATATGTTTTTTGGATCTCCTCCATCATAAGAAAAAAATATATATACATTGCACTGATAGGCAGTCTGCCTGTATTTGCACATAAAGCAGCAAGGTAACAGAATATCCACACCAGAACAGCTCAGTGAACAAATGCAGCCCCAGAACCAAGCTCATACCATAAATATAGCACCAGAACCAAGTTCAGTACATAAGTACAGAACAAGAATCAAGCTCATAACATAAATACAGAACCAGAACCAATATCACTACATAAATGCAGAACCAAGCTCATACTATAAATACAGCACCAGAACCAAGCTCAGTGCATACATACAGAGCAAAAACAAAGCTCATAACAGAAATACAGCACCAGAACCAACCTCAGTGAATAGATACAATAGCAGAACCAAGTCCATAAGAATAATACAGTGGACCTAAGCAATTGTGCTGCAGGTGCAAGGATGGGCTGACAGTGGCAGCTTAGAACATCAGAGTGGAGGAGACAGAGCCAGGAGGATAAGGATTAATGTAGCTCAATAAGAAGCTGCCACACCAAGGAAGATGATCATCTGGCTATGCAGACCTAAGGGCGACGATTGCCTTCAGCCGTCATCTACCTGGTGCCCCCCTACAAGCTGGTGGCCGGCACCCTGTCCAACTGCACAGACCGCATAAAACTAAGGCTGGCCATAAAAACAAGGGTTGAGGAAAAGCCATTCTCAACAGAGATATAGGTCCATCTATCTAGTGAATATGTAATAATGTGAATACACATTTATTGATGTTGCCTTTATACTAACATAACCTCATATGGCCACATCACCTCACTATAATGGATATAGCTAGTTGGACAAAACATCACTAGGACACAAAACTAGAGAAAAATATTAACATTACAGACATTTGTAAGTGGTGACTTTCCTTTTTCTAGAAGTTTAACCTATTTAGGGGCTATGTACCTTCAACAATGACTATAATATTGTCATATATATATATATAAAGACAACAGAGGTATTAATCTATATGTTTATCTAAGCCTGAGAGAATAAGTTGCACTGAGGGAATAAGTTCCTCCACAGCTGCAAAGGTATAGATCTGAGATACCAGCTCTACACGGTGCACCATAACGTTTCAGTGCTAATTGTGCATGCAGCTTGATTGGAACATGGCCCAAAATGGACTCAGCAATGGTGTTAATAGTGCCCTCTCATGGTTACACATAGCCATGACCAATGTTCTTCCACTGCCTTTCAGTAGATATTCATCCAGCCAGTGCCATTGTTGTAAGCTCTTCAATCTAGCTCTGCCTAAATATTCTCCAGTTGTGGTTCGAGATTGTATTCTTCACCTGTTTTTATTAACCCTTTTCAATCCACTGTCTGACGTCTAAAGACATTCTGATTGAAGGCTGTACAGCTCCAATGTCGGAAAACGTCCTGCAGGGTATTCTTACTGTATATTACTGGCCGCTCTGTTGTCGGGGGCCTCTCCAACATGCCCCATACCACAGTACTGGCTCCAGCCAGCAGATGTCGCCATTGTATAATGGCAGAAAGAGAGAGCCCCCTAGGAAACCCTGAATCCAAAATTGGATTGCAAAAGGTTAAGACATGACTAGTATGGTAGCAAGTTGCGCCTTGTAGGTTTTGCTCAAGTATTCTGCATCTATTGCTGACCAACTTCTAGTAAATGACTCCGATGTAATCAAGGGGAGGCGGCCCTTTGCTCGCGACAGTTGAAAAAGACCCTCTGTCAGGTCGAAACGTCGTGTTATACTGGATTTGCTTGATCTAATAAAGAAGCATCTGTTGATGCGTTTTTAAAGATATTCAACCACTTCTGGCGCTGCTCATCACTATACTTCTGGATCTTTGCTCGCGACAGTGTGACGCTTCCTCCCCGAGCACATCTTAACGAACTTTATTTCATGCATGTAGAACTGGGTTAAGATATGAATAGTTTGCCATTGATTGTAGAGATAACGTAGGGAAAGTCTATTTCTAGAGCCCACAGCTTTGGTAGGTGGATCACAATGATTTGTTCATGATGATGTCATCTGATTGTGGTGGCCAATATTTGCTATTGCTAGTTACTATAAATCAGGGGGTATAGTTACTGTATTGTGATTTCAGATGCTGTATTTGCACTAGGGCCCTCTAGCCTGAGGAAGAACAAAAGGTATAGAAGCCCAGGACCATAAATGATGCAGAATACTTGTGGAGCCATTATAGATTTTGCCTTTGTGCCCAGGAACTTTGGAAGGGGGATGTAAAAGTTAACCTAGTGAAGTCAGATAAATATTACACTTGCTATGACGCAATATGCTAATGTTTACTGGGGAACGTTATATAAATTCTAGTGTTTAATAGAAAACATCCTATATTGATGAGTAATAATTAGCTGGGACTGGTTTATTTTTTATCATATTATGCAACTTATTGATTTAACAGGCTCTAATGTGGCCCTTGTGGACACTGTGTGAATGGTTTTGTTCCCCTATCCAGCTGTCATTGGAAATTGTACATCAGCAGGTCACCATGCTGGGCGGTTCTAATGGATAGGGATGGGGGGGGGGGGGACTTGTTATTTGTATAGTGCCAACGCTTTCAGGTAATTTATTACCTCCCCAGCAAACTGATACTCGTTTTACCGACCTCAGAGGGATGGAAGGCTGAGTCAACCTTGAGCCGGCTACCTGAACCACGCGGGGATTGAACCCACAACCTTCAGGTTGTGAGCAAGAGCTAAGAACACATTGCTGCCCTAATACTCTGTGCCACACAAGAATGAATGGCGAGATATGCCTTGCCCCTCATGGTAGTGCCTGTTTTGGTATAAAAGATGCAGGTTGCGTTGTAGCGATGGTGGAGTGAGCAGCAAATACGTGATGGTAATGCAAAGTTTGGTGTTACCGAGCCCACTGTCAGTGTGGAGGGCACTGGGAGCAGATAGTGCTGTCAACATTGCAGAGGCCAACATTGCTATAGAGGCATGCTATAAAATTGATGAGTAATGCTTATCTGTGATAGGATTATTGTGTATATCTAATGTGTACTATGCAACTTATTAATGTAACAGTCTCTGATGTGACCCTTGTGGACATTATGTGAATGATATCGATCCCAGTGCAAGCAGCTATTGGAAGGTATACATCAAGAGGTCACTGTGCTGGGCGGTTCATGGCAGCTTCATCTGCAGTACCAAAGCGGGGCATTGCAATACAGATAGCACTTTCTGCTTCCAGTACTGCCTGCACTGACAGCGGGCTTGGCGATCAGTTGATTGGCAGGGATACTGATGATCTTGAAGATAGATCATCAATAGTAAGAGTCCCGTCCAACTCTTTTAATTGTGTGTAACCATAATATGATGCCCATAGCTGTTTTTGAGGTCTCACCATACATCCGTACACCCCTGATTTTGTACAGAGGTCTTTCCTATGTATTCTTTACTATATACATGGGTATGATCTGGCGGCACATGGGAGTGCAAGTGGCTCCATAAAATTGAGCCCTAGTGACTTGTGTTGCAATATAGGCTCTGTACTGATGGCTTTAAACGGGTTTTCTGGGACTAAAAAAAAAAATTATGGGCTTAAAATGCTGTAACATTACAAAAAAGGAAACTCATACACTCTGGTGGTTCTTCGTTCAGCGCTGGAGCCTCGGCACCCAGAAGAAGCAGTGGTCAGTCATGAGCCATACAACATTTAGAAGCTATGGAAGAATCATCACTGAAGTCTGATGATCAGTTAAACGCACAATAAATGACTGCCCGCTGCTTCTTCTGGGTTCCAAGAGACGGGTGTCTGGACTCCAGTGCTGGGAGTACTTTTTTTTTACCTTATACCATTTGAAGCCCATAAAAGTATTGGAAAACTCCTTTAGCATGTCCATGAGGCCCCTTCGCAGTTGGAAGTTCACCATGTAATTGCTAAGGTGACACAATAGGACCCCATAACAACAACTACGAAATGCCAACCGCCTGGGTTACCTCTTTCCCTTCAAACCTAATGTAACTAAGTGAGAAAGTATCTCCTATCACTCTTTCTATGTAACAGATGGCCCAAAAGTAATAGCAGAAGCCTTGAAAAGGGTCATTGCTGCCGTACATTAAACATTTATATGACAGAAGGTTGAGGCAGAAAAATACAGTAAATTTTAAGACGACAATGATGTGTTGTGTTCCTGACGTGTTGGAGGAACCCTTTAAAATCCACCCTTGCTGTACTTTACATGTAGCGTGGATACAATTCCTGAAAGATGTTGATTGTCAGCAACATAATAACAGGTAACAGGAATCGAGCGTTAGCATATAACAAAAGTCCAGTGATGTGTGAGGTCCTAAAAGATGTTCCGTGTACTTCATTGTGCTTCATTAAATTGCTAATATCAGTTTCCACAACACTAGCTGCCTTTTTTCTAAAACGAAGTGTCTCGGAAATCTGAGAAGTAACACTGCGTGAGGTTACTTGGATAATAATTTTGAAAGAATATTGCCAGATGTAAGTATTGGTCAGAGTAGTGCAGCCCCATTATTTACAGCGAAAACAGCCCTTAAAGGGACGTTGAACTGCAGGGCGCTGAGTAATGCGAAAAGCTAAATAAAACTAAAATGTCATGGTTTACAAAAGAAATATTATAACAGGACAACCAAGATTCTAAAAAGGAGATCTTGATTTTCACTCTTAACTCCTTAGAGACGAGCCTTCTTTTTGCTTAAGGCCTCATGCCCACGGCCGAGTCGGATTCCGACTGCGAAATCTCGCAGCGGAATCGGACCCTGTGCCCCGGCATTGACTCTCACGTACCTGTCTTGTATTCTCTTTCTGCGGATGTGCCGGCTGGCGCGCAGCCGCACGTGCGTAGTGCAGAGTGTTGCACCGGCGATGACGCAAATCCGCCGCGACTCACAGTGGGACGCATGGCTTTCATTGACTGTGAGACTTGCGCTAGAATAGGACATGCTGCGATTTCCGCTCGTGGCCATGGAAAACCGTTTTCCTTGCATGTCCTTTGTGGAGTATTTGCTGCGAGATCCGGAGGCAAACGCTCGCTCAGATGCCACAGTGCTAATACGTCCGTGGGCATTGGGCTTTAAGGACCAAATGATTAGGCATAACTTGTTGATATAGCTGAAACATAAAATGTAAAGCCAAAAAAAAGACGTATATCCATCCAGTTCAGCTTATTAACCCCCAATGTTGATCCAGAGGAAGGCAAAAAAAAACCAATGAGGTAGAAGCCAATTTTCCCTATTTAGAGGAAAAAATTCCTTCCTGACTCTAATCTGACAATTGGAATAATCCCCGGATCAACAACCCTTCTGAAGTTATTAATGATTATAACATCTAATAATAATAATAATCTTTATTTATAAACTGCCAACATATTCTGCAGCTATTGCAAAACGGGGGAACAGAAACAAAACCACAGTTACATCTAGTAATCAGTTGATGGAGACAGCAGCGCTGAGGGTCCTGCTCCAAGGAGCTTACATACTACAGATAATGGGGTGATACAGAAGGTAAAGGGGCTGGAGATGTGTACAGTATGGCGAGGTAAAAGGTGCGGGATGCTATAAACCGATAATGGTGAAATTGAGCCATATAGTGGTTAAGTCGGTATGACTGCAGGCAGCGGTTGATTGCGGCTGGCAGGGATTGCAGTCAGTAGGACAGGGAGCATGTTATTAGGGTAGGGGGGGGGGGGTACAGAGGGGTTTGGTTTAGGGGATGTGGTATGCCTCCCTGAACCTGAAGAGGTGCGTTTTTAGAGCAACGCTGAAATTATGTGTGTCAGGGATTTTCGGATAGTTTAGGGTAGTGCATTCCAGAGGACTGGTGCTGCTCTGCAGAAGTCTTGGAGGAGGGAATGAGAGGTCCGAATTGAAGGGGTGCTTCCTCTCCCTTCAGCAGCTGTCGCTGCAGCCGCTGCGGAGAGGGAGCAGAGTAGCCCTCAGCGGCCGCATCTCGGCGCTACATCTCTGTGCTACAGCAGAGGGTAGAACAGCGGCGTTGGGGTGTTTGTTACCTGGCTGGCCACACAACATTGTCCACGCTACAGCATGGGGGAGGACAGCGTCGGTATTGATTTTAGCCTGCCCTGGAGGGTTAGTTTTCCAGTTAGGCTTAGAGTATTAGCTCTACATGCTCCCATGTTACCACTGTTATTTTGTTATGCTAAAATCAATGCAGACACTGCTAGGACCTTCAAGGACGTTAAAAAATTCAGCCAATCGGGAGCTAGTGGCTTGACAGGGGCATTCCTCCATGCAAGTCCTGTCAAACCCCTAGCTTCCGGTGGTGACAAGGTACAATAGTACCCAGTATTAAATGCTGCAGAGACATCAAGGAGGATCAGTAGGGAATAGTCACCCCTCAATTTAGCTGTTAGGGGGTCGTTTGACACTTTAGTAAGGGAGGTTTCTGTCAACTGTAGGAGGTCAAGAAGAGAGTTTTCCGATAGATAGCTTATGACACCAGTAGACAAGGTATTCTAATAATTTGGAGATGAAGTGGAGGTGTGAGATGGGTCGGTAGTTGGCAGCATCAGTCGAGTCAAGAGTTGGTTTCTTTAGCAGTGTGGATATGATAGCATGTTTGAATGAGGAGGAAAAAATTCAAAGGTCAGAGAGCAGTTGAATATAGTAGTGAGGTGGGAGATGACAACCAGGGAGAAGGACTGGAGGAGGTGTGAGGGAAGAGGGTCGCTGGCACAGGTGTTGGGGCGAGCAGAGGAGAGCAATCTGGAGACTTCTTCCTCTGTTGATGGTCTGAGTACAGAGACTAAGCAAGAGCTAGATGTAGTACTGAAGAGACTAGGGTCAGGGGTAGTCTGGGATTGGGATGTTATTTCTTGACGGATGTAGTTGATTTACTTGATGAGGAGGGGGAAGGGCGTCAATTTAGGGCTGAGAAGGGGGTGAAAAGCGTCAAAGAGTCATTTAGGGTTGTAAGACAGTGGGGAGACAAGAGAGGTGAAGTAGACTTGGTTAGCGTGGTGGAGAGCTAGGTCGTAGGTTCTGAGCATGAATTTGAAGTGGAGAAATCTGCAGACTTTTGTGACTTTCTCCAAAGCCGATCAACACACCTAGGGCACCGCCGGATGAATTGCATTTGAGATATGAGCCAGGGTTGCCGCAGTCTGCGTCGGACGACTTGAGTCATGAGGGAGTGCTGCTTCACCCAGGGCCTGTTTGAGAACAGTGTTGTAATGTGCGGCAGAAGAGGAGAGAGATAGGGGACATAAAGGACTGAAGAGTCTCAGTAAAGGTTTGGGTGTGAACGGCCTGAAGGTTCTTGTCTGGGAAGATGCTAGGGAGCTTGACAACAAAAGGGAGGAGATTATGGTCCAAGAGCAGGAGAGGGGAGTTAGTAAAGTCTAAAGCAGAGCAGAGATGGATGAAGACAAGATCAAGAGTATTGCCATAACTGTGAGTTCCGAGAGACCAAGGGAGGAGGTGAACGAAAGAAGCTGAGAGGTATGTGGGGAGATGGGGTCATTGGTGGGGATGGTAAAGTTGCCTAAGATGAGGCTTGGGATTTCGCAGGATAGGAAGTGGGGGAACCAGGTGGCAAAGTGAGCCATAAACAGGCGGGGAGGACCTGGGGGGTGCGGTGGATAACTGCTACTCGCATAGACAGTGAACGGAAAAGTCGCAGAGTATGTATCTCGAATGATGGGAAAGTGAGTGAGGGAACTGGAATAACCTAAAAGGTACATTGCGGAGAGAGAAGAGAACCTACTCCTCCACCTCGCCTGTTTTCCGGTCTTGGGGTTTGGAAGAACTGCAGGGCATTGTAAGACAGTGCAGCAGGGGAGGCCATGTCAGACTGCTGTATCCATGTTTCTGTGAGAGCTGATAGGTTAAGAGATTTAGCAGTGAAGTTGTGGATGGTGGGGAGTTTGTTGCATGCTGACTGGCAATTCCAGAGCGCACAATGAAAGGAGACAGGGGAGGGTAATATGGACTAGTGTTTAGGCTGGGATGGCATCTCAGTAAGGCAGGTGGGGGGTAATAGGAGCACTAAAGGGTGGAAATTCTCCCTGCTGCTAGTACCGGTAGCAGCAGAATAGTGGAGGTGAGCAGGTGCTTAAGAGATTTGTGAGGGTGGCTGTTATGTATCTCAGTGATGTCAGTGGGATTTAGGCATTTTAAGAAAGTGAAGAGTGGGTGTGAACTGTGATATAATATTGTATTGCTCAAGAATGGCATCCAGGCCCTTTTTGTACTCTTTTAGTGAGTTCCCCATCACCACATCCCTAGGCAGAGAGTTCCATAGTCTCACTGCTCTTACAGTAAAGAACCCCCTTCTATGTCGGTGTAGAAACCTTCTTTCCTCTAGACGTAGAGGGCGCCCCCTTGTTACAGTCACAGTCTTGGTTATAAATAGATGATGGGAGAGATCTCTGTATTGACCCTACGTATAGTTATACATAGCTATTAGGTCGCCCCTCAGCTGTCTTTTTTATAAACTAAATAATCCCAATTTTGATAACCTCTCTGAACTAAAATCCCCAAGTCCTTTTCAGTGTTTCCCATTTAGTGTGTAATGGTGACATGTATTTCCTCTGCCCAGAACCTTACATTTATCAGTGTTAAAGATCATTTGCCTCTTTTCTGCCCCCAACTCATACAGATCCTCTTGCAACTGAAAATATTGATATTGCTAATTTACTCTGCAATCCTTCTACCAGGTCACTAATAAATATATTTAAAAGAACAGGGCCCAGTACTGCCCCCCAGTGGTACCCCACTAGTAACTGTGACTCAATCAGAGTATGTACCATTTATAACCACCCTCTGCTTTCTATTACTGAGCCAATTGCTTACCACAAAATGCCACTTTTAATGACTACTGCAGTCCCAGAATTATTCAACCCCCTGAATAGAATCCCTCATATGGCCTCAGTCACACAGGCGTTTGCAGAAACGCAGCTCAGTGTTATGTGGAGGACATCCTGCAGCCACATGTGTTGCCTCTTATGGCAGCTTCCAAGAGGCATTATCAAGCAGGATAATGCTCGGCTGTGTACAGCAAGGGTGTCATAGGAGTGCCTCCACAATATCTGTGTACCACTAGGGGTCGCAATTGCAACTCGGACCCTTAGCGACCAGGGGCCCGCAGGCCACCGCCATATGCCGTTTCACCGCCGAGACTCACGGGACAGCTATGGGTGGCACTCAGGGAGGGGAAGGCTCCAATTACAGCCTGCAGATTACCCCACTGCGCGATCACAACTGCAGCCTGTCAGTGCACTGCCGATGGCATGATTGGTTCAGACGGTAGTGTCTGACAGTGAAGAGGAGAGCAAAATCAGCGAACCATGCAGTGCAAAGAGGTATGTACCACACGTGATCTTGTATGTATAGCTGGTATAAGTTATACCAGCTGTACATATAATTATATTCAGGAGATACCCAGGTTATATCAGCATGGTCCATATCACTATATACAGGGGGATGAACTTCTTCCTGTATATAGTGATATGGACCATGCTGGTATAACCTGGATATCTCCTGTATATATATATGTACTACCGGTATGAGTTATTCTTCCCGTATGTATTGATATTGACCATGCTGGTATCACCTGGTATATCACTATATACAGGGAGAAGTATAACTTATACCAGCTGTACATATATAGTTATATAGAGGAGATATCCAGGTTATGCCAGCATGCTTCATATCACTATATACAGGGAGAAGTATATACATCTTCTGTATACAGTGATATTGACCGTGATGGTGTAAGGCCGATTTCACATCTGTATTGGAACCTCCAGTCGGAGGTTCTGTCACAGATCCAGGTCAAAATACTGGAAGAATGTAATTGCATATGGATGCCGTTAACACGCCCATAGAGAACAATGGGCTCTTTTGCACGTAATACGCTGCAAAATAGAACAAGCTACTATATCATGTATGTAAATTCATTTTGCAACTGTATGCAGCGTGGTTTAGTTATGAGTACGGGTACAGGTGTGGGGAGGCCTGAACTGAACTTTTGCACCCAGGCACCTGAGCCTCTGGTTACGCCCCTGCTTCACAACATTGCCACATGTCTATAGCCTGCACAGTCGCCAGCTTTATCGCCACAGAACATGTATGAGACCATCTGGGATGCCAACTTCGACAGCCTATGAGTCGCACGATCTAGTGGCTCAATTACAGTAAATGTGGAGCGATATGCTGCAGCATACCATACAGGACCCGTATGCCCACATGCCAGCCCGTATCACATTCTGTATCCAAGATAGATGTGGCCCAACAAGGTATTAGAGCCTCCGTGCCAAGGTTGATCAGCCAATTTCCGCCTTCTGTCCCTCTACAGACTGGTGGTTGGTGTTGTGTATGACCGACCTCACAGGTGGCATATAGGTAAAGCCAGCCATCAGTCTATTCCCTTACATAGGCCCCCTGCACACGGGCGGAAATTCTGCGGCGGGATTTCCCGCAGAATTTCCGCCCGTACACGCCTGCATAGGATTGCATTACAATACACAATCCTATGCAGACGGCCGCGATTTGTCTGCGCGAAATCACGCGCAGAAAACAAATCGCGGCATGCTCCATTTCTCTGCTAGCCCCGCACAGAAATGTCGCTCCCCGGCCGCCGGCTGCCGGTCTGCGCACGCGCCTGCTGCCCGGCAGCCGGCACATGAAAGATCCGGGGCCGCAAATTCTCGCTCCTGTATCCGACCCGGTCGTCTGCAGGCGGCCTTAAAAAGAGAAAGAATAGTGCAGGCCTGATGTAGAAACCTCAGCGTCGGTCCTATTCACTCACTGGGGTCCTGCGTTGTGTGAAATCCATATAGTGAGTAATGAGGAAGACGCGCTCTATCCATCCTGACAACCTGAATATATTCAGCTGTACAGTGATTGTCTCATCCATTCATACGATCACCACCCACCGACTCACTCATGTACTATGGGAACAATGAGTCCTTTCATTCAGGATACACAGTCACTAGCTGAGTGACTCATATTTGACAATGCCATCACAACTGATTAGCAAATACATAAGCACCAAGCAAAACACCCTGACAATAAAATGAAGGTATAACGAGCTATAACAGTATTAGGAGGTGATAACATGACGTCTGCTTTGTACTGTAAAGACCGATGCGTTTTTCGCATTAAAGTGGCCTCATCAGCCATTCTGTTTTCACTAAACCAGTATTCATGAAGAGGGTTACTTTGTGTGAATGAGGCATGATTGACAAACCATTATTCATGACTGGCTTTACTATAGAGTTTCCCCGAAAATAAGACAGTGCCTTATATTAATTTTTGCTCCCAAAGATGCGCTAGGTCTTATTTTCAGGAAATGTCTTATTTTTCCCATGAAGAAGAATTCACATTTATTATTGAACAAAAAAAAAAGGAACATTTATTATATACTGCGCAGTAGTTGTCACCACAAACCAGCATAACCAGACAAACTGTGAATCCTATCAAGAATTTCTTGTTACTACTATTAGTTCCATGTACACACTGTCTGGAGACTGTAACGATCACCCCCTAAAGAATCAAAGTGACACACTGGTTGCCTGACTCACACACAGGGCCACAAGAAATAAGGGCTGTAAATACCTGGCTCCCATACACTGTCTGCAGACTGTAACGATCACCCACAGCAGTTCCTGGGCCACTTATACAGCAGGGACGGTATTGCAGCTTCCGTCCACCAGGGGGAGCTCATCACAGCAGACTCACACAGCAGGGACAGAGCTAGGTCTTACTTTTGGGGGAGGCCTTATATTTAGCACTTCAGCAAAACCTCTACTAGGTCTTATTTTCAGGGGATGTCTTATTTTCCGGGAAACTGTACATACGGACAAGCAGATGGAACAATGAAGTACAATGGAGGAAAAAGCACTCTAAAAATGGTCATCAATAGACTTAAGTCTCTTTTACACACAACGATTATCGCTCAAAAGCCATCTTTTGAGCG
Organism: Eleutherodactylus coqui; assembly: GCF_035609145.1. Lineage (NCBI taxonomy): Eukaryota > Metazoa > Chordata > Amphibia > Anura > Eleutherodactylidae > Eleutherodactylus > Eleutherodactylus coqui. The sequence goes on from NC_089845.1 coordinate 99,749,415, forward strand.
ATAATTGTTGCATGTAAATGTGCCCATCTTTCACAGTTTTGCCAAACGATGATTTTATGTTCAGCATAAAATCCATTGTTCGGCAGAATAGCTGATAGTAGGAACTTCATGCTGTGTTCTCCGCGGAGAGCGCTCATAACATTGTCTCAGCTGTCAGCCCCATGGCAGAACAAAGGGAATGTATTCAAAGAACAGACCACACGCATTAATAAACTACTAATTCGCATTAGTACCAATTAGTAGTTTATGCAAAATGATCGCTTGAAAGCAATCTTTTGAGCGATCATCTTTGTATGTAAATGGGCCCTTTCTAACAGCACATGTCTGTAGAAATCAGACACTAACATTCTGCACAAAAATAAAGGTCTGACCTTATGTGCAGGGAAAAAAACTGTATATTAATAGAGGCCTCACACTTACGACCATATTACAACTCCTCCAAACAAGTTTCAAGCTATATGGAGTCATAATATGACCTTACTGGGCTGCAAGGTATTCTCCAGGCTCATTGTACAAGAGTACATGCACACTCAGATATTTATCAATGGTTTTGCAGCCTTTGACAAATTTAACCACCTCTGTAACAGATCTTCTGAGGTCTCACGAAAGTTGTTTGCATTGAGGCATAGCCCATGCTAACAGACTTCCTTGAGAAGATATCTGTCAGTAACCAGGCTTTGTGCACCTTTAATGGGAAAAGCACCTGTGAATACTTCCAATCTCATCTCCTTAAAACACATTTGGCCAATTAAGTCTTGGGGAAGCTATTAACAGCTTACTTTTTCTCCCTGCACTGTGGATGTTTACTCAGTGTGCTCAATACAAGATATGAAAAGTAAAAACTGTTTGTGTGCTCTTAGTTAGGCTGGCAGAAATCCAGATAATACCGAAGAGTTCACTTACTTTTTCTTGTAACTATTTACCTTTTGCGATCTTGAAAAAAGTTTAGCTGTACACGATTTTTGGTTAATTTGTAGGCTGGTAACACTGGTACTAAGTCACCACTAAGACTCAATACTTAGAGAACGGTCCGCCATGACAGATTCTTTCTTCTAAAGTGCCACTCCGGCTAAAACACACACTCTAAACATCTCCTCTGCATATTGCAGCCACTTCAATGCAGTACAGCCCCCTGTCTGATGCTTATCAAACAGCATTTTGATGTTGAGATGTGTTTTCATTTTACATCAGTCCCATGATTCATCAACAGAGTATTAGCCAGAGGCTATACCCTTTCTTCCTGCTGGCTGGATAGTTTAATCACCATTACCTTCTATATTCACCTAAATAAGCTACAGCCTATAAGTATATAGTCATGAGGATGAGCTGTGATCTCCTCTATTATAACAGTGTGACAGGATCCTATCAGTAACTGTAATAGGAGTGTCTGTGTCCCCTTCTAGGCAGTTTCTGTGGTAGGATTCATGTAACAGCATAAGGCCTCATTCACATGAGCATTGCTGTTTTTCGCCGGCCGTATCGCAGGCGAAAATCGCATGGATAAGAGAAAGTCGCGGCTAAAATTTGCTGCTAAAATTCCTTTGCCAGCAGCTCCCACAGAAGCCTATAGGAGCAGCCAGCTGATCGCAGCCAAAAGATAGGGCAAGACCTATCTTTTCCGGCCGTGTCAAAACATTGGCTGGCATATTTGACTGCTGATGTCCTATCTTCACTGGCCAGACGTTTTTAAGCAGCTAATAATTGGGCATCTGAATGAATGCATTGGTTTGCAATGCTTTCAATGGTCGCCTAACTCTCACTGGAATTGACTAGTTTCAGAAAGCATATGTAGTGTCCCAGAACATCATTCTGGACCCCTCCCTAATTGTTCTACATGTCTGTCTTATGTGGATGCACTGTGCAAGGCTGTCATGTCTATTTTCTGTATATGTGTTGCACAGCTGCAGCGTCTGAAGGGTTAACTCCATTAAAATCATTGCGTGTGAGCTTGGCTGCATGTTGAATGCATCTATCTTGCAGTGTCATGTGACGTGGTGTGGATGAATCTATAAGTATGGCCGCCTGCACACGGGCGGAAATTCGCGGCGGGATTTCCCGCGGAATTTCCGCCCCTGGAAGCCGCCATAGGATTGCGTTAACAAACGCAATCCTATGCAGACGGCCGCGATTTGGCCGCTCGAAAACCTCGCGCGGCAAACAAATCGTGGCATGCTCTATTTGTGAGCCCCGCACAGAAACGTCACTCCCCGGCCGCCGGCTCTGCTCTACGCATGCGCCGACTGCCCAGCAGCTGGCACATAAAAAGAGCCGGGACCACGGGAGCAGGTGAGTGTCACGCTGCTCTCTGCAGACGCTCGGGTCGGGTCCCGCTGCGAGAATTCTCGCACCCGGATCACACCCGGCTGTCTGCAGGCGGCCTATGGAGTGATTTCGGTTCCAGTTGAGAGTTTGCTACCACAGAGGCGCATGAGGGCACCACCAGCCCTTGTGTCACTGAAGATGGAGGAAAAGGAAAGACTACCCAACCATATGTAAACGCACGGTGGTGAGCCTAAATGTTTTCCCCCAAAAGTCCCATCACAAGAGAGAGCCATTGTAAGTAACTAGGATCACCGTATAGTGGTACACCTTTAACTGACACCCACGCGTGCTGAAGTCTGCAAGATCAGGGTAATCATTACTGCCATTCTGTGGCCATTGACTTTTATGTCAAGTATTGCAGAATATTTGCTAAGTTTTCCTGCACTGTAAACTCTGCATTCTGAAGTTTGTTGTATCGTGTTGAAAAGTCATGACTAGGGTATTACGGAGTCGCCGGGGCACTGTGACCTATCCCCACCTCCCTTTACCTCCATACCTTACAAACCACGCAACACCAATATTGGATTAATTAATGGCCACAGCAGCCACATTTATTTTAACACCAAACATAACAGTAAAATAACCAATTTTTAACCGCAGATAACCTGGGAAGGGATCCCATGGAACCCTACCCCCAGACTGTCGCCTTACCAGAAAAAACGGGAAGTAGTTGTGCCTGTCACCCGTCGCATGGTGGACTCGGGCAACACTACTTCCCTACAAGTGCCCCCGCCGCAAGTCGACAGACACGGGGCCCGCCACTCTCCACCTCGCCTCAGGTCGCCTCATCCGGACCCCGAGGACGGCTAGCCATAACCTGGCTAACCCATCCCAAAACCACTGCAAGGCACCGCCTTGCTACTCCCATAGGCGACAGTCCTAACCAACAGTTTACCGAGGGGAACGGAAGCTATCCAGCTCCCTGTTACCCCCTACTACCCCCACTTTCTGACTCCACGGGACCCCTCCATCCCCCCGCTGCCATGACAGTTTGCACCCCCCCTTCACCAACCCCTATCTTCCAGGACGGGCGGGTGGGACTCTTCCACGTCTCGGCTCCAACTGCTCCTCTTTGACTTTTAACCCCTCCCCTTCCTCTTTCTTGCCGCTCTTTTTCTCTCCCCACTCACCCCTCCTTCTCTTTCTCCCAGCTTTCTACAATTAACCCTTTCACTCCCCGTTAACCCTGCCTGCCTCCCGCCTACACCCTGCGTTTTTCGGCTCCAGCAGTTCCTCTAGTAAAGTTTTGCCGGGCCTCCACCGTTCCGGAGGACCCAAGGTACTATGCACTTGTCCAGTGTTATTTATGCGCCGTGTATGAATGCCGGTGTGTGGAACGGTGGCGTCACAAACTGACAACTACTACCCCCATCATCCCTGTCATTGCCCGTAACAGGATACTTATATTTTTTTTATATTGCTCGTTGCACATAACTCCAAGCAGATCTGAGCTTTCAGAGATCACATGACCATCTAAGGAGAAGAACTCCAGGAGTTTCAGATAGAGGGGGGGTATAGCTACATGATGGATGAAAATAAATCACCGGCGTGGCCCTTTAAAATTGAGTATAGATAAAATTAGGCATGCTGTAACATCAAGGGGACTCACAAGGTGACTATACATGAGTAACCAAAAACATATACAAACTACTAGATGTGAAGGGCCTGACAGGCAGGAAAAGTGATAAATAATAGGTCTAAACTGGCGTGCAGCGCTCCTGCTTCTGGGTGTAAATTATGCTGAAGATATTATACCTGATAAATATGCAGATATGAACTACTGGAGGGACTTCCTGAGACAGATGTAGAGATAGGAAGCACTAGGTTATTTAACGATTCTTCACTGAAAATCTATGCCGTCAACAAAAATTTGCAAACAGCATCTCGGCAGCCGCAGACAGCAGGTCTTCACTTACATTTCAGTTCTTAGCGGAGTCTTGTCAATGTTTGCAAATGTGTTAAGTGTAAAAGCTGCAAACACGTTCTCTAATGTTTCCATTCACATGTAAGAACAAAATGAAATAAGCTTTTGCCAATCAACTGCATTAAAGGGTCCCTTCACCTACAGGCACAATATAAATTGGACAACCCTTGTGAAGAACCAATACAATATTCCGCCGTCAGTGCCGGCCTTAGGTTAGATGGCACCCTGTGCAGAATGTTTTTTAGTGGCCGCCACAGTCATAAGAAGAAAATGAACTAAAATTGAATATATTGCACTGATAAGCCTGTATTCTGCTTGTGTAGGAAGCCGTAAGATAGCAGCATACCCACAGCAGAACAGCTCATTTAATAAATAAGGTACCAAAACCAAGGTCATAGCAAAAATACAGCCCCAGAACCAAGCTTAAGGCCAGGCTCAGACGACCATATGCATAAAACACTGCGTGCCACACATGGTTTTACCATTGTGGAGCCAGTGGTGAGCCAACCTATTGTGTAAGGGGCGGCATTGATTATGCGCCCATAGAGAACAATGGGCTGTCTTGCGTGTAATACGCGGCAAAATACAACATGTTTCATTCTTTTTGCGCTCAAATACTACGCAATGCATACATGCAGATGTGAGCGAAACAGCGTAAGGAAATGTATTTGATAACATCCAAATTACCGCATATCACACGTGTATATTGCACGCATAATACATGCTAAACTTACATTCATGTCAGTCCGGCCTAAACAGAAATATTGTAGCTCATAATATAAATACTAAATGTCCTCAGTACAGAAATAGAATACCAGAACCAAGCTCATAACATAAGTACAGCACCAGAATCAAGCTCAGCACATAATTACAGCACCAGAGCTAAGCTTAGTAGATTAATACAGCATTACCAACCTAAATATATTGATATAATATGAGAACAAAGCTCATAATATAAATACAGGCTCAGAGTCAAGTTCATGACATAAATACAGCATGAAACAAGCTCATCATATTAAATACAGCATGAACAAACCTTGGTAGATAAGATACAATACCAGAATAAGATCTAAACGTAAATCAAGCACCAGAACCAAGCCCAGAACATAAATGCAGCACCAGAACCAAGCTCAGAATAAATATATAGCACCAGAACCAAGCTCATAACATAATAAAATAGTAGAACTAAGTGACTGTATTGCAGGAGTGCTGATGGGCTGACAGCGGCACCCCGGAACATCAGAGATAAGGAGACAGAGCCAGGAGGAGGATGATTCATGTAGCTACACAAGACGTTGCCGCACAGAAGATCATCTAAATGGGCGGACTTAATTAGGGAGATCGACGCCAATTTACATCCAGCTGTTGCACCTGTACAAACTGATGGCTGACACCCTGTGCGATTGCACACAGAGCTAGGACTGGCCATGTCCTCAAATCCGGTATTATTGTATCTTGATGCCACCAGGAAGTCCTGGTGGAGACCAGAGTGACAGGAGGGTGATGCTCCCCTGCAGGTACTGGGCGATCAGTATCATAGTGCCGCCCCTGATGTAAGCTTCCTGCTAATGGTCATAGCACCGTTTAGAAGTTCAAGCAACAGAAGTGAATTGCTGCTCCACTGCCGACACTGGCCCCCCCCTGCTATCGGGGAAGTGTTCCAGTGCTCCACCGGTCCTAGCAGCGTGGTGATGTTTGAGACTCACACCTGCCCTGTTTCCGCTGCTGCGGTCCTCCGGTCCCAGCAGTGTGCTCATGTTCACTATGCTGTCCGTTACCCCCCTCCCACATGCTATCACCGATCACTGTCAGCAGTCCTCCAATCCTCCGCTGAAGTGCTGTGCTCCTCTGCTGCACACACTGATGCAAGGCAGACTCTCAGGCAGTGCTACTGAATAGGGAAGGACAGCGGGGAAGCCGATCCCGGCTGCAGGGAGGGTGCTTCCAGCGGTGAAAGCGAACGAATGCAGGGGCGAGGGGCTCTGAACATCTTGCCGCCAGGCCATTCCAGGGTCCAGGTCTGATTAACTTACACCCTTGCAAAGCTCCTAGCAGCCTGCATTGACTGGCATACAGACGCTGCTAGGACCTTCAATACTTGTGCCAATCGAGACCTAGGGGTGTGACAGGGGTGTTCCTCCTGTCACACCCCTAGCTTCCGGTGGCGTCAAGATACAATAATACCCTCAGTTCCTTGTGGACAATATGCCTCCTATACTCCAGCAATGCTAGACTGATGTGCAGAACAAGTAAAAAATTAAGAAGGATTGCTATCATACAGCATGGTTCCAAATTGAACTGCAGGAAGCTAGGAGAGGTGAGTATATGCCCATCATGGCAGGGGGAATAGACAGCACACACTGTAGTTTTTAAAAAATGCTCATAAGGTTTATTTGGACAGTCCAAATTTTCACATTAGGCACACAATTTGCAACGTTTAGAGCTCAACACCCTTTATCAAGCATATGAAGAAATTTGAAGGATTAAGGGTTATTGATTAAAAAAAATTCAGCCTGGATATGGCTAACATCCAAAAGTAGGTCAGACAGCCAGAAAAGTCCTCTGGTATGGTATGCAGAGGGGAACTAGCTGGCGAGTGAGGTCCCCTCTGCATACCATACCACAGGACTTTTTTGACTGTCCAACTGTTTATTTCTGATACCGATCGAGTCTGGGACAGAGGGACTCTGGGATACTGAACCATGTCGGACCTGCATGAGGGAGTACTACGAAACACCGTTTTACCATGGCAAGGGGAACGGTTTTATATAGGGAAAAAAAAAAGATCTCGGACAACCCCTGTAATTCCACTCAAAGCTTGGAAGCTCAGGACTGACTGCATTTGAGGAAGGAAGGGGGGGGGGGGGGGTTGAGTAAGACCAGGCTCCAGTCTTGCTCTGCCCTTTAGTTCCTTCGTATACATTAGGTTTAAAGTATTCTTTAAAGTGATCCTCCGATTTTAGGACAAAATTCTGTCCCAAGAATAGAAGGTGAAGGAGGTTCATTACCTGTTGTTTATTTTGTTCCTGTTGTCCAGTACCGCTGGTTCAGGGTCCCTTTTTCAGACAGCCAACATGGTCATCTTTAGACTACCTAATCCTCCATAGTGCATTTGCAGTGTTAGGGCTACTAATGTAGTATACCTGCTCTGTGATCGGCCAGTGCTGCTCATGTGATCAATACTGGCCATTCACAGAGTAGCACGGTACTATTGTACCTTGAGGCCACCGAAAGTTAGGGGTCTGACAGACCTTAGCAGGAGGAAACGCCCCTGTCAGGTCCCTAGCTGCCGATTGGCTGCATGGCACACTATGGAAGAGTGGGGAAGGCGAGGGCGACACTCACTGACAGCGGGGACCACAGAGCGCAGGGGGGAGTATGATGGAGCGCGGCCAGATGCACATTACACTGACAGCAACCTGTCTCCGCTGGTGCTGTCAGTGTTCGGAGGCTGGTGTCTGGCAGCGTTTCGGAGCTCCCGACCCTGCTGCTATCACCTGCCCTCGCAGGTCTGTTCTCACAAGTCCCCTGGCGGCTCACATCTCCGCTAGCGACGGCCCCGCTATCACAGTCCATACCATGCACTCCATCGGCCAAGGGAGTGCGCCTGTCTGCATTGGTGCCCCTGGAGCATGGGGGAGATGCGGCCGCTGACAGCTACTCCACTCCCCCTGGTCCTCTCGGCAGCAGTACCTATGACAGCTGCTGAAGGCAGGGGAGCTGAGTTGCTGTCAGCAGGTGCCTCCGCTGAAGCCGGGGACAGTACGTGATGGGCTGTTCCACAGCCCTGAGTGCCGCAACATCAGAGGAGAGGCCGCCACTCCCCGCCTTACCAGTGACAAGCCCCCAGCCAATCACACACCCCCAGCCAATCAGAAGCTTGGGGCGTTATTACATTTTCAGACAGCTGTAGTATGTCGCCACCCCTTATTTCCAGTGGCGACATAATTCAATAGTACCGAGTAGTACATAGTGTTATTAGAAAATGTCAGCCATCCTGGTTATCCAAAAACAATATCTAAAACCAGCGGAACCGAACGATGACTGACACAATCACCTACACCTAATGTACCCCCTCCACCCTTTGGTCCAAGGATAGAATTTTATCCCGAAACTGGTGGTTGTTTTAAATATGATAAAAGTGTTAAGAATGTGCTCAATTTGGCCCTGGCCAGGCCATCTTTGATTTAGGGATTTCTTGGATGAAGACGTTCATACATAATCTAAGAATTTTTATCATTCAGAACCTCATATATGGAATTGTCATTTACCTAATTTGGTATACTGTTTGACTATAAAGCAATCACACAATGTTGTACCCGATAAATACTTCCTTGTCAAAATTTCTAAATTTAATAAAAATTGTTACAAAAAAGTGCTCAATTTTAGACATTTTAAACTTTATTTATAGCTTATACTGAACCTTATTTACACAAGGGGTATTATAGTGCAGAGCTGCATTCACAATTCTGCTTGTTGCTATGGGAAACAGTGGACAAGCTTGTTGTCAGAAATACCCTAACAGCTAAGCTTCTATTATGCAGTAGAAGGGTTGGCTTTACTACATGAGATTATTCTAGGGTTTCATGGTGAGCGGTTCCCTGATTAAGGGCTCCTTCACACGGGCATATTTGCGCGCACAAAAATTGTTTGCCCAATGGGTATATTCACATTTCCTTTTTTGAACCTTCTGAACACATCTGGACCTCATTAGCCTAAATAGCCTTTTAAATCGGGAAGGGGGAGGGGAGCTGATTGCTGCCCTGTTAACATGGGTTAATGGTGAACAATCGTTCAAATGAAAGTTCATACAAGATGATTGGCCTGTGTAAAATAGAGCTCTAAATCAGCAAGCAATCAGAGGAGATTTCAGCTCTGAAGCCTGCAGAAATATAACTGCAGCTCTGGATTATAATACAGACTGTGATTTAGTACAAGATAAGTATTTACAGAGTTACTTAAATAGATTGACTATATATTAACTGTAAAACAGCGTTCAACGATGGACATGCTGTCTCTTTAAGGGACACGACATAAAAGAACGGCTGCCTTCTGTAGATAATAAACGGGTTAAAAGACATTTATATTGTACATTGACTGCATATGACAAGTCTTACATCAACAACGAAGAGCTCCATAGTGCTGATAATAAAGGGCATTAGAGTGTATCTGTCACTTATACAAAGCGCAGACAGTAATTTGGTTGTTGGCTAAATAAATATTTATAAGAATTCTGCTGATCAATTCACTAGTAGGTGGTGACATCACAGAGGCACAAAACGCGTAGGCGGCAGTCGGAGCTGAATAATGACAGTATCCATTGTGTTTCAACATCAGCGAACACGCTTCAAAGACTGCAAATACCGTATTTACTGTACACAGCAAGAATACTGAAGAGGGAAGGCAATTTGATCCAAAGTGAAATGAGCTTCTCAATCAATACTTTAGGCCATAAAAAACAACCAAACTACTAAACTGCGTAAAAATATCAGTAAAACCGATTAAATGAGATAAATAAATAAACACGCAAACAATTATATTTACAGATTAACAAGCACATTGCTCAGCCATGTAGTCTGGTCATGAGAATGTCCTTAAAGAGAGTCTCTGGTTTTGGGACAAAATTCAGTCCCAGGACCAGAGGGTGGAGGGAGTATGGAACCTGTAGGTGATCTCAATGATCTCTCCATTGATAGTGATAGTACATGGATAGTGTTAGTACTACCAATGAATCACAACTAGTACATTAGTAGTGTTAGTACTACCAATGCATCACAACTAGTACATTAGTAGTGTTAGTACTACCAATGCATCACAACTAGTACATTAGTAGTGTTAGTACTACCAATGAATCACAACTAGTACATTAGTAGTGTTAGTACTACCAATGCATCACAACTAGTATATTACAAGTGCTAGTACTACCAATGCATCACAACTTGTACATTACAAGTGTTTGTACTACCAATGCATCACAACTAGTACATTAGTAGGGTTAATACTAGCAATGCATCACAACTAGTACATTAGTAGTGTTGGTACTACCAATGCATCACAACTAGTACATTAGTACTGTTAGTACTACCAATGCATCACAACTAGTACATTAGTAGTGTTAGTACTACCAATGCATCACAATTAGTACATTAGTAGTGTTAGTACTACCAACGTATCTCAACTAGTACATTAGTAGTGTTAGTACTACCAACGTATCTCAACTAGTACATTACAAGTGTTAGTACTACCAATGCATCACAACTAGTACATTGATAGTGTTAGTGCTACCAACGTATCTCAACTAGTACATTAGTAGTGTTAGTACTACCAACGTATCTCAACTAGTACATTAGTAGTGTTAGTACTACCAATGCATCACAACTAGTATATTACAAGTGTTAGTACTACCAATGCATCACAACTGGTACATTAGTAGTGTTAGTACTACCAATGCATCACAACTAGTACATTAGTAGTGTTAGTACTACCAATGCATCACAACTAGTACATTAGTAGTGTTAGTACTACCAATGCATCACAATTAGTACATTAGTAGTGTTAGTACTACCAACGTATCTCAACTAGTACATTAGTAGTGTTAGTACTACCAACGTATCTCAACTAGTACATTACAAGTGTTAGTACTACCAATGCATCACAACTAGTACATTGATAGTGTTAGTGCTACCAACGTATCTCAACTAGTACATTAGTAGTGTTAGTACTACCAACGTATCTCAACTAGTACATTAGTAGTGTTAGTACTACCAATGCATCACAACTAGTATATTACAAGTGTTAGTAGTACCAATGCATCACAACTAGTACATTAGTAGTGTTAGTACTACCAATGCATCACAACTAGTATATTACAAGTGTTAGTACTACCAATGCATCACAACTAGTACATTGATAGTGTTAATACTACCAATGCATCTCAACTAGTACATTAGTAGTGTTAGTACTACCAATGCATCACAACTAGTATATTACAACTGTTAGTACTACCAATGCATCACAACTAGTACATTAGTAGTGTTAGTACTACCAATGCATCACAACTAGTACATTAGTAGTGTTAATACGAGCAATGCATCACAACTAGTACATTAGTAGTGTTGGTACTACCAATGCATCACAACTAGTACATTAGTACTGTTAGTACTACCAATGCATCACAAATAGTACATTAGTAGTGTTAGTACTACCAATGCATCACAACTAGTACATTAGTAGTGTTAGTACTACCAATGCGTCTCAACTAGTACATTAGTAGTGTTAGTACTACCAATGCATCACAAATAGTACATTACTGGTGTTAGTACTACCAGTGCATCACAACTAGTACATTAGTAGTGTTAGTACTACCAATGCGTCACAACTAGTACATTAGTAGTGTTAGTACTACCAATGCATCACAAATAGTACATTACTGGTGTTAGTACTACCAATGCATCACAACTAGTACATTAGTAGTGTTAGTACTACCAATTCATCACAACTAGTACATTAGTAGTGTTAGTACTACCAGTGCATTACAACTAGTACATTACTGGTGTTAGTACTACCAATGCATCACAAAAAGTACATTGCTTATGTTAGTACTACCAATATATCACAACTAGTGCATTAGTAGTGTTAGTACTAACATTGTATCACAACTATTGCACTGGTAGTGTGAGCACTACCAATGAATCACAAATAGTACATGACTAGTGTTATTATTACCAATGCAGCACAACTATAACAGAAGCAGTGTTAGTACTACCAATGAATCACAACCAGTACATTGCTACTATTACTGCTACCAATGAATCACAACTACCGGGTTTAACCCCCCTACCCAAAAAAATAAGAACTTGTCTTATATAAATTTTTGCCCTGAAAGAGGCACTAGTTCTTATTTTTGGGGGATGTCTAATTATACTTGCCTAACAGTCTCGGTCCTGGTTCCTCCGGCTGCTCTCTGGAGCTCTGACACGCTGAGCCATTGCATTGATTGGCCAATTTATAAATCCCACCTTTGCAGCGCGACAGCTGTGATTGGCTAAGCAGCAGTCAAAGAACCAATCAATGCAGCGCTTGCTGAACCAATCACAGCCATTGAATTGGTTCATTATGTATTGCATTGATTGTTACTCGAGTGCTGCTCGAGTGCTGGAAGCGGGATTTATGAATCCTGTAACCAGAAAGTGATCATCTGTTGGTGAACGAGGAATGTAGGAGGCACGGCAGAGCTCCAGACAGCAGCAGGAGGACCTGGACCGAGACTGCTAGGTAAGTATTCCTTTTTTAATGTAATGCAGCTAGGACTTATTTTCAGTGTAGGGCTTATATTTAAAGCGTCCACCAAAAATCAGGGTAGGGCTTATTTTCAGGGTGTTATTTTCTGGGAAACGGGGTAGTACATTGGTAGTGTTCGTACTACCAATGCATCACTACTAGTACATTAGCTGTGTAAGTACTACTAATGCATCACAACTACTACATTACTAGTGTTATTACCAATGTATCACTAAAAGTACATTACAAGCGTTGCTACCAATGTAGCACAACTAGTACATTGACAGTGTTAGTACTATCGCTCACTCCGATCGGCTAACACACTCAGACTAAACACCCCTGTAATACGAATCTCTCATGCTCGCTACAGGACTTCACTAGAGCAGCACCCATCCTCTGGAACGCTCTACCCCAAGGCATCCGGACAATTCCCGATGCACGAAATTTCAGACGTGCCTTAAAAACGCACCTCTTCAGGGAAGCATACCAAATCTCCTGACCTAGTCCCTCGCCCCTCCCTATAGTGCCCCATCCCGTATGCCTTCTAATAAATGATCTGTACGTGAAATTTCCTATTGCCTGTGTTCCCCAACCCCTGCACCTCCTGTACCACCCTCAACCCATTTGTGTCTAACCCAATGTATCTCACATTGTAATTGTTGTATTGTTTTGCATTTATCCATGCCTGAAAGCGCTGCGGAATAAGTTGGCGCTATACAAATAAAGATTATTATTATTATTTATTACTATCAATGCATCACAACTGGGAAAATTGGTACTGTTAGTACTACTAGTGTATTACAACTAATATATTGATAATGTTACTAATACCAATGCATCACACCTAGTACATTATTAGTGTTAGTACTGCCAATGTATCACAACTACCGTTTTTCCGATAATAAACCCTAGCTGAAAAAAAAAAAAACAACAAAAAACAATACTCACCTAGCAGCTGGTGTTTGGGTCCCTTGCGGTGGACTGCGGCGCTACTGCAGGCTTTCATGTCCTCCTGCATGCCAACACAGCAGTTCTTCCTGTTAGCAGGGCTTGAATACCCTGCCTCAAGCAAGCTAATGCTCTGATTGGTTAATGACAGCCGGCACTTGATTAACCAATCACAGCCATTCAATGATGTCATTCAATGAATGGCTGTGATAGGTTAATTGAGTGCTGGATCTCATTGGCTGATGTAGTGCTCGATTACCCAATAAGAGCCTTAGCTTGCTGGAGGTGGGATATTCAAGCCCCGCTACCAGGAAGAACTGCTCTGTCGGCGTGAAGGAGGACATGGAAGCCTGCAGGAGCGACGGAGACCAGCGTGAGGGACCCGAACGCCGGCTGCTAGGTAAGTATTAGACACCCCTCAAACTAAGACACTGTGCCTCTTTTGAGGCAAAAATTACCATATATAATCGAGTATAAGCCTAGTTTTTCAGCACATTTTTTTATGCTGAAAAAGCCCCCCTCGGCTTATACTCGAGTGAGGTAAAAAAAAAAACAACAACAAAAAACCTGCAATACTCACCTCCCAGCCTGCATCTGTGTCCCAGGAGCGATGGTCTCCCTGGCGGTGCGGGAAGCTGCTTATACTCAGACTCAGCTTATACTGGGTCGGCTAATACTCAAGTATATACGGTAATATAAAAAAGTGTCTTATTTTCAGGGGAAACACAGTATTACTGCCAATGCATCACAACTAGTAAATTACAAGTGTTAGTACTACCAATGCATCACAACTAGTACATTAATAGTGTTAGTGTTACCAGTGTATCACAAATACTACATTCGTAGTATTGGTACTACCAATGCATCACAACAAGTATATTAGTAGTGTTAGTACTACCAGTGCATCACAACTAGTTAATTAGCAGTGTTAGTACTACCAATGTATCACAACTAATACATTGGTAGTGTTATTACTGCCAATGCATCACAACTAGTACATTACTAGTGTTAGTACTACCAATGTATCAGAACTAGTATATTAGTAGTGTTACGCCAAGCATCCACCCCCCTGATTATCAAGAGACAGTGTGAGTGGTTGTTTTATCGGTGCCCTCACAGGTGTTATTGGCTCCTTCATTTGGTAGTCAGCTACCTGCATGGTGAGAGGAGCATGCATCTATATGCACTCCTCAGTCAGTAAGTAATGGCCATTTTCTGTGATTATATTCGTAGTGTTAGTATTACCAACATATCACACCTAGTACAGTGGTAGTGTCAGTACTACTAATGCATCAGAACTAATGCATTACTAGTGTTAGTACTACCAATGTATCACAACTAGTACATTTAGGCCTTGTTCAGACAAGAGTGTTTATTAGAAACATTGGTTCCCAATAGTGTATTCACATGTCCGTGTTTTACAGGTGTGCAAACACACGTACTTGCAAAACAAAAGACATGCGTGCACCATATGTCTGTGCTGCACGTCAATATTTCCTGGGGGAGTCCCCTTATCACTGAACACTGTGATAGCACTGTCACAGTGTTCAGTGAGAAGGGGACTCCTAGCGGAGAGTAAAGAATCCCCTGCCACAGCTGTGACAGAGGATCGCAAAGCTCTCCCATTGATTTCAATGGGGATGCCACCGCTGGTGGCCCCATTGAAAGCAATAGGATGCCGACACCCGCTTAGTGATTTTCAAGGCAGGGCTTTAAATATAAGCCCTTCCCTAAAAATCATCCCTAGCTGTAGTAAAAAATAGAAAAATATATATACTTACCTGTCCGCCGCTGTTGGTACCTGGCACTGTAATGAAGTTCTTTCAGCAGGCAGGAATTTAAAATCCCCGCCTGCTGAAAGGGCTGCGTCTGATTGGCTGAGCGCTCAGCCAATCACAGGCAGGGCTCAGCCATTCATTGAATGACAGCTGAGCGCTGCCTGTGATTGGTCACAGTGCTTAGTCAATCACAGTCAACGCTGTGCCATTGGCTGTATCTCAGCCAATCAGATACAGACCTTTCAGCAGGTGGGGATTTAAAATCCCCGCCTGCCAAAAGAGCTTCAGAGCAATGCAAGGAGAACAAGCGACTAGAGACACCTGAGCCCCGACAGCAGCGGAGTGGTGAGTATATATTTTTTTAATTTTTACATATGCCAAGGATGATTTTGAGGGAGGAGCTTATATTTAAAACCTTTCCCTGAAAAAAACTGCAGGGGTTGCCAGCGGGCCATTGCTTTCAATGGGGCCACTGGCAGCAGCGACAGCCCCATTGAAAGCAATGCTGGACGGAGCTTCGTTCAGGTGTGTTTTGGCACGTGCGTGGACGCGTGGATTTGTGAGCACTTACGCACAAGCAAATGCACGCTCGTGTGAACTAGGCCTTATAGTGTTAGTATTATTAATGCATCACAACTATTACATTAGTAGTGTTAGTACTACCAATGTTTCATAACTGGTACATTGACAGTGTTAGTACTACCAATGCATCACAACTCGTACATTACTATGGTTAGTGTTACTAATACATACAAATAGTACATCAGTAGTGTTAGTATTACCGAAGTATCACAACTAATTGCATTGGTAGCACTAACACGACCAATGTATCACAACTAGTACAATGGTTGAGTCAGTACTACCAATGTATCACAAAAAATACATTAATAGTATTAATATTACGAATGCATCACAACTAGTACAATGGTTGTGTTAGTACTACCAATGTATCGGAATAAGTACATTAATGGTATTAGTATTACAAATGCATCTCAACTAATACATTAGTAGTGGTAGTACTGTACTACCAATGTATCAAAACTAGTACATTGGTGGTGTTAGTAATGTAAATGTATCACAACTATTTTATTCATAATGTTAGTACTTCTAACCCCTTAGAACTAGCACTTTACTAGCGGCAGTGCTACCAACCTATAATAAATAGTACATTAGTAGTATCACAACCAGTACATTGGTAGTGTTAATACTGTAAATGCATCACAACTAGTATATTACGAGTGTTAGTACTACCAATGGATCACAACTATTTAATTGATTGTGTCAGTACTAGCAATGCATCACAACTAGAGATTAAGGCTGATGCTCGCTCGAGCATCGGTCTTGTCGAGTAACTGATTACTCGACCGAGCACCATGCAGGGGGTGGGGGGGAGTGAGAGAGAGAGATCTCTCTCCCCCTCCCCGCGCTCAACCGAGCACAATGCGAAAGATCTCTCTCTCTTCCCCCCGCATGGTGCTCGGTCGAGTAATCACAACTAGTACATTACTAGTGTCAGTGCTACCAATGTATCACAAATAGTACATTAGTAGTGTTAGTACTACTAATTTATCACAACTAGTACATTAGTAGGTTAGTGCTACCAATTTATCATAAATAGTACATTAGTAGTGTTAGTGCTACCAATGTATCACGAGTATACTCGCTAAGGGCAATTGCTGGAACGAGCATTGCCCTTAGCGAGTACCTGCCCGTTTGAGACAAAAGGTTCGGGTGCCGGCGGTGGAGAGCGGGGAGGAACGGAGGGGAGATCTCTCTCTCCCTCTCCCCCCCCCCCCCCCCCCGCTCCCTCCTGCTGACTGCCGCTACTAACCGCTCCCCGGCGCCGGCACCCGAACCTTTTGTCTCGAGCGGGCAGGTACTCGCTAAGGGCAATGCTCGCTCGAGCAATTGCCCCTAGCGTGTATGCTCGCTCATCTCTAATCACAAGTAGTACATTGGTTGTATTAGTACTACCAATGGATCACAACTAGTGCGTTTATGGTGTTAGTTCTACCAATGCATCACAACCAGTAGATTACCAGTGTTAGTACTACCAGTGCATCCCAACTACTACCCCTGTTCTCCCGAAAATAAGACAGGGTCTTATATTAATTTTTGCTCCAAAATATTTCTGTTTTACATGTATCGCTGCCTGGACACTCTTTAAAAATCATGCAAGGGCTTATTTTAACACTGTGTAAAAGTGCCTAGCTGGCCAAGATAGTGCATACGATGCGCATTCCAACCTGGTGCTTTTACGCTGGCTAGAAAAGATAGTTCTGGAACTATCTTTTCCAGACGGAATACAGCTGCTGCTATAAACTCCTATGGATGCCTATGACAGCTGCCGGAGAATGGAGTTGGGAAAGAGTTTAGCAACGTGTCTACTAAACTCCCACCCCCTTCCCTCCTCTTCGCCCCTTGCCGGCTGTTTGCAAAGAGAGGGGACCGGAGCTAGTTGCTAAGCTCTCGCCCCATCCTGTCCCCTCCCATTGCTGACAGCCAACACGGAGCAGAGAGGGGGCAGGAGCATAGCACACTAGCTTCCGCCACCTCCCTTTGCCGAGAGCCAGCGAGGGGGCAGAAAGGTGGAGGTAGTTTAGCAGGGCTAAACTGTCTGCCCCCGCCCAATGGCATTCTGGGTGCGGCGTATAATCACCGCACTCGGCTGTTAAAACGGAAGTTTATACGCCCTTTCACATGATTTTTGGCCGGCCGAAAATCACCTACGCTCGTGTAAAAAAAAACCTTAGGCTGAGATTTTTTGCTTTCAGTTTCACATCTATCCAATGATGCGTCAGGACAGCATTAGCTTAGACTACACCATTCTGCCTGGTGGAGTGACACTTTAATTATCATTGCATACTAGATTCATCTAAATAAGCTACATAGCATAAATATACAGTCAAGAGAATGAGCTGTGCTCTCCTCTATTTTAACTGTATGACACTGTGTGATCATCATCTGTAACTGTGACAGGTGGGCTTGTATCCTCCTGGAGGCAGTCTGTGGTAGCTCAATATAACAGCATCACACAAACTGAGAATCTGACTAGAAAATGAAAATATAAAGCCCTTGTACATCTGAGCTGGTCAAAACTGAGATCACATGATCATCTGAGAAAAAAAATAGGCCAGTAGTTTTAGATAGAAAGTAATAACCAAGCAAGGTAAGACCAGCTCACTAGCTGCAGCAGTGGATCCTGATGTTCTCCGATTGTTCTCAATGGGGCCAGCAGCAACAGCGCCAGCCACATTGAAATCAATGGGAGATTATCGCAATCCTCTGCCACTGCTGTGACAGGGGACTGTAGCAGCGAGGATTTTCAGGGGGGGGGGGGTGGGTGTTGAAATATAAGCCCTATTCCGAAAATAATTCCTATCTGTAGAAAAAAAAAATCGAAGGCAGTGCTTTCAGGAAGCGGGGATTTTTCAATCCGCGTCCAGAAGAGAAGCTAAAGAAGACAGCCCAGGACCTGCTAGAAGATGCGCTGGAGATAACAGCGCTTCTAAGGTGATGTATTATCTTTTTTTTTTCTTTCTACAGTTAGGGATTATTTTTGGGGTAGAGTTTATATTTCAAGCCCCCCCAAAAAAATCCTTCCCGCGGGGATGCCCCTGCCACTGCTGTCACAGGAGTGGCAGAGGATCACGATCAAGTTCCATTGACTTCAATGGGGACTGCCCTGTTGCCGCCGGCTCCGTTGGGAACAATGGTCGAGATCGCAAAAAGAATGGACATGCTGCATCGCAAGCATTAAAACATCGCACATGTGAAGTAAACCATTGGAAGTCATTGGCTTCATAATTTTGTGATTTCTTGCAGCCTTGCAGCGCTGGGAAATTGTGCGATTCCATCGTCAATGTGAAGGCACCCTTACATAGCTACACAATGAATTTAAAAACATCACCAGAGTGGCCCGTTAATATATTGACCAGCATTAGGTGGTATCCATAGAGCGAAGGATCCAAACTGTGCAGGGAGCCTTAAAATGTAACTGCACTTTAAAAACAAAACAAAAAAAAAAACTTTGACATGTCAAAAGTTTTTATCAGTGGGGTCCGGATGAGCCCCCCACCGATTGCTAGAGCGAAGCAGCAGAAGTAGTATACTAAGTACTGCCTCTGCTCGCTAGCTGAAAACAGACTTCATAGTTTTTCTATTCAATCCGCCTTCTGCTAGCGAACTGAGACAGCATTCAACTGAGCACTTTTGCTGCTTCATTCTAGCAATCATGGGGGGTCTCATCACTCAGACCCCCACTAATCAGAATTTTCGACATATCCCTATGACACGTCAAACGTGTTTCGAAAGCACAGCCACACTTTAAAGGGGTTGTCCGAGATAACAGTTTTGTCTGAAAACAGCACCCCTGTGGCCTGATGTATTGTTTACAGGCCGCAGTCAGTCTGTGACATCCTGTAAACCTGCTACTGCAGCCAATGACAGCACTCAGCAATGATCACTGGCATTGGCTGCAGCAGCCTGTTTATGAGATGGCACAGACTGTGGCCTTTAAATATGACGTCAGCAAAGAGACTGGAGCCACCGATGGGGGACAAGCGAGACGTTATCAGAAAACCCCTTTAATGATCAGTATAGAGCAGTGCTTCTCATTTACTCTAAAAACGTACCAAGAATCGTAATGAAGAGAACTAGAGCTCAAAAACAAGGCCATCGCTGACACTGACGGTAATGTCACAGAGAAACTGTTCAGTACAGGTTGCACCCGATAAAGCGGATAGCTTTGAGTTGCAGATTTATAAGGAACATATTGTTACGCCGCTAAGGCTAATAATAGAAATAGAACCAAATTAATAAATATGTCAACATTTAGAACATCATTATCAGTTGTGCAGAAGATACTAAATAACATGTCAATTAGTGAGAAGCCAAAAAAGTACTTAAGTAGTAAAAGTAGCAGTAGTAGATACAGCAGTAAAACTAGTAGTACTGTGTTTCCCTGAAAATAAGATCTACCCCAAAAATAAGCCCTAGCCTGATTTTTAAGGATTTTAGGGAGGCTTGAAATATAAATCCCACCCTGAAAATAAGCCCTTGTTACATTTAATAAAAAAATAGAAATATATTACCTAACAGGCTCCTACCTCTGCTCTCCAGAGCTCCGGCGCGATTCCTGCAGTCCTCGGCCGCCCACAGAAGATCACTTCCGGGTTACGGGATTCATAAATCCCGCCTCCACAAAGCGATGACTGTGATTGGTTCTTCCAGCACTGCATTGATTAGTTTTTTGAGCGTCGCGGCTCAGCCAATCACAGCCATCAAGCCGTGGAGGCGGGATTTACGAATTACCTGAGCCGTGGTTCAGCCAATTTATAAATCCCACCTCTATGAAGCAATAGCTGTGATTGGTTCATCGAGCGCTGCATTGGTCGGCTGAGCAGCGCTGGAAGAACCAAGCACAGCCATCACATTGGTTCATCAAGAGCTGCACTGATTGGTTCTTCAAGCGCTGGTCAGCCAATCACAGCCATCCACGATGTGATGGCTGTTATTGGTTCTTTCAGCGCCACATCTCAGGCAATCAATGCAGCGCTGAAAGAACCAATCACAGCCATCGCTTTGTGGAGGTGGGATTTATGAATCCCGTAATCAGTAAGTGATGTTCTGTGGGCGGCCGAGAACTGCGGGAACTACGTCGGAGCTCTGGAGAGCAGTGGAAGGGATATGGACCGAGCCTTCTAGGTAAGTAAAATACGATATTCCCAGAAAATAAGACCTAGTGCTTCTTTTGGGGCAAAAATGTATATGTCAGTGTCTTATTTTCAGGGGAAACTTGTAGTATTTAAAATAGTAGTAGTAGAAGTAAGGCTGGCTTCATTCGGACATATTTGCGTGCACAAGACGCAGAGAATAGAGCCCTTTGATTTCAATGGATTAGTTCACATTTCCATATTTTCCGCGTGTTCTATTTTTCTGTATATTTGCACACCAGAGGTCCCCATAGAAGTCAATAGGGGGGTGCAATTCGCGAGGACATGTGTAAAAACACTGTGTAATTGAGCAGTAAAAAGAACACATCTGGAATGCCTTAAGACTAATTAACCATTTCAATTAGTGTGTTTTTGTTTGCCGCATCCAAATAAACATACCTTAGGGGTGCAAAAAGTACAGTAAAATACGCCAATGTACAAGCAAAAAAGCATTGACAGTTCTGTAAAAATACTACGATAAGGTATGCACAAATGCACATAAACTCCTGTGAAGTCGGCCTAATGCCATAGAGCTCCTTTTACAGGCTTGTGCAGCGTGTTCATACATGCAGATAAATTGTTCAGTTGTTTGCATTCACTGTACTAAACAATCGCTGTTTGCACGCAACGATGTGTAAACAAGCGAACAATGATTTTTATGCCTGCAGAAAATTAAAGAGGAACGAGAAGTGAATTAATTCTCATTCGTTGTTCATTCATTGGCCCTCTCTACACTGAACAATTATTGTCCAAATTCACACAATCCAACAATTTTCTTAACACTAATCGTTACATGTAAAAAGGCCCTTAAGTCAAGCAGATGGTAACATAGTATGTTAGGCTGAATGAAAACAAGGTCCATGTAGTTCAGCCTGTTTCAACCTCCTTGTTGATCCAGAGGAAGGCAAAAACCCCAAGAGGCAGAAGCCAATTAGCCCTTTCGGGGGAAAAATTCCTTCAAGCAAGCAAGCAAGTTAGTAAAAGCATAAGCATTTGCCCAGTGTAAACTCACTTGTCTAGTGCAATGTAGAGTTAACGGGCAAGTACTGGGGAGAATCAAATGGTAGAGCAGACAGCATAGTTACTCCCCTACTTGCCCTCAACTGGGCTCAGTTACCTGACCAATGTAAACCAGGCCTAATAGCAGTGGAAGTAGAAGCAGAAGTAGTAAAATAATAGTAGTAGTAGAAATAGTAATAAGTAGTAGCAGAAGTAATAGTAGTAGGAGTAACTAGAAGCAGTAGTAGTAGGTAGAAGTAGTAGAGGTAATAGTTGTTGTCGTAATAGAAGTAGGAGTAGGTAGAAGTAGCAGTAGAGGTAATAGTTGTAGTAGAAGTAGCAGTAGGTAGATGTAGTAGTAGAAGTAGGTACAAGTAGTAAAAATAAGTAGTAGTAAAAGTAGTAGTAGTAATAGAAGAACTAATAGTAGTAGTAATACTGTAGTAGAAATAATAGTAATAGACGTATTAGTAGTAGTGGTTGCAGTAAAAAATAGTAGATGTAGAAATATTAGAAGTAATAAAAATAGCATTTAAAGTGGTAATAAAAGAACTAATAGTAGAAGTAGGTAGTATTAGGCTGCTTTCATAGCTGCGTTAGGGTCAGTTCAGGGTTTCCATTTCTCTACTCCGTTTTTGGAGGAGAGAAACTAAAATAAAATGGAAAAAAACGGATCAATTTTTTCCCCATTGATTTCAATGGGGTTTCAAAAAAGCAGAAAGGAAATGGAAAGGCTTCCGTTTGCTTCCATTCCGTTAGGTTTCCTTTTTTTGGAAGGAAAAATAGTGGAGTCTGCAGCATTATTCTTCTGTTAAAAAAAAACAACATAAATCTGACAGAATGGAAGCAAACAGAACCCTTTCCATTTGCGATCCATTTTTTGAAACTCCAATGAGAAAGAAAAACGGATCAGTTTGTTTTCCATTTTATTTTAGTTTTTCTCCAAAAACAGGACAGAGAGACGGAAACCCTGAACTGACCCTAACACCAGGTGTGAAAGCAGCCTAATAGTAGTAGTACTAGTAAAAGTAGTAGTAGTAACTGTGATCAGACAGTCTAAATCCAACTATACACATTAGATCAATGTCAGCATTTTAGTGTATAGTCAATGCTAGAACTTTCACATGTCCATTTTCAGAAAAGGATGTGGGGTGAATAAGTGTCAGATTGCCAATATTGCAAGAAATGTATCACAATATGATATACTGTTAATAGATTAGTCGCCTCTTTAAATCTGTCATCGATGCAGCCAGGCAAACCCTACAGGCACCTACTGTGGTGCAGGTACCATTTGGGCCCCCTGACTTAGGGTTGCGTCACAACTGTGACCCCTAAAGTTGCATCATTGTATCAGAAACATGGACAACTTTCATCTTATGCGTTTGGCAGCTTTATGCAGGTTGTATCATTGCAGGATAAGTAATGCAAAGACATACACATTAAAGCATCGTCGCATCTCACCCAAATACAGTAAGTTAATTGTAATAAATGGGTGTCCATTTCTTATACAGTAAAGACAACACTTCTTCAAAAATGTGCCACTGTCTACATATACTGGCAAAAAAATAAAAGAATATAAAGAGCGAGCCGAGGACACCAGTACACATGGAACACAAGTGTGGAAGAATAGATTGTAGCATTTGCTGTAAACAGAAAAACAGAGGAAAGGCTGGAGAGGCGTTATTATACAGAAGGTGTGGAGAAGTGCTGGTCTGGCACCCGGCCACGCTCTATAGTTCTCTGCTGGAGCTGATAGCCGGCTGCTGGTTCCCACGGATATCGCTGTATGTCCACATTGCTGGTATTTGTCTATATTTTCAGCTGGAGGACATTATATTTGCTCACATGGGGGAGAGTGATCAGGGGCTTGTATGCCTTTGCAAATGTAGAAGAGAAAAAGGTTTTTGGGTGCGCAGTTACGTTCGTACAGGTTGCAACTACGGTGCCCTTCACAGACGTCAGATCAAGATGTAAGCAATGTCCACAAGGCACCAGTACGGATATACATCCTTTGAAAAAAAATCCAGCCCCTATAGAAAGTTATCGTTTTTCTGCAAGACTCAGCATGCAGTTCCATCTCAGACATGCAAATGATTTGAGTTGAGGCGGCCCAACAGGGTAGTAGAGCCTCCATGCCCGCCCGTATCACATCTTGTATCCAAGCTAAAGGTGGTACAACAGTATACTAGAACCTCCCTGCCCACCAATATCACATCTTGTATCCAAGCTAGAGGCAGTACAACAGGGTAGTAGAGCCTCCATGCCCGCCCGTATCACATCTTGTATCCAAGCCAGAGGTGGTACAACAGGGTACTAGAGCCTCCATGCCCACCCGTATTACATCTTGTATCCAAGCTAGAGATGTTAAAACAGGGTACTAGAGCCTCCATGCCCGCCCGTATCATTTCTTGTATCCAAGTTAGAGGCAGTACAACAGGGTACTAGAGCCTTCATGTTATGCATCATCACATCTTGTATCCAAGCTGGAGGTGGCCCAACAGGGTACTAGAGCCTCCCTGCCCACCCATATCACATCTTGTATCCAAGCTAGAGGTGGTACAACAGAGTACTAGAGCCTCCATGCCCGCCCGTATCACATCTTGTATCCAAGCTAGAGGCAGTACAACAGGGTACTAGAGCCTCCATGCCCGCCCATGTCATATCTTGTATTCAAGCTAGAGATGGTATAACAGGGTATTGGGGTTCCATGCCTGCCCGTTCCGCATCTTGTTTCCAAGCAAGAGACAGTATAACAGGGTATTGGGTAACACTGGACCATAGAGGTGACCAAGACCTATATTAGGTCGAAATGTGTCCTGTTCCTGACTTGTGTCATCATATATAAATAAAAGGATGTTTGTTTACACGTGAAGCCAACCTCTCACTAGCCATTTCTTATTGGGGCTGCATACCTGCCTGTATCACATCTTGTATCCAAGCTAGAGGCAGTATAACAGGGTATTGGGGCTCCATGCCCGCCCGTATCACATCTTGTATCCAACCTAGGGGTGGTACAACAGGGTAATAGGGCTCCATGCCTGCCCGTATCACCTTTTGTATCCAAGCTAGAGATGGTAAAACAGGGTACTAGAGCCTCTATGCCACACATCATCACATCTTGTATCCAAGCTGGAGGTGATCCAACAGGGTACCAGAGTCTTCATGCCCGCCCATATCATATCTTGTATCCAAGCTAGAGACAGTATACCAGGGTATTTGGGCTTCATGCCTGCCCGTATCACATCTTGTATCCAAGCAAGAGGTGGTATAACAGGGTATTGGGTAACACTGGATCATAGAGGTGACCAAGACCTGTATTAGGTCGAAATTGTGTCCTGTTTCTGACATGTCACACCATATATAAATAAAAGCACATACAGCCGACCTCTCTCTAGCTATTTCTTATTGGGGCTCCATGCCTGCCTGCATCATATCTTGTATCCAAGCTAGAGGCGGTACAACAGGGTATTGGGGCTTCATGTCCTCCCGTATCACATCTTGTATCCAAGCTAGAGGCAGTACAACAGGGTATTGGGGCTCCATGCCCGCCCATATAACATCTTGTATCCAAGCTAGAGGCGGTACAACAGGGTATTGGAGCTCCATGCCTGCCAGTATCACATCTTGTATCTAAGCTAGAGGCGGTACTACAGGATACTAGAGCCTCCCTACAACGGTCAGTTCTTCACAATAAATGACAATTTGCTCTGATATTGTAATCACTTACCTATATATTAATGTTACAATCACACACAGAAAGTTTCATTCAATTACGACAACTTCTAGGGGAGCGATGTTACTGACAATGAGTGTATATATCAGCAAAATGCAGAATACAGAAATATGGGAATGGGAAAACTGTCCTAATCAACTTACTGCTGTGCCTAATATTGTATCTTCATCTCATAGATGCAGTAATAGGCACAGACCCACTGCTCTGTCTGGATAAACAATGAGGGGACGCAGCATACACTGGCTCTTTTGCTTAGCTGATCCCTGGGAGTTATGAGGGTTCGACCTCTATCAATCACACATTGATGAATCGACCCTTAGCAAAGCCAAGAAGAAAGATCTAAAGGAAATCTATTGCTATTCCTGGCAAAGGCTTCTGAAATTCCATAAAGGACGAATTAGCGAGCAGATTCTGCGACCAAATCTGACATCCAAATGACCAGATGGTGATATTAAAAGCTGATCAATTATGTAAAGACAATGGTTCCACTCTATAACTCGCTGGAACTCTCTTTTGTGGAGAAAGTTATAGAGTGGAAATATAATTTAAAATTAAGTGATATATACCTCGAAACTCCAGGAGACGTTGGCCTCATCTAAGTCATGAACAGAATCAAGGCTCGGTTCACATCTGCGTCATGGCTTCTCTTCACAATGGAAACCACAACACTGTGCCAGATATGGCAGATTACAATGATGGCGGATGTTCCCCCGTTGATGTATATTAGAGTCCATCAGTTCTCTGTTGGTGCATTCTGCACTATTCTTGATTGTAAATCCGAAAGAATTGCTGCTGTAAGAAACCTCTAACGCAGATATGAACATAGCCTTACCAAGTTCTATAATTCTGTCTGTTTAATTGCATGGTGGAACATATTTACTTTATCAAGAGATGGATTTTAAAAGTTTCAGCCCAAGAAACAGGATTATAGGGTGTGAGAAATGTTACAATAGCCTTGGGGTCTTAACCAGCTTACTTCTAATAACAAAAATGGCCTCCATACAATCATTTTCCCAGGGGACTCCACAAATCAACAATTACTAGTTTTTATGATGTACCCCTCTCCCTTCTCTCCTCCTATAACCTACAAAAAGGTTTCCATCATGCCCTCTTCTCTCCTCCTATAACATATATAAAGGTTTCCATCATGTCCTCCCTCTCCCTTCTCTCCTCCTGTAACATATATAAAGGTTTCAATCATGTCTCCCCTCTCTCCTTCTATAACATATATAAAGGTTTCCATGATGTCCCCCTCTCTGCTCCGCTCCTGTAACATATATAAAGATTTCTATCATGTCCCTACTCCCCCTTCTTTCCTCCTGTAACATATATACAGGTTTCCATCATGTCCTCCTTTCTCCCTTCTTTTCTCCTGTAACATATATAAAGGTTTCCATCATGTCCCCACTTCTTTCCTCCAGGGTATACAAATTAAAGGGGTTGTCCCGCGGCAGTAAGTGGGTCTATACACTTCTGTATGGCCATATTAATGCACTTTGTAATGTACATTGTGCATTAATTATGAGCCATACAGAAGTTATCAAAAGTTATTCACTTACCTGCTCCGTTGCTAGCGTCCTCGTCTCCATGGTTGCCGTCTAATTTTTGCCGTCTAATGGCCAAATTAGACGCGCTTGCGCAGTCTGGGTCTTCTTATCTTCTCAATGGGGCTCCGTGTAGCTCCGCCCCGTCACGTGCCGATTCCAGCCAATCAGGAGGCTGGAATCGGCAATGGACCGCACAGAAGCCCTGCGGTCCACGGAGGGAGAAGATGCCGGCGGCCATCTTCACCGGGTAAGTAAGAAGTCACCGGAGCGTGGGGATTCAGGTAAGCGCTGTCCGGTGTTCTTTTTTAAAAAAAAAAAAACCTGTTTCGGCGCGGGACAACCCCTTTAAGTTTTTTTTTAAGTCTTTCCTTAAGACTTTGCACAATTTTGTAGTCCGTCCACTTCAATGTCTTTCGGTAGATGAGGTCTACAGAACTGATCACAGTATTCCAAATGTGATCTCACTATCAAACTACTAATGACCACTTCTCCGTTAGTATGTATGTGAGTTAGTCTCATGCCCTGCCCCTGACAACGCCATAGTTCCACCACCTGGCGCCATCATAGCTCTACCCCTTGCGGCACCATATCTCCGCTCCTGGCAACATCATAGCCCTGCCCTCTGGCACCGTCATACCTGGTCCTAATACATTGAACTCAGTGGTTCTGACAGGAGACACCGACCTATCGCCACCACAGAGATCTGGCGGGCTGAAGGACCCGTGGTGACATCACTGCTGTGGGAAAAGCCATTCTGGAGTTTGGTTGTACTGTATACTAGATAAAGGCCCGTTTACACTGAACAATGATAGCTCAAGCTACAGTTTGAGTGACAGCTTTGAGCGATCATTTTGCATAAAATTTAAAGGGGTTGTCTCGCGCAGCAAGTGGGGTTATACACTTCTGTATGGCCATATTAATGCACTTTGTAATGTACATTGTGCATTAAATATGAGCCATACAGAAGTTATTCACTTGCTAGCGTCCCCGTTGCCATGGATCCGTCTAATTCTGATGTCTTTTTGCTTTTTTAGACGCGCTTGCGCTGTGCAGTCGTCTTCCTGGTGAATGGGGCCGCTCGTGCCGGAGAGCTGGTCCTCGTAGCTCCGCCCCGTCATGTGTGCCGATTCCAGCCAATCAGGAGGCTGGAATTGGCAATGGACCGCACAGAGCCCACGGTGCACCATGGGAGAAGACCCGCGGTGCATCGTGGGTGAAGATCCCGGCGGCCATCTTGGTGAAGGAAGAAGAAGGAAGAAGGAAGACGTCGCAGAGTGGGGATTCGGGTAAGTAATAAAAAAATTTTTTTTTAACACATCCTTTGGGGTTGTCCTGCGCCAAACGGGGGGCCTATGGAAAAAAAACCCGTTTCGGCGCGAGACAACCCCTTTAAGTAGCTACTCAGCTACTTTAGAGCAATTAAGTGTGCAAATGAAGCCTTAGCTGAAAGCAGTTAATAGCCCGAGAGCTCTTATCATCTTTCAGTTCTTTTGTTCTCCAGTGGGAAACGACGATTTTTAGGTCGGACTGAATTTAACGATCAGCTAGCAGTGCACAATGGCCGTGCGTTTAAACGCAACAATTATCGCTCAAAGGATCGCTTTTTAGCGATTTTTGAGCGATCATCGCTCTGTGTAAATGGGCCTTGAGCCAACAGCAACTACCAGGACCTGTAATGAAGTCCCCGTCATGTGATCACCTGTGTGGGTGAAGTCAGGGATCACATGACATGGGGCTCATCACTGCATCCAGGAGCTGTGTGTGTCATGTGTGGGAATCAGGATGGATGTAGTAGAGCTGCGAGTGGCTCTTTGTCTAATGTGCTGTGCATGTAATGTTTATAGTCAGCATGGATGTATGTCATGTAGCAGAGCTCTTTTTGTAACATGTGCATGTACTGTAACAGAGCAGAGTTTGCAACATGCGTATGTAGTGTGGGACAGTGTCAGTCACGTGCATATAATGTAGCAGAGCTGTGTTTGTACAATTCGCATGTCATGTCTGTCAGGCGCATGTCATGTACCAAAGCTGAGTTTGTAACATGTGCATGTACTGTGGTACAGCTGTGTCAGTCACGCGTATATAAAGTAGAGGAGCTGTGTTTGTACCATGCGCATGTCATGTCCGTCAAGCGCATGTCATGTACCAAAGCTGTGTCTGTGACGCGCATGTTATATAGAAGAGCTGTTTCTGTGCTGCGCATGCCATGTAGCAGAGCTGTGTCTGTCAGGCGCATGGCATGTAGCAAAGCTGTGTCTGTCAGGCGCATGGCATGTAGCACAGCTGAGTGTGTCTGTCACACGGCCAGGTACCACAGCTGTGTGAGTGATGTGCATGTAGCAAAGCTGTGTGACGCATTGCGCCACCAGAAACACTGGTACTATAATTTCCTAATAATTACTAGTAGCACTATACAGATCACAATCTTCCTTTTTCTGCTGGTAATACCTCTAGCTATGTAGCTGAGCATCCTACTTGCTTTCCCCGCTATCTGGTTGCCTTGTGGACTGATTTTGACACTATCAGAAATCCTAAATCCTTCTCTTCTGAAGTCCTGGATCATACAGTACAGCCGATACAATGTTCAGTCCAAGGATTTCATGGTGTATAAAAGGCTCTCAGAGGCTCCTTGTGTGTAGTGACCTCTTCTTCCGCTTTTGTAGAGCTTGTTGACCACTAGACGCTTCTACGACGCAGAGAAGAGATGTCACCCCGTTACCAGAGTCTGAGGGGGGCGCACTATTGGGATGTGAAAAGCTGGATGGTCGTATCCATGAATTGTCCCCCACCGGGCCGTTCTGACCAGACTGTTGGGAGGTGTTGGGACCAGATGTGTGAGAGCACTCAAGGTGACCGGGCTCAGGACACCCTCGACAGAACACTCTTAGAGAGAATCATCTGATTGTCCAAGAGGCATGAGCGGCTCAAACAGTTTCATTGTCTGCAAACCAGAGACAGGTGGCGTCATTGGTACACCCGTGTCTGTCAGAACCAATTCTAGCCTCTTGGCTGAAGTATATTTGGTCTCACGTTGCCCATTACATGTACGGCCACTGACACCCACTGTCACCTCCATTTGCAGTAGTATTGAGAACAATGAGACTGGACATTATGGAGTGGAACCGGGCTGTCTTCAGCGACAAATCCAGGTTTAGTTTGAGCTAATGGTTTGTGGGGATATCGCATACGACTGTCGGTCAGTATGGCACGACTAGTAGTGGCACGAGAGACAAACACAGCTCAGCAATATGTTCAGGAAATCCTACAGCCACATGTGTTCCTCTCATCCGTGCACAGCAAGGGGGTCACAGGAATGTCCCCACAATGTTGTTACCATGGCCTACCCATTCACCCGTTTTATCACCAATAGAACATGTTTGGGACCATCTGGGATGTCAACTCTTACAGCCTACGAGTTTGCACAATCTAGAGGCTCAGTTACAGCAAATGCGGAGCAATATGCAGCTGAATTCTATACAGAACCTGCATGCGTCCATGCCTGTCTGTAGTAGACAAAGTTATACACACAGCAGCATCTGGAGACCAATTCAGTCCCCTGGTGTTTTTCAAACCTTGTTCCAAGGCAAGGAGGGAAATGCGCAGCCCGACTAAGGTCCGGATCACGACCCAAATAATTGTCCAAATAAAGTGTATGGTCCAGGCAGCATCAGATGAATAAAAAATAAACTCTTTATTCCTCCATAAAAAACAGCAACGTTTTGACCCATTCAAGGGGTCTTTATCAAGTATGGTTCCATGCCAGTCTGTATCACATCTCGTATCCAAGCTGGAGGCAGCCAAACAGGGTACTAGAGCCTCCATGCCCACCCATATCACATTTTGCATCCAAGACAGAAGCGACCCAACAGGGTACTAGGGCCTCCATGCCCTCCCGTATCACATCTTGCATCCAAGCCAGAGGTGGTACAACAGGGTACTAGAGCCACCATGTCTGCTCATAATCACATCTTGTATCCAAGCTAGAGGTGGTCCAACAGGGTACTAGAGCCTCCATGCCTGCCTGTATCACATCTTGTATCTAAGCTATACTATCACTGAAAAAACTGTATGGACGTCACTGGTATTCCTAATAGCAAGGTATCACTGCAAGGATAATGATGAAATATAGCCTAATAATTCTAGTTAAAAATCAGGAACTGATCATAGAAATGGTGATGACATTAGTGTAAAGCAAAGTATAAACCCAAAAGAGAACCAAAAACAATACAAAAGAAAAAAAAAGGGAGGATGGGGTACCACTAAAAAATGGCCGGATCTCCCTCTGCAGTTGGTTATCCCTAAAACGTATACAAAAATGGTCTCTAATGGATATTCGAGCACAATTTGTGTAATACAAACCACAATCCAAATCGTGTGTGTTACAGTTAGAGCGCCTTCACACTGGCGATAGAATCACGTGATTTTCGCACGATGTGAGAGTGAGTGAAAATGCAGAATTATGAAACCTATGATTTTCAATGGTTTCCATCACATTTGCGATGTTTTCCCTCATGCGATGTTGTGAGAAGAAAAAAAAAAATCACAGCATGTCCTATCATTCTGCCTTTTGCGTTTGTTTTTTTAATCTTCCATGCTTTCCTATGTAGCCTTCTTTTTATTGCATCGCAAAGCACAAACTTGTGTTTTTGTGCGATGAGATGCATTTTTAACATTAGAAAGCCTTATTGACTTTCGCGCTAAAAAAATTGCAGCAAGATCCTTTAATAAAAATGCGTGAAATAATTGCAAGTGGGAATGATGTTTTTCCGAGAAAAAGCAGCGTTGACGCTCAAAAATCATGGGAGAAAAAAAAAACGTGATTTTTGCCGGAATTATCTCACAGCGATATTGCGATTGCCAGTGTCGAAGAGCCTTCACAGGGACCATGGCATCGCTATGATTGTTCATGGAGATGAAAGCACACTGTTTATTGTTAAACGCCACTGTGCGAATGCAACCTCATAGGTGATAAAACACCAGATGCCCGTATCAAAAGTTCGTGTTAAATATCCTATATAGTTTAAAATATGGTTGTATAGTTGAAATTAAACCAATATCAATAGACATAACACGCATTCGATGTAGTACCCATCTAATGACGTAATGAGCGATAAACTCTTTTTAGAACATCCATTTGACCCTATGTGCATTTCAACCAAATTAATGGTATCAGCAGGGGTCCTATATCGGAAAGTACCAGTTTCTTTTGTTGGTTAATTGATCCCGGGTAGAGATGAGCGAGCGTACTCGGAAAAGCACTACTCGCTCGAGTAATTTGCTTTATCCGAGTATCGCTGTGCTCGTCCCTGAAGATTCGGGTGCCGGCATGGAGCGGGGAGCTGCAGGGGAGAGCGGGGAGGAACGGAGGGGAGATCTCTCTCTCCCTCTCTCCCGCCCGCTCTCCCCTGCTCCCCGCTGCGACTCACCTGTCAGCCGCAGCGGCACCCGAATCTTCAGGGACGAGCACAGCGATACTCGGATAAAGCAAATTACTCGAACGAGTAGTGCTTTTCCGAGTACGCTCGCTTATCTCTAATCCCGGGTACCTCATATCCTGCTAGGAGGGGTAGTTCATTGACAGTAATGTGGATGTAACCATAAGACTGGCTCCACACAGGCGATCACGATTTTGCAGTGAGAAAATCGTGGCAAAAATCGCATGTTTGTTCACTGCGATTTGTGAGCATCAACAATGCTTTTTTAGGAGAATAATCTTGCATTGCATCGCTGCCGCCCGTGAGAAAATCGTACAACAAATTTGCACGATTTTTTTTATCGCATAAGTCAATGTGACTTTGTAATGTTAAAGTCGCAATGCGCGTTTGTAGCGTTGCAATGCGATAAAAAGAAGCATCCATAGGAATACATGGGAGATAAAAAAATAGCACAGATAAAGATAAAGCGAGACACGATTTTTTATCCCCTCAACATGGCATCAGTGAAAACATCGCAGATGGGAATGAAACCATTGTAAATCATTGGTTTCATATTCTGTTTTTTTACTACTGCAGCAGGCGGAAATCGCACAATTTTCTTGCCTATGTGGAGCCAGCCTTATAACAGTAAGTGCAAAATGCCTGCGTAGACCTCAAATATGATATAATTGAGGAAACAGGGAATCACTCTGCACCTCCAAATATACGAGTACTCAGTGGTGCTAAGATCTGGTGTAGAAATACTGGGGTTAGACCCAGAAGTTCCAGGGTCATTTATAACCTCAGTGGACACTCTATACTGCACTTACTATCTGACTGCTCCTAGTAACAAATGAGCTGATTGCCATCAGCCAGATATACCTGTTTTTAGCCTGATATGGCTCCATGACAGCTAGCCTATCTGGGTAACTGCCCTCTCTTTGCTAAGCTTGAGTCTAGATCACAGTCATTCAGCTCTGAAAAGAACTGCCGTGTTTCCCTGAAGATAAGTCCCTGTCTTATATTAATTTTTGCCCCAAAGGAGGCACTGGGTCTTATTTTCAGGGGTGTTTTATACTCACCTATCAGGCGGCGTCCTGGTCCCTTACACTGGTCTCCGACCCTGTGGCAGGCTTCTGTGTAGTCCTTAACGCTGAAGGAGCATCTATTGCTGGTAACGGGCCTTGAAAACCCTGCCTTCAGCAAGCGAGTGCTCTGATGGAGGAAGCACTCGTGAACCAGCCAATCAGAGCCGGCGCTCAATGAACCAATCACAGACATTTATTGAATGACATAATTGAATGGCTGTGATTGGTTCATCAAGCGCCGGCTCTGATTGGCTGGGGAAGCGCTTGTGAACCCATCGGAGCACTTGCTTGCTGCAAGTGGGGTATTCAAGGCCTGTTTCCAGCAAGAGGTGCTCCTTCAGCATTGAGGACTACACAGAAGCCTGCTGCAGTGCCGGAGACCAGTGCCAGGGACCCGGACACCGCCTGCTAGGTGAGTGCTGCTTTTTTTCATGTAGTGTAGCTAGGCCTTATTTTCAGGCGAAGGCTTATATTTCAAGCCCCATCAACCCCCCCACCCCCCACCCAAAAAAAATATCAGGTAGGGCTTATTACTTTTAAGGTAGGTCTTATTTTCAGGGAAGCACGGTACCAATGTGTAGGAACCACTTAGCGTGGCGGCTCCTTAAAATGTCATCAAAGTTATATTTTGGCCCCCTGCCTACGAGCAGAAATTCCGTGGCAGGATTTCCCGCAGAATTTCCGTCCGTGCCCGCTGCCATAGGATTGTATTAGATAATGCAATCCTATCCAGACAGCTGCGTAAAAACACGAGCGGAAAACAAATTGCGGCATGTCCTATTTCTGTGCGAGCCTCGCAGACGCCCGCACAGAAAAGTCACCAGTGATGAGCCGGCTTGGCTCTGCACATGCGCCAGCTGGGCAGCAGCCAGCACATAGCAGGGCGAGGAGACGCCGGTAGCAGGTGAGCGGCAGCGGTCACTGCAGGGGCACGGGTCAGGTCATTCAATTCTGACAACTCCTTCCAGGGGATTAATTTTAATTGACAATAAATATAAATATATACGCATGTGTGTGTGTATATATATATATATATATATATATATATATATACACACACACACATATATATATATATATATATATATATACACACACACACACACACACACACAGGCACACTCAGCACGCAAGTAATGGTAATGCATTCATGACAGCGATGGGGGACTCCCTGTTACTGTTCCCAGAAGGCGCGTCTAGACCAGACGTTTCCCTTGTGCACTGTATAGAATCTAGTAAACTAGGCACATAAATAGACTCCCTAATATGCATTGTGCCATATTTTTGCATTTTGCCAGAAAGGGTATTGCTATTACTAGGCCACAGAACAAGACCACACGTCCGCCCGTCGGTATCACAATCACACAGACAACACTGACCCACTTAGCTCCACATATGCTCCTCGTGGCACCAGATGTTTGCTCTGCCCAGTGAGCCGCCAGTGTTTACTTTGTCAATATTTGGCATAGAGGTGCATCGCTAATATGATAAAGAGCTCATAGAAAAAATAAAACCGCACACGATTTGTCCTAGGCGGTATACATCAGAGAACGGCACGACAAACAAGTCACAACCTGCCCGAGAAGAAGGAAAGATGTAGAAAAGATCTGTGCACTGATTAGCATGCGGATGGGGTAACATCTTTGGGTGAACTTGAGTTCCCAATGCAAATTCTATAAATGTAAAGGCCCTTATACATGGCCCGTCACCTCGTTAACGAGAGCCGACCGACAAACAGCATGTCAATCGCTCCTGTTACTGCTATTCATATGTGGCAGAGGATGGGGAAGAATGATTGTTAAAGGGAACCTGTCAGCAGGGCAGACAGTCTTATGTACGAGCTCTCATGCCTGACCACTAACCCCTAAATTTAAACTAATCTGTGCATATCCATAGACAGATTGTGCCGCACATTCACTGCAGATTTCACCCTTGTTACTTAGAAATGTGCACTTAAAATCTGCGCCATTTCCACAATAGAATGAGTATGTTGCAGGCTTTTTTTCCCGTCTGCGACATATGGAGGAGGTTTGTAAAACCTGCTCATTTGCTCTGTACTGTAATCCTCGGCGGATTTCCCTGACCGAATCCACAAGTCAAGTAGTCCATAAATCTGCCCTATGTGCTTCTTCACACAACTATATTGCTACAGCATACCAATCTGCCATAGGCACCCATGCAGCCAATCACACATATTGCGTGAAATACACGCACAATAAGGATCGCAGCGTGTTCTATCATGGCACGTATACATGCCAAGATAATGCATGGCAATCGGCGGCCCTACGCAAAGTACACAATGTCATTGCGTACTTGCTACGTGTCGTGCAACTGTCACATGTGGGCGGCACACGGCAAATTAACACTGCCGCCCACCTAGCATGCGCCATTTATAATAGCGGTGGTAATCTAGGAATATACGCTGCTGGCCTATTCTTAAGATAAACCATCATTTGTGCAATTAGAGAAAGTCCAATGTCAATCAACTGCAAAGCAAAGTGAATGGGGATAAACTGCAGTACCAGCCACAGCCACATGTATAGAAAAGCTACTGCGCATGGATCAATGCTGACAGTAAAAAAAATTGGTACCCTGTTAGCAAGTAGAACAAAATGTTATTGTTCTCAGCAAGAGAAACAAAATAATCTTGTATATATCATACCTTTTAATGGCTAACAAAAAAGAAATGATGTTAACAGCACAAGCTTTTGAGATTACTTAGATCTCTTCATGGTGAAGAGATGAAGAGACCCAAGTGGTCTCGAAAGCTTATGCTGTTAACATCATTTCTTTTTGTTAGCCATTAAAAGGTATCATAAAGAAGGTGAATCAAAAAGTAATAAACATTAGCAATATGCTGTGTTGGGTGAAGAAGTATCAAGCAGAAAAAAACGAAATTGCATATAAGTCAAGGTGGAACCGTCCGTCTACCTCAGTCACCGATGAGAACCGACAACATGCTGATGAGTTGATTGGAGGCGACAGATGCAGCACAGTTCAGGATGTTGCTGATGCACTGCCCTTGTCATTTGGTTCTGCACAAGTAATGATTACTGACTTGGGGTATCACAAAATTTGTGCTAAGTGGGTTCCCAAGCAGTTGACAATTAAAGGAGGCTGGTAGAGGTCTGTCAAGAGTTCATGGAAGCTGAAGAATAGGACTTCTTCAAACATATGGTCACTGAACATGAAACGTGGGCTTACCTGTATGACCCGGAGAGTAAGGTTGAATCCAAGGATTCTCCATAGTGATTCTCCACATTCCAAGAACGCCTCAATTTTTCAAAACTGCATTTCGTATTTGGGTGTAACGAAGGCAGAAATGTATTGCATGGTGACTATCTTGGACAGTAGTTTTATGTACAACAGACTTCAGGCTATAATTTGTCACTTTTCCTTTGATCTGTTCATTATTTCAATCGTGTGGTGGAGGCATTACTTTTTGATTGAACCTTATATCTACAGGATTATTTAGTTTTTCATGCTGAGAGCAATACCATTTTGGATAAAGGATCAGTAAAGGTCCCAAGGAATGAAAGTCCACTAATTACAAATTGAAGGCCTTCCCAAAGGTATGCCTCTGTATGGTACAATATACAGGATAGCTCTTCGATGTTGGAGGCTGTTCTGCATATGTATGTTACAGTATACAGAAGTGCCCCTACTGTAGCATACATATGCAGAACAGCCTCTGACATCGGAGCACTGTCCTGCATATTGTTAGAAACATTCTTGTCCTTCGTCCGACATTGGAGCTATGCAGGAAAATCTTAATGTCGGACAAGGGCAGACACTGGATTGGAAAGGGTTAAAAACTGTTTAAAAGGGTTAAAAACTGTTGTCCCATTCACTGTTAGTGCTGTCATCATTGCAATGGTCAAATATGGTTCTACAGGTACAGATCTCAGGGAATTCAAACCAGGCTGCTGTAATACCGTACAAACAGCACTATCTTCTAAGGATAGGTCAACAATAGTAAAAGTTCTGGACAACACTTTAAGGCCAGTTTCACACACCGCCTTTGCCTCCACCCAAACTCTCACTGGGTTTTTCTGTTGTGTCTTGTTCTGTATGTCTGGTTTGTGGTCTGCATGCATGTGGTTTTGTTGGGCTTTTGTCTGATGTCCCCTGTCTGTAGGTGTGCAGACGCCTGGTGTGAACTATGCTGTGTTTGGTGTACCACTTCCGTCCTTAGGTGAGAGGACACCTGAATTCCCCTCCGTCTGTGGGTGTGTGGATACCCATGTCTGAAATATACCCTATATCTGATCCACTCGCCCAATTGGTAGTCGGACGCCCAGACCATGTCTGTTTGCTCTATGCATCCGTTGGTGGGAAGACGCCCGAGCCTTTCCCTGTTCATTCCCCTTCGTCCATTGGTAGGTGGACACTAGGGCCTTGTCTTGTCCATCTGTCTGTAGGTGTGCATACACCTGGTGTGAACTGTGACCTGTTTCTGGTTCCTGTGTTTGTATTTGCTCTGACCTCGTCTTGTGTTCCTTAGTGAGGTTCCTTAGGTTCCTGTATGGGGGTGATCCTTATCTGGGAAATCGCCCAGTTTTTAGGCAGGATTCCTGTTTCTGTGGTACTATTTATGTTAGTGTAGGGACTCACAAGATAATGAGGACTCTTGACGTGGACTTGTGATCTTGAGTATTTGGCGAAAATATGAACCAATACCTTGTATTCATTGGTAATTCTATCCGCCTCTTAGCATTAGTACATTGGTTAGCATTTGGCCACTTTGCTGGTCTGAACTCCGTTAAATGTAATGTGTGACGCCTGAGTCCACTTTCCCTTAGGCCGAGCCGACATAGATGTAAGCGTAAACCGCCGTGGGGCTCATGCAGTTTTACAGAATGTAACCCAGCCGTGACCCTACGTACGACAGCGTATGGTGGCGAAATTGTACTGCACATGACTGTTGCTTTGTAGTCAACTCAAGGTTGACTTAGCCATCCATCCTTCCGAGGTCAGTAAAATGAGTACCCAGCTTGCTGGGGGGGTGGGGGGGGGGGGGT
The DNA here is from genome assembly GCF_035609145.1 of Eleutherodactylus coqui. Classification (NCBI taxonomy): domain Eukaryota; kingdom Metazoa; phylum Chordata; class Amphibia; order Anura; family Eleutherodactylidae; genus Eleutherodactylus; species Eleutherodactylus coqui. The sequence goes on from NC_089845.1 coordinate 99,788,183, forward strand.
CATAAACAAATTACCTGAAAGTGCTGTGGAATAAGTTGGTGCTATACGAATAACAAGTCGCCTTCCCTTCTTTATATTTCCTGCGCTGTTACAATGTAATTGATTTGAACTGAACTGTGTAAGTCAATGTAATTGATTGCCTGCTAGCTACTGCGTACACATGGGCGTACAGAGCCTGTGTAATTCGCAATTCCAATATGGTGGTGCGAGTCCAGTCTTAGTTTCGTTCTTGTTTGGTGATTTCTGAGTCTTGACTGCATATGCTTCCCTTTAGCGCTGTATAATGTATATATATTAGGTTTCTGTAAGTCGCTGTTCACACGGCCTTCACAAACATAACGCACTGCCTTTAAGGCATGAAACGTAGACTGCTTTGGTCTCCCTTTCACAAGGTTTCTGTCCACTTCCCGTTTTTAGAAAGGTAGAAAAGTGTGGCCATATTTTACAATCCTAAAGCAGTGTTCCCCAACTCCAGTCCTCAGGGACCGCCAACAGGTCATGTTTTCAGGATTTCCTCGGTATTGCACAAGTGATGTAATTATTGTCGGTACCTCAGACATTGCCACAGCTGTTCTTACTATAGAATATCCTGAAAACATGACCCGTTGGTGGTCCCTGAGGACTGGAGTTGGGGACCCCTGTCCTAAAAGGCAGAAAGAGACAGAGACCTCATAAAATGGAGACCAAAGTGGTCAAAATTTCATGTGTAAAAGCCAATGGTTTCATCTAAGGTCCCATCTCAAATCTGTTTTTGCTATCTTAAATGGAGAGCAGGGGCAAAGGGAAAATTATAATGTGAAAGAAGCCTTCTGCTGCACTACTGTATATGCACTAAACTAAAGTATAACAAAGTTGTAACAAATCTGAAAATGTATACATTGAGTTGTAAGTTTGTGATCTTTCTTTGTATCAGACAGACATCACTTTGTACATTTACAGCCTAACATGTAATACTTGTTACGCTTGTAGTAATACTCCTACGTGGAATTATCCGTTCACCTGTTTAAATCCTCTTAGCAGGTTCCTTTAGATCAAGTTCATTGACTATCTTGCTGGTCAACCAGTTAGCTGAAGTGGATCTGACACAGGATAGAGCGTTCTCCCTTCTATGACATGGAAGAACTATTGATCCAAAATAACACTCTAGATCTTCTAATGCCATTGACACGTCGTAAAATATCACCATGATGTGGACCTACTGGGCCACACACTGGTTTCACTTAGGGCCAAATCCAGAGGTGACTTCTGAAAAAGCCCGGTCTTCACCCTTTAACCCCCCAAGTTGGGATTTGGCCTTCACTGCTTGGTCGTTATGCCATTACTCTTAAAAAAGTAGTCCCAGTAGCTGACGCTACTATAGACTAAGGCAAAGTATCTAAGCATGTGAACAGCGGCGCAGTCAGACAGTTCAGGTAGCACAACTTCACAACAAGGAACAAGCCAAAGGTCAGGACACACAGAACGTGTTTAGCATGGTAAAGCAGGCCAGAGGTCGGGGCAGACAGCAGACAGTATAAATAGATGGGGTTAGTAATGGAGAATGGAACAAAGTCAGGAACAGCCAGAGTCTGACATTAGAGAGTTAGAATGCATGTGATAGCACCCTATGGTGGACCAAAAGACCACAAATTCAGGTGGAAGATGGCTGATATAGACATGATAGGCAGGGGAAGATTTTCCATAGTGCATACTGGCCCTTTAACAGCACAGGCAGGTGCGCGGATGCCCTCCAGGCCACTAACAGTGGCTGGGCAGATGCCAGAGCTGGGCGTCTGCAGAAGAGATGGATAGTAAATGTGCCACAACCTCCAGGGGTGGTAAGCTGGCAGTTGCCAACCATAACAAATTTCCTCAGCAAGGTGTGAGGGTGTTTTGGACATCCAGGAGAGGGTGTTGCAGTTGAAGCCATGCAACCCAGCAGTTTCATTGAATGGTCTAATGCTATGAAAACTTCATATCCCACTCTTAAAACGTCACTTGGCAGCTAATGACATTAATCTGGATAAAGTTATGTTTTATTACATTCGTCTCATCACAGACATACTGTATATCACTAGGATGTGCCTGCAATGTTCAGTCATACTCTGCTGGTCACTCCAATAAAGTGGAAGTAATGATAAGACAGAGTTATACCACTTTGCCTTCTAGTCAATGGGGGTCCATGTGGTCACACAGGAAAAAGTTAAGCATAGTCGACAGACTGTATAATAAACTACCCTACCAAAAGTAATTGGACACCTGAGCAAAAACCAAAAGTAGTATTTATTTCCATATGTTAATACTTAGTGGGGCTCCTTTGGCCCTAATGACATTGGATACTCTCCATGCCATACTTTCTACTAATGTCTGATCCACTTCAGCTGGTATTTCCCTTCATTCATCCTGCAAACATCTGTTGATTTCTCCGAAAAAAAGATGGATGCTGTTCATACGTCCTTATACGACATTCCAGTTTGTCCCGAAAATATTCAGTAGGGTTCAGGTCGGCATTCTATACAGGCCGGTTTAATCGTGGAACATCCTCATCATCAGACCAACATAAAACAGCGTTGGATTTGTGACAAGACGCATTGTCTTGTTGGAAGTATAGCCAACCATTCCCAGAGTATTGTCACATTGTCTGCATCACATTATTGACTACGTCAGGGTACATCTCACTGTTCATGGTTCTTGTCACTACAACCAACAGACTGAGACCATGCCATGTAAAACCTCCCCAGACCATAACAGAACCTCCACCGTACATAACTGTTTGCACAACACAACCAGGTAGGTGGCATTCCTCAGGTGTTCTCCACAACCAGGTACGTTCATCTGATCTGAAGATGAAGTAGTGCGAATTATCATTCCGTAGAACGTTCTTCCATTGCTCAGCGGTCCAATGAAGACGCTCCTTACACCATTATAGACAAACTGATGCATCTTTGTTAATCCTTTGAGGACCAGGCTGTTTTGTACCTTAAGGACTAGACACTTTTTAGGCCTCCTTCCCACGAACGGATTTCCGCCGCGTAATTCGCGGCGAAAATCCGCTGCGTTGCACGCAGCTATTAGGTTCTATTGAACCTAATAGCTCCATGCTCACGATGCGTAATTCCACCGCGGAATTACGCACCGCGATTTCTCCCGTCCTCACCCGCAGCATGCTCTATTTTCTGCGGGTGAGGACGGGCTGTACGCACTGACGGCTTCCATTGCAGTCAATGGAAGCCGTCCATTCACGCTATCTCCCGCTGTAACCAGCGGGAGATAGCGTGAAAAAACGCTTTCCCGCCCACCGCCGAGCGTCATATGACGCCAAATGACGCGGTCCGGCCGCGTCACGTGACACGGCTGGTGACGCGAGAGCGGTGGGCGGTGACGAGCGGTGACGAGCGGTGACGCGGCGGTGGTGGGCGGGGAAGCGATTTCACGCTATCTCCCGCAGGTAAGTATAGGGGCTCTGGGGGGCGCCGTGACGGGCTTCACAGCGGAATATTACGCTGCGGAGCCCGTCACGCTCGTGGGAAGGAGGCCTTAGAGATTTTACCCATGTGGTGGATTTTTAGTGCACTATTTTTTTTCCTTTAGCTACCAAAATTATTTTTGCTGCATTTTTTTTCCATGAGATATAGGGCGATTTTTAAAATATCTTTTTCACTGACCTTTTTTCCCGTGTTTTAGTTTTATTGGGGGTAAAAAGCTAAAAAAAGTGGGACCGATGGTGCAGAAGGAGTGGGACCCATGTGCAGCAGTGACAGCGCTCCAGCCTGCTTTGGCTTCAGGGGGAGCTGAAGAGAAAGCCTACAGTCCTGCACTCCAGCAGGGACACTTGTCACAGCGCTGCCGCCTGCTTTGGCCGCTGGGGGAGCGGAAGCGCCTTGCTTCTTTCAAGTGCTGCCAGAGTGGGACCCAGGGATGGCAGGGGCGACGACACTAGCAACTCTTCCAGATGCTGTGGCCACATGGGGAGCAGCCAGTCAAGAGTGCTGTTGGCAGTGCTGGCTGATCTGCAGCAGGGCACAGCAGCAGGGAAGCCAGTAACACCGCTTCTGGATGGCTGGGACGCAGGGGAAGCTGCCGCGGGACTACACAGTGCCAGGGAGGGAGGGTGGGGGGTTGTCAGTTGTGAGCCATAGGCAAACGAGCCTCCACCAATTTGTGGCAGTGATGGAGGGTTAGGGTGAGGGGTATGTGTAACAGTTAGCCTTATATTATATCTGTAATACTAACTGTTACACTTATCCTTAGACTAACCCTCTATCCCTGTGAGAAATCACTGCAGCTGCTGCATTAGTTTAGTGGGCTGCCAGGACCTGCAGCCCATGGAGCTCTGCAGCCAAGCAGCTACAGGGGGCATAACCCCCCTATCAATCTTGACTCCACCAGTTCTTCCTGGTGGTGTCAAGATACACTAGTACCTATCAGCTGTTACTAACAGCTGACAACCCATCCTGCGTCTGATTGATTGCAGAGACAGGAGGCTTAAAGCCCCACCAGGCGCCGTATATTTACGGTGCCTGGTCCTTAATGGGTTAAAAGAACTTGCCAGACATTTGAAGGGTGATTGGAGGGAAATACTATCTAAAGTGTATCAGATATTAGTAAAAAGTATGCCACGGAGAATATCCAATGTCATTACGGCCAATTAACATATGCAAATCCTACTTTTGATTTTTGCTCTGGTGTCAAATTGTGTAAAAAATATCTAAAGCAGTCCATATATATAGCCAACTTCTATCCTCTACAATTTCCACTGTACCAACTCTGTGTACCCGCTTAACTGTGCGAATGAGGCATTTTCACTCATTACCATTGTACATCTATATACAAAAATGATAATGTTCCCCCCACAACTGATTAAGGTTTACCAGGAGCAGCAAACTAAAAATGTCCCAAGTCTCTTTCAATCAGTATTCATGCATTGCCCGAAGGCCAATGAATGGAATGTCAGTTGGGAAGTGATGGACTCTTGGAGTGGCCTAGACACAAGTACCAATCTTCTATATCTATAGCTACTTCACAATTAGATCTGTCCACTTCCAAAATCATCTGCCATCTCTAAGGCCTTTTTCACATGGGCGCTGTTTTAGTGCAGTATAAGTGCGCAAAGAAAAGATCGCGCCTATACAGCACTAAAAATCACGTGAATGGGTAACTGCTCCAGGAGGAGAGAGAGAAGAAACTCCACAGGGATTCAGGATTTCTCCATAGCAGGGAGAGAGAGAGCTGGAGGATTAACCCATAGCCCTGCTCTGTCTCTCCCTGCTATGGGTTTTCAAGTCCTACAGAGAAGCTTTTAGGATAACCACCAGCAAAAACAGTCATACTCAGAGCATGCTGGGTTTTGTAAAAAGAATCTCAGACCCCCCCCCCCCCCAAATACAAAAGACACTAGAATGCCAAAAACCAACGCGCATAATATGTAGTGGATACTATATTCCGTACAGACATCTGGCTGCAGCATTACTGGGCTATAAGAAACACAAGGAAATAAATGCCACAAAAACCAACAGCCACTTGGAAATGCCTCGCATCCAGGGTTTTTACATGGATTGCGAGGACGATATGGGGCTATCGTCCTCGCAATCACGGCCCGATATTGCCCACACCAGTGTGAAGCCGAACTTAAGACTTACACGCCCACTCTCCTGGGAATTTCTGGGAAACTGACGAAAAAAGGGCACCTGCCAAGACCCTATAACAGAAGAGCTACCACGATGGTGAGCGGTCTGCAAACCATGTCCTATGAAAAGTGGTTAAAGGATCTGGGAACGTTTACCACGGTTTCAGGCGGACGTACTTGCACATGTTTATCTGAAAAAGCCCTTAGCTTGCAAAACAGAAGTCTACAAATATCTGAAGAGTTGTCACACTGCAGAGGGATCAGCCCTATTCTCATTTATACAATGAAAGACTAGAACCAATGGGATGAAACTGAAAGGGAGGAGACACAGATTAGATATTAGAAGTGAGGGGGATCAATGCGTGGAACAGGTTACCACGGGAGGTGGTGAGTTCTCCTTCAATAAAAGTCTTCAAACAGAGAAGAGACTAGACAGACATCTGTCTGGGATGATTTAGTAAATCCTGCCCTGAGCAGGGGGTTGGACCCGATGACCCTGGAGGTACCTTCCAACTCTATGTTTCTATGAGAAGAGTAGTCTTTGCACCCAGATGGTTGATGGTTTATTGATGGCAGCAGAGTCAAGGTCCTTTAACACAGATCAATTCGCTCTGGTAGAAGACCAATGATCAACTATATCAGCACTCGTCTACCAAGACTTAACACAGGCCAACTCAGATTTTAGAGCTGTCATTGGTTGGCTGTACATCTCGTTCTATAAGGCTGCCTGTCCCCGGGCATTGCGGTATCCCGCGGTGGATCTTCGCCACCTCGGAGCAGGAGCCTGCAGGAGGATCTCCGTGGTGAGCCTATCTGACAGACAGGCGGACTGCGGAGAAACGCGGCAATTTGCAGCATGTTGTGAATTGCCAGCCGCAAGCGGAAAATCGCAATGATTCTCCGCTCATGGACAGGGGGCCGCCGCTTTCCATACAAACGCTATGGAAAGCTTCAGATAGCGTGATTCGCCAGCGATTTACTACCGGCAGAATCACGCCCGTGGACAGGAGCCCTAAAGGGGTAGAGGTGCAGTCAACCTGCGAACATCTTTATGGACGCCTTAAAGAGTCAATCAGCTGATGAACAAGCATTTCAACAGTGATGAGGCCAAAGAACATTCGGGCTAATGTATTATCAGACTGTGTAAAGCAACCCTCTGATTTTGGGACACAATTCCGTCCCAGGAGTTGAAGGGATATATTACCTGCAATTGATCTTCTCTGCTGCCCCTCTAATCCAAATTCACCAGTTTGAACACTGGTTTCAGCCCACTTCACACGCCCATATAAGCCCTATTTACACGAGCGTATATCGGGTGGCGTTTTCATGGCCGGACGATATACGCTTCCATTCCACACAACGGCTCTCTAATTTGCTCGTCCCCTCCAAGCGATTTGCAATGGGAGTGGGCGGGCTGGTGGGTGGAGCTAAGCTACAGCCCCTTCCCTTGTCTATAGCTAGCAATGGGAGTGGGCGGGACAGAGCGGAGCTTAGCTACGCCCCCTGCCATGCAAACGCCGGACTGGAGGAGAGAGGCAGAGAGATGATGAGGGGAAGGGAAGGAGGGAACTGCTTAGATAGGAGCATATATCAGCTGGCCATGAAGACCCGAAATACACTCGTGTAAATAAGCCCTAAGGGCGTTATGGGCGTGTAAAATATATGTGCGCAATGCAAAGAGAATAAGACCCATTGATGTCAATAGGTTCAGTTATATGAGTGTTTTTAGCGCGCATGCAAAAAAAATAGGCCCTGCTCTATTTCTGTGTGCATTTAGGCACCAACGGCCCCAAAGAAGTCTATGGGAGGTGCGCAAATGCACACTTAATATGAGTGCAAATGAGCAGTAATCTGAGCAATTCCACAGGAAGGAGAACAGATCTTGACTTCATTGGGCTAAATAACCTTTTAAATCACGGAAGGGGTGTGTCATGCACGCGTGTAAACTGGCCCTGTGTGCGCAAAAAGTACAGCACTATGCGCCGATACGAGCGGAAATCTACCTCATCAAACCTTATTCACTGAGCAAACACGTTGAGCTGAGGAGTGCGCAATTGTGCATACGGTCGTCTGAAGCCGCCCTTAGGACCAGTATTTGTCCTGGTAGCCCCTTCAGCAGTGGGTACATATCTGCGCGTACAAAATGCCTGCGTGTAAACTTTTACATGCATGGTCGTCCCAGGTAGGAGTACAGGCGCAGTAGCTGGCGGTTCCGTATATGACAAATTCTAGGCCCTAAATATATGTAAGGCCGCTGTTTACTAAATACCTTCACTTCAAAACGACCACCCAGTTTTGGGACAAAATCCCATCCTGGGACTGAGAGGGGGGAAAATTACCTGCTGTTCCTCTCTGCCAATTTACCTTCAATCCGCAAGTTCAGGATCCAAGATGGCCACTGTAGTTTTCTATGGACTGCTCTCTGATTGGCCACCACTGCTCACATGATCAGTTAGAGTGTGTTTGTAGTCCAACACTATCAATACACTGTGGGAATTGTGTAGTCTGTAGCTTGTGTCGGCCATCTTGTAAAGCTGAAAATGGGCCCTGGAAGATAAAAGGGGCTTCTGCACAGAAGACCAACAGCAGCAAATATGAGAGCGCCTTCCGCTCCCCACGCAGAATGTTGTCCCAAAACCGCAACGTTGCTGTAATTCTTAATGCAATGATGATATTTCTACTGCAGTCATGTTAATCATGTCAGGATCAGAGTTTTATCAGGCTGCCTTCACACCAGGGCGAGGGTTCAGTCATGGGGGCAGAAAAGGGGCATCTCCTGGCCAGATGGGTCTGTCTTATGACGGAGCTGAACACCGCCGAACGCACCCCAGTGACTATAATGGGGTCTTTCCAGTTTCCGCTGTCCGGAATTTTACGGGACGAAAAAGTCCTGCACGCAGCGCTATTTCTTCCGGTATTTTGTGCAGCCTCTGTGACGCACCATCTGATTGGTCCAGCGCAGATGTGAAAGCGGCCTTAGAGCTTATTCAGATGATTATATGCATAAAAACGCTCGCTAAAGCGCAAGATATTTGGGCAGAATGAGGTTTTCGAAGTAGATTTGCGCACTTATTTGTGCACATATTACTGTACGTTTTGCGCACGAAGGGCCAGTTCACAGGCGCACACGACACATCCTTTCTGTGGATTAAAAGGCAAATTAGGCTGAGGTGCTCTTTTCCCCATGTTTTGCGCAGTGTTTCACGCTTTCCCTTGTGTGCCTGTGCACCTCCCATAGACTTCTATTGGAACCTTTTCTGTACAAAACGCAGAAAGATAGAGCAGGTCCAACTTTGTACCGCTAAATGCGCTCCTGAGAACGAACCCAATGAAATCAATGGCTTCTATTCTCTGCGCAAATACCCACTCAAACACGGTCGTGTGAGGAAGCACTAAAGCCAGGCAGACATGAGCGTAATTTAACCGCATATTACGCTGTGAATGGAGTTAATGAAAGTAGGGCGGACTCAAATGGACATATACGCGCAAACAACGCACACCAGTGCAATGTACTTGCGCCGTGAACGTTGCACTTTTGCACACGGTTTAGCACATTTTACTGTATTTTTTGCACTGTCAGGGACATATCACATGGGCGCGGGACACACTTGTGCTGTCATTTACAAGCCTAATTAGTACCAAATGTGTTCGTTTTTCAGCATAATCGTGCGAATAGAACATGCTGCGTTTATTTTTCACGTGCACAAAAACGAAGATGAGAATGGGCCCATTGAAATAAATGGGTTCAGTCCTCTGTGTATTGCACACGCGCACAAACACTTCCATGCAGACGTGTACATTTTTGTGGCTACGACCGTGTGAGTCCACCCTAAAAGTCTACAAACGCCTATAACTATATATATAGGTGTGGTTGCTGCTTTCTACTACAAGCACTCTAATCCACGACCCTGGCTGATGAGCCGTTCTCCCAGCGCAGTATTTACACGGCCGTTAAACGCGTGCGAGTTCTGTCTTGTCTGACACAAAACTCGCATGGAAAATGAACCCAATCATTTGAATGGGAAATTCGCTGCATGTAAATACAGCCTCAGTGTGTATGGAACAGGAAGCAGACAGCTCCATGCACACCGCAGTGGTTCGGTTTGTAATGCAGGTTAAGGTGACCAGATTTTCCCAGGGTCAAAGCGGGACAAAGGGGTGTGATCAGGGGCGTGGCTTATCATGATGTATGATTTTACCTCCATCATTATAAAAAGTACAGGGCGGGTTCAAAAAAGACAGGGAGCAAATTCCGCAGCATTTCTGCATCCAAAAACCAGTCAAAACACATACCATTGCTGCGGATTTTGACTGGAAATCCGTAGCTGATTTGATATTATGAGACCCTCACCTCCTCTAAGGGCTTCCTGCTGTAAGTACTCCTCGGCTTCCAGTTCCCAGCCTGTAGTGGCCTCACATGACCAGCAGCACCGCACCTGACCAGATTGCAGGGAACCAGAAGCCGGGGATTGCTGACAGTGGGAAGCCTTTAGAGGAGGTGAGGGGGAGTGCTGCATAGGAGGCAGCTGATTTCCAGTCAGAATCTGCGGCATTGGTACAGATTTTGTCCCCCTGCACACTGGCGGAAATTCCGCGTCGGGATTTCCCGCAGAATTTCCGCCCGTAGAAGCTGCCATAGGATTGCGCTAGAAAATGCAATCCTAGGCAGACAACCGTGATTTGTCCGCGTGATTTGCCTATATCAGCCACAGTAATAATAGTGACCCCCACAGTGGTACAGTAGTAATAGTGCTCCCCTATACCAGCCCCAGCAATAATAGTAACCCCTACAGTGCCCTCAGTAGTAGTAGCACTCCCCTACACCAGCCGCAGCAATAATAGTGACCCCCACAGTAGCCCCAGTAGTAATAGCTCTCTCCTATATCAGCCCTAGCAACAATAGTGACCCCCACAGTGCCCTCAGTAGTAATAGCGCTCCCCTATACCAGCCCAAGCAATAATAGTGACCCTTAAAGTAGCCCCAGTAGTAATAGCACTCCCCTATATCAGCCGCAGCAATAACAGTGATCCACACAGTGGTCTAGTAGTATTAGCGCTACCCTATGCCAGGCCAGCAATAATAGTGACCCCCACAGTGGTCTAGTAGTAATAGCGCTCCCCTATACCAGCCCCAGCAATAATAGTGACCCCCCCCCCCACAGTGGTCTAGTAATAATAGTGCTCAACTATATCAGCCCCAGCAATAATAGTGACCCCCACAGTACCCCAGTAGTAATAGCGCTCTCCTATATAAGCCCTAGCAACAATAGTGACCCCCACAGTGCCCTCAGTAGTAATAGCGCTCCCCTATACTAGCCCAAGCAATAATAGTGACCCTTAAAGTAGCCCCAGTAGTAATAGCACTCCCCTATATCAGCCCCACCAATAATAGTGATCCCCACAGTGGTCTAGTAGTATTAGCACTCCCCTATACCAGTCCAGCAATAATAGTGACCTCCACAGTGGTCTAGTAGTAATAGCGCTCCCCTATATCAGCCCCACCAATAATAGTGATCCCCACAGTGGTCTAGTAGTATTAGCTCTCTCCTATATCAGCCCTAGCAACAATAGTGACCCCCACAGTGCCCTCAGTAGTAATAGCGCTCCCCTATACCAGCCCAAGCAATAATAGTGACCCTTAAAGTAGCCCCAGTAGTAATAGCACTCCCCTATATCAGCCGCAGCAATAATAGTGATCCACACAGTGGTCTAGTAGTATTAGCGCTACCCTATGCCAGGCCAGCAATAATAGTGACCCCCACAGTGGTCTAGTAGTAATAGCGCTCCCCTATACCAGCCCCAGCAATAATAGTGACCCCCCCCAGTGGTCTAGTAATAATAGTGCTCAACTATATCAGCCCCAGCAATAATAGTGACCCCCACAGTACCCCAGTAGTAATAGCGCTCTCCTATATAAGCCCTAGCAACAATAGTGACCCCCACAGTGCCCTCAGTAGTAATAGCGCTCCCCTATACCAGCCCAAGCAATAATAGTGACCCTTAAAGTAGCCCCAGTAGTAATAGCCCTCCCCTATATCAGCCCCACCAATAATAGTGATCCCCACAGTGGTCTAGTAGTATTAGCACTCCCCTATACCAGTCCAGCAATAATAGTGACCTCCACAGTGGTCTAGTAGTAATAGCGCTCCCCTATACCAGCCCAAGCAATAATAGTGACCCCCACAGTGGTCTAGTAGTAATAGCGCTCCCCTATACCAGCCCCAGCAATAGTAGTGAGTCCCATAGTGGCCTCAGTAGTTATTGTGTGCCCTATACCAGCCCCAGCAATAATAGTGACTCCCACAGTAGCCACAGTAGTATTAGCGCTCCCCTAAGACTCATATACTTACCTCATCCTGCTCCTTTTCAGTGCTGCTGCTGGCGGAAGTGTGTGTGCCTGCAGCAGCACCTTCTCCCCTCTCCTTTCCTCTCTTGCAGAACCAAAGAGGAGAGTTCAGGGGAGGAAGATCCGAGATGCACACACTACTGTCAGTGTGTGCATCCGGCCGTGGGGCTGCAGAATGATTACCGTCCTGTAATCAGTTTAATGGTGAGCAGATGTTTCGAAAGCGGGACAAATGGCTGTTCTACTGGGGTCCCAGCGGAAAGCGGGATACAGGGTCCCAAAGCGGGACTGTCTCACCTAAATTGGGATGTCTGGTCATCTTAAGCAAGTATTTTTTTCATCCGCTGGGAGATCAGCTGATTGGTGGGGATCCTGAGCAGTGGACCTGCGCCGATCTACTATTAATGACCTATCCTGAGACGTAGACACCTTTGAAGCTCAAGTCACTCGGACTGATATCGCGTTTGCCAATTTTTTCACGTGGATGCGAGGTGTTTTTCATTCAAAATGCTTCACATCGCTTATGTGAAATGGCAATCCTCAGACGCGTGTTTCATGCACGTCAGAGGATCACAAGTGTTTCCCATTGATCTCAATGGGGAATATAATATCGCACTCGCGTGCACATCGTGTGCGTAATACGCAAAGACATGCGTGATGCACTGCACAATTCTGCTGGAAAAGGAACACATTAGACGGTGCGTCTTTGTTTGACGCATGCAAATTAACACGTCTTAATGGGGCAAAAAGTACAGTAAGCGTAAAAGTACGCTGATGTGCACGCAAAAAAGCATAGTTTGTTCTGCAAAAACGCTACGCTCAGCACACGCAGATGCACGTGCGCTTGTGCTTGTGTAAAGGAGGCCTTTGCCTCGGCTCACGCAGGCATAAGTGCATTTCAGCTACCCAAATATGCCACATGTCTGCATGACCGAACTGCAGTTTTGCCCACTCCAACATGCACACGACACAAAGTTTTCATTAGGCTTTTGCGTTGTGCAAATATGAACGGGCCCAGGCAGCGCAATAAAATGTAGTAAGCTGCATGGAAACGTTTATATGTCATGCCCATGTGCAGGAGCCCATGCGGAATCCGGCCTGGTCGTGTACAACCGGCCTAAATCTGGTACCATATCTGTGTAGTAAGTTCAGTTTTGGTGTTGTATCTATTTTGTAAGTTTGATTCTGTTGCCTTTCTCTCCAGTGAAAACCCATTCACTCTCTGCCAAGTGTGCATGTGTGTGGGGGAGTTGGGAGGAAGGCTGTCGGTCTAACGAGTGTTAGGCGACAGTTATCTAATGTGTATAGCTAGTAGCTTTGTCCTGACTCACCAATGTCTATCAGGCGGCATGAACTGTAAATACGGTCCTAGCTCCTCCGGGCCGTGACCTGCGACTTAGGACCTCACTTCAATGCTGCCTCCGTATGGTATGGTAAGTGGTATAGACTAGTTCAGATATGGCATTGCTCATAGGTCAGAGCCTGGGGTTGATTTCTTTAATAGGCTGAACATGCCTCTATATACCCCTGTAAGCTGACTAATATATGCCCACATCGGTATACAACAGCTCAAATGCTGCCTTGTGTAATAACACATTTACGCACTATTTCAGGGTACATTCTCCCAATACATCCTTGTTGACATGCGCTCATTTAGTACGTATATAGTGCCCACCCTAATATTTTATCACACCCCGACTGCGGCCACTTTTAGATTTTTTTTCCAGGCCCACTTTAAGTTCCCAATCCACCCCTAGGGGGAGACACTTTTTGTAGCTATTCTCCACTGTGCCTAATACATGACAATCCTAAATGGGGGACTCCCCTCTATTAACTAAAAATTTCTAAGAGCGACCCTCCAGTTTCAGGACAAATTTCTGTCCTGAGACAAGAAAGGGAAGGGAGTATATTATCTGCAGTTGTCCTTCCCTGCTGCCCTTCTGATTGTTCGGTTCCGGGACGCGTTTCCGGCCGTCCAAGATGGCTGCAGCTAATTTCTAACTACCCAATGCACACTGTGCACTGCTCACCAATTGGCCAGTGTTAATCACATGAGCAGCTCTGGTCAACTTCACAGCAAGTATAATGCATTAATAGCCTAACACTACCAAAGCACCATGGGAATTAGGTAGTCTGAAAACTGTGTTAGCCATGCTCGACAGTCAAGAACAGGACCCAGAACTGGTGAATTGCCCCTCCAGTCCTGAGACAGAACCTTTCCTGAAACCAGAGGGTTGCTTTAATAAGGTATTTAAAAATTGTGTCTTGGAAATCAGACAACCCCTTTAACTTTCTACTTAAAGAGGAGCAATCATGGGATAAGGTTAGTGGGGCTGATGTTGAGCTCCGCAGCTCCGGCGCTGCTATCTCTATCCCCACTTTTTCCCATACTCGCCTTCCTTCTCCCAGAAGGACCCTTCTTACTTCCAACTCCTGACACTGTCAATGTGCCAAGTTGCCAGTCCACAGCACTTAGGATCAATAAGTCATGTCAGACTTGATTGACAATCTGATTCACTGAGAGCAGTGTGGACCGCCCACTTGACACTTTGACAGCACTGGGAGCAAGACATAAGTAGAGCTCATCAGGGCGAAGTTAGGTGAATATTAAAAATGGGGGATAGCAGGGTCTCTGCTGCAGGACTGTGTAACCAGTGCTGCTAGCAAGTCCTCTATAGGGTATTTTCACACGTAGCGGAAATGATGCAGAATTTCTGCAATGGAAATTCAGCATTAAAATCCGCATATAATTCCACTGCAAAAATCCACAACATTGGTGCAGATTTTATCACAGAATTTGTTGCAGATCTGCAGCAGACTTCACCCTGTCAAATGCAAGGGTGAACTCTACTGCAGATCTGGGCAAAAGCTGCATCAAATGGTGCATATTTTGACACTGTTTTTGGCACATCTGTACACCAAAATCGACAGTGCTAAATATGCTGTGCATTTTTGCGCAAATCTGCACCAAAATCTGCAAAGTGTGAACATACCCTAAGGCACTGCTCACACGATCATAAGATTACCGCGTGTTACACGTGTGCTGTACGCAGTTCTGCTCACATTAGCTGTAGGAATTGCATAATACGCAAGCTCAAAAAAGAACACAGCGAGAGCCCATTGTTCTCTACGGGCACGTAATCCACATTACATTGCGAATGGGCGTCGTGTGTACCTTGCAAAGCCACAGTGCAGAAAACCTAAACAAAGAAACAGGTGGACTGCGCATGACGGCGTGAGTGAGATACGCCGTCATACACAGTCAATTTCACAGCCATACGTGGTGAAAGACTGGGTCCATGCAGCGTTTTACGCATACAGCCGTGTGAGCCCGGCCTGAGGCTGAACGCACATGGGCGGGATTTCCCACAGAAATTCCACCTGTGCCTGCTGCCATAGGATTGCATTAGATAATGCAATCCTATGCAGACAGCCCCAATTTGACCGCGTGAAAACTTGCGCGGTAAACAAATCGCGGCATGTCCTATTTCTGTGCAAGCCTCGCAGGAGGCCGAAGGGTGCATTCACATGTAGCAGATTTGGTGCAGATTTCCCACAGTATAAAATCCACATCCAAATCCGTGTCAAAATTCTGCATCAAAGTCCAAGTCAAAATTTCCACTATTGGTACGGATTTAGGCGTGGATTTTGACGCAGATCCGCAGCAGACTTTGCTGCTTGAATTGAAATTATGAAATCTGCTGTGGAGCACAACACATGCTGCAGATCATAGTGCTGCTCTGCATCACAATCCTGCATGTGTGAACGCACCCTTCAAGTGCTGCAGGTTTCTAATATGCCAACAATAAAAATGTGATTCTGAACTTGGGTGTCGCGCCTGCAGTGTCTTTTTATATACATCCATGATATCAAAGCTGAGAAACGGAATGTTCTAAAGAACGTTGTCATAAAGTTTTCAAACTTTTTCCACCTGGGATAAATACGCCTCCTACCATATATGAAAAGTGAGGGACCCTTTTAAAAGATTTTTATGGTAATATTGAAAAATATGCAATTTTCTGATGAACGTTGTGCATCAGATTTTTCAAGCTCACTGCTTGCTGTCAGTGAATTGCATCACTCTTGTTTAAATTTAGAGTTTGTCGTGATCATGTGATGAGGACGCAGGTACGTGGCTCGTTAGAACACAGTTATCAGAGTTATTTCTTTTATGGAGGCCTGCAGCTGTGTGATCGTCACGTGACCAGGACAAACGTTCTGGCTTTTGGATGTAAATAAGATTAGTCCTATTCACTGCCAGCAAGCAGAGAACTAGGAAGTCATGAAAAATTGATACATAAAGTATATTAAAAATACATTTTCTATGGAAAAAAATAAGTAACATTTGCGTTATTTTGAATACGATAAGCAATACGAACTACGCAGGGACAGAACTTGGGCTAAAGTATGTGTCCTGGGTGCTGGGTACACAGGCATCAACAAGCCACTCTACTATGGCCAGGGTAGTTAGATGCCTGGCTAGAGGGGTGGACTGAATCTGTGAAGGAAAGTTTTGCTACATCTCTGGAACAATCTTGATCATACCCCCTCAGTGGACTTCAGGATCGTTGCGATAGTACAAGCTAATCTGCCATTAAAGGGGTATTCCGGAGACTTAAAGGGGTTATCCCAAAATCTAAGGTTATTTCCTAGCCATAAAACTTATGATCGGTCGGGTTTTCACTGCTGAGACCCCCACCAATCCCAAGAATGGAGGTCCCATGTTGCTTCTTTGCCTCACTGCAGGCATAGTGCACTCCCAGTAGTGAGTAGAAGATTGAACGGAGCAATTGCTTCTCCATTCACTTTAAATGGGGCTGCCAAAGATAGCCAAGGTACAAGCGCTCAGATATGTCCGTCAGCCCCATTGAAATGAATTGAGCGATGGCTGTGCATGCTTGGCCATCGCTTCATTCAATCTCATGTTACAGGGAGAAGGATCCCGCAATCACAGAAAAGGGGGAAAAGGGACTCCAATTCTCAGGATATGTGGGGGTCTCCTGTGGATAGATGAAAACTGATAGATCAGTGGGGTCCGACAGGGTTCTGGTTGGTCTTCAAGCGAATGGAGTGGAGTTTGCGCAGGCGCCCTGCCACTCCATTCATTTCAACAAGAGTGCCAGATTTTGCTGAGAGCTTGAACTTTGCAATGTCTGACACTGTCATTAAAATGAATGGAGCGACTGTGCGCCTTCGCAAGATCCACTCCATTCCGTTGGAGATCAATGAACCCCTTTTTTCAGGATCGATGGGAGTCCCAGCAGTCAGAACACCACCAATCTATCAGTTTTCACTTATCCAGTGGATGGGTGAAAACGTGAACAAAACCCCTAAATCTCTGGAATACCCCTTTAAACCACCTGTTAATCCAAATACCCCAAATTTAAAAGCTCGTTTGCTTTTTGGCAACCCTATGCCCCTTCACTTCAAGGGGTATTGCGGGCATTTACTAACTGCAGGTAGGTGATCAATAGTTTATTAGTGGGGGTCCGCTACTTGGGATCCCCGCTGATCCTCCTGCCGATTGCAGTGGGTGCAAATGTCCGCAACGGTGGTCAGAAGACAGTGGGAGCAATACCCCGTATTAAACATCCGGTTCTGACTACAATGTGGATGTCCGGCCCTGCGGAGGATCAGCTGATCGGTGAGGATACCAACTGGCGGATCGCCGCCAATCAGCTCTGGATGACTTATCCTGCGGACTATTTTAACATATATCGATGACAGGAGTGGCGGTCCTGAAAAGGTAAATTCACTATGTGTACAGGACACAACAGCTATGACAATTCCCTTTGCATTGCCCCCTTTATGAATGTGAGTGCTCTACTGTTTTCGACCCCCGTGTCTGCTGCACTACAGGCTGCTTAACTGTTGGCCTCAATACCGCTGGAGAATTAATTTCCCTACAATGTCCCATCCAAGGAGCGATTCTGATGGTGTAACTCCATAGATGTACAGATATTCTGCTGTAGCCCCCTGGAATAACTTGCATAAGGGGGCACTTTACTATAAAATACTACCCCCCTCCCATTATCGACACGCAAAGCTGTTTTTGCTAGTAGACGCAGGATGGACTATACCGCTCGCTCCCAATCTCCACGGTGGCAGCAGTGAAGCAGCAGCAGCTGCCAGGCCCTGCTGCTTGTGGACAGCTACCTGGTGCTGAACTCATAGCCGTGTAATGAGCACTGCATTGCTAACAACCCCTCTGTCACCACACAACCATTTAACGTCCCCCTGCACTTTCTTGCATGCAGCAACCCTAATCATAGAGTTCAAGCATAAGGGAGGAGAAGGAGTTAAATGCATTTATAGCGAAAGATGGCAGATGTTATAACCCACCCAAAGCCTGGATAAGGTAGGCCCCACAATGGAGGAAGAAAATATTGCAGATTTTAGACTAAAGAATCCATGCTGGGTGGTATGGTAAGATTTTTTTGGGGAGGGGGATGCTGTGATTGATACAAAAAAAACAAGCTGCACCCCTGCTAGGTAAGCAAAGCTTATAGTGCTACAATGTAACGCTACAATATACTGTAGCAATAATCTGCAGGCATAGAGCAAAAAAGGTTCTATGCTTTGATTAAAACTGCAATGGAGGGGTTAAAAAATGACTACCAATGCAATCTCATGATGAATATAGCTTATATAATCCATACCCTGACAAGGCGACCCACGTCGCAGAAATCAGCAAAAAAAAAGACGTGAGATCAAACATTTAGACACGTTAACCCCATAGCTGCCAGATCCCACTTAGATTCTGCTTTGCAAATCCAACCCAAGATTTTTTCTGCACCATCTATGAATGATCAGGGCCTCCTATTGATTCAAAGCATTTTTTTCTGTATTTTGCATTGGTTTGCAAAATATCCGAAAATTTAGAATATTGCATTTTTTTAGGGATTGGGGGGAAAAAAATCAGTAGCAGGATACGCTGATTTTTTTATTTGGGGGGGGGGGGGGTAGGAAAGAAGCTTAGGTAGGTTTTTCCTATGTGAGGGTGGGTTGATGCAGACATCACAAGGCACTCATTAGGAGGAGCCTGCAACGCAATGCACCCCCGGCTCCGAACAGGTTAGAAAGGAGACATGCTTACTTGAGTACTGACTGCTCCTTCTCCTCTTCTTTCTTCTGCCGGTCCATGACGGCAAGGATGGTCTTCCTCTCATCCTCGGTTAGGTGGCTAAGATCTGGCATCTCAGGCAAGACTGGCTGTGCAGGAGGCAGAGGGCCGCCTCTGGGCCCGAGAGGAGCAGACATGTTGGTGGATAAGCAACACACCGACTGGAAATACTGGATTTCAAGCAGGTTGGTAGTAAGACATAGAACATAAATCACACCGATCTGCAGCGAGCCTTTAAATCACGGATCCACGTAGCGACAGGGCGGACACATGAAGAGCCGGTGCTAAATAAAGCAGATTGGAAAGAAGAAATTGGTCACCAACATAATGCAGGAGCATCAGTGCAAAGTAGTAGATCCAAAAGGGGCTTGCGCTTCTTGGAGGGACATTCCAGCTTTTGTGCTATTGAATGCCCCTGTGTTTTTTTTTTCCCCCCTCCCCCCTGCGCCCCACAGACGGTGCAAGGTGTCCCTGCTCGTGAGCTGAGGGGGCTGGAGAGAGCTGCACGGTGACAGCAGCAGCAACAGCAGCTGGAGATGGATGGGGGAGGAGGCAGCGATGCTGCTGGTAGTGGATGGAGCTGGGCATGCGTGTGCCACAGCTAGGTGGAAGGGGAGGAGGTGAACTAATATATATCCTCTTCCGGAGACTCAAGAACAGAAGGGCTGAGTGACTCACAGATGACCAGATGGCTCCTACTACACAGATGTATACACACCGGATCCTCCCAATAACCCTTATTTCCATAGCGCCAACCTATTCCGTAGCAGCGAGGCGAACGCTGTGCAAGATTAACCCATACTGTGCAATCTGGAGTAATAAACGAAACTGTGAGAGCTGCAGTTTTGTTTTCTGCAGTCCGCTAATCCAGCATCCGATAATCCAGAAATTTCAAGGAATCCAGTCACTGTTTCCAATGTAGAATTATGTAATCCGGTACAAGAGCAATGATGAGATGCGTCGGGGAAATTCACGTCAGCGTTTTGCTTTCTGGTTTTAACATTTTTTTTTAATGAAACAGATAATTTCGGGGTTTTTAAAGAGCCGTTAGACATCTGTCAAAGATAATAGAACTTTTGTATCAGTTTGAATGTTTTCGTTCCATTTATATTTTTTTTTAACACATACTTTTTGAGTTTTTCTGTCTTTCCGTCCCTTCTGTGCAGAGTTATTTAGAAACAGATTCCTTACGGCTTATTCACGTGGGCGTTTTAAATGGGTAGTAACAAAATTACAAGTTATTACCTATCGGTAGTGAGGAGGATGAGGGGCACACGACCCCTGATCTCGTAGTCTCAGCAGTGAGATACCCATTGATCAAGTTATTACCTATCTGCAGTGAGGACTACAGGGGGCACAAACCCCCATCTGGAGATCAGTGTTAGGCCTCATGTCCACTAGAAAAATACAATCCGCGCAGAATCTGGCGCAGATTTCCGCGGTGGATTCCGTGCGGATTTGCTTTAAATGGTATTTTTTTTTGCATGCAGATATCCGCACACATTGCTATCACTGTGATAGCAATGTTACCAATCTGCGCGGAATCCGCTGCAGAATGGAGCATGCCGCGTTTTTTCTCCCGCGCGTGAAAAACACAATTCTTTTAAAATACCATCCGCGGGTGCAAAAATCAATTTAATGGACCAATGAATCCCTATGGGCAAAATCTGCTGAGGATTCCGCGGTTCCATTTAGCTAGTGGACATGAGGCCTTAGTCTCAGCCTTGAGATATCTGTTGATATGCCTATCCACAGGATATTGTATAACTTGCTGATCATTGGGTATCTCACTGCTGAGAACCCCACCGATCTCGACATCCGGTGGTCCTGCATCCCCCATCTTCCACACTGAGGGATTACTGAACCCCCAACAGTGAGGAAGAGACTGAATGGAGTGCTGGCCATGCAAGCGCACCAGCGTTGTTAGTGGGACGGCCGAGATACCTGATCAGCACCCGCTCGATATTTCCATCAGCCCCATTGAAATGAATAGAGAACTGGCTCCATTTACAGCGACATCACTGCGGAGGAAGGAGTGATGCCCACAGTGACAGTCAGAGTGGCACATGGGGTCCTGTTCCAGAGATCGGTGGAGGTCTCAGCAGTGAGACCACCACCAATTAGCAAGTTATCCCCTATCCTGTGTATTGCGGATACCTTGTAATTTTGATACAATCTCTTTGAAGTCCAAGTTTTGTGTAAATTTGAAACTGACAGAACTCGACCTATTGAAGTCAATGGGGAAACCGATCAAGACCAACGCTTCATACACCAGTCTTAATATTATCCCCGTCGGCGCACAATGTACCCAATATAAAGAGGGGCACGCCTCTTTATATATTAGGCATACCTCGGCATGCTGCGTAATTTCTTGCACAACGGAATTGAACATGCAAAATATGCGCTTGTGTATGAACCCATTGAATTCAATGGGTGCTATTCACTGCGTACTGCTGGCCAAATATGAGCACAAATACAGTCGTGTGAATCCAACCTAAGGCCGCCTGCACACGGCGGGAATCCCACGGGATTTCCGCCACTGAAAGCCTGCATAGGAGTGCATTACAATACGCACTCCTATGCAGACGGCTGCGGTTTGGCCGCGCAAAATCTCGCGCGGCAAACAACCCGCGGCATGTCCTATTTCTGTGCGGGGCTCTGCAAGCCCCACACAGACATGTCACTCACCTGGCCGCTGGCTCCGGTCTGCGCATGCCCCAGCTGCCCGGCAGCCGGCACATGAAAGAGTCGGGGCTATCAGGCGCGGGTAAGTACGCGCTCCTCCCTGCAGGCGCTGGGGTCGGGTCCCGCGGCGAGAATCCGACCCGCTCGTCTGCAGGCGGCCTAGGCTAATTTCACACGGGTGAGTGCAATGATGGGTCATAAAACACAGTGAGATGCTTGGCCAGCCCCATTGAAAACAATGTGCAATGCGATGCGAGGGCAGACTCATAGATAGGACATGCTGCGATTTCTTTCCTGTATCACGGTGCCACTCATGTGTATGATATTAATTGCGGTGCAGGAAAAAAAACACGGCATGTCCTATGTTTGAGCGTTCCTTCGAAATGTCTCGCAATTGTTTTCAATGAGGCTGGCGAAAACATTGCATGGCGTGCGAAGTGCATGTGAGTGTGATGTGATGCAAGGCTTCCCATTGAAAACAATGGAAATATTTGACAACCTGATTGACACAAAAACGCATTGCATCCGCTGGGAAATCGCACGTTGATTTCGGGACAACTTTCACGGCCCCATATATTGCGCTCACCCATGTGAAATTAGCCTTAAGGCCTTTGTCACACGGGCGTTTTTTCACGCGATTTGCGGATCGCATGACGGATGCGCATCCGCAAATCGCGTGACCGGTGCGCGCAAGTCGCCCGCAACTCGCCCGAAAATCTGCTCCTAGCCGCGTTTCATTAGAAATGGGCCGGAGCTGTCCAGCGCATTGCATTCAATGGAGATGGCAATAGAGTCGGCTCCATTTAAAGCAATGCGCTGCGGGCGAGCCCGGGATGAATTGTCTGGAAGGGCTTAAATATATAAGCCCTTCCCTGCAATTCATCCTAAAATGTGTAAAAATAAAAAAAATATATATACTCACCTTCTCCCGGCAGCCGGAGCTCCGCGCGGCCGTCCTGCAGTGGGTGTGAAGGGGGTGTGAGTCAGACCTGCCCCCTGATTGGCTCAGCGCTGAGCCAATCAGAGGCATGTCTCACTCACACCCATTCATGAATTCATGAATGGATGTGAGTCAGACCTGCCCCTGATTGGCTCAGCGCTGAGAGGCAGCAGTCACTCACCCATTCATGAATTCATGAATGGGTGTGTGAGTGAAACCTGCCTCTGATTGGTCAGGGCTGTGACCAATCAGAGGCAGATCATTCAGCAGCCGGGGATTTTAAAGCCCCGCCGGCTGAATAGTGCCGAGAAGCAGTTCAGGAGAACTGACAGCGGCCGAGGCTGGACTCCGGCTGCAGCGGAAAGGTGAGTATACAATTTTTTTTTATTTTAACACATTTTAGGATGAATTGCAGGGAAGGGCTTATATATTTAAGCCCTTCCCGACAATTCACCCCGCGCACGCCGGCAGCCCATTGCTTTCAATGGAGCGGCTGTATTGCCTGCTCCATTGAATTCAATGGGCAAACATCGTTCTTCTCTGTCACAGCTGTTACAGCTGTGGCAGAGAAGAATGATTTGTCTTCTATATGTTCTCAATGGGGTCGGCGCTGCTGCCGCCGGCCCCATTGAGCGCATATAGAGAAGAGAACAGGAATCGCAGATCGCAGATAGGTGCGATCTGCGATTTCTGTTCTATAATTTATCGGACGAGCGCATAAAGAGCGCTCATGTGTCCGATACCATTGCAAAGCAATGGTTTTATAAAATCGCCGGACGCATGCGCATGCGCAAATCGCGGCAAAAAACGCCCGTCTGACTAAGGCCTAAGAAGGATGTTTTACATGACCATCTGATAATCCAAAACATTTGATAATCTGGCAACTGTCTGGTCCTGTCAGCAATGCTGATTTAAAAGGAATTAGATGTAATGTGAAAATAATCTAATGTGTATAGGAAAACCTAATATCTCCTGTCAGAGTGAGATTTTTAACCCTTTCAATCTCTTCTTTCCTCCACAGGAGTCTGCAAGCTGCTTATCGCCCTCTTATGTTCATATGGGAGACAAGGAATGTGTAGAACGATCAGGAGGATTATGTAGGAACAGCTTCAAAAATAAGGAAAAAAACCCATGCCGGGCGGTCTAGAACACAGAAGGGACTTTTTACATGAGACAGAATAGGGAATGCGAAGTCCTACAAACCGCGGTCAATTCCGCACAGAAATCGGATTTTGAATTGAAAACGGCTTAAAACCTGCCCGCAATTCCGCATCAAAACCTGCAGTTAGACCTACAGATTTTGGTGTGGAATTTTGGCAGATCTGACTGCGTCCTGCTGCGTTATTTACTTAAAAAGAAAAAAAGTAGTAATTCAAAGAAATTACAGTTTATAACTTTGGTATTGTCATAATCGTACTGACCCACAGAGTAAAGTTATCGTGTCATTTGTCCTTTAAAAACAAAACCCATCAAAATGGCGCAATTAGGTTTTTTTCCATTTCACTCAACTTAGAAAATCTTTAAAAATTTTCAGTACATTACGGTATATGGTGCATTAAATAGTCCGACTGCAAAATACAACTCACCCCGCAAACAACAAGCCCTCAGACAGCGACGTGAACTAAAAAAATAGTTTCCCTGAGAAGCAACAATGAAAATGTAAAAAATTGGCACATCCTCAAGGGGTTAACTCCTAAAATAGATACATTGTGGCACTATAAGTGTCAGCCAGCCTCAGAAACAGAACTGTTACTACCCTCCCTGCAGCGCTCCCCACCATATTGACTAACTTTTAACCAAACAACAAGTATATAATCTTCAATGGATCAAACGGGTGTTAGTAAATTAGCACTTGTAACCTTATATCACTCCCATCATGGATGTTTCATATGTATTTGTGTTAATGGTATTCCTGTTGTATGTGGTTAAATTACATTGCAGCGCGCGTCACCACGAGCTACGGAATAACAAGTGGCAGCTGAAAGTTTTGTAATAGCTTTAAGGGAGTAGAAAAGGTCACCATACGCATATAATAAGAAAGAGCCCTCATTACTGGTGAGCTATGGGGAATACAGAGGTAGCAGTCGCTGCCGGGCCCTGGAGCATCAGGGGGCCCAAAGGCCCCCCTATCCTATAAGAAAACACCAGTATTATAAACGGCACATGGATAGTTGGGAGGTCATGTTAGATATTTTGCATTGAGGCCTACATTTAGCCTTTGCCTAATCTTTTAAGATTCTAGCAATGCAGAGGAAAGTTGTGGAAGGCCCCCATGCTGAACTCTTGCATCCAGGCCCATGGTTTTAGTCTGGTGAGGAACATATATAATACATTAAACAAGTATACTCCAAATACATAAAAATAACGACTCACATGTTTTATCTGTCGCCATTTAGTAGAAAAGAGAAGGAAGGGAAAAATAAGAGTACGATTTGTGCAAACTAACATCAGTCGGGCTTATAAGACAAAAATAGAAATTCTTAAAGTGACCCTCAGGTTTTAGGTCAAAATTCTGTCCTGCAGTCCTTGATTTTGGTCATTCAATATAGCTACTGCAATTTGCAATTTTCTCTCCAGCTTATGCACACTGTACACTGCTCTCTGATTGGCCAGTACTGATCACGTGAGCAGCCCTGGCCAATCAGAGAGCAGATGTAGTGCAGTGGTATCAATGCTCTATGGGAATTAGGTAGTCTCAAGATTGTGTTGACCATTTTTGACCTCAAAAACTGGGACCCGAAACAGGCAGATCGGATGGACGCCAAAGAGGAACAAGTACAGGTGATTTAACACCTGTGCCTTTAGGTCCTGGGACAGAATTTTATCCTGAAACCGGAGGATCACTTTAATATAATGCCAGGATTAGAAATATTTGTTCCTCTAATAAGCTGCAGAACTTCAGGATGTTTAACCCCTTCATGACGCTGCCCTTTTTTTTCATTTTCGTTTTTTCCTCCCCCCCTTAAAAAAATCATAACTCCTTTATTTATCCATCAACGTCGCTGTATAAGGGCTTGTTTTTTGCGGTATGAGTTGTATTTTTCAATGGTGCTATTTAATATAATATACTGAGAAACTTTTAAAAAATTCTAAGTGGAGTAAGATGAAAAAAAAAACGACATTCCGCCATCTTTCAGTGCGTCTTGTTTCTACGGCGCACAAATTGCATGAAAACGCCATGATAACTGTATTCTATGGGTCAGTACGATTACTACGATACCAAACTTGTATAGTTTTTTTTTTACTATACTACTTTTTTTTTTTCAAAGACATTTAATTTTTTTTAATTTAACTTTTTTATTTTTCCGTCGACATAGTTCAGCGATGGTTCATTTTTTGCAGGATGTCCTGTAGTTTCCGTTAGTATTAATTCAGAATACGTACAACTTTTGAGCGCTTTTTATTGCGTTTTTTCTGGGAGACAGGGTGACTGAAAAAGTGCATTTCTGGCGTTCTTTATTTTTTTTTTGGACAACGTTCATCGTGCGGGGTAAATAATGCACTACTTTGATAGATCGGACTTTTATGGATGCGCTGATACCAAATATGTATTTTTATTGTATTATTTAGACATTTTAATTATAGATATGGCAAAAGAGGGTGATTTAAACTTTTATTTTTTTTTTACAATGAAAAAAACTTTATTGCTCTTTTTTTCACTTTACTTTTAAGTCCCCCTGGGGGACTACAATATGCGATACTTTGATCGCTCCTGCAGCATGACGTAATGCTATAGCATTACGTCATACTGCATTCTGACAGGCAGCCCTATCAAGCCACCCCACGGGGATGGCTTGATAGGCAGTCTCTCAAGGCAGCCCTGGGGCCTTTCAGAAGGCCCCCGGCAGCTATGACACCTGCACGGCTCCCCCGATCTCTCACGCTGTTCGGGGGCTTTAAATGCCGCTGTCAGAACTGACAGCAGCATTTAAAGGGTTAATAGCCACGATCGGCCGAACGGCCGTTCGCGGCTATTGCCTGCGGGTGTCAGCTGTAGTAAACAGCTGACGCCCCCGCTTCATGCAGAGAGGTCGCCCCACGACCTCTCTGCATACATACCCCGACGCTCAAAGACGTAAATGTACGTCCTGGAGCGGGAAGAGGTTAAAGCGACCCTCCAGGCCTTGAGAAACAAATATGGCGGCACCAGCTTTTCTGACTACCTGATGCACACTGTGTATTAGTATGCATCATTAGTCTGAAGGCCCTTTTACACACAACGATTAATGCTCAAAATTCGCTCAAAAGCCATCTTATAAATGTGTGCCCATTTTGCACTTTTCATCCATCGCTGAGTTCAGCTCCGCTTAAAATCTGTCATCCCTGATTAGAGGGACCGCATGTTCTTCACGTGCAGCGCTGATAAAATTCTTTCAGCTGCTGTCCAGCTGGGGAACAATAGTGATGTATTTAGAGAACAGACCACCCCTGTTCTCTAAATACGTACAAATGAACCTAGTAATGGGCTGATAAGCTCATTAGTAGCAAATGCAAAATGATCGCTCAAAACTGTCAGTTTCTGACTTAGACCCTACACCTGCTTTTATTGACCAGTGCTGTCCACATGAGCCAATCAGAGCAGCATGTAGTGTCTTAAACTACCAATGCATACTATGGACAGTATTCATTGAGTAGTCAGAGAAGTAGTTCGGCCATGCTTGCTTCTCCAGACCTGGAGGGTTACTTTAAAATTCCTTACACTTAGCCTTCATGCAATGTCAGCATTAAAAGTGTTAAAATCACCAGGTTATTAGTAAAAGGAGTCCCATGTTCAAAATCCTTATCTCTTAGTCATAGCTGAGAAAGGCTACAAAGAGCCTCTGTCTATGAAGGGATTATTGATTTCAATGTACACCATGTAATACTTCATTTGCCCTGTGGAGGTGCTGCAGGGAAATTGAACTCTTGCTGTTAGATTTCTTCACAGATGATAATGATTGCTGGGGAGTCCCAGAAGCTAAACACCCCACCCTGTGATAAGCTTATGCGCAACAAAAAATGCCCAATTTTTAAAGGGGCTTTCCAGTGATATTCTATTGATGACCTATTCTCAGGATAGGTCATCAATAGTTGATCGGCCGGCGTCTGCAACTCAGGACCCCAACCAATCAGCTGAGTCGGAGCGTGCTGTCATAATGGAAGCCTTCGTGTCAACCTCCGTGTAGTGGCCGGCTCTTGTAACTGCAGGCACGGCTCTCATTGAAATCAATGAGAGCCGTGCCTGCAGTTACAAGTGCCAGCCACTACATGGGAGGTCGGGCAGAGATTTCCGCTCCAAATACACAGAGGTCAGAGCGGAAGCCTCTGCACTACCCTCCTTTTAGTGGCTGGCGACGTCCCTGTCACCCTGTGGGGTTCAAATATAGAAGCCCGAGGCAGATTTATGGGAAGTCACTGATGATGTCTCTGTCGTCCTCCTATTGGCTGCAGTAGTCATGTGGGTAAGCAAGAGACTAGAGCAGCGGCCTGCGGTGGTGGGGAAGTACCTCACATCGGGAGATGAGTCTTTTAGTTTTTTAAAATAATTTGTGATGCCCCCCACTGCCACTAATGTTAAGAGTTCTCGGAAAACCAATTTAACCCCTTAGTGACGGGCCCATTTTATGCCCTAATGACCAACCGATTATTCAGTTTTTTTTCTATTCCTACAGCCATAACATTTGAATTTTTCCATCCACAAAGCCATATTTCGGGGTACATGTAATGTATTGTATTACATTTATTAATTTTTTTAGGGGAATTTGGATTAAGAAAAATAAATTCCACCATTGTTTCATTTTTATGGCATTCAGCATGTAGTATAAATAATGTGATTATTTTCTGGGTCAGCATGACTCCGGTGAACTAAATTTATAGTTTTCTTATGTTTTTCCTTTTTTTTTCTTTAACATGTAGTTTTGTGTCCCTGCATTTCAAAAGCCATAACATTAGTATTTTCCATTGCCGGAGCTCTATGGCTTGCTTTTTGTGGGATGAACTCTACTCTTCATTTACTCCATTTTTAGGATCATAAAACATTTTGATCAATTTTTTATTCCATTGTTTTTATAGTAAAGATAATCAAAATCTGCAATTGTGACTTTTTTTTTGTTTACAGCAAACACTGTGCAGTATAAATAATATGTACAATTTACATCTATACCAAATTTATATAGCTTTTTTTTGCACTGCATTCAAACTTCTTTTAAAAATATGTATGTTTTTCTATCACCAAAAGTCCTGTAACATTTTTCTTTTTTCGCCAGTGGTGAAGTGTGAGGGCTCTGTTACCATACAGGGCAGCGCAGGGTCCCGCGGTCAGCGCGCACCACCCCGGCGTCGGCTTCAGCGTCCTGGAGCCCTGACGTCGGGGCTCTACCGGCGACGTGGAACGGCTGGTGTGCGGCGGCGTAGGCGTGTCCGCCCGTAGGGCGTCGCCCGCACTCCTCCATCTCTCTTGTGCAGTAGTGGGGGAGCTGGCTCCTCCCACTCTCCACCCCGGGGCGGAGTCTTTCGTTTATAAGGCTGGCAGTGACCTGAGCTCACTGCCAGTTATTGGTTCTGTTAGCCACTAGTCAGTTCTGCCTGTGTCAGTCAGTCAGTACTAGTTGCTAGTCAGTCTCTTTATAGTGTGCCTTTTACTCAGTCTGTTCTGGTTCTGTCTGCTACTAGCTAGTCTGTCTGCAGCTACCCTCAGCTAGCCCTAGTTTGCCAGTCAGTTTCCTTCAGCCTGCCTGTAGCTTTGTTTGTTCTGTTGGTCTTTTCCATCTGCCTCTCTGTCGGCACTCTGTCCCCCCATCAGTTAGTTTCTCTTGTCAGTCGCCAGGTCCCTAGCCAGGGCAGGGACCACCATCCAGTTGTCCGTCTGGGATTAGCCAGGACCGAGGCAAGTAGGCAGGGACAGTGGGGTGCGGGAAGTTCAGGGCAACCCACCTGGCGCTCGGGGGTCAGAGTGCCGTAACATAATAACTGGCCCTTTAAACTGTTTTTTTTTCCATGGCGGCGATCAGCGCCCTCGCAAACCAGCTGCAAGACCTGGTGCCGGTGATCCGGGATTTATCAGCTCGCATGGTGGCCCAGGAGCAGTGGGCGTTGTCGCAGGGGCGGGATGCCTCAACCAGTCCTGAACCCAAGTGCCCTCTTCCCGAGGTGTTCTCTGGGGGGAGGAACAAGTTTTTTGTTTTTCAACAGGCGTGTCGCCTGTTTTTTCGGATGCGTCCCCGTTCTTCCGGCTTAGAGGCCCAGAGGGTCGGGCTTATAATGTCCCTGCTGCGGGGCTCTGCCCAGACCTGGGCTTTTTCCATTCCCGAGGGTTCCCCCTACCTGCAGTCGGTGGACTCCTTTTTTCAGGAACTCGGGGGTATCTTCGATGAACCGGACCGAGTGAGGTTGGCGGTTTCTCGGCTGTTGGCGTTGCATCAGGGGTCGCTTGGTGTGGAGGATTATTGCTCCAATTTCAGACGCCATGCGGGTGATACTGCATGGAACGATAGCGCCCTGAAAGACGTTTTTCTGCAAGGCCTCTCGGATGCGGTTAAAGAACTGTTGATCTCCCATCCCGTTCCGGGGTCCTTAAAGGAGGCTATGGAGCTAGCGGGGAAGGCAGATAGGAGGCTCAGGGCTGGGAAGCAAGATAGACCAGCCCGTAGAGTCAGGGAGGTTGTTGGTTCTGTTAGCCTCTAGTCAGGTCTGTCTCAGTCTGTTCTAGTTGCTAGTCAGTGTCCTTCCAGTTTGCCTGTGAGCTCCATCTCCAGCCTTGCTCTGCCTTGTAAGTTCTGTTGGTCTGTTCCACCTCCCTTTTCTGTCGGCACTCTGTCCCCCGTTAGTTAGTTCCACCTAGGTAGTCGCCAGGTCCCTAGCCAGAGCAGGGACCGCCGCCCAGTTGTCCGCCTGGGGTTAGCCAGGGCCGAGGCAAGTAGGCAGGGACAGTGGGGTGCGGGAAGATCAGGGCACCTCACCTGGCGCTCGGGGGGCAGAGTGCCGTAACAGGCTCAGTCACACGGGCGACGATCTGCGCACCTCCGCGTGGAAAAGCGTCCGCAACGCGTGCGGACAAAAATCCGCATGGCCAGCTCCATTGCCACCCATATGTTCTGTTTTTGACAGGTGCGGATGTCTGCAGTGCGGACGTTTTTCCGCGCAGAAATACGTGCATATCGCCACTTTTACACACGTGCCTCTGCTTGTGTGACTGAGTCCTGAGGGTGTTTTTTTGTGGATCAAGTCGTAAGTGACATTTTTTTATTCGTATGACTTTTTGTCAGGCAAATATTCCATTTTTTGTAAGGCAAAATTGACAAAATTAGCTATTTTCTTCGGGCAAGAGGAAAGGGCGTTCCTTCACACATTCTTGGAATCTTCTTTTTTGTTGAATTTCAAAGGTTTGGTACAAATCCTCTAATTTTATGGATTTCTGTCTACTGACATTCCTTCCTTTTTTCTTGCTCTGTCTCTACGATATCCCCCTTTTTTCATACAGGCACTCTGTGGTTCTTCATTTAGTTAACACAGCTTTGGCTTGTGTTCCTGCACCTCCTGGAACTCCTACCGTGGATCAGGCCCTAACAAAGTACAGGAGACGATGGAGATGGAGGATCTCACTGCATCTCTTAACCCCTTCCCGCTCCAGAGCGTACATTTACGTTCTGCAGCGTCGTGGACTGGCTTGATAGGCTACCTGTCAGATTGCAGTATGATGTAATGCTATAGTATTACATAATAATGCAGAAGCGATCAAAGCATTGTATGTCGTGCCCCCCCCCCCCCCCACTGGGGGCTAAAAAAAAAGTAAAAATAAGATATGAAAAAAAAGTATTAAAAGTGTAAATCACCCCCCTTTTGCCATATCAATAATAAAAAAATCTAACTCATAAAACAAAAATACATATTTGGTATCATCGCGTCCGTAAAAGTCTGATCGCTCAAAGTAGCACATTATTTACCCTGTACGGTGAATGTCGTCCGAAAAAATAAAAAAATAACGCCAGAAATGCACTTTTTCATTCACCGTGCCTCCTAAAATGCAATAAAAAGTCGGATGTATTTCGAAATGGTACCAACATAAATTACAGGACATTCTGCAAAGAATGAGCCCTCGCACAACGACGTCGACTAAATAATTTAAAAGTTATTGTGCGCAGAAGATGGCAGCAGCAAATAATTGTAAAAAATTTAATGTCTTTGAAAAAAAATAAAAGTAGTACAGCAAAAAAAACTATACAAGTTTGGTATTGTAGTAATCGTTCTGACCCATACAATACAGTTATCATGTCATTTCGAAAGATGGTGGAATGTAATTTTTAAAAAATGTTTTAAACATTTTTCAGTACATTATATGGTACATTAAATAGTACCATGGAAAAATACAACTCGTCCCCTAAAAAACAAGTCCTCATACAGCTACATCGATGGATAAATAAAGGAGTTACGATTTTTTTAAAGGGGGGGAAAAAACGAAAGTGGAAAATAAAAGGGCCGCGTAATTAAGGTGTTAAAAGGACCCATGATGAGTTGTTAAAAATCATTGGCTATTTTTCCAAGACTCTCCTTTAACTGGAAGTATATCTGAATGGAGGTAGCTTTTATTTATACCTCATCCCTTTTTTCTCTCTCTTCTTCTTCCCCCTCTTCTTACTCGTCTTCTTATTCATTCTTCTCTTCGTCTTCCTTTTCTTCTCCCTACTTCTCTTCTTCCTCTTCTTCCTTTTTTCTCCCTCTTTTTCTTCTTCCTCCCCCTCCCTAATCTTCTTCTTCAGAATACCATCTATGGAGCAATTACTTGCAAGTTATCAGAATGCCTTATTATGATGACAATTTATGTTATGTGGCCCGTGGGCCCCGATGTTGTTGTCCTGATAATTATGGAAAATAAAAATTCTATAAATAAAAAATTTCTAAAAAAAAAAGGTCTATCTTTTCATGTCATTCTGGCTGTGCTATGGCAATTCACATAGAAATAATCAGCTTTAGTTTTGCACCATTCTTTTGAATCACCCTGTACTTAAAAGTGTACAACAGAGGCCACTACTGGTTAATTCCTGGAAAGACAACAGAATCTTGACAGGAACATGGAAAGTGGGAGATCAATTGCAGAACTTGAGTTGGGTCCCAGGAGATTTAGTATACTCCTCTACAGACTCCTGTGTAACACATGGTGGGATATGCATTTCACTAAAATGAATACATGTAGTAAGAATTTGGTAACTGATTGGTGCACTGTTTGATATACCATGCCACTAACACCAAATATCCAAGTTCAAGAGAATGGTCTGCCGACACCCCGTAATTTTTTTCAGGGGAGAGCTTTAAGTATAAGCTCTACCCTGAAAAACAACAATTTTAGTGTAAAACAAATAAAAATAAATAAAAATATGCTTACCTGTCCACCGCTGCCGTGTCCCCCGCGGGGATGAAGAACACATCTGCCGCATGCGGCAGATGTTTTCTTCATCCCAGTGGGATAAAAGAATTCCCTGCTGCACCTGTCACATCTGTGACAGATGCGGCAAAGGAATTCTAAATCCCTGCGGGAAATAAAGAATTCCCTACCACAGCTGTCACAGATTACAGCTGCGGTAGAGGATCCAGCTGCCGGCATCCTGTAATTGTTTTGCAGGGAAGGGCTTTAAATATAAGCCCTTCCCTGAAAAACAAGGCAAAGTAGTGTTAAAAAAAACAAAACCTCAGCTCTTGCTGAATGAATGACGGGTGAGAGCTGCCTGTGATTGGCTGAGCACCTCAGCCAATCAGAAGCAGCTCTTTCAGCAGGCAGGGAAAATCCCATGTGACTGAGGCCTTAGATTCAATTGAACCAAATACCTTTTCTGCCTGTCAGTGCTCACATGCGTGATTCTGTCATGGATTTCCGCTGCGGGAAAAAAATTGCGGAGGTCTTCATAAATATAGTATTAATGGAGACAGTGGAAAAGCGCACGTTTTTCCATGATCAGCAGCAGGGACTTTTTGTTTACCACCGCGGTACTCCCACAGCGTAAATCCGTGGGCATATCCCCCTCTGTCTGTGAGCATGAGCCCTTAATGACTTCTACAGTCTTGGAACTATTCACCCCAGTCATGACAAGCGTCTTTAGTACATAGAGGACCTTATACAATTATGACCTGCTGCAAGCATGATGTACAGCCAGACAGCAACTCCTGACAGCATCCCTGAGGAGTCTCAGCCCGTTCCTAATGGACAATGGCCTCCAGTTCAGTAATATTCCTGGGTTTGCATGTTATAACCGCCTTCACATCTCACCAAAGATTTTCTATTAGGTTCAAATCAGGCAACTTTGATGGCCACTCCAGAATCTTCCAAGACTTCTGAAATCAAGCCTTG
Source organism: Eleutherodactylus coqui (assembly GCF_035609145.1). NCBI lineage: Eukaryota > Metazoa > Chordata > Amphibia > Anura > Eleutherodactylidae > Eleutherodactylus > Eleutherodactylus coqui. The sequence goes on from NC_089845.1 coordinate 99,822,199, forward strand.
GTGAACTTTGAGATATGCTTGGAATCTTTGCCCTGTTCGAAGCTCCAATGACGGCTAAGCATCAGCTTCTTCACAGAAGACATGATGTTTTCTCCAAGGGTTTCCTGATACCTGATTGAATTCATCTTGTTCTCCTCACACTGCAGCTTTCCAGTGCCAGAGGAAGCAAATCATCCCAAGAGCCTCACCGAGCCACAGCCATGCCTCACTGTAGGCAGGGGGTTCTTTTCAGTGCCTGCTTCATTCTTCCTCCTCCAGGCATACCGCTGATCTAGAGCCCGAAAAATTCCAGTTTTGTTTCATCGCTCCACAGAACAGAACTCCCAAACTCCTGTGGCTTATTTATATGGCTTTGCGCATATTGGAGCGACTTTTTATTTGGGTCAGTAGAGGTGGATATCTTGAAGTTTGGTTATGAAGACCTTCAGCATTTAGTATGCGCCTAAGGCCGCCTGCACACGAGCGGAAATCCCGCCACGGGATTTCCCGCGGGATTTCCGCCGCTGAAAGTTTGCATAGGAGTGCATTACAATACGCACTCCTATGCAGACGGCCGCGGTTTGGCCGCGTGAAATCTCGCGCGGCAAACAAACCGCGGCATGTCCTAATTTTCTGCGGGGCACGCACTCACCCGGCCGCCGGCTCCGGTCTGCGCATGCGCCGGCTGCGCGGCAGCCGGCACATGAAAGAGCCGGGGCCGCCAGGCGCGGGTGAGTACGCGCTCGTCCCTGCAGGCGTTCGGATCGGATCACGCGACGAGAATTCTCGCTGCCGGATCTGACCCGCTCGTCTGCAGGCGGCCTTACTGTGGTACCTGCTGCCACCAAATCTTGCTGCAGGTTTTTTGCAGTCACTGGAGAGTTTTTGACTCCTCAGGAATCTGGTTGCAGCTGGTGAAAGTAACCTCCTTTTGCAACTTCCATGTAGCCAGTGTTCCATGAACTTTGAGTTTGCAAGCTGTGCTTCCAACTTTATCTCTAGGAATACTCAAGACCATTGCTATCTTCTTGTATCCTTTTCCTTGTTTACATAAGGCAACGATCTCTTACCTTTCTGGACCACTCTCTTGACATAACCATATTTCTAACACCCAATCAAATACTACAGAGAAAAAAGCCCTAGCCAGTCCAGGTATTTGATGTGTTTTATCTCAAGCACACCTAATGCAACTAATAAAATCGTGGCTTTTTTCCTGTGATTTCTGAGTGTTTGCACTGCTTTTTCTCGCAAAAACATCACTGCCACTTGAACATTTTTTTCAAGCGATTTTGCCGTGATTTTTTAACGTGATGGTCAATAGGACTCTCTAATGTTAAAAACGCAAGTTCGTGCTTTGCGATGCCGTAAAAAGGAGGCTCCATAGGGAAGAAGATAGGACATGCTGCGATTTTTTTTCTTGCAACATCGCACAAGTGAAAACATCGCAAATGTGTGGGAAACCATTGAAAATCATTGGTTTCATAATTCTGCATCTTCCTCACTCTTGCATTGCACGAAAATCGTGCGATTTTATCGCCAGTGTGAAATCACTCTTAGGGGGATAAATCATTCTGAGACTGCAGAAGTCATTAAAAGTGGTATTTTCTATTGAATTTGGGGAAATCACTTGTTATATTAGTTGTGGTGAGCTATTTAAATTTTTCTTATTTGATCGCTTTGCTGCAATTTTTTTGGTAAATTTGGCAAATAAGCCTAATTTGCATCGAGGATTGAATAATTTTGATAGCAACTGTACATTTCATTGCCAAAATTCAGATATCGTCAACTCCACATTCCTAACTCCTTTTCAGAAGATTTGGCACCAGTTGAGTAACCAAAATCAGTACATTTTCTGCAGTGGGTCACAAAGACAAAGACTGGTCAGGTACCCTTTAAAATGAGATATTTCTGAGATTTTAAATAATGGAGTTTGTACTTTTTTTCAGCGCTATTTTAGATAGAACGCTCCAGTCGGTTTCTCTCACTGTTTCAAAGACTTCTGTATTTTTCTTTATTTCTTTGCCCTAATTAATAGAACTGCCCCCTGTTGTCACGTTCCCTTTCCTCCAACTGATTCTATGTAGCCAATCCTCAGAACTATGTCCCAGAAGCCTTTGCTGCCACTTCTTATTCATTACTCTGATTAAAGTAGAATTGTAGGGAATCAAATTAATGACACAGAACAGTAAAATATGAAAAGTTAGGTGTACGGTGCTGTGCTGCAGGACAAGGCGGCAGCGCTTCAGTGACAAATTGTTTTAATCAAAGACCTCATTATGTTTATTTCATGCGTGCAGCATGTTATTATATTTATACTATTCTATTACTTTCTTTATGAATCGCTCGATGTCTCTTCAAACATCTGGGGAGTCTTCCTTAGTCCCTGTAAATAAAACCATCATCTATATGTTTTGGAATATTAATCTGTACTTTTTCGTATTTTGGTTCGATTATTAGATCTTTGGATAATTATGTTATAATTTGCATTTTTCTTTTATTTCAAGGAGAGGTTGCTTTAAATTCATGTTTAAAAGTCTTCTATGGGCCTACAGATGTGAACAAAAACTTTTTCAGGTAGATGTCCCATGGTGTGCCTTAAACGATTGTAAGAGGGTCAGTTTTTGCTTGTGACTCTTAACCCTGAAACAGGACACCATCGATAATAGCGCAATAATGGAGGTAGATACAAGACAGTCAATATAACACTTACTTGAAAGGAGGGGGGTATGATGTACAGATGCCCCCTCCTCAGAGTGTCCTCCACAAAGTATAAAACTATGCTCCAAAGTGCATAGTAATAATCCAGAAGTTGAAATCAAACGAAACTTTTTAATAAGGCAACGCGTTTCGGTGCAAAACAAAGCACCTTTCTCAAGCCATAGTTGTATGGCTTGAGAAAGGTGCTTTGTTTTGCACCGAAACGCGTTGCCTTATTAAAAAGTTTCGTTTGATTTCAACTTCTGGATTATTACTATGCACTTTGGAGCATAGTTTTATACTTTGTGGAGGACACTCTGAGGAGGGGGCATCTGTACATCATACCCCCCTCCTTTCAAGTAAGTGTTACACCTCACCATTACTTACATGTGAACCTGTCCTCAGTTCACTCCGTTTTTGAGCGCGGATCTTTTTCTGACATTTCATTTTCACATCCTTAGAAGGAAGACTCAAGAAAGGGTCACTTTTGTAGCCTCCCTTGACCTTTGTTAGGAAGTCCTCAAAATGTAGGACACCTAAAAAATTTTAGGGGGACAGAATTGTGTGGTCTGTGTTTGATGGCGAGAAATTCCTTGTTCCCAACATCATAGTTTTTCTCTGCGGGTGATAAGGTGTAGGACAGAAATGCACAACGAGTTGCATTTTATCTCTGACTCATTGTGACAGGATAGCTCCCATAGCGGAGTTGGAGGCATCCACCTCCACAACAATAGGCAACTCTGGTCTTGGGTAGATGAGTACTGGTGCTGGAGTACAAAGAGTCTTTAGCTTCGCCCAAGCAGTGTGTGCCTGCAGGGACAAGGAAAACGTGTGCTTTCTTTGTAAGGGAGGTGATAGGAGACATGACCTTTGAGAAGTCCTTATTAAATCATCTGTAGAAGTTTGCGAAACCGATCAGGTGCTGCACTTCCTTAAAATTTCTTGGAATGGGCCAATCGAGGATGACTTTAATCTTGCTGGGGTCCATACTTAGGCCATCTAAAGAGATAATATTTCTCAGGTATTGCATTTGGATGTGTTCCAACTCATACTTCTCTGGCCTGATGTAGAGGTTATTCTTTTGGAGTCATTCCAAGACCACCCGAATTGACCTGTGATATTCCTCCAAATTGTCAGAGAAGGTGAGGATGTCGTGGAGATATGCCACTACGAATTGTTCCTATTGGTCTTGAAATACATCATTGATAAAGTTCTGGAAGGTAGTGGGAACATTGCAAAGGCCAAACAGCATCTCTAAAGATTCGAAGTGTCCATATCTTATTCTGAAAGCCATCTTCCATTTATCACCGGGGCTGATCCGTACCAGATTATATGCTCCTCTGAAGTCCAGTTTAGTAAAGACTTGGGCTGCCCGAAACTTCTCCAGCAATTCTGTGATTAACAGGAGAGGATAGCGATTCTTAATAGTAATCTTGTTTAATTTCCGCTAATCAATGCACGGTCGAAGAGTAGAATCTTTCTTTCCAACTAAGAAAATGGGTGCTCCCGCTGGGAAGGAAGAGGGCTGGATAAAGCCCTTCTTTAGATTTTCATCCAAATGTTCCAGAAGGGTTTTTAACTCTGGTTCTGAGAGGTTGTAGATATGCCCAAATGGAATAGAATATTCAAGGAGCAGCTCAATAGAACAGTCATACAGCTGATGAAATGGCAGCTGGTCAGCTTTCTTCTTGCTTAAGACATCCCTGAACATCTGGTATTGAACTGGTAATCTCTCAAAACCCTGTTGACCATCCTTGAGGTCTTGCACTGGTTTAGGGGTGGATGGTGCCATCTGGCAATTCTCTTTACAGAATTCTGAAAGGAAAGCAATTGTCCTTGAATCCCAGTTTATAGAGTGATTATGGGTAAAGAACCAGGGGATCCCGAGAATCACCGGAAATTTAGGGGACGAGATGAGCTGGAAGCTGATCGTTTCTTGATGGTCAGGTTTCATGTGGAACTCCTGTGTTGCAGGTCCCGAGGACAAGGGTGACCCATCCACGCTTTTCATATCAATTGGTATGGGCTTAAGTCTGATGGCAATGTTTTTGTCAAGGGTGAATTTTAAATCCATGAAGGTAACTCCTGCTCTCGAATCCAACATTGCCGAGCACTGCTTCTTCTGATTACCCATTAAAATCTCTAATGGGATGACAAAATGGTGTAGCGGGGGAGGGTTTTCACACTGTCTTGAACTACCAGTGCAAAGTTGTGTTTGGTGATATCCCCTTATTTCATGACGGCTGGATTGGTCGCGGTCTTGACGTTAGGTTAGAATGAGAGTCCTCTGGAACTTGTTTGGACAGTTTAAAGCATAATGTCTCAAGTTTCCACAATAAAGGCACAGATTATCAGCACAGCGCCTTCCTTTTTCAGCGATGGAAAGGGGTTTGCAGATGACATCAACCTGCATCGGTTCTGGTGCGGCTTCAGTCCTCGGCAGGAGACTCAATATGGATTGACTGAAGGAATAAGGGCTATTGGTGCCCAAACCCCGTAGTCCCTCTTTTTGCCACTTGGAAAGTCTCTGGTTAATGCAGATGCATAGCTGAATGAAGTCTTCTAGGTTATCAGGGGTCTACAGTCTAGCAAGTTCATCCTTTACCCACTCAGGGTTTCTGAGGTGGTTATTTTAACTCCTGGGGCTACTAAGGGAGTTAATATTACTACTGGGGCTATTGAGAAGCTTAATGTTACTACTGAGGGGGTTAATATTATTACTGGGGCTATGGTGGGGTAATATTACTACTGGGGCTACTGAGGGGGATAAAATTACTACTGGGGCTATTGAGTGGGTTAATATTACTATTGAGGCTACTAAGGGGTTTATATTACTGCTGTGGATACTGTTGGGTTAAATTTCTTCTGAGGTGGTTAATATTATTGCCGGGGCTACTGAGGGGGTTATTATTACTATTGTGGCTACTGTTGGGTTAATATTGCTACTGAGAGACTACTGTGAGTATAATATTACTGCTTAGGGCCTCTGTGGGTGACATGATTACTGCTGGGGCCAATATGGGGGACACTATTACCACAAGGGCCAATATGGGGGACACTGTTACTACTGGTGCCAATATGGGGGACACTGTTACTACTGGTGCCAATATGTGGGACACTGTTACTTCTGCGGCCAATGTGGGGGTCACTATTACTAATGAGACCACTGCGGGTGACACTTACTACTGAAACCACTGTGGGAAACACTATTACTACTGGGGCAACTCTGCACATGGTAGCATACCTCAAGCTGACTTATGGTATGTTTATATGTGTTGGAAATGCTGCAGAATGTCCATAGCGTGAATTTCCATGGCAAATTCTGCAACTGATTTCCAGTCAAAATCATCACCAATGGTGCTCGAGTACTCCAGCTAGGAAGAAAACACACAGCGTTCCTCCTGTCTATCTTCAAGCGGCCCGGACCTTTTTATAATGACAGAGGTAAAAATCATACATCGTAATAAGCCCTACCCCTTGATGTGTTGGCACTTTGCTATAAATAAGTGAGTTTTGGGTTGCAGTTTTGGGCACTCTGTCTCTAAAAGGTTCGCGATCACTGCTCTATAATGATGATAATCCCCACCGAATTTTACGGGCAATGATATACGGACATCAGAGCCTGAGTGATGCAAATCCAGAAGTTGCCTCTGTAAACTGATTATTCCCTTTTGTTGATCTAGCACGAGTGCCTGTAATCTAGTGAACATCTCTAGGCACAAAATTCTTGGAGCTCTCTAACTTCCTTTCGTAGGGCAGTCACTATGAACTCCATGTGGGGGCGTGATTATTTTGTAGCATAAACGATGGATGATGAGCTGATTGCTCAGTGTAAATAGCAGCCGTTCAGTACTGAACCGCTGCCATGTTAAGTCAATGGAGAGGGGCGGAGGAGAGGGAGGAGAGAAATCTCCTGCAGCCGCCCCGCTATGTGCAGCAGCATGGAAGCGATTACGTGAGGGGACGAGTGTCGGGCATCGTTTGCCCGACATTCATCCAGTCTAAATGATCCTTTATACCCAAACTGTTAATTGCCTACAATTCTGTGTTCCTTCGATAAACATTGTATATTTTTGGTAAGTCCGTCTGCTGCATTGTCTGTGCCCTAAACCCTGCATGGCGCACCACCACCTCTAACATAAATTACAGAGATAACAGTCCATGCTGTAGAACCTGCACACTCTGCCTCTTGGTAGTACGTGAGTTGAGCAGGAAAAATGTAGCAGGTGAAGATAAAGTGGAGCAGGTGGGTGAAACAAGGTACTGAGCGGCAGCAAGGACTGAAGAAAGAGGGGTAGTTGAGGTTGTGCGTCTGGGAACTGTAGTTCTACAGGTTTCCTTGTGCACACCTTCACAGGTAGGGGTTAATTGAGCTGGCTGGGTGTTGTATTCTCCACCAGCCAATCCTCCTCATCTGTGGCAGATAAATACCAGCTACACCCCTGACTCGAACCTTAATCACACCAATACAGCAATGGGAGCCACCACAGAACTTCTTCTATTTCACGAACGGAATCAATCTGATGATGCTTTCCTGGAAAGGGACAGGTGCAGAAATATGAAAAGTGGGTGAAGCATCCCTTAAATATAAATGTGCCAAGCCCACAAGAGCTGGTAGAGGAGCAGTTATAGAAATGTCTGCTGAAGTGCTATCGATCCAGCAATATGACACGTATGTAGAAGATGGGCATGGTAACGACAGTAAAGATGAAAAACCATTGGGCATACACAAGAGTAAACATGATCACATATAAATATAATCTGAGGAAGCTGTTGAGACAGATCATGTATTAATCATATGAATAAGGCTGGAACACCCACATAAAACAGGGGAGATAGGCATACATCGTCTTCTTGAGAAAATTTGGTTTTCATTAAGAATATCTCAGTACTTTGCTTCATTCAGCTTTTCATCAACCCTGACCGATCTCCCTGTCCCACAGCATGATGCCACCACCACCAGGCTTTACTGTAGGGATGATATTGGGCAGGTGATGAGCAGTGACTGGTTTCCTCCAGAAATGACGCTTCGAGTGGAGTTCCATCTTGGTTTCATCAGGGCAGAGAATCTTGTTTCTCAGTCTGAGGATCCTTCGGGTGCTTTTTGGTAAACTCCAGGCAGGATTTCATGTGTCTTTTGCTCTGCCATAAAGCCCAGATTGGTGGAGTGCTGCAGTGATGGTTGACCTTCTGAGACGGCAAATGAGATAGGCCAACGATTCTGCACAAGCAGAAGCAAAAGTGAGCTTCCACCTCCCGCTGACACGTCCTTTGTCCACTACATCTCTGCACATTTTCACCTCACACTACTCTAGACTCCGCCTTCCAACTTCTCCTAAACTCCCACAATGCCACACCCAACAAACAAGTTAGGAAAGACGAATTTGTCACACCAAAGCTTGTAGCACTTACATGGAACACAGATACACCCGAGACAGTTTACACAAAACAGACATAGACCTACTCTCAAGACACCCCAACTCTGGGATGGTATTAGTGTTTCTTGATGCCACTGGAAGCTAGCAGTTTGACAGGAGGGACGCCCCTGTCACACCCCTAGCTCCCGATTGGCTCAAGGCTGGAAGGGCACAGTTAGGGAGACGGGGAAGCTGCTCTAGCGCCCCTGCACCGAGGGTGACGGGGAAGCGCTCTGGCGCCCCTGCCCTGCTCCCTCAGTGTCCGCCGCTGTCCTCCAGACTCCGCGTCCACCTCCCTCCCTTCCTCAGTGACAGTCAGAGCCACAGCTCCCCCACTCCCTGTGTGTCGCCGGGTGCTGCACAGTGAAGGGAGGGCGACGGGGAAGCGGCTCTGCCTTCCCCGCTGCTCCCTGACTGTCTGCCACTGGGCTGCAGTCTCCGCGTCCCCCTGGCTCCCTCCATCAGTGAGAGTCATGGCCGCAGCTCCAGTCATGTGTCTCGCTGCAGACTGAAGGGAGGCCAACAGGGAAGCGGCTCAGCTGTCCCCGCCGCTCCCTCTTTGTCAGCCGCTGGCCTCCCTCTCCCTCTGTTACCGCTGCTGCTGATGATGCCGCTGATGGTGAGTGCAGGAAGGCCGCCAGGGAAGCGGCTCTGCCGCCCCGTCGCTCACTCTGTGTCCCCCACCACTGCACAATGCTGACAGCCCCCCGGTAACTCCGCTGTGCCACCACTCCCTTACTGTCCGGATACACAGGGCACTCCAACGCCGCTAAGCCGCTGTTAGTGAGTGCCAGGACCTGACAGGGGGGAGTGGTCGGCATGTCAAAAACACTGTATTTTTTCGTCACCCACTCTTCTGGTGGCGCCAAGATACACTAATACCCTCTGGGCCACTACATGAGCTTGGTTTGGAATGTGTTTTGTGCTGAAAACTGTAGGAAAGTGTACGCCCCCATCCTTTTCCATGAGAAAACAATCTTACAGATACGGATTCTGCCACAGGAAATCCCATGCTTCATCTCCCAACAGGATGGCGCACTTTCACCCCCCCCCCCCCCCCATTTTCACAATGAAGTTAGAAGTGAGCGGTAACTACCGAACAGATGGATTGGCCATGCAGGTGGTGACGCTAGTGAATTTCTTCCTTGGCCTCCATGTTCCCTGCGCCTTACACCTTGTGACAGAGGCGTAACTTGAAGCTCCTGGGCCCCAATGCAAAATCTGTTAAGGGACCCCCAACTATAATGCTTTATTCAAACTACTAGGCTTAACTCTTAGCAATCCAATTTTGGATTCAGGGTTTTCTAGGGGGTTTTCTCTTTCTGCCATTATACAATGGTGCCACCTACTAGCTAGAGCCAGTACTGCGGTATTGGACATGCTGGAGAGGCCCCGACAACAGAGCGGCCAGTAATATACAATAAGAATACCCTGCCGGATGTCTTCCAACATCGGAAGCTGTGCAGCCTTCAATCAGAATGTCTTTAGACGTCAGACAGTGGATTGGAAAGGGTTAATATATGGAGAAAATAGGCCTTATGGGCCCAGGAGCAACCGCATCCCCTATAGTTACGCCCCTGCCTTGTGATGTTTTTTCCTGTGGGAGTGTTAAAGTCTACATGATCCCCTTACCACTCATAGGGGGGGTCACATTTATTACCTCTGATGTGGGAAACATTTTTGATGTTGTGCAACAAAACTTTTTGAGCTTCTGTTTCCATTGATATCAAATTTATGTATCCGAGTGTCATTAAAACATGAGTTATGAGGGGTTCAAATCGGGAAAATCATTTGTAATAACCCTGTATTCTTTATTCTTTCTGTTCTATCAGAGAGAAATTCTATTTCATTCATCCATTCATCAGTGGTGGTTTTATATATCTCTCCAATCAGTTCTATTCATGAAGATTTTTGCAGTTCCGCTGCTGCCAAGATTTGTATTTTTCTACTTACCCATAAATTTCCAAGTGTTTAAAACTTAGTTTTTCAGAAGCTTACTTTCAGTAGTCGCCATGCCTGGTATTACAGTTCAGTCCCATTTACTTAAATGGGACAGAGTTTATATCAATTATAATACCAGGCAGAATGCTACTTAGAACATAGAGCTCTGCCTGGGAAACAATGGAAGGAACTGGTGCTTGGCAGAGTGCCATGACCCCTTCAATTAGCTGACTTACTGGGATGGCTAGAGTCGAATCCCCACCAGTCTTAAAGGGAACCAGTCATCAGTTTCATGCTGTCTGAACCACGGACAGCATGAAACTGGGACAGGAGTGTATAGTCGTGGCCAAAAGTTTTGATACTGGCAAAAATGAAACTTTCTCTGTGTGATTGTAACGTTGACATAAGTAAGTGATTACAATATCAGCACAAAAGGATCATTTATCGCGGAAAACTGTTGTACTGCCCATAGCATGGATACAAGATGTGATACGGGTAGACTTGGAGGCTCTAGTTCCTTGTTGTACTTCCTCTAGCTTGGATACAAGATGTGATATGGGTGGGCATGGAGGCATTAGTACCCTGTTGTCCCGCTTCTAGCTTGGATACAAGATTTGATACAGGGGGGCATGGAAGCTCTACTACATCTAGGTTGGATACAAGATGTCATATAGGCAGGCATGGAGGCTTTAGTACCCTGTTGTACTGCCTCTACCTTGGACACAAGATATGATACAGGCAGGCACGGAGTCTCTAGTACACTGTTGTACGACCTCTAGCTTGGATACAAGATGTGTTATTGGTGAGCATGGAGGCTCTAGTACTCCATTGTACCACCTCTAGCTTGGATATAATATATGATCCGGGCAGGCATGGAGGCTCAAGTACCCTGTTGTACCGCCTCTAGGTTGGATACAACATGTGATATGGGCGGGCATGGAGGCTCTAGTACCCTGTTATACTGCCTCTGGGTTAGATGCAAGATGTGATATGGGCAGGCATGGATGTTTTTCAACACATATAGTGAATAATAAATTATATATAATTTGCAACATTAAAGATACTTGTGTCTAACACATTATTAATATCCTGGGAGCTTAGTCGGAATTTCTTTTCTCCTCACCTCTTCATATTTACATCTCTTTTATTTTTTCTCTACTCACTGTCAAAGCTGACTCTCCTTTTGTTGTTACTCAGTGTTTCTCTGTTTTTTCTTGTTTCTCCCTGTTCTGCTTTCTCTCATTCTTCTCTTGTTTTTCTCCTTCTTTTGCTTCTGCTTGATCTGTTCTCTCTGTCCCTTCTTTCTCACTGGCCTCTCTGCTCTCTGTTGTCCACTTCACTCTGGCACTTCTTCTCTTGCTCATCTCTCTGACTCTTCTTCTTCTGCCTTATCTAATCTGCCTCTTGTGACCGTAGTTCGGCTATTTATCGCCTCTGTCACCTGACCAGTCCATATGCAGCCATTCACAACCTATTTAGTTGCTAGGCTATCTGCCTCATCTGAGTCTCTAAGCATTTTTTCTAACCTGAGCAGCTGAATAAAACGACTAACTGGTTGGTAGGTTACCTGCGTCAGCTTATGACTTAGTTTAAACCGCCAAGGGCTGATTATTATATTACTGGTCTCCACAGCTAAACAGCGATATGTAGTGCCGTTTTTCAGGCCACTACATCTCTCCCCTGTTTGACAACAGCGGTCCTCTGCGGGGTTTTTTTCTTCGAAGATGGAGCAGATTGATGGCTAGAGAAAATGACAAAATGTCTGGGAAATTTTAAGTTGACTTATTATTTAGCAAGGGATTTGAAGAGGGGCAAAACCACCTACCTTAAAAGAGTTATGGGGCCCCTACACGTATTCTGCATTTTTAGACATTCTTGAACATTTTGCATATTTAGACATTCTTGATACAATCCACCTGGTATGAGTAAAAATTGGGGTTATACGGGTATGCAAATCAAACATTACAATCTTTATTTTTGATTCATTTTCTTTAGAGCCTTTGTTCTTCTAGTTAGAGTTGGAACAACAAACCTAACTAGAGTTCAGGCAGTCCCTATAAGAACCCTGGTAGACAGCCTTGCTACCACTAGCTAAGGTTATTGTCCCTAGGCACAACTTGGGGCGCACAGTCCATAACATGTCACTTGTGCTGGCTGTAACAAGTCATGAGAAATCGGATGTGGGAGATAATCTTTGGAAAAACAGGAACAATAAACTGGGGTTAACGAATCTCTGAATAGTTTTTCAGGGCAATAAAACTTGAACATTACTATTAACTTCATTGAGTTCTCTCTTGAGGCACAAAACTTGATTGAAGAGGCTTGAACAAATTAACTAAATAATAATGAAGCTAGTAGTCTCTCACATGGCTTCTGTTTTTTGGGGGGGTTTTTTTAGTAGTTTTCATCTTTAAAACGAATTGGAGGCTTTCCAAAATTACTTTTTTTGTGAGCGTCTGCGGATGTTGACGGCCTCTTTTTCTGAATCTTGGCTTGAACTTTGTACATCTGGAAACTTATGCATTTTTGGTAGTGGAGTTTCGTTAACATTGGGTGGTTCTACTGATACTGCCAGGACGTAATCTAATGGGCTTGGTCCAACCAAAGTCATTGCCGGACTTAAGTACCATGTTACGGGGTTGTTGATGTCAAATTCATGAGGTTTCTTGTATTTTCTGTTCTCTTTCTTGGGTTTGGTGTAGTTTTGTCTTTTTCTGATGTATCTTCTGAAGTAGGGTCCAGTAAACAGAGTTTTAGCCTGTTTCGGTGAACCATTTTTGGGACTTTTCTGTATTGAGCAATTCAATACATGTCTTTTTCTGGGAAGGGTAATCCTATTATGTTGTAAGGCTCTGCTTCCCATCTGTCATCTAGCTTTCCTGTTCGGTATTCTTTCTTTAGCCTCACTCTTGTTCCTTTTGTTAGTGGTTCAGCCTTGGCTTGCAAGTTAAAATCTTGTTCTTGTCTTATGAACTTGCTTCATGTGAGTGTCTACAATTTCTTGTGCTGTTTTCAGATGTCTTTGTAGATCCTCAATCCATTCTGTGGTGGTTAAAGGATTTGGGTCTTCAGACACTTGTATTCCTATTGATATCAGCAGGCACTTTCCCGTGTCGACCAAACATTAGATAATAAGGCATGTATCCCATTGAACAATGGAAGGTGTTGTTGTAAACATAAATTAATTTGGGCAATAAACATAGCCAATCACTTCTCTTAGAGGTTGGTATGGTACATAATAGATTTAGTATAGTCTGGTTCATTTTCTTGCAGACTCGATTTCCTTGAGGATGATATGCTGTTTATCAGTGCTTAACCCCTTCCTGACTGATTCACGTAAATATACGGCAGCTTGCCGTTCATGATTCTGCAGAGCTACTGTATATTCTGCTTCATGGAGTGTCCAGATATTGCTGTAACTAACAGTCTGTAGTCTGGGTTCAAGTCCCAATGGCGGCCACTGGATTAGAGACTGCCTATTATCTGTTAGACTTGGGCACCAGCACAAATTGCATATTGCACAAATTCGCTGTGGCAAAATCAACATACAAATGGTGCCATGGATTTTGTTGCATATTTGCCCCATTTACCCAAAGCATTTCAAGCCTGCACCATCCCCATTGGGGTCCCACTCCAAAGATGGGGATTAGAGAGAACATTGATACCCACCATTACATGCTGCAATCAATGTTGATTGGGACATATCCCCCAACCCTGGCCCAACCCATACTGCCCTTTACCAAAATCCTCCCCAATCATACCAACCCCTGCCACTAGCCCATGCACCCCACCTGCCCCATTCAAATGCGCCCAATGGAACTCCCAATCAGTGTGCAACAAACTCCCAACTATCCATGCCCTCTTCACTTCCAAACACTTCAACCTGCTCATCCTCACTGAAACATGGATACAGCAGTCCAATTCTACTTTCCCCACTACATTGTCCTCTGATGGCCTGCAGTTTTCCCACACCCCCAAATTGGACGATAGGCACGGTGGAGGAGTAGGCTTTCAGGTCATTCCCTCAGCTCCCTCCCTCACGTTCCAGTCATTCGAAGTCCACTGAAGTCCAGCACTGCATCCATCACCCTTTCACTTTCTATGTTAGAACCAATGACAAAGGAAGATGCCTCCAGATGTTCTGCTGCTTGCCCTCCCCCAACATTTTCATATCAGAATATGGCACTACCATAACCCCCAGACAGCATGCTCTCTGCCTTGGGGGTCACACTGGACTCTGACCTCTCCTTTACTCCCCACATCCAATCTCTGGCCTGAACATGCCACTTGCACCTCAAATATTGCTAAAATCTGGCCGTTCCTCACCACCGACACGCTAAAGACACTTGTTGTCACCCTCATCCCTTTTCCAACTGTTTAGCCACTTGGTGACCAAGCCTGTTTGCACCTTAATGACCAGGCCAAATTTTGGAAATCTAAAATGTGTCACTTTAACATAGAATAACTCTGTTAAGGTTTTGCATATCCAAGTGATTCCGACATTGTTTTTTTTGCCACATATTGTACTTCATTTAGGCCTCCTTCCCACGAACGGATTTCCACCACGTAATTCGCGGTGGAAATCCGCTGCGTTGCCCGCAGCTATTAGGTTCTATTAAACCTAATAGCTCAAGGCTCATGGTGCGGAATTCCACCGCGGAATTCCGCACCGTGAAATCTCCCGTCCTCACCCGCGGCATGCTCTATTTGCCGCGGGTGCACGCTCGGACGGCTTCCATTGCAGTCAATAAGAGGCCGTCCGTTCATGTTATCTTCCGCTGTAGCACAGCGGAAGATAGCGTGAAAACGCTTCCCCGCCCACCGCCGCGTCATGTGACGCGGTGGGCGTGTCACATGATGCGGCGGAGGTGGGTGGGGAAGCGTCATGCGGGAGCGAGGACGCTGGATCCGCAGGTAAGTTTGGGGTCTCCTGGGGGGGCGTCGTGATGGGCTCCGCCGCAGAATTTCGCGGCGGAGCCCGTCACGGCCGTGTGTAGCCGGCCTTAGTTGGTAAAAACAGATAGATAGAATTTGTGTATATTTATTAAAAGCACCAAAATTTTGAACATTTTGAAAAAAATTATCATGTTTTTACATTTTCAATTGCAATATTTCAAATATGTGTAAACATACTGTACAAATTTTTGATAAGATATATATTTCCATCTGTTTATTTTATTCTGGATGCACATTTAAAAAACTTCAATTTTTTTTAACCATTTAGGAAATGTAAAAATTTAACATGGTTTATTATTTACAGTTTGAGGAACACTTTGTTTTCCTGCACCAAGCCAAAATTGCAAAGGCTCATAGGTGTCAGAATGATATATACCCCAACAAATGACCCCATTTTAAAAACTACACCCCTTAATTTCACTGAGGGGGGTCAGTTTTTTTTCAGGAGTCAGTGCAATTTAGAGGAGAAAAAATAAAGTTTCATATTTTTGCAAATATGTCATTTTAAAGGCAGTTTTTTTTTCTATAATGCACATGAAAATGAGGATATACACCACAAAATGGATACCCCTGTTTGTCCTGTGTTCAGAAGCATACCCATTGTGGCCCTAATATTATGTCTCTATGCGCAACTGGGCCCAAACCGAATGGAGCAGCCGGTGGCTTTCAGAACAGACATTTTGCTTGAAGGCATTTTAGGCCCCATAGCACACGTGTAGAGCCATTGAGCGACCAAAACAACCAAGAACCCCCACAAATGACCTCATTTTGAAAACTAGACCCCTTAACAAATTCATTTAGGGATATATTGCATATTTTGACTCCACATTTTTTTGAATGAATCTAAGCAAAGCAGAAGGAAAAAATTATGATTTTCCTTTTTTTGCCGATTGTGTCATTTTAAAAACAGTTTTTTTTTTGTACAGCACACTATCAGTAACATTAATTGGGACACCATCCTCAAAAATAAAAGCACATGCGACAAATGGGAGAAGTTTAAAAACATCCTAATTGCCTCATGTGAGCAGTTCATACCCTTTAAAAATAAAAGAACTACAAGTACAAGAAAACTAATGTGGCTCAACAACACAGTAAGGGGGGCAATAAATGAAAAAAAGAAAGCGTTTAAACTACTAGAACAAGAGGGCAGCGAAGAAGCGCTAAAATCATACAGGGACAAAAACAAAATATGTAAAGAAAGGATCATAATTTCTAAGGAGGAGGCAAAAAGATTGGTCGCCAAAGAGAGCAAAAATAACCCTAAACTATTCTTCAATTATATAAACAGTAAAAGGATTTGCACTGAGAGCACTGGCCCTTTAACAAATAATGCAGGGGAAATCATAGAAGACAATGGGGGGAAGGCAAACCTATTAAATAGTTTCTTTTCAAGTGTATTCACGAATGAAAAAGAAATGTCACACAAAATGCAGGGGAATAAAACGAACCCCCGCTAAATATTGCATGCCTAACACAGGAGGAAGTGCAAAATCGGTTAAAGAGAATTAAAATCGATAAATCGCCGGGCCCAGATGGAATATACCCAAGGATTCTGAGGGAACTATGTGACATGATAGCTAGACCGCTATTCCTTATATTTATGAGCACTATGGAGACCGGGGTTGTACCACTGGATTGGCACATTGCCAATGTGGTTCCAATATACAAAAAGGGGTCCAAAAGAGAGCCTGGTAACCACAGGCCAGTAAGTCTCACTTAAATAATTGGAAAAATATTGGGGGGTTTCTGAGAGATGCCATCCTAGAATGGAAAACAACAGTATAACCCCTCATCAGCATGGGTTCATGAGTGGTCGATCATGTCAGACCAATTTGATCAGCTTCTACGATGAAGTACATTCTAGCCTGGACCTGGAAGAGTCTATTGATCTCGTATATCTGGATTTCTCTAAAGCATTTGACACCGTGTCGCATAATTGGCTGATATATAAAATGAGACGACTCGGGCTGAGCGAAAACGTATGTAGCTGGGTAAAGAAGTGGCTCGGAAATAGAAAGCAGAGGGTGGTAATAAATGGTTCATACTCTGATTGGGCCACCGTTGCTAGTGGGGTGCCATAGGGTTCAGTATTATGCCCCATTCTGTTCAATATATTTATCAACAACCTGATAGAGGAGCTGCACAGTAAAATATCAATATTTGCAGAAGATACAAAATTATACAAGATAAATAATACAACAGAGGACAATGTACGGCAACAAAATGACCTAAATAAGCTCGGGGCTTGGGCAGAAAAATGGCAAAAAAAGTTGAATGTTGATAAATGTAAGGTTATGCACATGGGCAGGAGAAACGGATGTCACCAATATACACTAAATGGGGTACTGCTAGGGAAAAGTGATATGGAAAAAGATCTGGGGGTACTAGTGGATTGTAGATTAAACTGGAGTACCCAATGCCAGTCAGCTGCTGTGAAAGCACATAAAGTCTTGGGGTGCATTAAAAGAGGTATAGGGGCGAGAACATTATTCTCCCTCTATATAAGGCACTTGTCAGGCCCCACATGGAATACTGTGTACAGTTCTGGACATCGGTGCTCAAGAAAGATTTTGCAGTGCTTGATGGGGTTCAAAGAAGGGCGACTAAACAGAATGGAAAGACTGTAATACCCAGAGAGGTATCAAAATTGCGATTATTTACCCTGGAAAAAACATGGTTAAGGGGCGACCAAATAACTATGTATAAAACATTAGGGGACAAGACAAGGACCTGATTATACCCAGGACTGTGACAATAACAAAAAGGCATCCTCTACGTCTAGAAAAAAGCAGGTTTTATCACCAACACAGAAGTGGGTTCTTTACTGTAAGAGCAGTGAGACTGTGGAATTCTCTGCCTGAGGACATGGTAATGGGAAAATCCACAGAGGAGTTTAAGAGGGGACTAGATGTCTTTCTAGAGTGCTATGATATTACAGGATATAGACATTAGATGACCAGCAGAGTTATTGATCTCAAATGTTGAACCAGGGATAACTCTGGCTGCCATTATGGAGTCAGGAAGGAATTTCTTTCCTCCAAATGAGCTAAATGGCTGTTTGGGTGTTTTTTTTCCCTTCCTCTGGACCAACAAGGGGGGGGTTGAACACAGGCTAAACTAGATGGGCATTGCCTTCATTTGGCCTAACATGCTATGTTACTATATTAGAAACAGGGGAAGGTCTATGGAGGAGGATTTCGTCAGACTTCAAATGCAGAAGGCTCCAGGAAGACGTTTGATCTCTTTTCTCCAATCGTATCGATAAGGCAAGATAAAACTTCAACTTTTTTTTTCACTTTTAGGTGATCGGCATTATCCATTGGATCATGGCGATCATGTGACCGTGACCACTCAGTGCGGCCCCCCTTGAAATCTCCATGCTCTCAGCTACCTTTGGAAGCCAGGAGCAGGGAGATTTGAAATTTATTGGCAATCCTCGATTTTTGCGCATGCATCCACCATTTTTCTGACGGGCTCATGCACAGAAGCCAGGGTAAGGTCCGCGGATAAAGATCTCATTGTGGGACAAATCCGGGGACCTTAAGAATGTAATTTCATCTCCACTCATGGATGTGATCCGTAAGGGGAAATTAAACTTTAACTTTTTAAACTTTTTAAAAACTTTATACGATTGCTGTTATACAATGGATAACGATGATCATGTGACTGGTAACCGCATACAGGGGTCCCTGGTGACCTCTCCCTGCATTCGGCTATCTCTGGCAGCCGGGTGCAGGGAGCTTTTAAATTTGCTGGGCTCTCCAGCCTTCTGTGCATACGCGCCACATCAAATCCAGATCACTGCGGGACATCACGGAGGACGGAGGTGAGTATTTTAAGCTGCCCTCATGGATCAGATCCATGAGGGTAGCTGAAACTTAAACTTTTTATTTACATTCATGCAATTTGCATTCTCCATTGGATAGCGCTGATCACATTACTGGGGGGAGCTTCCCGCAGCCCCCCATGAGAGCTCCAGGTTGTTGGCTACCTCCGGGAACCAACAGTATGGAGCTGTCAAGTCCACAGCCTGCAGGGCTTTAATCCCCAGAGGAAGCATGTTTTTATGTCCCTGGGGATTAAAGTCCAGCAAACCAGGATGTAAAAACACTATGGGGTCACTAAGGGGTTAATAAAGTTCCAACATTGAAAATAAGGAAGATGGAATAATACCTCCACAGTGCCACTTATTGGAAGGCAGCATCTAGGTGCTCTCCCTAAAGAAAAAAGAATACATTGAACAGAAATGGACTTCGCATCTCCATCACTAACAGGGACTGCTCCGAGAGTAGTGACCGGTCAACTCCAGCTTTCAGCCCCAGCTTCCATTGATTTCAGTGCCTGTAGTACTAAGCTGGACTTCTGCAATACAGACAGTATTATCTGTTTTCAGTGCTGTCCGCACTGACAGCAGGCCTGGGGATCAGCTGTTCGGTAGGGATCCTGGGTGGTATACTCCTGACGATCAACTATGAATGACCTACCCTAAGGAAAAGTCATCAATAGTAACAGTCCTGGAGAACACCTTTAAATTCATGCTTCAAACTATATTGGTAGCTGATGTTGAGCATTACAGCCTCAGAGGGGGGGATGCACAGTACTGTATTTGGCCACCATGACTGATCCACAATTCGTTTGTAGTACATAGCAGCACAAATATGTACTTCTTGCGACGAGCTTCCTTCATGATGCGCTGCTTCTGTGTATGGACTTGGGGAGGTGTCTGTGTTGGGCAAATGCCTTGATCTGTGGACTAAGCTGGCATTTTTTCTATAGCTTCTGGTTCTGTACGGTGCTCTCTGGTGGTGATAACTGGAAGCAAAAAAACACAAATGTTATGCAGATCACCAATACATGAAAATGGACCCGACTTCCAGTTCGTCAATAGTAAAAAAAAATATTATGCCCAGCAATGAAATCAGGACTGGATGCCTGCAGAAGGAAGAAGTAATACATTGTAACTGCAATTCTTTTAAAGTGTATATCAGTCCCTGCAAGTGACTCAGTTTTCGGGT
Organism: Eleutherodactylus coqui; assembly: GCF_035609145.1. Taxonomy (NCBI): domain Eukaryota; kingdom Metazoa; phylum Chordata; class Amphibia; order Anura; family Eleutherodactylidae; genus Eleutherodactylus; species Eleutherodactylus coqui. The sequence continues at coordinate 99,842,204 of NC_089845.1, forward strand.
GTCACAGTATGGAGCAGGGTTGAGACACCACACAAACAATAGGCGCAATTGGAGATAGCTCTGAGAAATTCTGAAAACAGCATTTAAATATCCCAATTGGGATTGAAATGTCCAAAAGGCCCTCTCCTCCCCCAGTGCCATTCAAACATCATGGCAGCCTAGACCCTTCTGAAGTGAGGGAGTCTAAAAAATACATCATCCGGTTACCCATAACATCCCCTAACAACACCATAACTTAGTGCCACTAATTCAGCTGCCAAGTAAAGAAGGTTTTATTTATTCCAATGATTGCTCCGTCTCTTAGTTCTTCTTCATACGAGCATATGCACAAATACGCTCACCTTAGTGCAATGTATTTATGCAGTGAACTAGGTTGATTTGCAGTATGAGGACTTGTAAGTTATTGTTTCTCTGTTATCAGCCCAAAGGTTGAAGCATATTATATATTCTGTTTATTCCACTGTATACTAATTCGAGCCTTATTAGCCTCCTTTCTCTTTGAAACATAGTTGTCTGTACATGCAGTCTATTTTGCTGTGTATTTAGGCCTCATGTCTACGGGCTTTAAATCCGCAGCAGTTCTCCCGCATGCAGATCCGCGCCCAATAGGGGCACATCTGCCAGGCCGAAGAAAGAAGATCCGGCTGTGAAGAAGGGGAGACACGCATCGCCCGGAGCAGGTGAGTTTATTCTTATTTTTAGGCATCATGTCTGCGGGGCAGGAGGGACCCGCTCCAGATTCTACATATAGAATCTGCAGGGGGCCTGATTTTCCCCGTGGACATGAGGCCTTAATCTTTTCCTGTGTGATACTAGTTGTAGCTAAGATACATTGTGTACGTTCCTCCCCGGCTTTCCTCACAGTCTCTCCCCCACCCTTTCCTAAGGCCCCCTGCACACGAGCGGAAATTCAGCGGTGGGATTTCTCGCTGAATTTCCGCCGCTGGAAGCCTACATAGGATTGCATTAACAAACGCAATCCTATGCAGACGGCCGTGATTTGGCCACGCGAAATATTACGCGGCAAACAAATCGCTGCATGCTCTATTTCGAGCCCCGCACAGGAATGACACTCACCCGCCGCCAGCTCCAGTCTGCCCATGCGCCGGCTGCCCGGCAAGCCGGCATATCAAACAGCCGGAGCCAGCGGGCGCGGGTGAGTACGTGCTGGTCCCTGCAGGCGCTCGGGTCAGGTCCCGCGGCGAGAATTCTCACCACCGGATCTGACCTTCCCGTCTGGAGGCGGCCTAAAGCTGGCTAAAGTGAAAGTAAAAACATATTTACAGGTCTTTGAGTAAACATGAACTAATAAGTGTTAGCTTTTTATAAGCCTGCCTACTTGATATAAAAAACTGTCATATGTGATGTAATAAGGCAGTCAGAGATTTGCAAACACAGGGTTCCCGGTGACTAAATTGTGTTGACAAAAATAAATCTGTGTTCACTTCCTACGTCCTGGGTGCCTTGGCAGATGTCGCATCATACATTAAATGGCGGCTTGTCAGCCTGGATATCTGATCGAGAGTGCATTTTTAGATCTGTTCTGCAAGCCAGGACAGAGAGGCTGTGGAGACCAGACCAAGGGACCCGCCCAATAGTTGGCTGGGAACAATGGAACACTCTCCCAGCCTGCTGTGTCTAAACTTTCAGACCAAGTAATAGGAACCCAAAGGGACTATGGAACTGGATGGTATATTGGGAAGTTTTAAAATCATCTGAAAAGGTAAGAACCCGGGTTCTGAAATATATACTAAAGTTGTAAAGCAATATGTTTTGTGATTGTGAGATGATAGGCCCTGTCGAGTAGATGTCAGCGATTAGTCTGAGACAATCACAGGTAAACGACTTATTCCATAGGGATAGAAGAGAATTTCGTATCCAAAATCCCAGACAGACCTCATTAGCTTGACAGTATTTTTGTTAGGAACAGGGTTACTGCTGGGGTTGCTGTTGCCGGCGGTCGCGTTCTGCTCCTCCTGGCGCCGCGGAAGTCAGTGCAGGCGGCTCCAGTCAGGGTTCCCCCGTGTTGGTGGTTGCCCACTCCCGCTGGTGACAAATCTCCCGCCGCGATCGGGGATGCGCTTCCTCTGGCCGGCCGCACGGCTCTCTGTATAGTACACGGCCCTGGGGAGAGCCGGGCTTATCATCTCCCCTGTCGGTGCTGTGTGTCACCTTTCCCTGTCCTGTCTGGGCGGGGACTTTCACATATCAGGCTGCTGAGTGCTAGCAAAGGTTGCCAGTGTTTGGTTAGACTTACCTCTACTAGCACCCGCATATACTGTTCCCGACTATTTTGTTCTTTGACCCATTTATGCCTTTGACTTCGCTCCTGTCTTGGTCCTTTTGTACTATGCACGTGCCTCCCTGGTTTGACTCGGTTTTCCCTGACTACTCTCTGTGTTACCCTCTGTCATTTTGCTCTTGGTAGGTTTTGACCCGGCTTGTTTGACCATCCCTCTCCTGCCCCTCTTCCTTGGGGTCCCTGTCACTAGGTCAGAGCAGGGACCGCCGCCCAGTTGTCGCCCTGGGGCTAACTCAGGGGGGCAAGTAGGTAGGGATACGGGAGTGGGCTGGTGTAGGGACCCTCCTCTGGCCATCTGTCCCCTACCAGCCATAACAGAAACACTGGCCCAAACGATCTTGGGTTTTTCTCTCCGACCTGCCCTGTTGAGTCCAGATATGGAGGCTGTATCTGCTCTGGCTAACCAGGTGCAAGCCTTAACTGGTTTGGTGCAGGATCTGTCAGCTCGACTTCAGCAGCAGGAACAAACTGCTACCAGAGCCCCACCTGCTGCCCCTGCTGTTCCAGAAGCATGTTGTGAGCCTAAGGCCACCATGCCAGACTTCGTTTCAGGTGACCACAGAGCCTTCTTTTCTTTCCGGGAGGGTTGCAAGTTATACTTTAGTTTGCGACCCCACTCATCCGGTTCTGAACACCAGAGGGTGGGCTTGATTATCTCACGGTTAAGGAGTGAGCGTCAAATTGGGCGTTTTCGTTGCCTCCCAACTCACCACCCCGTCAGTCCGTCAAAGCTTTTTTTTCGGTCCTTGGTCAAATGATGATAGGGCAGGGTATGCTGTCAGTAAGTTGTTAAAACTTTGCCAGGATAGACGCTCAGCGGAAGAATATTGTTCACAGTTCCGTCAGTTTTGCGTTGAGTCCCAATGGAATGACCGTGCTTTAAAGGATTTGTTTCTGACTGAGTTGTCTGAGGCAGTAAAAGATTTATTGTTGTCACATCCTGAACCAGAGACGTTCGATCAAGCCATGACCTTGGCAGTTAGGGCGGACCGACGACTTAGAGCCAGAAGCAACCCTCAGCATAGAGTACCTCCTGCTCCTCCAGGGAACCAGGCCCAGGCCTCACCTACCGAAGACGCAGAACCTATGGAACTAGGCTCCTAGGCTCCATGTCCCCACAGAAGCGTAAGGAGTACCGACTCAAGCATCGGTTATGCCTCTACTGTTGAGATCCAGGACACAAGGTCACCACCTGCCGCAAGAAACAGCCGCAGGAAAACTTCTGCTCCTAGGTGATGACCGTAGGGATCGCCTAGGAGCTCAGGTACTTCCGCAATATTCAAAATTGTTTCTTCCTTGTGCGATTATTTATGCTAGTTACCATTTTGTCAGCCGAATGTTTATTGATTCTGGTGCGGCCGCAAATTTTGTGAATTTTGAGTTTATTAAGCCGATGTCTCAGTGTCTGCAACTCCTGAGCCACCCTGTATGGGTCTCCGGAATTGACTCCACTCCCCTGTATGCTGGTATTGTCAGGAGAAGAACTCTGGAGCTTCAGTTCTTGGTAGGGGTGTTACACACCGAGACCTATTCCTTTTTGGTGATGGAGAATCTTTCTGTAGATGTGGTTCTGGGTTTGCCATGGTTATAACTCCATAACCTGCAGATTGTCTGGGCCCACTCCAAGTTGGTCTAGTGGGGCTCAACTTGCAAAGATCACCTGGTTTCGGTTCCGGTTCATTCAGTTAGTGGTGAGAAGTTTGTGTTACCTAAATATATTGAGGGTTTTGAGGACATGTTTTCTAAACTGTCTGAAGCTTTACCCCCCCATCGGGAGTGGGATTGCATGATAGACCTAATTCCCGGGAGTAAGATTCCCAAGGGGGGGAATATAAAATGTAACTGTTCCCGAATGGAAGGCTATGAAGGAATACATCACTGAGAGTCTGGCCAATGGCCATATTTGTCCTTCAGAGTCTCCTGCGGGGGGCAGGTTTATTTTTCGTGAAAAAGAAGGATGGTGGTCTCCGGCCATGTGTTGATTATAGAGCCCTGAATAAGATTACTATCAAGAACCAGTGATCCTGGATCTCCTTAATCAGATTGTGGGGGCCACGTGGTTCTCCAAACTCGACCTCAGGGGAACCTACAATCTAATTTGCGTCAGAGAGGGAGACGAGTGGAAGACTGCTTTTAACACACCGCTAGGGCATTTCAAATGTATAGTCATGCCCTTCGGGTTATGTAATGCTCCATCAGTTTTTCAGGGCTTTATGAACACCATTTTTCATGATTTGTTAGGCAGGTTCATAGTCATATATCTCAACGACATTGTGGTCTTTTCTTCTGATTGGGAGTCCCATGTCAAACATTTGCGTACTGTCCTGTCGCGTCTCTGGGAACATCACTTGTTTGCTAAGCTGGAGAAATGTCTGTTTGGTGTTCAGGAGATCTCGTTTTTAGGTTATGTCATCTCTCCTTCGGCCATACGTATGGATTCGGACAAGGTTAGGGCCATTACCAAATGGGTGCAGCCCACCAATTTAAAAGCTTTGCAATGCTTTTTGGGCTTTGTTAATTTTTATCAAATTAAGATTTATTAAGAATTTTTCAGTTGTGGCCAAACCTTTGACCGACCTTACTAAGAAGGGAGCTGAGATTGACTCCTGGTCTCCGGAGGCTGTAGAGGCTTTCGTACTTCTTAAGAGGGCCTTCTCTACAGCGCCGATTCTGGTTCAGCCTGATCTTAACCGCCCGTTCATCATTTAGGTTGATGCCTTGGAACACGTAGTAGGGGTGGTACTTTCCCAGGAATCCTCAGGCCAGGCCGGTCTCCAACCTGGTGTCTTTTTCTCTAAGGAATTTAACCTGGCAGGGCGCAATTACGATGTTGGTAATAGGGAATTGTTAGCTATAAAATGGGCCTTCGAAGAATGGAGACACTTCCTGGAGGGGGCCCGGCACCCTATCACAGTCCTTACGGACCATAAGAACTTGGTTTATTTGGAGTCCGCTAAGTGCCTTAACTCCCGGCAGGCACACTAGGCTCTGTTTTTCACACGTTTAAATTTTGTGGTTACTTATGTGCCTGGATCTAAGAATGTGAAGGCAGATGCCTTGTTGCGCAGTTTTGGGGTCCCTGAGGTGGAGGATTCCTATCCAGAGAGTATTTTGCCCCCAGAAGTTGTGGTTGCTGCTCTGACATCTGACTTCACTCAACTCCTGACGGCCCTACAGATGTTCCCGAGGACCTCCTGGAAGGGAGGTTGTTCATTCCTAGTGCACTGCGTCTCCTTGTGCTGGAGGAGGTCCATTCATCTGCCCTGGCCGGCCATCTAGGGCACCAACTGACCCACAACAAATGGTTCTGAAACCGTACATCAGGTCATGCTCTTTCCCTGCAACACCACCCGCGAATGCTCCAGGTTACTACGCACCTTGTCCCACACCTCCTGCAAGTCCTGCACGAGCGTGTCTGCCGATGGATTGTTGGAAGTGTAGGGGAACGAGACAGAAAAACAGGGGTGGCACCCATAGTTGCAGAAGAAAGGAGAAACACCCGACACAGAACTAGTGTGATTGTTTATTGCAAACTCTGCCAGCGTCAAATAGTCAACCCAAAGATTCTGCTGGTCACTTACATACATTATGAGATATTGCACAAACTCCTGGTTCATACGTTCAGTCTGCCCATTGGTTTCAGGGTGAAAGGCAGAGGAGTAAGACAACCCGATTCCCAAGCACCTGCAGAAGGCCTGCCAGAATCGGGCAACGAATTGCACTCCTCAGTCAGAAACAATGTCTATCAGAACACCATGAAGACGCACAATCTCTTTAATAAATATGACGGCTAACTCTGGTGCTGAGGGAAGCTTCTTCAATGGTATGAAGTGGCCCATTTTAGAAAACCTGTCAACCACCACCAGAATAACTGAGCAGCCTTGAGACACGGGTAAATCCATAATAACGTCCATTGACAAATGGGATAACGGTCTATCTGGAACAGGAAGAGAGAGAAGCTGCCCCTTTAGGTTGCCTACGTACACTCTTTCCCCGGGCGCAAGTGGAGCATGACCTAACAAACTCCTTGACATCCCGAGACATCTGCGGCCACCAATACAGCCGGGAGCATAGTTCCAATGTACCTCGGTTCGTGGGGCCATTTTTAGTCACCAGAGTCATTAACCCCATGGCATTTGAGTTGTCTCTGCCAAACACGGGGAAAGTCCATAGGGTTTTCCACAAGTCGCTTCTTAAGAGATACATCCCTCCAGTGGTGGTTACTTTGTATGAGACAGTGCCCAACCCGTACACATTACTCGGACTGATACTGGGGAAAGCAACTCGCTTTACTGTGCTGGACTTGAAAGACATTTTCTTCACAGTCAGGCTGAAAGCCGACAGTCTTATTATCTTCCAATGGGAAGACCCAAGAACTGGAAAAAAGTGTTTGCCCCAGGGTTCAAGAACTCACCCACACTCTTTGAAAAAGCCCTAGCTACTGACCTAAGGAAACTCTCTCTCTCCCTTCCCAACCTGGTACTGTATTGCTACAATATGTGGAGGACCTCCTCATAACCGGATCTACCTCTGAACAATGTCTGCAGAACACTGAGACAGTGCTTTGTCATCTCTATAAAGCCGGATACAAAGTCTCAAGAAAGAAGGCACAGATCTGCCAAGCCAACTATCATATACCTGGGATTTCACATCTCACAATGTCAGCTTCCAGATTCTGCAGAATATGGATACCTGGCTTTGCTGAAATGGCCAAACCCCTTTATGAAGTCATGAAGGGAGGTGAAGATGCCGCCTTCTGCTGGGAGCAGGAACATACAAGGGCCTATGACAACATCAAGCAAACTCTCCTAAAAGCAGCCATACTGGCCTTGGCTAATCTGGAAAAACAATTTATTCTGTATGTTCATGAGAAGAAGGGACTGGCGATCGGTGTTCTCACCCAGATGATGGGATCATGACATCAAATTGTCACCCATCTCTCCAAACAACTTGACAATATGGCCATGGGATGGCCTCCCTGCCTGAGAGCACTAGCAGCAACAGTGGCCTTCGTTACGGAGGCTAACAAGCTTACCCTGAATCAAGATCTCAAAGAAAGGGGGAGGACAAGGTGGTACCTGATTCTGTCCTAACTCTGATGGATGCCAAAGGTCACCACTGGCTAACAAATGCTTGCATGACCAAGTACCAAAGCCTCCTATGTGAAAACCCAAGACTGAAGTTGGAAGTATGCACCACTCCAAATCCAGCGATCCTGTTGCCCACTAGAACTGGAACCCCTGATCATAACTGCTATCAGATGATGGATGAAGTCCATCTTGTGAACACCTCTTGAAGCTCCTGATGTCGAATAGTACACAGATGGTAGCAGCTTCATGGATGAAGGTATATGCTATGCTGGATATGCAGTGGTCACCTTACAGACTACTATAGAAACAGAACCGCTGCCCAAAGGAACTTCAGCTCAAAAGGCGAAATGTATTGCACTTATTAGAGCTCTACAGCTGGCAGCTGGGGTGAAAGTCAATATCTTCACTGATTCAAAGTATGCCTTCCTCACTCTCCATGTTCATAAGGCCCTGTACCAAGAAAAGGGTTTGATCACTTTAGTGGGTCAAGAAGTGAAGAATGTCCTCTCCTTCTGGAACTGTTAGAAGAGGCGTGGGTCATTCATTGTAAAGGAAATCAAAAGGGAGACTCACTTGTTGCACAGGGAAACAGAGAACCAGATGCTGATGATAAGTGAGTCCACCACTATGGAAAATCTAATCTAAGATGTGCTTCACATCCCAAGACTTACCAGGCGAGCACCAGAAAATGTGTCATTTGCGCTAAAAATAATCCTAGACAAAGTTCTCTAAAGACTCTAGGGATACAATCTTATGGAGCAGCTCTCTTCCAAGATGTACTAGTGGACTTTACTCAAATGCCTGCAGCTGACAGATAGACGTTTCTTCTGGTCTTTGTCTGCACTTACACGGAGTGGGTGGAGGTCTACCCCACTAGGACTGAAAAATCAACCGAAGTGGTCAGAGCGCTACTGAGAGACTTAACTCCAAGACATGACCTAACAATGTAAATTGAGTTAGACAATGGACCAGCCTTTGCTGCAGAGATTATACAAGATCTAGCCAGCTGTTTCAAGATTAAAAGGAAATTGTACTCTGCCTACAGACCTCAGAGCTCAGAAAAGGTTAAACGCATGAACCAGACTTTAAAAGCTTGCTTTAGAGTAGCTCTGTCAGAAGACTCACCTAAAATGGCCACAAGGCCTATCCATTGCCCTGCTCCAAATCAGATCTGCCCCAACAAAAGAACTGGTTATTCTCAGATTGAGATTATGTAGGGTAGGCCCAGCCTAGTAGTATTGGGTATTAGAGCAGACAACAAAATAGTGGGAGAGATGATAAATCACCAGCAGATGCTTGCCCTGGGTAAGACCATGGCAACCATCGCCAAAAGAGCAGGAGAAAGGTTACCTATTTGTTTGAATACTCCTGTGCAAAAGTTACCTATATGTCTGGATGCTAATATGTACTTCTTTTTTCTTCCAGCAAAAAAAGTCTGGGTGAAAGATTGGCACTAGAGGCCTCTCAAGCTAAGGTGAAAGGGTCCATACACTGTTATCCTATCTACCCCAACTGCTGTTAAAGTTGCTGAGATGGGACCTTAAATCCACCAGAGCAGAGTCAAAGTGGCCTACACTGATCGTGCCTGCTTACTACACCTGACGGATCCCCTGAAGTTCACCATAAAAACCTCCAGAAGTGTCTTGGACCAGACAAAGACCATGCCCCCTACTGGAAGCCGGGAAAGTGGGAACACATCTGCTGACAGTGTTTTCTTCACAGAGACAGTGTTTTCTTCAAAGAGATAGTGTTCACTACACTTTCCCTCAAACACACAGGAGAGGGGAGAGCTACAGCTGCAAGACAACAAGAAGATTGAAGAACCTACTAAAGACTGTGTTGGGAAGGGATTACATTACACAGGAAATTTGGACTTGTGCCAAGAATTGTGATAAATGTATACAAGAAGCGAGAATTTCTACACACATCACAAGAACATTAGTGTACCATACTTACTACACGGGTAAGGGGAGACAAGTAGGGGGTTGCACATACAACAAGACCACTTACTACATGTGTGAACAAGGTTCACACATCATATGATACAATCCAGTATATCCTTCCTCAAAACCATGGATAAACACTGATGGAGCATGGGGTACACAGACTACACTCAAGTCTATGTGAGTATAAACCCGTAAATTAGGATGATAGACTATAAGCAAGTGATAGCTATTAAAGGGAGGAAAAGGTGGTATGAGGATTTATAAGCTACTGTTTCTCTGTTATCAGCCTGAAGGCTGAAGCATATTATACATTGTTATTTTTATTCTACTGAATACTAATTTTAGCCTTATTAGCTTCCTTTCTCCTTGAAACATAGTTGTCTGTACATGTAGTCTGCTTTGCTGTGTATCTAATCTTTTCCTTTGTGATACTAGTTGTAGCTAAGATACACTGTGTAATCCGATAAAAAGAACCATGGAATTCACCCACTTACCCCCCTCCCTCCTTCTTTACTCACAGTTTCTACCCCCCCCCCTTCCTAAAATTGGCTAAAGTGAAAGTAAAAACATATTTCCGGGTCTTTGTGTAAAAAGATGAACCAACAAGTGTTAGCTTTTAATAAGCCTGCCTACTTGATATATAAACTGTCGCATGTGATGTAATAAGGCAATCAGAGATTTGCGAACACAGGGTTCCCTCTAACTAAATTGTGTTAACACAAATAAATCTGTGTTCACTTCCTTCGTTCCCGGTGTCTTGGCAGATGTCGCATCGTACATCAATTTGTGCTCGTGTCTGCACATAGTACTTACGTTTTACGTACGCAGGCCCCGTTAATATCTGTGCACAACACACCCCTGTCCTGATTTAAAAGACCCTTTAACCTAAAACAAGTCTAGATGTGTTATTTTTCCTGTGGTTTTGCGCAGCATATTGCGCACACATTTGGGCACCTTCTATAGACTTTAATGGGTCCCTTTGCTGTGAAATATAGCGCATGACCTATTTTTTGCAACCACAGGAAATGCGCACACACAGAAAGGAGATAAGAATGAACCCATTGAAATCAATAACTTCTATTCTCTGTGTTTTGCACATGCAATTTTTTGCTTCCGCAAAAATGTGTGCAAATACATCCATGTGAAGCCACTCATAAAGGTCCCCCACACAAGCGAGTGCATAATAAATTTGTTATATTAGGACCACAGCTAACTTTACAAATGGATGCAAAATATGAGATTATAATTATTATTATTGATTGGTGGCAGCGACATCTTTGCCCCTCCCCATACCCGGGTGACGGTCATTTCCCTGACTCAGCTGAAGTCCTTTTTTTCATTGTGCAGCAAGTTGTCACCAGTCTCCAAGTGCGGCTTTTATTCTAATTAAAAGCAATGATTTCCTTTAATTTAATTGAAGAACATTTAAGTGATGTTGCTGATTTGGTACAAACTAAACACTTTCAGTAGAGCAAAACCTGAGTGCGGACAAGACATTACCGAGAGACGCAGAAAGGCAACACATTTAACTGTTTCAGCATAAAAGGCCTGCGCTGCCCCTGGAAGATATAAACTAAAGGCATTGACACAAACATCACAGTTGGGACATTGCGCTGACAAAGAAAAAGATGTGTATATGTAAAAGGGAAGACATATTGGGGAGCTTTATTAATCCCTTACTTATTGCAGCCATTTTTCTTTCTTTTTTTTTTCGTTTTTGTTTCTCCCTCCCCAGTTCCAAAAAAATCCTAACATAGCTGTATGACGGCTTGTTTTTTGCTAAAGTAACATATGTACCTGAAAAATGTAAAAAAAATAAGATTCTCCTCAGTATACATTGTGAGAAGGTGACCGGCAAAGTGCTGGAGGGCAGATATATTTCGCCTAGGATGCTCTCCTATGAGGCTTTGGGGAGCGCTTGGGCAGATACGTGCCACCAAGCAGCCTGGGCTCGGTGGAGGAAGCCGGCAGTATAGTGTTAGTAGCATTAAGCTACTAACACGCTGTAGCAAGTAAGTGGCTCCAAGCCGCATAGTCCGGGCCGGCTTTTCCTGGAGTGATCAAAGCGAAGGGTGGGATGGTCACTCCCACGTACCAGGTGGGGCTGGTACCAGGCCTTATAAAGCCTGGGCCTACAGGGCCTAGAGAGAGCTGAGACCTCTGCAGGTCTGAGAGTCCTGGCTGGCTGTGTGCAGGAGCCATTTGTGTTACCAGTGTGTAGACAGGGACGCTCCATGTATAGTAAGTGCTCAGACGAGCAGGATTTACGTTATGTTTGCCTGATGTTAAGGCCTGTCGTTTGCCTTGTTTGCTTGGAAATAAACCCAGGCAAAGCCTGGACTAAAGACTTTATCGCAAGTGTCACTGTCTCTGACTGCTTATGCCCAGGTTGCTATCGATCCTAAACGCTAATCCCTCACAACATACACAGAAGAGCGTTAGATTCTCCTCAGTATATACACATAGAAGTGAGGTACATTCTCCTCTGTATACACACACACAGAGGGGCGTTAGATTCTCCTCAGTATACAAACAGAGGAGCATTAGATTTTCCTCAGTATACACACATAGAGGAGCATTAGATTCTCCTCAGTATACACACATAGAGGAGCATTAGATTCTCCTCAGTATACACATATAGAGGTAAGGTACAGTCTCCTCAGTACATACACATAGAGGAGCATTAGATTCTCCTCAGTATACACACATAGAGAAATGTTAGATTCTCCTCAGTGTATACACATAGAGGAGTGGTAGATTCGCCTCAGCATATACGCATAAAGGTGAGGTAGATTCTCCTCAGTATTCAAGTCATTTCCCTAGGCTTAATGGTTTCCGAGAAAACAACTATGTCATCTATCGCAGATTTTCCCAGTTCTTCATGCTTAGAATTGAATATTGAAGTTGCGACCCCCTTTACTTTTCCTATTAGGATGTGAAGAATGCTCGTGGAAAATGTAATGTTTGTGCAGTTCAGATGTGTGTTATTATTAAAATTACATATGGGGTCACTTACTTTCGCACTTAGAATTGAATAATTAAGTTGTAACCCCTTTACTTTTCCTATTTAGGACCTAAACAATGGTCATGCCAAATTTCAAGCTTGTGCAACACCAGGAAGTGAGAGAATTAGATTAGGTACATAACATTGGGGGTCACTTAGTTTTGCACTTAGAATTGAATAATCAAGTTGCGACCCCTTTACTTTTCCTATTTGCGACATAAAGAATTCTCATGCCAAATTTCATGTTTGTGCGACACAGGAAAGTTAGAGAATTAGTGGCGAGTCAGTCAGTGAGTCAGTGAGTGAGGGCTTTCATCTTTATGTATATAGATTAGTTACTGTGCAGATCTGTTTTGTCCATCGCCAGAGCCCAAGAAATTGTGTGTGAACTCTACATAAACAATTTAATGAAATATCAAAGAGGTAAGTAATTTCTATGTCTATTATAAGTATTATGTACACAATCTGTGTAAGGTGTGTTATGTCATTTACAGAAAGACTAAATGTTAATCATGACCTGCCCAAACAGAGTCCGCTCACATGGACCCCCATTTACATCTCGTGCACCACCAAATTTTTTTCTTGCTAACATGGACCTCCAGCAAGTCAAGTCACTTTGGGAACCACTGGTCTACACAAACCATGCATGGCGTTGGCTCAGCTCTCGGGCCCATGCCATGCATCCACCGCTGCTGTAGGGAGTTTATGTACACCCTTTGGTCTGACGGGGTTAAATACGGTCTTACATTTAGATAACATAATACTAGACAAGACAGCCAGAAGCTGCGCTAAATTTAACAAATGCTGTGAGATAGGTCAGGCCCATCTATTGGACAATATTTCTTATGCCACCACCCCTTTGTTGGCTTACTTTACACCAATGCTATGTCTCAAAATAATGGTGCACTGCATTAATAAATGTAGCGCTAGTTTTTTTCAGAATTTTAATGTATTTTGCTTAGCACCCTCATCCCACTTGATGATGTACCTGCTACATCCAGACAGAGAATGAATTGAAAGGTGGCCGTGCGTGGCTTTCTGCAATCACTCCCCTCCCATAGTACAGAATGCCATCTACATTGTGCTATTCCTCTGTTATTCCTCCTGGAAATCCCTAATTTAACAACTACATGTTACGATTCTCCTGCACACTGACTAGATATGCGTGTGCCTAGTTTTCATGCATAAAGCTCTGTATGGTGCTATTTTAATATTAGAAGAAAAATTCAACCCCCTCCTTTATTGTACACATTTCCCTTTAAGACCATTCTATGGAGATCAACACCCATAGACTGAAGAAAATGTAAAGAGGTCATCATCACCATTGCATCTCAGTAGTAAGTGAAGAGGTAGACCCCCCTCCCGGACCCCTGCAGATGCCCACAGTCAGTAAATGGCTACAAAGTAGCGATTTACATTGAACGCATGCTAGGAGGTAAACAAATTAGGATTCAATTAATTGTGTTTTCTTGTTAAAGCGTTGAACAATGACCTGAACGCTGGAAAATAAATAAGCAAGGGTGTATTTACAGGAGTCCTAAATCCACCTGCAGCAGTGCAAGGCTGGATAGCGCCTCCATGTGGCCAAAAGCATTGAGAGATTAACCTGAAAGCCCTGCTGGTTGTTGGAATTTTCATAACACAAAAACACATACTAAATTATTCATCGTTGTGATGTTTACTTGCTCTTGCGGTTTGTCGAACTAGGAAGAGACATTTGTAAACTGATTTGCAGTACAATTTCTGGCACTTCAACGGGCTCAGAGAAGGTAAAAGAAAGGGGGTCATTTAGGGATACAACAGATGAGGGTGTAGAATCTTTTCTTAGAGCTCTGCATTGTGCTGTTCCTCTATTATTCCTCCTGGAACTTGTCAATGGGGCATATTTGGCACTGTCTGATCATCGCTGATACTGACAGACTGTAGAGGGAAACACCCTATTGACAAGGCTAATGTTGACACCCAATTATCAATTTATTCATATATTTCCCGGAGGAATAACAGAGGGACAGTGCATTGCAAGGGTGAAAGAATGCTCCAGTACTGTTATTTAATGAGGAAAATAGTCATGTAAAGTGAACTGACAGCTCATCTTTAATGCAACCCCCTAGTCCCAGACAAATCAAGAGGGCCACACTGATTTTCCAGCTATATGATGCAAACTGTGCATCAGTAGTCTAAGTCACTACACACTGCTCTGATTGGCCAGCACCACTCACGTGAGCAACTCTGGCCAATCCAAGCAGAATGTCTGGTCTAAGACTTCCAATATACTGTACATTGTACAACAAGCAACCAGAAAAACAATGCAGCCATCTTCATTTGTCCAGGACCAGAAGGTAATCGGGTTCACAAAGTTTAACGCAGTACTGAGCTCCAACTTACGGAGGTGGCCCGTACAGCTTCTCCCCACCTGCAGCATGCCGATTGACAGCTCTCTCCCCTTTTGTGTACAAGGAGAGAGCTGTCACTCTATGTGCTGCGGGTGGGGAGAAGCCTGTGTGGCCCGCCTCCAAGACTCAAAGCTCAGCTTGGCCCCTAGTCAAACTTCATGAACTTGGTGACAGAATATCTTTAACCCCTTAAAGACGCAGACCTCTTTTTTTCTTTTCAATATTTGGTTTCTCACAATTTTGAAAAAAAAAAATCACAGCTCTTTTATTTTTCCATCGATATAGCTGCTGATGGCTTGTTTTTTGCGGGACAAGTTGTATTTTTCAATGGTACTATTTAGTGTACCATATAATAAACTGAAAAACAAAATCTAACAAATTTCTAAGTGGAATGGAAAGGAAATGCAATTTTGCCATCTTTAAGTGTGTTTTGTTTTTACAGCGTACAACATGTCATCTTCTGACCGCCATAGTTTTAAAAAAAAAAATTTCCATCCATGGTGTTGTGCGAGAACTCGTTTTTTTTGTGGGACAACCTGTGGTTTCTATTGGTACTATTTTTGAGTACACACAACTTTTTGATCTCATTTTTTTTTCTTAGAGATAAGGTGACCAAAAAAGCACAGCTCTGGCATTGTGCACTTCGCTTTTCTGACAAAATTCACCATTCGGAAGAAATAAAGCGTTATTTTGATGGAACAAACTTTTAGAGACACGACCATACCAAATAGGTTTTATTGCTTTTTTTTTGTTTTAGTTATTTATTTTAAATATGTAAAAAGGGTTTTTTTTTACTTTTAATTTTCTTTATTTTTTACAATAATAGAAAACTTTTTCACTTACTTTAACTTTTTTTTAAGTCACCTAAGGGAACTTGAATTTGCGATTAAACACTCATACAATTTAATGCAATAACAAAGTACTGCATTATACTGCATTCTAAAAGACAATCTATCAAGGCATTCAATCATGGCAGCCATGGGGGCCTTCAGAAGGCTGTGGGCTACCATGACAATCAAACAGCACCTTATGATCTTATTTCGAGGGGGCCGTTTGGGATCTCCGAACGCTGATCAGGGGATTTAAATGATGCTGTCAGAATTGACAGCGGCATTTAAAGGGTTAACAGCCAGGATCAGAATGAGCACTGTTCTAGGCTCTTGCGGGTAGGTGTCAGCTGTCAAAGACAGCTGACACCTGCCTTGTATGGAGCAGGATCGGCTCCCAAATCGCCCTCCATAGAAACCCTGCACCTGGAGGGCGTAACTGTACATCCTTTTGGATTAAAGGGTTAAGGATGCTCATATATTACAAATGTGACTCGGTAACAGAACGTTTCCTATCAGCTAGACAGTTGATGGGGTTCAGGACTTATTTGTACACTATGGACTAGTGCAGTTTTCCCTGCATTACAGTGGTCCTCGCCACCTGGCTGTGCAGTGAACTGCAGCCAACCCCATTCATTTAAGTTGCTGCGCATGAAAACCCTACAAAGACACAGAGCTGTGGCCATTTCATTCTCAGGATCGGTGGGGATCCCAGAGGTTAAACTCCCCCAATCATAAAGTGATGGTAAATCCTAGCAATATAGTTAATTACTTTACAGGTTGGAAAAGGGCAGTAATTAGAAAAGGCTGGGACGCATAGCAAAGTTTTAATTGGGGCCCCTCCTCCAGCATGAATATTGACCATGTCGATACCAGCTCTACACATGTGCTCTGCAGACCATATAAGTGATCACAGGTGACGTCCAATCGAACTGGAGTTGTTCACTTCTCCTGTCTTTTCCATCCAGTCCAGGCCACCATGATCACTAGTCTCTGTAGAGTTTGACATACATACATCTTTGGTTCCTTGTTTTTCCTACACCTTTCCTATGTTTTCCACACAATCTTCCCATCAATAGTGCCCCAGATAATAATAATACCACCCAAACAATAATGGTATCCCCTTTATGCCCCATGTAGACCCAATATAGTAAGTACTGTTTTCGTGGCCTTCACACAGTAAAAGTGCCTCCTTGTTCCATCAGTTAGTAATAATTCCTCTTTATAGCCCCGCTCAGTAATAATGATTTGTCGGACCCATAGCAACCACTATGGTTTCTGCGACAGTAGTAATGCCCCTGTGATAGGAATCACTCTTTTAAGATCTCTGCTTGCTGCCATTCAGTAGGAACCTTCATTATATTCTGTGGTGTGTGATCATCACATCGTCAGGAGAGACAATGAAACTTCCTATCATAAGGCTGCAAGCTTAGGTTTTGGAAATTAGGAATAGGGAAAGTACATAGGAAAACTGTGTGATGATTCATTATAGAAATAACCTTTTCTTGCTGAATCTAGCATCTTCCTTTTAAAGTTTGGCTGCAAATGTAACAGCGAACTTGGTTTTTTAACATCAAATAAGGGACAATAAAAAAGTAAAAAGCAGTAAGGTGCTACTGAGTGAGTCACTGGGAGTGTGATGCTGTATGGCATGAGTCACATTTCTATTACTAAGCCCTATAATCTGGCCAGCGACTATGCAGCTACAATTAATGTATTGCTCTCTGGGATAATGCCAGCGGTCTTTCCATGCCAAGTTTCTCCAAGGTGTTTGCTTTCTAAATACAGATGTTCATTTTATCCCAGTCATCCAGAAGGTACTGATTGTCAGAAGACCACCAGACACAGGCGACGTGCTGCATCCTCCTTGCGTGGTACTTCCTTGTATGGCATGAAGGACAATAAGAGACAAAGCCTCATGGAATCTGAGCGATAAATGGTTAATTGAGATGGATTGATGGTTGTGTATGGTCCCTTATGGCAAAGGGCTGTTGGTTCTCCTAATCTGTTTCTATTGAGGTCATTCCACGGTCAGCTGCCTACCACCTGGAAACTTCTGGAGGTTTCTGGTGAGGTTGGAGAATCCCCGCAGACAGGAGCTGATTGGTATACTGAAAATGGCGGGATTTAGCCAGCATACACGCCCTTGATGCAGGTGGCCCAGCAACAATGGCTGATTAGACGGCAGCAGCTGTTTCAAGAGTATAGCTGTTTATATAAGGAGGTGCTGGCTGACTGGGACCTCATTCTCTTCATCACCACAAGAATTATCCCACCCTCCCTATTGTTTTCCCTTTGTCGCGTGCAGTTTAAAGGGGGGACTGTTGCCCACCTCCTGCGGGCGGGCATAAATGCTGATTAAACTTGGTTATTTGGTGGGTAGACTCGAGTATTGAGGACTAAGGTTACATATTGATTTTAGGGTTATATTTATTCCTGTTATTAGATAACCCCGTTTAAATAAATGCTGCCCCTTTTGAATCCCAGACTACCCCTGACCCTAGTCTTTTCAGTACTACATCCAGCTTTTGCTCACTGTCTGTACTCAGACCAACGACAGAGGATGAAGTCTCCAGATTGCTCTCCTCTGCTCGCTCCACCACCTGCCCCGGCGACCCTCTTCCCTCACACCTCCTCCAGTCCCTCTCCCTGGTTGTCATCACCCACCTCACTACTATATTCAATCTTTCTCTGACCTCTGGCATTTTCACCTCCTCATTCAAACATCCTATCATATCCCCGCTGCTAAAGAAACCGACTCTTGACTCGTCCTATGCTGCCAACTACCGACCCATTTCAAACCTCCCCTTCATCTCCAAACTATTAGAATGCCTGGTCTACTCCTGCCTTATAAACTATCAGAAAATTCCCTTCTTGACTCCTACAGTCCGGTTTCTGCCTTTCACACTCGACAGAAACCGCCCTTACAAAAGTGTCAAATTACTTCCTAACAGCCAAATCGAGGGGTGACGACTGCCTGCTGATCTTCCTCAACATCTCTGCAGCGTTTGACACTGTAGAACACAATCTCCTCCTTAGTATGCTTCGCTCTAATGGCTAAAGGACACTAACGCTGCCTTCTGGTTCTCCTCCTACCTATCTGGCAGCTCCTTCAGTGTATCCTTTGCTGGCTCCACCTCCCCTTCTCTTCCCCTTGCTGTTGGTTTCCCCCAGGGCTCGGTCCTCGGCCCCCTCCTCTTCTCCATCTACATAGCCCCTATTGGACAGACCATCAGAAGTTTTGGCTTTCAGTACCATCTCTTTGCTGACGGCACCCAGTTATACACCTCTTCCCATGTCTGTACGCTGTCTCTAATACCATGTCCTCTCTCTTCCTAAAACTGAATCTTTCAAAAACTGACCTCCTGGTCATCGCCTCCTCCCTTCTCCTTTCCTCCTGCGCAACTAAGGAGAAGAAGTCAGGGGACGAGGGGAGAAAGATCCCACATGCGCACACACTGCCGTCAGTGTGTGCATCTGGCAGCGACATCACAGAGTGATTACCAGCCGGGGAGCGGCTGCACCCTGGCTGGTAATCACTTTAATGGTGACCAGACGTCCCAAAAGCGGCAAAAATGGTGGTCCTTGCGGAAAGAAGGACACTGGGTGCTAAAGTGGAACTGTCCCGCCTAAATTAGAACATCTGGTGTGGGTATGCTGCTACCTTGCTGCTTTTTGCACAAGCAGAGTGCAATATATATAGTTTTTTTTCTTAGGACTGTGTGGGGAAAGTCGGTAATTGGGGGTGGAATATTCCTAGAGCTTGTACTGTTAATGGCTCTCTATAATACATGGTCAGCCCAAGTCTATTTGGACTGAAACTTGTCGGCAACTCTCAACTCTGGCTCATAAAAGTCCCCAACCCCCAAAAGCAAGGGGTATTTTTCTAGGATCTTTATATGGTCTTACAGGGTACATAGACAGGGTTGAATGACCATAAAATGGAATGCTGCCCATAACAATAAAGACTCCATCCTCAAGAAACACGCATAAGGGTGCTAAGATATATCTGCTGTTTGTCAGAATCCTAACCAATGAGGTTTGCATTAAAGGGGTTGTCCAGCTCTAAAATAGGGATTCACTACTTAGTACAACCACTGATCAGCTGTGTCAGTATATGGAGTGGGAAGCACACAGCCCCGTACACAGTGAAGTAAATGGGAACTCTGCCTGCTATACAGTACCATGCTGGGCCACTGCTTCCGGCAAACATCAGCTTTGATGAAGACAGCACAAGCTGAACAGCTGAACGGAGGGGTCTTAAGAGGCAGAACCCCCACTGATCCGCTATTGATGATCTATCCTGACCTAGAACACAGTGCGGTATACAAGTATAGCACTGATTGGCAATATGCAGAGAATAGAATAGAACCCATTGATTTTAATGGGTTTGTTCACATAAGCGTATTTTGCACGCATATTTTGTTCACACAAATAAATACACAGAATGCTCTATTTTCCTGCGTATTTGCACAGCAAAAGAGCACATATTGAACTAATTGCAGTAATTGCCCGTTATAATAAATGTGACCATGGTTACATTTTTTTTTTGCACTCGCAAATGTGAACGATTTGAGCATGTAAAAAGTACAGTAAAACATGTACATGCGTGCAAATACGTAATGCCCATTGTGCAGATATGCTGCGCAAATGTGCTTACACATGCGTAACACCAGCTTGAGGGAAGCCAAGTCACACCATACATGTGCTGTATACACTTACTTGTACTCCTCATTGGCTGCAATTAACATAAAGGCTTCCATAGGTTTCCAGCATGAATAATTGTCCCCATTTCTAGAATCATCTGCCCAATGAGAGAAAAACTTGCATTGTTATACAAGTAACAAAACTGAAGAATAGATTTTGGTGCAGATTGTACACAGAAAGCACTCCATGGATTCCACTGGGAAAATCTGCAACATTTTCGCAACCAATAGAGCAATCCGTAACATTACTGTATACGGCTGGAGATTTTTTCTGTGATAAGTGAATGGGGTTTTTGAAAATAGTAAGTGTGAAACTCTTTTAAACAATTCATTTACTGCAAAATTTATATCCCAACAGCTGTCATACAAACCGGACTCACGTGTACCATTCACAATCATCTGCATGTACCGTTCAGAAAAGAAGCTCCACAGACCAGAACACGCATTCCCCAGAACAAGACTTCACGTACCTGCACTGTTTGGTTGCATGTCTGTGGTCTAAGATTCTACATCTTCACCTGCAGAAATCATCATTTTAAATAACATTACTGTACTGTACAAATATAAAACAGCTAAAAAGTAGAGTGACAACCAAAGCAGTCACTATTAGGGCTCATACCCACAACCGTGACGAGCTCCGCAAGCGGAATACTGCAGCAGAGTTCATCACAGCGCCCCCCCCCCCCCCCCAAAGACCCCATACTCACCTCTGGATCCGCTGTGTGAGTCCTGCATGACGCGTGGTCGCGCATGCGCAGATGACAGTGTCAGATGATGTGCCGGCGGTGGGCAGGGAAGCGTATTCACACTATACTTCCGCTGTGCTACAGCGGAAGTGCGGCAGAAATACGGCTGTGGGCATTAGCCCTTCTGCACAAGCGCCCGCTGGGGTGCTTGATAGATTACTTGTGCACTAGGGGGTTGTGTCATGAACCCTTGCACATATAATAAAGTATGAGGATGAGACCAAAATTATCCGCAATCTGAAGATTTAATTCTAATCAACTTTCAGAAATAACAAATACATTATTTTCCAACATAATCTCCCTGGTTTTCAGTACACTTTGTCCATCTGTCAACAAGCTTTTGTATTGAATCATTAAAAAATATTGTAGGCTGAGCTGTGAGCCACAAATACACCACTGTCTTCACCTCTTAATCAGATGTGAATCTTCATCCTCTTAGGGCTTCTTTCAGGGGACCAAACAGGTGGTAGTCCGATGGGACAAGATGAGAACCCGAGGATCCCAGGAAACTGCAAGGAGCAATTTTCCAGCTGATGGTTGACTTTTGACTTTTTTCTTGATCACTTATTGAGGGGGTTTACTCTTAGGCTCAAAAAACGGATCACTGCACGCTGCACTTTTTTCATGCGAATCACAAGTGGGGCTGACGTTTTTTCTCGCACTACAGTCACAAATTAACTGACATAACACGTTCAAACCCGCGCAGCAGTGACTGGGGGGACAATGACCTACAATGGAAAGCGCTGATAAGACAGTTTGGCCAACAGAAGTTTTAATATAACTGGAGTGCAGATAAGCTTTGACTCTCATACATGTACCACGTAGGGGATCCCTTATTTTGGCAACCCCCTCTATGTGCCAAAACAACTTACAACTTGTAGCGTCCGTGAGTCACATGTATAGCCATTTATTTGAACAGCCATCAAGTAAGGCTCTGTCCATCTATTGTCATTTCAATTATAAACAAAAATCATGACAATGCCGTTTGCATCACATGATGGACAGCAGCAGAGCCTGATGGTCTTCATTGACTTACGATGGTGTCCATCGAGCATTTTATGGGTTCTCAGTCATTTTGATGGGAAACATAGCGCTACTATTGCAATCCAAAACAAATCTTTGATGGCGCATGTGAATATTGTCTAATCCTGCATTTCCCCTGCAGCAACCACTTTTATTTTGTTAAGACCCTTTTAGATGGGATGAGTATCGGGCAAACTATGCCCGACACCCGGCCCCGCACATATTAGTATAATATGTGATAATGAAGGAGATCACAGCTCACCCTCATGATTGCAGAATTATTGTCTGTAGTCTGTATTTAGCTGAATATAGAATGTAATAGCACTGCCCTCTCAGCAGGCAGAAATGATACTAGCTCTACCTGCTCATGTGATGCTGCACTGATACATCATGGGATTGTTAGCAGCGCATAAAGAAAGTGAGCAGGGAGAAATCTCAACATCAAGATGGTGCCTCATAAGTATCAGGCAGGAGGCTACACCACATGGAAGTGACTGCAATATATAGAAGAGCCTTCCAGAGTGTGACAGGCAATCAGGTGAGGGGGTGGGTGTGGGGGTTTAGGGATGGAAAAATATGTTTTTCTTAGAGTGGTCCTTTAAATGGGTTTATTGAAGTAGAAATGAAGAAATGTAACACCCATATTGTCATTCTCAAAAAGTACTCAATATAATCCCTATTTCCATGAGGAATAGTTGAAGCTAACTGATTGCACATTAATCTATTGATTGGGAGTTAATGGAAATTATATACCCTGCTTTATAATCCTATAGAATATATTCAATATATACAGAACCTCTAATGCATAACCTGAACAAAGAAGACGGAGGAGGCAGTGAATTGAATTGGAAACTGATTTCAATCCACTAGTCATGTGATCGTCGATGGTAATCTCCTCAACAGTAGAGATTATAGTGACTTTTAGTATTACCTTTTGGGAGTTTATGCTTTTTATACCCATTGTATACATTTATTTACTTCATGATGAATTTATGATAATTTAATATTGTAAAATGTTTTATTATTTACTAATCATGGTCCTGTGTAGTTTATATGCTTTATTAAGTCAGTTCTCTCCTTTGTTTAGTCTGTTTATACATTGAATAGCTATAGTAAAAATTTTTACATAGTATTCAATGGGACCTGTCATCTTCTGATTGTCCACTAGATGGCAGCAGACTTTAATGATAGTCTGCATACAGAAATCTTTACCCTTGTGTTCTATTGCCCTAATGCCATTTTCTTTGAGAAGCCGCTCTGTCCCCTCACCCTTCTGAGTCACATGACCGGGTGGACTAACTTTCTGCAAACTTTTTGGTGGGGCTGCGTTCGTGGAGCAACATGGTACCTTGCACTATGGATTTCTATATACAGCTGTTTTGGGCCTATCTGTACATAAGAAAGAGATTCTACATTTCATTACTATGTAACAGACTTTTATACATTTCTGATTGTACTGTTTAACATGTTAGGGCCAATATAGACGTAACAATTATCGCTCAAAAGCCGTCTTTTGAACGATAACCGCTGCGTCTAAACGCCTGCACATTGTGCACTTTTCATGCACTGTTTGTTCATCGCTCACTTCTACTTTTCTAGAAATGAGCGATGACTCTTATCAGCGGCAGCGCTGATAAGATTCTCTCAGCTGTTTTCCCGCTGGCAATTCCCAGCGAGACACCAGCTTAAAAAGCACGGAGAAGAAAGGAGCTGTATACAGAAGACGGTGCGCCAGCTGTCTTCTGCATACCCCGCTCGGAGTGCTCAGTTGTATACCAGCTTAGTGCTCTGAGAACACAGCAGCTGTATACAGAAGACAGCGCTCCAGCTGTCTTCTGTAAACCCCACTCGGAGCTCTCAGCTGCATACCAGCTGAAAGCTCAGAGAAGAAAGGAGCTATATACAGAAGACAGCGCTCCAGCTGTCTTCTGCATACCCCGCTTGGAGCGCTCAGCTTTATACCAGGTGAACGCACAGAGAGCACAGCAGCTGTATAGAGAAGACACACTAATAGACTAATTAACTACTTGAGAATTTATGCAAAGTGAACGCTCAAAACTGTCACTCAAACTGCCATTTGAGCGAATTTTGAGTGATTATCTTGCCGTGTAATGCACACAAGGATTATCGTTTAAAAGATTGCTTTTGAGCGATAATCGTTGTGTCTAAATTGGCTTTAGGGACTTGATTAAATCATCATATTTGTGGTCAGCACTTTAGCAAAGGCAAGTAGGAAATGCCTTCCTTTCAGACGATATAGAGGGGTCCAGTTCATTGCCAGGACTACAGCACACATCACTCCTAGAACCTATGGACAATATATACAGCAGTGAGACAAAACTATAGGAAGTGGCATCACTTCTCTCTCCTCTCGTTCAATTGAGAATAATGTATTTATTTTTCTTCTTCTTAAGTTGCTACTGTCAATAGCACAGGTAATGTGGACTACTGATCGCAGCATGCACTTCTACCATCAGAAGGCCTATGACATCTCTATGGCCCCTCATGAAAACAGAGAATAGAAGAAACACACATTGTGTTCAAATCTGCTCACAATCTGTATTATTGTGCATGCAATTTATATCCTCTAACCTCCAACTGTACCGTACAGTGTGAGTTGACATTGGCATGGAGAACGCCATTATTTTACTCAGCATCAAAACTCTGTTGGTATGTTGTGATTTATTACATTACAGAAGCTCTGCCTTCAAGTAAAAACTGAGAGTTGGACAGTGAGAGGAAGCACTCTCCGGAGGGCGAGTATTTGCCCTATTTATCTTGGGTTTTTTTGCTTTTTCTTTACCATCTACAAAGAGCACTTTTAGGAGTGTCAATAAAAAAAGAAGTGGCTAAATGGCCTGGAGAAAAACTTTAGCCCCGGAGACATCTCAGATGTGCCAGGAGCCCCCATAATGCCAGAAGTCAAAGAAGACTGACATTACTGGACATATAGCAGCATCATGCCCTATATAAACACCATCCTGGAGGCTTGGCTTCCATCAAAGAACTGGGGTCATTGCTTACTACAAAAAATACCAAAATACACCAAAAAGTGATCCACCACCATCATCACCGCTAAATGCAAAAAAAAAAAAGAAAACCAAAAGCAGCCCGTATTAACACCAGAAGAACTGGGGCGATGATCAACACCAAAAGGTCATTCACCAGCATCACCACCACCAGCTGCAGTAAGGGAAGACCAAGAGGAGCCCACAATAACAAGGGAAGTGGTGCAGATCAACTTGCCAGTGTCTACATACGGACTGAAGGTTTTAAAACCGATGCCAGAACCAAAACTGCGAGCACTGGCAGCAAGAAGTCTGCAGTTATGCCCAAAGCCCAGGAAACCATCAGCCGGGAAGACGCTACCACCAAGTGCCACAGGTCACCGGATACAATTCCATCATGTATTAAGGGAACTGCAAAAAACATTCCAAGGGCTCTTTCCATGGGATCTTGAGAATTGCACACAGCTGAAAGTCTTACCAGCATTGCCGAAGAGACCCCAATTGAAAGAACGCAGGCTCGATGTCCGGACCCTGATTTATTAGAATGGGCTATTATAAAAGCATGCAAAAGTATTAAAACATTCTAAAAACATCAAAAAGCACAATACAAACTGCTGACAGCAATGACATACAGGGTGTCTGGCAATGACTTAAAGTGTCTATGCCACTAAATACAGATTACCTATCCACCACCCAGAACCCCTGGCGATCAGTTGTTCATCCAGGTCACTGTTATACTGTGCAGATCTGCCTTGTTGCCAGAATTAAACTGTGCTGTACATTTTCCAGTGGTCAAGGTTGATATTGCAGGCTGAGTCCAGTTCGCTTCACTGAGCTGTGTGCTTCTGGCAACATGGAAGTTCTCTATACATTAGAATGACAGCCCCGGGGAACAGCCGATTGTGGGGGTCTTGAGTGGCAAACCTTGTGATCTGCTGTTAATTACCTCTCCTGAGGTCATTAATTAGAAGTAGGGAAACCCTTTTAAGGCCTGCTTACATGGACCAATAGAATGCTAAATTACCAAGTCATTGCCTCTAGTAAATATGGCAGCGATTAGCTGTATAGGGCCGAACAAGCGTATTAACAATCAATCATCCCCACGCAGGCGATCCGCTGCTATTTGAGAATTGCAATAAACAAGTGGCATGCTTTGTCGATCCCAACTTGTTGTAACAGGTTAATTCTGTTATATAGCCGAGCGCTCCCAGCAGAGGATGCAGAAGACAAGCGGGGTGATTGCCATAGCTTTCAGTGTGAATCAATAGTGCTAATACGCTGCAGTACAGAAGCAGAGTGTTATCTGAATGATCATAAGATCACAGGTTAAGGTACCCTAAAGGGGCATAAGAAAAAAAAATTAGTTAAAGCAAAAGTCGTGATAAAAATTATTTTTGCACACTTTTCCTATTTTTGCTTATTAAAAATATATTTTAAAAGCTATATGTTTTGTATCACCCGCATCCATAATGACCCATGCACACAATGACAAACTCTAAAACAAGCTGGGAAAAAATGTGAAAAATAAAAAAATATATATATAATTTTGGTATTTTCGTAGTTGTACTAACCCACAAAATAAACTTATGTTGTTCATGCCCCATTGTAAAAGCCTAAAAAAGTGCTAAAATTGCTGTGCGCTTTCACTATGCTCCCTCGACAATTAATAAAAGTTCTAACATACATGACATGTGCCACAAAAATCGTACCAATAAAAAGTATAACTCGACACACAACAAACAAACACTCATACGGCCATGTCAATGGAAAAATAAAAAAGTTATGGGCTCTAAAAGCATCTGAAAGCGGAGATGAAAAATGCTGCATCCTTAGGGCTTATTCACACAAGCGTATACACTACCATCTGAGCCGTCTCCCCCTTCCCTCTCCCTCGCCAGCTCTCTGCCTCTCTCCTCCCGACCAGTTGTTTGCAATGGGAAGGAAGGGGGCGGAGCTAAGCTTTCGCCCCTCCTGCCACTTGTCTGCAGCCAGCAATGGAAGGGGGCAGGATGGGCACCCTGTTCTGCCCCCTCCCATTGCAAACAGCCAGAGGGGAGGAGAGAGGCAGAGAGACGGCAAGTTGGAGGGAAGGGCAGACAGTTCAGATGGTAGCGTATATGGGCTGGTCATGAAAACGGCGGTGGATATACGCTTGGGTGAATAAGCCCTTAAGGGTTGTATGTAAAAAAATTAGACTTGTACAGTTGCATACTGAAACTTCCATTTAACTTTCACACAGCTGAAAAACTCATGTGAGATCTTGCACAAATATGAACCCCATTATTTTCAATGGAGTCATATTTCTTGGCATTCCTCGGAATGCATCGCCCATTGATTTCAAAGGGACCTTTAAAGCATCAGATAGCTCTTGCATGGCATCCGATGTGCATGCAAGTGCAATGCGGGGTACACTTCCGATCCTCTATCGCAAAATGAATTGGAACTTCACAAATGCAATGCCAAGAGTTTTTGCCTGAAAAACGCCTTGCTTCCGTGGGTAAATCGCACATTCACGAGCGCAATATCACGCTCGACCGCGAGTAGGTAGCATTAACAGGAAGGAGAAAGACGTGAGTCATATTTGCTATGACCACTAGAGGGCAGCAGATCTCTTCTTTTTTCCTGCTCTTAACAGATTTGAAAAGCATCAGAGGCAGCTAAGCAGGCCAACAGTGTGATTTATACCACAAGAGCAGTTTGCTAAAAAAGAATTAGTGCCGGGCTGCTTAATAAGACCTCTGTCACAGTAGCATTTTTACATCTGTTTGCAGTCTGATTTAAAAAGACTTACTAGACTCAGACAGCATTTGGCCCCATATTAGTCAACGTGACAAGTTGCACATCAGTTTTTTGTACACAGATTTACAGATCATAAGAAAAAACGCGAGGCTTCCACTATTCTGCTGTAATTTGCAGATGAGATCCGCCCATTCAAGTCAATGCGGATACAAAAATCCAGACATTACTCGCATACCATCCGTGTGTTTTTATTAAGACATGAAGAAAAAAACGAAATGGGCTGATTTCAGTTTGCAGATGTGAATAAGTCCTTTCTTAACCCCTTAATGACCAAGACTGTTTGTAACTTAATGACCAGGCCAAAATTTGGAAATCTAACATGTGTCACTTTAACATCAAATATACTCAAGTATTAGCCGACCCGAGTATAAGCCGAGTCAGTAAGTTTTACCACAAAAAAAACTGGTAAAAAACGTATTGACTCGAGTATAAGCCTAGCTATACTCGAGTATATAGTAGGTAAAAAAAAAAAAGCAATACTCATCTATCAGCCGGCATCTGTGTCCCCGGCGCGATGCTGTCCCCGGAAGTGTGGCCAGCTAGTGCAGTCTTCTCCCTGCTGTCTTCTCCCTGGCTTGCTTATGAAATCCCTGCCATCAGCGCCGTGACTGGATTGAGCGTCGGCAATCACAGCCAGCGCTCGATAAACCAATCACAGCCATTCAGTGATATTATTCTGAATGGTTGTGATTGGTTTATCGAGCGTTGGCTGTGATTGGCAGGCGCTCGATCCAATTACAGCGCTGACGGCGGGGATTTCAAAAGTAAGCCAGGGAGAAGACTGCAGCAGCTGGCCGCACCTCCAGGGACAGTGTCGTGCCGGGGACACAGACACCGGCTGAGAGGTGAGTATTGAGTTTTTAATTATTTTTTTTTACCTCACTCGAGTATAAGCCGAGGGGGGCTTTTTCAGCACATTTTTTTGTGCTGAAAAACTCGGCTTATACTCCAGTATATACGGTAACTCCATTAAGGTTTTGCATATCCGAGTAATTCTGACCAAAATTGTACTTCATTTAGGTGGTAAAAATTGACTGATAGAATTTGTGTATATTTATTAAAAGCACCAAAATTGGGAACTTTTGAAAACATTGTCATTTTTTCACATTGCATCTTCTTCCCGATTCCCAGCACTTGTCTTCAGGTCTACTCTTCAGGCATCTCTTCCTGGCCGGGGATTTGGAAATCCCTGCCTACAGGAAGCGCTACCTCTGATAGGCTAAGCACCAGCACTCGATGAATCAATCCATTGACTGTGATAGCTTCATCAAGTACTGGCTCTGAATGGCTGAGCGCCGAGACGCTCAGCCAATCAGAGGCAGCTCTTCCTGGAGGCGGGGATTTTCCAGTCCCTGACCAAAAGAGATTCCTGAAGACAACTGCCGGGGATCGGGGAGAAGACGCGGCAGAGCTGACAGCGCTTCCTAGGTAATGTATGTGTTTTTTTGTATTTTTGATGCAGCTGGGGCTAATTTTAGGGCTTTTACAATAGGATTTCTTGCTGTAAAAGCTGCATCGCACCGCACAAAAACCGTGTTTTCATGCAGTGTGATACAACACATAGTAAGGGTTCATAGGGAAACATGGGCTACAAAACATAGATAATCGCAGCTGTATAGAGCATTTTGTAGTCTTGTAATTTTGCAGGCTACAAAACATCGCTCATGTGGAAGAACCCATAGGAAAGCATGGGCTCTACATACATGCAATTTGTAACACTGTCGTATTACGACAAAATTGTATGTGTAGAAGCGGCCTAAAGGTGATTTAGGCCCCATTGCACACTTGTAGAGCCCTTGAGCTGCCAAAATGATAGAGACCCCCACAAATGACCCCATTTTGAAAACTAGACCTCTTAACGAATTCATCTAGATATGTACTTTATATTTTGACACCACCGTTTTTGAATGAATCTAAGCAAAGCAGAAGGAAAAAAATTACGATTTTTATTTTTTTGGCAAATATGTCGTTTTAAAAACTTTTTTTTTTTTACAGCACACATATAAATGAAGACTTTCACCCCAAAATGGATCCCCCCGTTTGTCCCGTAATCAGAAACATACTCATTGTAGCCCTAATCTACTTACAGGACACGTGGCTAGGCCTATAATGGAGGGAACACCCATTGGATTTCAGGGCACAACCGAATAAATTCCAGGCCCCATTGCTCACTTGTGCAGAAAAAAAAATTCCCTAGAAATAATCCCCCCTTCCCTATTTGGCATTCCCTAAATCTTAGATAAAAGTAATAACGTAAACTGTGTGGTTTGTCTGAAAACAGAGGTAATTACAGAGTCCCGGTTGGAATCGGCGCACGGGCAATAAAAACGGGTATCCCTCCTCCTCCCATGCTTGCTGCAAACCCAATACTTTTTTGGGGGGTATTTCTTGACCTCTGGCAGGGATGGGGTGTAAAAAGTGGCGCTCTGGGAGGCTTCCTAAGCTTGCTGAAGTGCGGCGGTCTCACACAGAAGGCGCTCAACAAACTGCCCCTGAAACTGGAGGAAGGCAAACGTTCCCGGAGACTTCTTGTAAATGACGTATTACAGGTAGCGATCTGAATATTGTATAATGGCGATCACGTGATCGTAGACCGCTCACCGCGGCCCTCAGTCAGTGTTCCAGGCTTTCCTTTTAGTAGCCAGGAGATTTTAAATTTCCCACACCCTCCCCAGCTTCCGCGCTTGTGTCCACCATTTTGCCGATGGGCGCATGTGCCAACACATGTGCCCCCGGTGACATTTCCCTGCGCTCCGCTGCCTTTGGTAGCGGAGAGCAGAGAATCTTCAAATTTA
Source organism: Eleutherodactylus coqui (assembly GCF_035609145.1). Classification (NCBI taxonomy): domain Eukaryota; kingdom Metazoa; phylum Chordata; class Amphibia; order Anura; family Eleutherodactylidae; genus Eleutherodactylus; species Eleutherodactylus coqui. The sequence goes on from NC_089845.1 coordinate 99,872,843, forward strand.
CCGGGTGCCTTCCTGCTATTGCGCTTGCACCCACCATTTTGCCGGTGGGCGCAAGCGCAGTACATGGAGACGGGACGCTGGGAACGAAGATAGCGGCGGGGTACTGCAGAAGGCTTGTGTGCACAATATGCAGAAAATAGAACCCATTGATTTCAATGGGTTTGTGCACAAGCACTTATTTTGCATGTGCAATTGCGTGATGGAAAAAAATGCAGCAAGCAAGTCCAGCGTGTTCACGCTCTGCATTCACCTGTGCAGATTGTGGAATACTTTCACTAATTGTAGACATTTCATACACAGAACCAGACATTTCCTAACCCTTATCACAGGAGGGTTCTGTGTCAGTACCATTAGAAAACATTTCCTGCAATGCATTTTTATCAGTAACATTTTTACCAGTCTAGGGGCGTCCTTCCCTGTCAGACTTGTGGCTGTACCACAGCCTAGTCTGCCACAGACCTCAAGCTTTCAGCCTTCTCCCGGCTTCTCTCCCAGAGAGTAGTTCCAGCAGCAGCATTGTGGCTCAGTGTGTCTGGAGCTTTTATCTCCTGCAGACAAACTGATACAGCTGTCCCTGCTGATTAGCACACAGAACTCCTGTAGGCCATTGCTATGAAGGCGCAGCCCCCCTGTTCTCCAGCGGAGAATCATAGCGATTCTCCGCTCGTGTTTAATAAATCATGGCATGTTGCGAATTTGTGCGGTCCTTGGCTGTGACGCTTCCATTGACTTCAATGGAAGCATTTTATCGCAATGAATTCGCAATTGCCATTGCGAGTTCATCCCATTTTGCTGTGCTCTCTGCTCAGCCATTGCTAGGAGATGGGCTGTAGGCGGGGAGTAGGCGGTCTCAAAACTACAGAAAAAGAAACTGAAATCATATTTCTGGAGAAGAGCAAGCATGGTTGACGTACCCAAGCTGATTACACTCATGCAAGATTTCCCAGCAATCTGGGATACAAACTGTGCGGCATATGCTGATAAGAATCTGAATGAGCGTGCCGAGGAGGACTTGTCAGCACAGGTATACCGGACGGTGTGGACTTCTGCAGACGTCGACCACAAAACAAACTTGCGGAAGTATATTTTCCGCCTAAATTGCTACGCATTTTGTGCTGTATTTGGACTGTACTAACTTTTTTTCTCATTTTTTTTTTTTTTTGGCAGTTTTGGATATTGAGAAAAAGTGGTGTTCAACCAAGGATACTTTCCAAAAGGAGTATACTGTGAAGCCCCGTAGTGAAGCTGGCGGCAAGCCAAAGGAGCCGTACATCTACAAGGAACAACTTATGTACTTGGCCCTCACCATGGGAACACAACGGTAAGTATATTCGCGCAGCAGATTTTAGACTCTCTCTCTCTCTCTCTCTCTCTCTCTCTCTCTCTCTCTATGTATATATATATATATATATATATATATATATATAAATTCCCTTTGTTATTTATATTGTAGAGTAGTTTGGGATGCAGTTTTGAGTAGCCCTGCTCCCAATCATATTTTTTTCCCTTGCTTGCAAATAGCAGATTTGCGCCGTGCACAGGCAGGTTTGCTACTTTGAAGTTTAGTGCATACTTTGCATCCACTGTTAATTCCCTGTACATTAACCCCTTATACTGATGCAACTTTTTGTAATTTTTGCCTTTTTCGTTTTTTTCCTTCTCCCTTGTAAAAATCGTTACTGCTTTATATTCATTAATATAGCTGCATCAGGGCTTGTTTTTTGCAGGATGATTTGCCTTTTCCAATGTTTCTATGTACCATATAATATACAGAAAAATATTTTAAAAAATTGTAAGTGGAGAGAAATGCAAAAAAAAAAAACATTCCTCCTTATTTCAGGCCTTATTTTTCTACGGCACACAAACTTTGAGTGATAATCGTTGTGTCATTTACAGTGCAAGGTGATTGCTCGAACGTTAATCAATCACCTTGTGCTCCAAGCGGAGTATGCAGATGACAAGCGGGGTGTCCCCGCTTGGCTTCTGCATCCAGCTGTTCTCTGTTCAGAGGGCCCAGGTGTTATAAAGCCGGATGGTACGAGCGGGGTAAGCAGAACACAGCTGGACCTCTGTGTTCTTCATACCCAGCCTGTTATCAGGGAGCGGGATACAGCTGAAAAAATAATATCAGCTGTATCCCGCTGTGAATTCCTGATAACTAATCGCTGATCATTCAGCATGCTGAAAGATCCGCAAACAGCGACGGCTTAACGAAAACTGCATGATGTCAGTGCAGTTAAGTTCAACAATTATCGCTTAAAAGATGGCTTTAGGCGATTTTTGAGCGAAAATCGTGTCTATCAGCCTTTAGAAGCCACCCCACGGGAATAGCTTGATAGGCATACTGTCATGACAGCCATGTCGCCTTTCAGAATCCTCCTGGCTGCCATGACACCTGCACGGCTTCCCCAATCTCATTGCGGTGTGCCATACAGATTTAAATGCCGGTTTCAGAATTCCAAGTGAAATTTAAAGTGTTTTTTTGGCCTGTTCGCCCGTGTCAGACCTGTTGGCTGCGGGTGAGAGATGTAATAAGCAGTTGACAGCCGCGATGTATGGAGGGAGATTGCAGCGCTTTCTCCCTCCATACACAGCCTGCTACGGCAGCGCAGAAAAACACTATGTAGCTGTGAGTAGTGGTTAATATCTGCTGGACTGCACTGCAGATAAGGATTTTTCCACAGCACAACTCTGTTCACTGTGACCAATCACATTTGGTGCTGATGTGCAATTAGCATATTTGCGCTATACAAATATCCATACGCACAGCGAAGTCCAGCAGATATTAATGTCGCATACAGTGCTGTAACACTGGACGCGCTGTATGTCCTGGCCTGCACCTTGCCTACAGACATTCATGTGCTATTAGCAGATTTGCGCAGTGCAGATATGCGTACCAACAGTAAAGTTCATTGCATAATAACGTCATATTTAGTGTCGTAACACTGGATGCCATGTACCAGCTAGACGGCACTGTGGTAAAGGAGCTTTGCACATCTGTAAACTGCACGGGACAAGTGTGCTTTGCAATACAGTTGCACAGACGGATTGTACACGAGTATGACTGAAGAATTGATGTGCGACCAAACTTATTGCAAACATACAGCGCTGGGCAGTTTTGTGATGTGTCCATTACTAAAGATTTGTGCTGCGCAAATGTGGTATGTGACCACATTTCCAACAATATTTTGCCTTTGTTTGAAGTACGTAATTTTAATTCCAGGTGTGTGTGTAGGTCTATGACAAGTCTGCTTGATTAATGGATGAAATAAAAGTAGTACAAGTATACTCAGTTATGCTATTAGGCAATATTGAGACACAAGCTAAGTGGAGATAAGAGTTTGCAGGTCAGCCAACTCATACTTCTATTGAGATTGTGACTCAGTCTATATCCCCACACCCAACTTGTATAGCCTGTCTGTGGGCAGTTTGTCAGCAGTCCTTGAAAAAACAAGTTGAGGCAATGTTCTGTCAATTCTTTCAAACTGTAGGAGGAACTTTATTTCAATTGATTCCATTTTTTTTTAAATTTCAAATAGAACTTCTGACGCCTGGTAATCAACAGGTACTGATTTGGAAGTGGAGCCTGCTGAGCCACCAACAGTAGAATCGGATTCAGCAGAAAGTGCGAGCACAAGCTAAGCTGCACGGGAGCAGCGGTGCTGGTCGTGCCTCCCCGTAAGAGGGGGAGGCCTATGGCTCCGGAATCGACCAGTGTAGCAGTGGAGATGCAGAGGTAGGTAGTCATACTGCTGCAAATCCAGGCTGCCGCAAGGGATCCTTGCTACAGCTTTGGCCAGCAAGTTGCCTAACTTATGAGAGAAGTCCCCCTGGAAAGGAAATTGGCGACACAAGACTATATGCTGTACGTTCTGCGTAAAGCAATACCACCAAGTTGCCCATCAAAACTGCAGTGCCTCCTGGAAAATTTTTGTCACAGGGAGGCCCATTTGGACCTCGAAAGGGCAAATCCACAACCACGTCGACCCGCTGCTTACCCCCGCCGCCCCTCTGAGCCTGCTTAGACCAGTAAGCAGTTACTCGAGAAGAGCGATGCTCGCTCCAGTAACTGCGTTATCCGAGCGTGCTCACTCATCTCTATTTAGCACAGTTTGCTTTAAAAAGTTTGTTGTAATATCACTGTAAATATTTGGTATTGAAGAACACCCAAATGCAGAGAAGCCCAATCTGCTTTTTTTTTGTACATTGAAAAGTTAATTTATTGCGTATTTATTTTTATAAAAATTGGTAAATTTTAAAATTTTTTCTAATTTTTTATATTAATAAAAATTTGTAATTTTACACTTGCTGTGTGTCACTTTAATATGCACCACACCCATTACACTGATGGAATGTCAGCCCCAAAATGGCTGACACTCTTTGCCTGTAATCCGAATAGGTCCATTACACATGCGGAATGTCAGCCTAAAAAAGTCTGACACTCTTCCCGTGTAAATCTACTAAGTCCATTACACGGGCGGAATGTCAGCCCCTAATTGGCTGACACTCTTCCTGTGTAATGTGACTAAGGTCCCTTACACTGGCAGATTGTCAGCCCCAAAATGGCTGACACTCTTCTGTTGTAATGCGTCACAGGGCCATTACACGGGCTGAATGTAAGGGCTACAATGGCTGACAAAAAAAAAGAAACGTATGAATAGAAGACAGTAGACATGTTTTTCAAGTAAAAAAGTATTATATTTATTTTCTAAAGCTAACAGTAATGAGGTATTAGTCTATAATATGGCCGAATCTAGCAAATGCACATTCACATGCGGCCAATCCGCCATATTATATTAGCCTGCAACCCGCAACAAGGGTCCTCATTCTCTTGCGAGAACCTAACTAAAAAAAAACAAAGAAAAAAAACCCTATCTAAAAAAAATTTGGTCGCCAGCAAAAAAGTATCAAAACCCGGTTTAGAAACTCCTACAACTCAGGCTTCATGTATAGAGGCCGGTTGCCACGGCACTTCACCTTGAGGGGTCATGAACTAGTCCGCGAACTGGCCTCTAACACAAAGTCCAGAAAGAGCAGGTGTATTTGTTTAGTTTTGATCGACGCCTGCGAGGTCACTGGCAGTGGATCAATCCCAAGAGACCAACCGGCTTTAACTACCGAGCACGTGGCTTTGGGTTCCATTTAAATTGTGCCCAGCAACATTCACCATTTGCTGGTAAGTATTCCAAACGCACATTCACTGAAATGCAGAGCACGCGTAAGTCGGTAATTGAAGACTCGGCGTCTGGTGTCCAACCCTCTGCGTGGAACCCTCATCCACGACAATTACGAATGGGGTTGTTGGACCTGGAGATCCAGGAAGCAACTGTGGTTCTGGCAGGGCCAGCTGGTTGGCAAGAAGCCGCTGACCCATTCTGGAAGCCCTGAAGATGTGAGCATAGGCCCCAATGTCAACCACTACAAATCGATAGTCGCTGTCGGCTAATGCCAAATGGACTACCGAACAATACTGTTTGTAGTTAAAGTATCAGGACCCTGAGTGCGGCGGCTTCTTCACACAGATGTGCTTACCATCCAGGGCCCCAATGCAGTTTGGAAACTGCGAGACTGCCTCAAATCCAGCAGCGATCGTCTTCCTCTGTTCAACGGAGGGCGGCACCATGAAGGAGGCCTTCAGACGCACCCAGATGAGGCTGCAGGTCACCCTGACGATCCGGCTGATGGTAACTTGGCCAATCAGGAACTCAAACATTAGGGATGTGAAAGAGTTTCCGGTGGCAAGGAATCTGGAAAGAAAACACCGAAAAAATATATATATTACACATTCAGATAGCACAGAAATAGGTAAAAGAAAATGTTAGGCTGCCTAGTGATATTCCGCCTCGGCCGTGGACGGGGGGCCTAAAGAGAGAAGTGGAGGAAGGAACAGGCATATATATTTGGACAGTAAAAAGAAAAATAGAAAAGCCATCTAAGCAACATAGGTAATGTTAGCGATAAACTCCTTGGTAGGGAAAAGAAGAACCCAGGAAACGTACAGTAATAGGAAACCAGATTTGGGGGGTGGGGGGGGGTGGAGAGAGAATATTGGAACACACAGAGAGAATGTAAAAAAGATGTACCGCATGTTTAAGCCACATAGAATATGAGAACACTGATAAGAAATGTTATATAACAATACACAAACAAAATGAAAAAGCAAGAAAGAAACTGATATCAAAACGTGCATGCAGACACCGGTATAAACTTACTGCAGCAAACGCTCCTTGGGTGATATGCAGCGTCTCATATTGGTATCGAAAAACGTGAGTCCGAGCCGCAACAGATCTAGCAGTTGGTCAAACGCTTCGACGGACATGCGTGTGAAGGCTGCAAATTTTTCAGGGCTGGCACGCAGATCGCCATACAGGGTGTGAAAGTGACCCTTTGATAGCCGCTGAGAAATAAGGGGGTGCACCCAGTACCTCCTCCGTTTTTTGGGTGGTTGTTCCTCCTCAATAGCTCTTTGTGCCAAAATAGGAAAAATGCGATTCCGCAATAAATCACAATTACATTTTTCTGAAAAACGCTGCCCTTCCACAGCGGAAAAAAGCTTGCAAAAAACGCAACGCTCGTGGACAGGCAGCCTAAGGCCCCCTGTCCAGGGGCGTTGCGAAGTCCCGCGGCGAATCTCCGCCGTGGGAGCCACCGCCAGGGAGCAGGAGCCGGCAGACGAATATCCGCCAGTCAGCCTATCTGACAGATAGGCTGACTGCGGAGAATCACGGCAATTCACAGCATGCTGCGAATTGCTGGCCACCAGTGGAGAATTGCAATGATTCTCTGCTCGTGGACACGGGGCCGGCGCTTTCCATAACAACGCTATGGAAAGCTTCAGACAGCGTGATTCGCAGTTGATTTACCGCCGGCGAAATCACGTCCGTGGGCAGGGGGCCTAAGGCAATCTTTGAGCCATCATTTTCTAGGAGATGCATCATCCATTCCACGTGGTTTACATCACCAGTGCTGACCACTCCACGATCCATGGAACTTGTATACTTATTACATCGTCATAGTGCCTCCAAAGCAAGGGAGAGATGCTGCCAAATGAATTAACAAATTCAGGTGACAAGATACTACTAACTATTCTCACTTTCAAATCCCAAATCCACTACCTCCACTGGAACAATACTGGATATCAATCTTGACATGCAAAAGGTCCGCGCTGCTATATAACAATACCAATCAGCACTAACTATCGCATAGAGGAAATTGAAATAGGTATCTTCCTACAGTGGCAAGATGTCCAGCACATGCATGATTGTGTCTCAGAAGTTGAAAAATGGGTAATTGATCTTGAGGACAAGCAGCTTCTTATACAAGCTAACCTAACAGCTGTGTCCATATATGTCGAAAAACTTCTGGTTGAACCAAAAAAATGGGCTACAGAAATGCAATCTCCATTTATTAGTTCACTAAAACAGGCAAAAAGCTCATTCCCTGCTAGGTTTCTTGAAGATTTGCTAATTCCAATGACAGAGACTAATCCTCCGTAAACCATCCCCACCAGGGTCACCATCTAGGTTGTTTATTATAAAATTCCTCAACTATCTGAATAGATATGTCATCCCTGAGTCTCAGGAAGGGACTAGGGTCAACTCCAATGTGACAATGCTCATCCAGCTGTTACCATATTTCTCTCTTTAGCTACAGAGTAAACAATTTCAATTCACCAGTGTTGAGAAATGCCTACAGGAAGAACTCTTATGTTATATTTGAATTGTTGACATTGGCAAGACACAATTCTTCAACACTCCAGAAGAAGTCTCCTGTTGGCTAGAACTAGATTTGTTTCTTTTCCATGGTTCTTGCTCTCAGAACCTTGGGATGGACTGATCTCATGTGGAATGATGAGACTGTACCTGTCCGGAGAACTGTGCATATCCTTTTATCTGTATTACTATTCAAGTAGGTTAAGACCCTCCAGACTCCAGTGCTTTACTGCCTTCATAATAAGTATTTATTGTTTATTTCTTTGTTTGCCATCACAGGTTGGGGTTGTGGTGCAGGATGGGGGTCTTTCAATGAACACGTCCTTCCGTGCTGTCATGAAATTTTATTGCAATGATGTTTCCACCATTTGATTTCTCCCTTCTCATGTGCTTTCTCACTAGTTCCTGTGGTAAGCCTTTTCCGTTTGTATTCAGATGGTTCCATAAGCCCTCATATCAGCGGCATGTGGGTGTTTCTACAAGTGGACACTGGTGTAGTAGTAACCCTTAATGACTAGATGCCACATCAAGTCTTAGACCATTTTACTGAAGGTTTATTTGTCACTGGGATATCCTGAGGGGTTAACTTCATGGTCTTTGCCTTCAAAAATTCTGAGGGCAGAGGTATACCCTGTACCGCTCTTACACAGTTTGTAAATTTTAGCCTCTGTATTTTGCTTTCTTTGAACTGACGGAATGAGAGTCTGCCCTTAAAACATGAGCAATTCATCCAACACTATATTTTTTTCAGGACTATATACAGACAAAAATAACTCCTCCAAAGTGCTGGGCCTCATTTTATGTAGGTGCAACGTCTGAGGAGCAGGCCCACAGCCGAGAAAACAGCAGGGTAGAGAAAGGCCTTGTCACGGGCTCTACCATCTCCTCCCCTAGGGGTAGCTCGGGACCAGACCACGTTACTGCTGGGGGAGATCACAGGGGTAGTAACCGGGGGTTACCTTAAGTCCGATTGTCACTTGTGACGGCAGAGTTCCCTCTTCAGCTGTCGATCCTTTAGAATAAATAATATAGCACACACCAAAAATAGTTCTTTTTCTGGACAGAACCGGAACGGTTGGAAATGTCCATTTACTTAACTTCTGAACTTAATTCTAAACAAGCAGTCTTGGTACAAGAGTCTTTCTCTCTTTTCTTAGTATTGCACAGGTGATGTAATTATTGTCAGTGCCACAGACATTGCCACAAATGCTCTTCCTAGAGGATAGCCTGAAAACATGACCTGTTGGGGTGCTTTAAGGACTGGAGTTGGAAAAAAGGCAGTAGGGAATACTAATGTGGTATGTGTAGTGTTTGTTTCCCAATAAGACTGAATTGAGGGCTACTTCACTAACCCCATGTTGCGGTTGAGCCCCCCCTAATATTTTCAGTTTACCGCCATTTGTGGGGATCCACTATTTAGAATAGTAGGATGCAGGATTGGTTGAGGACTTCAGCAAAAGATCAGCTGGTATCTATGTCATGTCTATCTCATTTGCTGAATAGTAGGTGTAACATTTTAGGTAAAGTTAGGGTATATTCACAGGATCATATGTGAGTTGTGTGCGACATTCTCAGAGTCAACTTGCATCTCACTGCAAACGGACACAACTTGTGACAGCTGAGGGGCGACCAAATAGCTATGTATAAATATATCCGGGAACAATACAGAGATCTCTCCATCATCTACTTATACGCAGGACTGTAACAAGGGGGCGCTCTAATACAGATGTATAAATATATCCGGGAACATTACAGAGATCTCTCCCATCATCTATTTATACCCAGCACTGTAATAAGGGGGTGCTCTCTACATCTAGAGCAGTGGTGGCAAACCTATGGCACGCGTGCCAGATGTGACACGCAGAGCCCTCTGTGCTGGCACGCACTGCCGTTGGCTGCTCACCACGTTAGTGAATATCAGTAGGGGCCACGGCTTCCCTGCTGGCATTCACTTAGCAGTGCTGCTAGCGGCTCTGATTCCGGTGCACACTGTAACTTCAGTGTGCAGCTGAGATCCCCCTCCCTTGTTGTTTCCTACTTGGTTCCGCGAGAGTAGGGGGAGGAGGCATCCAGCAGCACATGGACATCACAGTGTGCACCCGGGATCAGCACCGAGCAGAAGAAGAGGGGATAAGTATATGGATCTTATGGGGGGGCCACTGTGAATGTGTCACTATTACTACTGGGGGCTGCTGTGGGAGGTCACAATTACTGCTGGGGCCGCTATGGTCTGTCCCTATTACTACTGGGGCCACTGTGGGGTGTCACTATTACCGCTGGGGCCACTGTGGGGTGTCACTATTACTACTGGGGGCCACTGTGGGGTGTCACTATTACTACTGGGGGCCGCTGTGGGGTGTCACTATTACTACTGGGACCACTGTGGGGTGTCACTATTACTACTGGGGGCCGCTGTGGGCTGTGATTATTACTACTGGGGCCAATCTGGGGTGTCACTATTACCTCTGGAGCCACTTTGTGGTGTCACTATTACCACTGGGAGTGCTCTGGGGCCGTCACTATTATGGCTGCGGCTGCTCTGGGGGGGTTACTATTACTGCCTGGCCGCTCTGGGGGTGGTGGGTCACTATTACTGCTGGGGCCGCTCTGGGGGAGATCACTATTATCACTGGGGCTGCTCTGGGGATCACTATTACCACTGGGGCTGCTCTGGAGGGTCACTATTACCGCTGGGGCCGCTCTGGGGGGGGGGTCACTATTACTGCTGGGGCCACTCTGGGGGGGTGTCACTCTTACTGTTGGGATATGTTTACACAAAGTGGAAATGCTGCAGAATGCCCTCAGCTGGAATTTCCGTAGCAAATTCCACAGTATTTCCGCACCCAAAAGCAGTCAAAATCTGCACCCTGTCTATTTTAGCCCTGAGCTTTTTAGAACGGCGGAGGTAAAAATCATACGTCGTTATAAGCCCCGCCCCCTGACGTGTTGGCACGTTGTCATAAATAAGTGGGTTTTGGGTTGCAGTTTGGGCACTTGGTCTCTAAAAGGTTTGCCATCACTGATCTAGACGAAGGGGGTTCTTTACTCTAAGAGCAGTGAGACTATGGAATTCTCTGCCTGAGAACATGTGATGAAGAACTCACTAAAAGAGTACAAGAGGGGTCCGGGTACCTTTCTTGACCAATACAATATGATGTGTTATATCACTGATTACTTCAGAAGGGTTGGTGATCCGGGAATTATTCCAATTGCCAAATTGGATTCAGGAGGTTTTTTTCCTCTTAAATGGGGAAAATTGGCTTTTTACTCGTTGTTTGTTCTTTTTTTACTTCCTCTCGATCAACATTGGGTGAAGTAGTCTGAACTGGATGGGCATAAGTCTTTTTTCAGTCTAACATACCATGTTACTATGTAAGTACATAATGTGTAAATCGAATGTGCATTGTTGTTTTAAGATTAATGGCGTGAAGTGGACTGTAGAGGTAGCTGGGACTGCGGTATGGAGGGGCGCAGATTCTGGACGGATTCTGGCCAGAGGCCACTGTGCGTTTGTTGGAGAGCACGCAAGGATGCAGACCTGAATCTGAGCAGCCTTGCGCCTAAAGGTCACCAGCCATATGCCCTGTGGGCGAACATTGAGTGGTTACCACAGAGTTGCTTCCTTGCACTAAGTCTTGGCTCCTCTCCTAAGAATTTCCTTCTACACCAAGAAGATTCCTGCTTCTTTTGGGTACCCCCTCATACAAGTCACAAAAGGTATGTTATGGGGCCCCTAGATAAAGGAGGTGTTCCATGCTGGTACTGTCACCATATTTATTAGTGGTGAGGACATGCAAAGCAAAGATTTAAAAAACTGGACAACAGCACCAAGACCTCTTACCCTGTGGTGGTATCCAGAAGAACTTGTAGGGCAATCACCGCCATGCTTTCTTGTATTGATCTTCATCTGCTGTCAGGAAATACAACATTTAAATCCTAAGGGACCTTTCACACAAGACGGAATATTCTGCAACAGTGTTGTCTTGCCAGATTGGAGTCGGGAAGGAATTTTTTACCCTTAAATGGGGAAAATTGGCTTCTACCTCACTGGCATTTTTTGCCTTCTCTGGATCAACATTGGAGGGTAATAGGCTGAAATGGATGGACATGTCTTTTTTCAGCCTTACATACTACATTACTATGTTGTGGAATATGCCCTCCTGTGGAATATTTAGCACCAAAATCTGCATTGTTAACATGCAGATTTTGGTGCAGAATTGAAATAGCAGAATCCAATTCCGCATCAAAATCTACAGTTAGGCCTCCTTCCCACGAGCGTGACGGGCTCCGCAGCGTAATATTCCGCTGTGAAGCCCGTCACGGCGCCCCCCAGAGCCCCTATACTTACCTGCGGGAGATAGCGTGAAATCGCTTCCCCGCCCACCACCGCCGCGTCACCGCTCGTCACCGCTCGTCACCGCCCACCGCTCTCGCGTCACCAGCCGTGTCACGTGACGCGGCCGGACCGCGTCATTTGGCGTCATATGACGCTCGGCGGTGGGCGGGAAAGCGTTTTTTCACGCTATCTCCCGCTGGTTACAGCGGGAGATAGCGTGAATGGACGGCTTCCATTGACTGCAATGGAAGCCGTCAGTGCGTACAGCCCGTCCTCACCCGCAGAAAATAGAGCATGCTGCGGGTGAGGACGGGAGAAATCGCGGTGCGTAATTCCGCGGTGGAATTACGCATCGTGAGCATGGAGCTATTAGGTTCAATAGAACCTAATAGCTGCGTGCAACGCAGCGGATTTTCGCCGCGAATTACGCGGCGGAAATCCGTTCGTGGGAAGGAGGCCTTAGGCCTCCTTCCCACGAACGGATTTCCGCCGCGTAATTCGCGGCGAAAATCCGCTGCGTTGCCCGCAGCTATTAGGTTCTATTGAACCTAATAGCACAATGCTCACGATGCGTAATTCCACCGCGGAATTACGCACCGCGATTTCTCCCGTCCTCACCCGCAGCATGCTCTATTTTCTGCGGGTGATGACGGGCTGTACGCACTGACGGCTTCCATTGCAGTCAATGGAAGCCGTCCATTCACGCTATCTCCCGCTGTAACCAGCGGGAGATAGCGTGAAAAAACGCTTTCCCGCCCACCGCCGAGCGTCATATGACGCCAAATGACGCGGTCCGGCCGCGTCACGTGACACGGCCGGCCGTGCACGTGACATGGCTGGTGACGCGAGGGCGGTGGGCGGTGACGGGCGGTGACGCGCGGCGGTGGGCGGGGAAGCGATTTCACGCTATCTCCCGCAGGTAAGTATAGGGGCTCTGGGGGGCGCCGTGACGGGCTTCACAGCGTAATATTACGCTGCGGAGCCCGTCACGCTCGTGGGAAGGAGGCCTAAGGCCTCCTTCCCACGAACGGATTTCCGCCGCGTAATTCGCGGCGAAAATCCGCTGCGTTGCACGCAGCTATTAGGTTCTATTGAACCTAATAGCTCCATGCTCACGATGCGTAATTCCACCGCGGAATTACGCACCGCGATTTCTCCCGTCCTCACCCGCAGCATGCTCTATTTTCTGCGGGTGAGGACGGGCTGTACGCACTGACGGCTTCCATTGCAGTCAATGGAAGCCCTCCATTCACGCTATCTCCCGCTGTAACCAGCGGGAGATAGCGTGAAAAAACGCTTTCCCGCCCACCGCCGAGCGTCATATGACGCCAAATGACGCGGTCCGGCCGCGTCACGTGACACGGCTGGTGACGCGAGAGCGGTGGGCGGTGACGAGCGGTGACGAGCGGTGACGCGGCGGTGGTGGGCGGGGAAGCGATTTCACGCTATCTCCCGCAGGTAAGTATAGGGGCTTATTATTGGCAGTGCAGATTTTGGTGAGGAGATCAGGGACACATATTCTGTGTGAAAGGTCCCTAATAAATAAGTTTTGTGTAATTTGCTGTTATCGCCGTTGGTTGATTGATGACCTCCTTTTCACTTTCGACAGCTGCAAATACCTGCAGTCACTTCTGTTTGTGGACATGAAGCTGCAGAGTTTCAATAGCTGTAATTTCTTTTGTATAATGTCATGCTCTGCTGGCAGAGATGATGTGAACGAAGGAGAAAACTTCTCTAACTGCACGTATCCAAACAAAGTCATGAAATAAGACGAGACTCAAGACAAACTACGAAGAGTGGCAAATCTACAATTGACAACTCAGGTAAAGTCCCACCGAAACACTGAATGATCAGATAATACCCGTTACGGGAAACCCTAAAGTGTTTACTGATCGGGTAATTGTGTAGATCACTTACAGGCTTGGTTATTATAAGACCGCAGCTGTTTACTGATCACGATATTCTATTAATGTCAATCAATATACCGAATATTTGAGGAACGTAAGATATAAGGACCGGGCAGGTCATTCTGGGAATCGAATAGGAAGAAAGCGAAGGAGATGAAAGAAGAGAACCAACAAAGCAAGAGCACAGCATTAAGACTCCTTTACATGTGTATTTGCACGTACAAGATTTGCGCGCAATACACAGAGAATAGAACCCATTGATTTCAATGGGTTAGTTGACATTTCCATATTTTGTGTGCATTTTGTGCATTTCGGTCATGCAAAAAAGGTAAATGAGAGCGAGTCCGTTGAAATTAATGGGTTCTATTCTCTGTGTATTGCACACGCAAATTTTGCAAGCACAAATATGCCCGCAAATACATCCAACTGAAACTACCCTAAGGCCAGATACACAAAACCGTATTTGCATGCGTATTTACGCAGACAAAATTTGTGGGCACAATACACAGTGAATAGAACCCATTTCAATTTATGCGCATGATTTGAATGCAAAAAGTACAGTAAAAAACGCAACACCCAGTGCACAAATACGCAGCACAAATGCATGCATGAATGCACATACGCCTTAAGAAGGTTACTTTTGGAATGCAATCAGTCGGGAAACTACAACTAGCAGGTCCTGAAGTTGTGCAGCTGTCAGGGAGTGTAGTAGTCCTCTTAACTCTTGCCTTGGACTATTCCTTCTCGCAGCTCTGTGAGCTGGGCATATACGCTTTCACACCGCAGGCAGCAGCAAGGAGCTGCAAGATGATTGGTGATAGAGGCCTTGTGGTAACGTTGAGAAATCGGGCTCCCCAGAAGGAGGATCGTGGCTGGCCTGTCAATGTACCACTTGTGCAGGGGGCGAGGGGCCCACTGGTGGGTCCACTTGTTCCCATGTGGGCCAGCCAACCCTGGCAATATCACTGAAAACATAAGAGAGTAAGACATAGCTTTTATTTATTCTTTTAATATATAGAATCATCTCTCTGTCTAGTATGATTTATGTAAATCAGGATTCACATCTGCGCTGGAACCTCCATTCGGAGGTTCCTGACGCAAATCTGGCACAAAATACCAGAAGAAAAAGCACTGCATGCAGCATTTTTTCTACCAACCAAATGCCAGACAACTGAGTGGAAACCGAACGGATCCCATTATAGTCAATGGGGTCCGTTCGGCGCTGTTTGGTTCCGTCATAAGTAGGATCTGTTCAGCCAGTGGATTCCCTGAATGGAGCAGGAAAACAGGACCCCCGAAAGACGTGTAAGTAGCCTAACCACTATTTAAAGGTAAGTATGTCTCAGGTTCAGACAGTCACCCCATAAAACCACCAATATGATATATTCCATGTGCTGGGCAGAAAACTAGTCCTAATTTTTCGTTTCTGATAAAGGCTGGTGTGAAAAATAATATTTTTACCTTAGGGTGTTACTTCACATCTCCACTCTTCCATATTTCATATTTGTGCATTTCATGCACTGCTAGCCTAGTATTCACTCTAGACACCAGCTTCTTGTATCTCTAATGAACAATCCTATGGGAAAAAGCTACAATCCTATTGTTACGAGACCCTACATGATTCTAACATAGTACCATCAGGGGTTTATATTTCAATATAATAAACGCTAGTCTTAATACTACTCCATAGCGTTATTACAACGCATGTAATGGCATTGATATCAGCCATGTACATCATGTATTGTAATACAAGAAGCTGGTGTCTAAATATGAAATATCAGTCAGTGGGAAGAGTGCAGATGTGAATTAACACCCTAAGGTAGAATGAATAGTTTTCTCACTAGTCTGTATCAGAAACCCTCAACTCTGTTGCCTGGCTAATCCACTTCTCTCCTCATTACCCCTGTGCAAATCCCTTCACTGGTGACCCATCGCTAAGGGAATGTAGTCCAATATATTAACCATGTAGTTAGAATGGAGCTCTCTGGCGCAGGTCCCAGTAGAATCATTTAGGAATAGCTTACTTTGTTAGTATCCTTTATTGGTATCAAAACACACCAAAATGCATTTCAAACCAGTAAAAGACTTTTCCTTTACGTACCCGACAATATCACATAATAGGAAGAATCCAGCACAGGTTGGAAATGTGTGGTGGTATGTTTTGATACCAATACAGAATACTAAAAAAGGGAGTTATTCCTGGTTGATTTTACTGGAGCCTGCGCCAGACGGAGATCCGTTCTAACTACAGTGTTTACCGATTCTTTCACAGCCGGCAGCCGCCACTGTGGAGTGGGCAGCAGTCCAAAGATTATTCTTCATGTGCAAACAGGGTTATGTACTCCCAACCTAATCTGGTGCTCACATTATATCCCATAATGTGATAATCTGGTCCTGCAAGTTTTCCCATGAAGTGCCTTTTCTTCTCTCCTATTTTTGAATATAAACAATGACATGCAAGACTGTCCACAGCCTGTCCCCTCCATACATATCTTACCCAATATCCTGATACCTCCCCACAAGTAATCTCCTATGCAGCGTCCGAGCAGAGCACGCCAAAGTGGAGGAGACCACGGGTAGGAAAGATGGTTGTCACGGGTAGCTCTGCAACCTCTCCCAACAATGGCGGCAAGGTGCCTTACTTGGTCGCCACACAGCGTCACAAAGGGTTTTTTGCAATCTATGGTTTTGTAACGGTGGTTTGTCATGTGATGCCAGCACTTCATCCACAATAATTACAAACACTATAACAAACAGGTGTGCAAAGCACTCACTTACCATATAAGGTGAAGTACAAATATACCATAAAGTACAAAGTACCAAAAAGTCTCCTCTGTTGTGCCATCCATAGCGGTGTCCGGGTTATGCAAATGCGCATGCGCGAGATAAAACAAACACTTGCGGTATCTGTGTCTATCGGAGTCCAAAGAAGTGATCCGCGCATGTGCGGGGCCCCACATCTCAGCAACTCTCATTACAGAGATGCGTGCCACACCTCCCCGTGGCAACCAAAACACCACTATGGAAGCCTGCAGGTAAGAGGTAAGACTATTCAACTCATGAATCCATCTTAGCTCTTTCCTTTTCAGGATTAAGACAGGGTGGCTACCACTGGGTAGGGGGGGGGTACATGATCAATCACTTGATACCGAAGTTGGCTCACATTATGTTTTTTGTCAAGAAAATGTTTAGAAACAGGGAGTTCTTTATTGCTTGTACGAATGGTAGATTTATGTTTGGTGATACATGACCGCACCTCCATCGTTGTCTCCCCAACATACATCAACCCACAGGTACATGTGAGGAGATACACAACAAAGGAGGATAAGCACGAGTAATGACCTCTAATCCTGTAACGTGTACCCATATACGGATGATGGAGTGTGGCACCCTTTAACATGTTACCACAACGTGAACAACAACAACAGGCAAAATTGCATTTTTTAGTTGGTGCAAGTGTTGTTTGTCTCGGTAAAGTTCCCATATCAAACATTGGTCTAACAAGTTTGTCCGGTAGGTTTTTATTTCTTTTATATGCTATAATGGGAGGAACCTGGAAATCTATGACACTATTACATCCTTTCAGCAAAATGTGTCAGTGTTTTATAACTGTATTGGAGATTTTACCCCTGTTTGGACTGTAGGTGGACACAAAAGGTAACCTGGATGTATTCGCTTTGGTTTTGATCTGGATCATATTTTCCTCCAGCAGGTTTCAGGGTATTCTGTAGCTTCCTAATTGTATAGTGTGCACACATAATGAAAGAATCCAATCGGACACAAGTCATCAGCCTTGAATCTCAACCAGCTCTCTCTGGGTTATAATCCCCAGAGCCCTGATTTATTGAAACACATGATACCTGCCCTTTATGGGCGTGCAACAGATTACATCAGTAACATATACATTTTCTTATTCGCTAGGTCATATAGAATCCCCCGCCTCCCTCAAGTCCAGTGTAGTGTGGATTTTGTCCCCTCAGCATGCGGTCAAGCTGTAGTAATTTCAGTGTGCGTGGCAGTCATTGTTTAAGAAGTTTCTATGTTATTTAAGAAGTTTCTGTGTGGGGGCAGTGCTGGGGAAACATCCAAGATGAACACAAGCAATACATATAGCACTGTGATTTAACTCTTTCCTTATGCAGCAGAGCTCCACCTTAGGCTGAAGTTTTAAAACACACATCTTTCACCATGCCATTGTCCAGCAACTACCATAATGAAATTATGCAGTCATTAGCCTCTATAGAGTTAAATCACTACAGCTGCGTAATACTTCCAGTTCATTACAAATCAATAGACATTTTACGCTGACTAATCATCATGTCTACTACAGTTTTTGGAGTTAGCAGCTCAGTGTGATTCTTTTGTTTAACATAAACAATTACTTTATCAACCAATGATTTAGGATAACTTTTAGTCAAAAAACCTAACTCCCATCTCATCCAACCTACGATTCGCATATTTGTCATCTGTAACTCGTCTCACCCGGAGAAGTTGACTCCATGGTAGAGAACCCACCATGGATCTAGGATGAAAACTCTTAAAGTGTAACATGCTGTTTCTATCCATCGGTTTAGTATATAGGTCTGTGTATAGTCTCTTACCAGTTTTAATCACACTGACCTCCAAAAATTGGATATTCCTATCGTGAATTGGATCTCCGGACAGACCACATTAAGAGACTGATAAAACTCTTGAAGTTTCAACATGTCACCCTCCCAGATCAAAAAAATATTGTCAATGTATCATAGCCATTTTCCAACCTTAGACCAGAATCGGGACTGATATATATGCTCCTCCTCAAATTTGCGCATTACAATGTTTGCATACGTCGGTGCAACGTTGGAACCCATAGCCGTACCTTACCGCTGCCTGTAGTACACCACACCAAAAGTAAAATAACTATTGGACAGGATGAATCCAAGTAGCGACAGGGTAAAGCCAATATTCCCATGGGTCCAACCAGTCTGGGAGACATAGTGACTCACTGCATCTATACCACGTTGATGCTCAATAGAGGTGGAGAGTGACACAATGTCAAACAACACTAAAACAGACCTCTCAGTCACCTCTAAGTCTCCAATTTTTAAAAGAAAGTCGCTTGTATCGCGAACATAAGAAGTAGCTCCAACCGCAAATTTCCTCAGAATCTTATCTAGAAATTTAGCCACATTGCTAAAAAGGGAGTCACAGTCGGACACTATAGGGCGCCCCGGGAGGTTAGTTAAACTCTTGTGGATCTTGAGGAGGGTGTAAAAGGTAGGAACCCTAGGATAGGGTATATCAATGAATGTAACTAGTTCTTGATCTATTACACCCCCCAATTAATGCATCATTAATAAGAATTCTTAACTGTACATGAAGTTTAGAAGTAGGATTACACACAAGTTTTTTATATACATTATTATCCTCAAGTTGCCTATACACTTCTTTTTTTATATTTATGCGCATCCAAGATCACAACTGCTCCACCATTAACGGCTGGTTTGATGACCACACTTTTATCCTCAGACAAGCCCTTTAAGGCTAGATTTTCAGCTTTTGTCAGGTTGTATTTAGGAGTATTTTTGGATCTAATACACTGAGTTTTTAATCTTTGAACATCATTCTGAACAAGGGTGATATACACTACCGTTCAAAAGTTTGGGGTCACCCAAACAATTTTGTGTTTTCCATGAAAAGTCACACTTATTCACCACCATGCGTTGTGAAATGAATAGAAAATAGAGTCAAGACATTGACAAGGTTAGAAATAATGATTTGTATTTGAAATAACATTGTTTTTACATCAAACTTTGCTTTCGTCAAAGAATCCTCCTTTTGCAGCAATTACAGCATTGCACACCTTTGACATTCTAGCTGTTAATTTGTTGAGGTAAGCTTGTGAAATTGCACCCCACGCTTCTAGAAGCATCTCCCACAAGTTGGATTGGTTGGATGGGCACTTCTGGCGTACCATATGGTCAAGCTGCTCCCACAACAGCTCAATGGGGTTCAGATCTGGTGACTGCGCTGGCCACTCCATTACCGATAGAATACCAGCTGCCTGCTTCTGCTGTAAATAGTTCTTGTACAATTTGGAGGTGTGTTTAGGGTCATTGTCCTGTTGTAGGATGAAATTGGTTCCAATCAAGCGCTGTGCACTGGGTATGGCATGGCGTTGCAAAATGGAGTGATAGTCTTCCTTATTCAGAATCCCTTTTACCCTGTACAAATCTCCCACCTTACCAGCACCAAAGCAACCCCAGACCATCACATTACCTCCACCATGCTTAACAGATGGCGTCAGGCATTCTTCCAGCATCTTTTCATTTGTTCTGCGTCTCACAAACATTCTTCTTTGTGATCCAAACACCTCAAACTTGGATTCATCCGTCCACAACACTTTTTTCCAGTCTTCCTCTGTCCAATGTCTGTGTTCTTTTGCCCATCTTAATCTTTTTCTTTTATTGGCCAGTCTCAGATATGGCTTTTTCTTTGCCACTCTGCCC
Organism: Eleutherodactylus coqui; assembly: GCF_035609145.1. Lineage (NCBI taxonomy): Eukaryota > Metazoa > Chordata > Amphibia > Anura > Eleutherodactylidae > Eleutherodactylus > Eleutherodactylus coqui. The sequence goes on from NC_089845.1 coordinate 99,893,286, forward strand.
TGAAGCCCAAAATCCCGCAGCCACCTCTTCACTGTAGATGTTGACACTGGTGTTTTGCGGGTACTATTTAATGAAGATGCCAGTTGGGTACCTGTGAGGCGTCTGTTTCTCAAACTAGAGACTCTAATGTGCTTATCTTCTTGCTTAGTTGTGCAACGCGGCCTCCCACTTCTTTTTCTACTCTGGTTAGAGCCTGTTTGTGCTGTCCTCTGAAGGGAGTAGTACACACCGTTGTAGGAAATCTTCAATTTCTTAGCAATTTCTCGCATGGAATAGCCTTCATTTCTAAGAACAAGAATAGACTGTCGAGTTTCAGATGAAAGTTCTCTTTTTCTGGCCATTTTGAGCGTTTAATTGACCCCACAAATGTGATGCTCCAGAAACTCAATCTGCTCACAGGAAGGTCAGTTTTGTAGCTTCTGTAACGAGCTAGACTGTTTTCAGATGTGTGAACATGATTGCACAAGGGTTTTCTAATCATCAATTAGCCTTCTGAGCCAATGAGCAAACACATTGTACCATTAGAACACTGGAGTGATAGTTGCTGGAAATGGGCCTCTATTCACCTTTGTAGATATTGCACAAAAAAACAGGCATTTGCAGCTAGAATAGTCATTTACCACATTAGCAATGTATAGAGTGCATTTGTTTAAAGTTAGGACTAGTTTAAAGTTATCTTCATTGAAAAGTACAGTGCTTTTCCTTCAAAAATAAGGACATTTCAATGTGACCCCAAACTTTTGAACGGTAGTGTAGGTTTCAACACACGCATTAGAGGCAGTAGGCTGGAAATTACTTCTGTTGCGCAGTCCAACACCAGCCAGGGAGAAACCCCCATGGGTCTTGGATTGCGCAACAGAGTCACCATGAGATGGCGTTGAAGAGAACATACTCTTCAGTCTCAGATTTCTAAAGAATTTTTTGAGCTCAAGATCAAGCTCAAACCAGTCAGTTCTCTTTACAAGACAGAAGTAGAGACCCATAGATAACACCTGGAGCTCTATAAGGAAAGAGCCCTCGAGGAAATATTTACCACTGTGTTCAAATTCCCCTCGGTCTTGTTACGGCTGTTGTAGTGCAGATCTCATTTGCATTGTGGCCATTCCTCTTGTTTGATTTGTTATGTCATGTTTACTATTTAAAGGTATGGGCCGAAACGTAGCCTACCATTTTAAGAAGATTATGGAGAAATAAAGACTTTGAATTTTATATTTACTCCTGCCTATGCTGCCACTTCTATTGACTTTTCCTGGTGCGTATTGGGTCAACTGGCTCTGGCCCATTATAGTGGCTTGCATTTTTTCCACCTCACTTTGGGGAAGATGTATTTGAGTGCTACAGTGTTATCCCCTCCTTGCCAGCACTTAATCCAAGACTCTAATAGTTAATAACGGAATAAAAGACACGAGTTCTGGTAGTTTGGTTTTAGTAAACTGGAAGTGCAGAGATTTACTTAAGCTTTGCTTGCAATAGGAAACACGACAGTAGTCTTGCAGTAATTTAGCAGAGGTTAAGGCCTCCTTCACACTGGCGGATTTGCATTGCGAAATCTGGAGTGCGATTCCACCTCTGGATTCCACAGCAAATCCAGCCCATAGCATGGTATGGCAACCCATGATTTTCTGCCCACGAGCGGGTGGGAAATTGCAGCATGCTATGATTTTGTGTGGGATATGCATGGCCGGCTTCCATTGAAGGCAATGCAAGCTGTCCGTCCCGCGGCACTTACGCAACGAGCACTGCAGAATACGTGTCAGTGCAGATCGACGGCAGCTACTGCGCATGCATGAGGAAGTGCTGCCCAGCACATCCACAGCGCTATACAGAAGCCGCCGTACAGTTACGCAGGGGACACTGGCCAGGCACTGGGAATCTGCTAAGACTTGGTAGTGAGATGACACGGTAATTGCCAATTGAAAAAACAGTAGAATAAAGTTTGCTTTAACGCTCTCTCTCTCTCTATTTGACTCTAACCCCCATATTCCTAATTATGTGTTGGGACTACAGGACAATTATAAGACAGAAATGCAGTAGAATACAAGATGGGCTCCTTACTTTCCCTGGCTTTGACTTCACCGGGCATTTTTAGTACCTCACTGTTTTAGTGGAAAACGTCCCGAATTCTTTCCTCCACACTGTAGGTTGATAAGGAAGCTGGGGACTCATGGCTTCCTCACTCAGAGCATGCGTTGTCTCTTTTCACTCCGCAGAACTAATCTCCTCTGATGACTACCTTCTCCCACCTCTCTACACAAACTGCCTTCTCTTCCTGTCTAGTTCCCGCACTTTCTATCTACACCTCCCCCTAACATCTGGTTTCAACCTGATATTTTCCCGCTCAGAGTGCTCACACCATCCCCCACTATCAATTAGTAGTAGCATGACAAGCAGCCAATAAGCAGCCAGCTGTTGTCAAGCAGTTAGCTTTAGCTTAGAGAAGACAGGGGAAACAGGGTTTCTCCATCATACAGGACCTTCTATGTCTCTTAGGAGTCCAAAGCTAGGTGGGTACTATTGTGCTATGTCTCCACCAGAATAATGGGTGGAGACCTTGAGTGACAGCTAAGGTCTAGGTAAGGCCCCCAAAGGTCCTGATTGGCTGGCTGCTGCAAGGTCCTGGCAGCGTGGGGATTTAGTTATGGCTGGGATAGAGTGTTAGGCTTTGTTTCAGTGTTAGGCTTACATTATTAGCTGTAAATCGATGTTAGAGCGCGGCTGCCGTAACATGGAAATATTTACAGCAAATAATGTAAGGCTTACACAGAAACTAGCCCTAACCCTCCATCTCAGCAAAACAAATTTCCCGATACTGCGAGCTAATTGCCGGCCATCTAACATCATTTTCGCCTCCCCCCCCTCTTCCCCATCCACCTCTGCGACAAAAGCTAAGCAGTTACCGGGGACTTGCAGAGAGCCTCCCCCATTTCATGGGCACATTAGGAGTAGAGGAACCGCTATAAGCAGCACAGGATGCCCCTCCACCGCCCAGCTCATACCTGGCCACGGCCCTCCACACATGCAGACAGCAGCCCCCGCTTCATGGCCACTATAGGAGGACAGGAGCAGCTATGACCTGTGAGCGGAGAAGGCACACCATGGGTGGTGAGTGGCAGAACCCAAGAACCCGACGATGGAAGCGAGCCCTGAGCAGAGAAGGGAGATCGCAGTGGTGAGTGGCAGCACCTGACAGGCCGAGGACGGGAGGGAGAAGGAAGACCAGAGAGCTGAGTGCCAGGACCTGAGAGGCCGAGGACGGAGAGCGAGCCGTGCAGCCTATCAGGAACAGGGGGCGTCACCTGCCTGTCAAACAGCCTTATCTTTGTCGACACCCACCACTTCCGGTGTCGACAAGATACACCAGTACCAGCTAGGTGTTACAGGACAAATGATTGTGACCATTATGGAGGACCCCCCGGGCCACTACACTATATATAACCTGTCCCCTCCATACATCTCTGACCTAATATCCCGATACACCCCCATGTAATCTATATACAACCTGTCCCTCCATACCTCTCTAACCTAATATCCTTATATTCACCACATGTAATCTATATATAACCCATCTCTGACTTAATATCCGGATACTTCCCCACATGTAATCTCCTATATATAACCTGCCCCATACATACATATCTGAACTAATATTTTGATACCCCCCATGACATGTAATCTCCTATATACAACTTGTCCCCCCCCAATGCATCTCTGATGTAATATCATAATACCCCCCCCCACATATGTAATCTACTATATACAATTGTCACCTCCATACATCTCTGCCCCAATCTCTTATATACTACCTGTCCCTCCATACATCTCTGTCCTAATATCCTGATACTTCCCACATGTAATCTGTATACAATCTGTCACCTCCATACATTTCTGAATTAATCTCATATCCCCCCCGCATATTGGAGCCAAATTTTCATGGGTTGAGCGGCCAGAGTAACAGGGAACACCCACGTAACGCACCTTACATGTGATGAGCACCCCTTCCTGCGCTGTGGTGGCCGGCTCTGGCAAGGACTGATAGCTGCTGTTCGGCCAGAGCGCAATGAACAATGTTGAGGCCAACTCAACAGCAGGCGCAGGGCGAGTGGCGGAGGCACTTCCAGGAGCTTTCAGCCTACAAACACCGGCACTGGCAGAAAGATTTGATTCCAGAAGTTTGCCACTGCTAACCTGCAGCACGGATCTGATGAGACAAGTTTGCCGCTCAGCAGATACAGCTTCATCAGGGTCCATGGCGGGACTGGAATAGCAGCTTGCACAGTTGCAGTGTCCGGCACCAAGACTTCTAGCAGCAGCTTTCACTGCTACAGTCCCAGCTGTCTTGGCTGCGTCAGCACAATCAAGCAGCAGTAGCCAGCCTAATCTAAACCATAAAACTGAATGAGCACCCATCATTCACCATCACAGGACTGCCACAGTTGCCACATTAGTAGCCAGATATGATATTATAAGTGTGCTGATAAGAAGTGTTAGGTGAGAAGTCATCATGAGTGTGAGAACGGGAGCAGCAGAAGATTCTGGATGAAGATCAATTACACTTGGCAGCGCTGTAGAAGGAATTTATCATGCCTGTCACGTTATTTGTGTGACTTAACAACTATAATGTGAAATTTCTTATATGGATTAGTGGGGAGCAGTCAAGTGGCCAGAATTGGGCTGGAGCAGCCTTGGTCTCATATGGTGACCTCAGTGAGAAACCTGAACAGTAAACACTGAGGACTCATTGGGTGCGGTCCTACAAGGCATAAATATTGAGAGGGGACACAGAAATCCCAGAGCTCATCCTTGACAGGCTTCAGGTAGGTGCTCCTCATGGCTTCATTGCTTTTCTTAACCCTAACCTTACTAACCCTAGTCCTACTAATCCTAATATCCCTATCTATTTTCAGATTAACCCTATTAGCTCTAACCCTACCGGCCCTATAAGTCCTATTGCTAACCATACTAACCCTTCTTCTTCTAGCCCTATTAGCCTTATTCCTAACCCTACTCATACAAACCCTATTATGTGTAGTCCTACCAACTCTATAAGTTATATTATTAACCCTACTAACCCTTCTTTTACTAGTCCTAGTAACTAGAGATGAGCGAGCACGCTAATTTAAGGCTGATGCTCGAGCGAGCATTGGTCTTCTCCTTCTCGAGTAACTGATTACTCGCCCGAGCAAATGCGGGGGTGAGCGGGGGTGTGTGTGGGGGGGGGAGAGATCTCTCTGACTCTCCCCCCCCCCGGTCTCCCCCACCGCCTGCTGCCCCCCTGCATTTGTGCATTTGCTCGGTTGAGTAATCAGTTACTCGAGAAGACCGATGCTCGCTCAAGCATCAGCCTTAAATGACTGTGCTCGCTCATCTCTACTAGTAACCTTATCCCTAACACTATGAGCTCTATTTCTAACCCAATGTATACTAAACCTATTAGCTCTAAACCTACCAGCCCTATACGTTGTATTTTTAGCCCTACTAATACTTCTACTAGCCCTATTAGCCTTATCCTTAACCCTATGAGTTTTATTCCTAACCCTACTCATACTAATCCTATAAGTTTTATTCTTTACCCCTTTACTTTTTTACTAGCCCTATACCTCACCCTACTCATGCTAACCCTATTAGCTCTAAGTCTACCATCTCTATGAGTACTATTCTTAACCCTTCTTCCACTTGCTCTATTAACCTTACCGTTACCCTACTAACCTTATAGTCTCTAGCCCTATCGACCCTATGAGTTGTATTCCTAACCCTTCTCCTACTAACCCTATTAGCCTTATCCATAACCCTATGAGTCCTGTCCCTAACCCTACTAACACTTCATCTACTTGCCTTATTATCTCTAGCCCTTCCAACCCTATGAGTTGTATTCCTAACCATACTAAACCCTCTGTTGCTAGCCCTATTAGCCAGAATCCTAACCCTATGAGCCCTATTCCTAACACTGCTCATACTAACACTATGAGCCCTATTCCTAACCCTACCTATACTGACCCTATAAGTCCTATTCCTAACCCTACTCATACTAACCTTATTAAATCTATCCTTAGCCTTATGCATATTAACCCTATAATCTCGAAAGTTACCAGCCCTCTGATTCATATTCCTAATACTGCTAACCCTTCCGTTACTAGCCCTATACATAACTCTATGAGGCCTACTCCTAACCCTACTCATGCTTACCCAATCAGCTCTAACTATACTAACCCTATGAGCTCTATTCTTAACCCAACTAATCCTTCTCCTACTAACCCTATGAATCCTACTCCTATCCCTGGCTCATACTAGCCCTATTAGCTCTAAAACAACTAACCCTATTAGCCCTATTCCTTCTAAAAGAAAGAACTCCCAAGCTGACTAGGTTTGGTCATGCTTATATTCCACAGGTACGCAGACATGATGGGACACTTCCTTGCTTCTCTGCTCTTTCTGGGGGCACTTGGCACTACCCTGGTGGACTCATACTGTGTGGAGAAAGGTAACACATTCCAGCAAGTGCACACTATAGGCAGCTGTAGAAGCTCTGTTTACATCTGTTTGGAGAAAATCTTCAGTTTGGTGTCTTTCCTGTGAAAATGATGGAATTCAAGTACAATGAGTGTATAAAATGTAACTCTGTCTTGGGGCAAATCTGGAATTTATGGGGATAAAGAATAGAAATGGAAAACTGGTAGATGTAATCTAATGTATGTCATATCTAATCTATGTATCTATCTTTGGAGAAAATCTTCAATTTGGAATCTTTCCAGGAAAAATTATGGAATTCAAGTATAATAGATAAATTGTTCCATCTTCATAAATTATCTATCTATCTATCACAACAGTCAGGGCTGCACTATCCATAAGGCTAGATGAGCGTCTCGCCTCAGACAACGCTCTACAAAAACTATAGGGTGCAACAATTTAATTATTGTACATTACAGTTTTATTGCATTGTTGTTGCAAATCGCTACAAAAAAGTAACAAAACCGCAATGTGCTATGATCCCTGGGCATGATGTGAAGAATCAGCACAGACAGGGTCACATAATGATATCTATTAAGGTCCCGAAGCCAGAAGGTGGAGGTTGTCCTACCCAGCACACGAGGGGGAACATGAATAAAAAAATGACAACAAAAACTGGCATGGGAACTATGTAGTCCTCACCATCTATATAAACAGATATATAAACATTGCATCTCCTTAGTTATTTGCTAGCCTCCCTTTATGGTGTGGCTGCAGCACTCTGCATCGCTGCTAGCTGTCTAGTGTCAGGCAGCTAGTATTGTGTCTATATTGTCAGTGTGATTTACTTTCCAGTGCAAATGGGGAGATGGAACAGTGTCTCTACAGCGCCACCTATTAGCAGACAGCACTCATGCAAGTCCTTAGCAGACCTTTTATGCAAATGCGAAGATGGAACAATGCCTCCACACCGCCACCTTTCAGGTCTGACAAGGACTTGCAGAAATGCTGCCTTCTAATAGGTGGCGCCATAAAGCCATTGTTCCATCTTCCCATTTTCATAAATTTCCCAGAGAAGCATGAGTGGCCTTATAAGTCTTCTCACAAGTTCTAGGTGTTCTCCTTCAAGAGAAACTACACCTTTCCCGACCCAGATCATAGGCTTTTCAGCCAGTCAAGCCAGCACTCTTTGGCACATTGATGAGGGGGCAAAAAACCTGAAACTGCTGTCTGTACATGGTTATCTTTTGCTTCTGGAGAAGGCACTGGCTTATATTTTCAGTCATTATTACAAGCTTTGTTAAAAGCTCTTATGTTAACAAGCAAAAAACTGCTTTCTAATAGGTGGCGCTGTAGAACCATTCAATCTTCCATTTGCATAAATTTCCCAGAGGAGCATGGATGACCTTATATAAGTCTTCTTACACCTTCTAGGTGATCTCCCTAAGAAGAAACTATACCCTTACCAACTTACTTTTCAATGTTCATGTGTAGCCTACTCTGTATTTCCAGTCTGTGTCTACTGCCTACATGCTTCCTATATTTTCTTGTGCTCTCTGGCTGTTCACCCTTCGGCATTTTTGTTGTTCTGAGATATATTAGTCAAGTGTTGCCATTCAACATACAGTAAATGTCATTGCAAATTTGTGTTATGTGTATGTTATTGGAGTCTGGTCTGTAATTATTTTAGGGTCTGATGTGGGGTCTTTATTCTGGGGTCCATACTTCAAGGCTTGGCTGAGGGTATGTCTTTTATTCTGAGGTCTGGTCTAAGGACTATTTGTATTTCTAGCTCAGGTCTAGGTCTGGTGAAACTACTCTATATTTACTCTGGGGCCTGTAGTGACTCTGGGGTCTCCTGTTTGGTGTCTGTATACACGGACCGATTCTCTGGCATTTTTAATGAGCATCTATCAACAATATAGCATGTTGACCAATGCTCATTCTGCCATTCACATATGGCAAACAATTGCTAGTATGGAGTTGAATGATTGTTAATATGATTATCTGCCCCCCTTACAGATAGTTTTCGTCAGCAGCACATCTTCCTGTTTACATGAGATGGGCTGCCGATGAGCGAGTATTTTTATGTCCACATGAAAGAGCTGATCAGTAGAGATGAGCGAACCTACTCGTTTCGAGTAATTACTCGATCGAACACCGCGATTTTTGAGTACTTCAGTACTTGAGTGAAAAGATTCGGGGGGTGCTGGGGGGCGGGGGGAGGCGTGGCGGCGCGGTGGGTAGCAGCGGGGAACAGGGGGGAGCCCTCTCTCTCTCCCTCTCCCCCTCACTCCCCGCTGCAACCCCCCACTCACTCACGGCGCCCCCCGAATCTTTTCGCCCGAGTACGGAAGTACTCGAAAATCGCGGTACTCGGGCGAAAAAGGGGCGTGGCCGAGTAGGCTCGCTCATCTCTACTGATCAGCCAATGAAAAAGCCTATTGAGAACATATTCGTACAAGTTGATGATTGATTTGTGTAGAAGTGCCTTAACATTTTTCAAATGTTCTACTTTTCTCTTACTTCTTCATCTGTCAACTGACTGACAAAGAGACCTCTATGCTCCGAAAACTTGCAAATAGAAATTTTCCAGCTAGCATATTTGTCTTTTTAACACTAAAGTATGTACTATTTTGGCTAGATCTAAACCCAAGAAGACTCCTTAACTTTGCTCTTCTCTCGCAGGAAAGAATATGGCACCAGAGGGTAAGCCCAGTCAGATCTCTACGTATCATTCCTATGGGAAAGCTCACCATGCCATCGATGGTAATCGTGATGGGGTTTTCCGAATGCAATCCTGTATCTTAACCAGAAGTGAGAAATCTCCCTGGTGGCGAGTGGATCTTCTTGAACCACGAACAATTGGAGCTGTGGTTGTAACAAACAGAAATGACTGTTGTTGGGATCGTCTGAAGGGGGCTGAAGTTCGTGTTGGAAATGACCACATGAACGAAAATCCAGTGTGAGTAAAGCAGGGTTTTAGGTGATAGAACTAAGTAGACATGTTCCCCAATCATTAGAGCATCTAGTGTAAGTGCATACATGGCCACTAATTGACTGGATTATCTAGTGTAAGTGCATACATGACTGCTAAATGACCAGATTATCCAGCATAAGTGCACACATGGCCATTAAATGACCATGGCATCTAGTGTAAATGCACACCTGACCGCTAAATGACCGGATTATCTAGTGTAAGAGCATACATGGCCACTAAATGACCAGATTATCTAGTGTAAATGCATACATGGCCACCAAATGACCGGGACATCTAGTGTAAGTGCATACATTATCGCTAAATGACCAGGACATCTAGTGTAAATGCATACATGACCGCTAAATGACCGGATTATCCAGTGTAAGTGCATACATGGCCACTAAAGGACCGGATTATCTAGTGTAAATGCATACATGGCCACTAAAGGACCGGGACATCTAGTGTAAGTGCATACATGGCCACTAAAGGACCGGATTATCTAGTGTAAGTGCATACATGGCCACTAAAGGACCGGGACATCTAGTGTAAGTGCATACATGGCCACTAAGTGACTGGATTATCTAGTGTAAATGCATACATGGCCACTAAATGACCAGATTATCTAGTGTAAATGCATACATGACCACTAAATGACCGGATTATCTAGTGTAAATGCATACATGGTCACTAAATGACCCGATTATCTAGTGTAAATGCATACATGATCACTAAATGACCGGATTATCTAGTGTAAATGCATACATGATCACTAAATGACCGGATTATCTAGTGTAAATGCATACATGGTCACTACACTAAATAACCGGATTATCTAGTGTAAATGCATACGTGGCCACTAAATGACTGGATTATCTAGTGTAAATGTATACATGGTCACTAAATAATCGGATTATCTAGTGTAAATGCATAAATGGCCACTTAATAACCGGATTATCTAGTGTAAATGCATACATGGTCACTAAATGACCGGATTATCTAATATAAATGCATACATGGCCACGAAATGACCGGATTATCTAGTGTAAGTGCATACATGGTCACTAAATGACCGGATTATTTAATATAAATGCATACATGGCCACTAAATGACCGGATTATCTAGTGTAAATGCATACATGGTCACTAAATCACCGGATTATCTAATGTAAGTGCATACATGGCCACTAAATGACCGGATTATCTAGTGTAAATGCATACATGGTCACTAAATGACCATATTATATAGTGTAAATGCATACATGGTCACTAAATGACCGGATTATCTAATGTAAATGCATACATAGCCACTAAATGACCGGATTATCTAGTGTAAATGCATACATGACCACTAAATGACCGGATTATCTAGTGTAAATGCATACATGATCACTAAATGACCGGATTATCTAGTGTAAATGCATACATGGTCACTAAATGACCGGATTATCTAATGTAAGTGCATACATGGCCACTAAATGACCGGATTATCTAATGTAAATGCATACATGACCACTAAATGACCGGATTATGTAGTGTAAGTGCATACATGGCCACTAAATGACTGGGACATCTAGTGTAAGTGCATACATGGCCACTAAATGACATGGGCATCTACTGTAAGTGCACACATGGCTGCTAAATGGACATTATTACATATAAAATAATACTCATCCACGCTAGGTTTGTTTTACCAGGAGCTGAAACTCCTGAGCGGTCCAAAATCTCAATTCATCGTTATTTATCTAATGTGGATTTTGCTTCTCCACAAAAACCTGAATTGAGCATTACTTTAGAGACCACAACCTCCTTCGTTGCCAGCAAACCAGCCAAGCCTCATATAGATCTTCTTTCAAGCACAATCCACACAATATGAATAGCATTCTCTACATGCCTCTATAATGAGCTGAGGTGCTGAGACTTATCCTACACTTATTAGGGTGCCCCGAGTTATCTATATTGGCTGTATACTTTATTCTCTAGAGATATATAATGTAATGATCATCTGCCATAAGAGAGTCATAGACTCTACAGTAGATGTGCAAGGCGTCCTTTCCATTTTTGAAGCTGGGGTTAGTAGTTCACGTCTTAATGCACATGAGGTGTCATCATGTTTCTGGTACCTTTACATGGGATGATTATCACCAGAATTTTTGATGGAAACAACGGGTTTGGGCTATTATCATCCGATGTAAACGCAGCCACCAACATGGTACCGAGCGTCAAATCCTTCATTTGTAGTAGTCACATGGTTTTTAGCATGCCATGGTGCAAAGATGAAATGGTGTGACCGGCTGTGCCTCCTATACTTTGCATTTGATGTCAAGTTGTTGACATTTAGCTAGGGGGTGTAGTGTAGACTTTTGTCATACCCCATAGTACATAATGTCATGCAGCTCAATTCACTCCGTCACACATTGGTGAGACTGAAAATTAGTGAGGTAGTATTCTCTGGATCAGTAGCTTGCACAGTCCGCAGCCATTCTGCTACCTAATTACAAGATTGGGCTGCTATCTACATCCAGCATTCTTCCAGTAAGCATTATCTCAGCAGCAGCAAGGAATTAGGCAAGCAACATGGCCACTCCCCTTTAAAAAGCCACTCCATTTTTGCCGCAGCCAACTGCTCAAGTATTACTCTGTTAAAGGCTCTCCCAGGTTGACATCTCTGATCTCTTTTCTCAGGTGTGGCACTATTACTGAAGCAGAACCCGGACTGGTCACCAGATTGTGCTGTCCTGGAATGGTGGGACGTTTCGTCAGTATTGTGGTCCCTGACAGTGATGACCTTCTCAATTTTTGTGAAGTGGAGATCTATCCTGAGGGCACTGAGAAGAAGTGTGTCTGATCAGAGGCGGGAAATGGTCATTGTATCACATCAAATACTGACGATCAATGCTTAATGATTGCAAGAAATCCAATCAACACAATCTATAACAGTAACAAATGCTTCAGCACTCATACATATTTAATACGTGAATAATATTGCACAATTATTGTTTATACTAACCACATAGAAATGGAAGGTTCTTAGCGCATTTTTTGATCAAAACATGTGGGCTCATCCGCCACGTCCAAGTGAACCTTATTGGCCGGGTTCCTAACTCTGGATACATCTCTGTGGGCCAAAGTCCTCCAAATTGATTTATGGAAAGTAGTATACCTGGCTTTATACTCTCATTAAGACACAATGTATAACAATCATAATAAATAACTTTCAGAACATAAATTGTCTCATTTCTTTTATATATAGAAATTTTAGATGCACAGGAAAAATATGGATACTTAAAGATAAATTATCATTAATTACCACATATGCCATCTCTTCCAGTCTGAGTTTATCAGCCCTAACCTAAGTGAGCCCGGGAACTGAAGCCCCATTAACATGGCACAAATGCTGGGCAAGCGATGCCTGACACTCATTCCCGCATGTACTCGCTCCCGTGCTGTTACACAGGAGCGAACATCGTTGGCTCGTAGTGGGGTGGCTGTAGGAGATTTCACTTCTCGCTCTCCCCCACCCCTCTCCATTCACTTAACATAGTGGCTGTTCAGTACTGAACGGCTGCTATTTACACTCATCGATGATTCTGAACGATGAGTGTAAACAGCAGCTATTCAGTATTGAACAGCTGCTATGTTAAGGGAATGGAGAGGGGCGGGGGAGAACGAGGAGTGAAATCTCCTCCAGCTGCCCCGGCCGCCTGCTGGCCTCTCTGCCAGAGAACCAACGATACTCGCTTCTGTGCAGCAGTACAGAAGCGAGGACACACAGGGACAAGTGTTGGGCATCGTTTGCCCGACATTCGTCCCATGTAAATGGGGCTTGAGTGAGTGCTTGTGGCGGACATAACTGTCCTGTGTCATAAGGGTGATTTAGGACTTTGGAAAAGTCATTTATATTTAATTACTGTTTATCTATTTGAATTTTTGCACACAATACTTTCCCTAATCTATCTGTATGGTCCCCATTTAGAATGCGCTCCATGACTGACAATGCCTTCCAGTGTACACCTTATGCCATGTATGCAGTCCTTGAACAGTCATAGGTGCATACTGCTGTACGAGATGTGAGCGTGTTGCGCATTTGGAAGCCCAGATCCTGGATCTAAATGAGTAGCTTGCAACATTGGCACCATGGAAAGGAGTTCGCTGCTCACTGAGCAGGCACTCGCTGGGGTAGATGTGGGGGTGGATGTTAGTTTGGGAGAGCCGAATGAGCAGGCAGCTAGCTGGGTAACAGTAAGAGGAGGATATGAGTTTTCTATAGACCACCAAATATAACAGAAGCTACTGTAAATCTAATATTGAAACAAATAGATGAAGCAGGAAATCACAACGAAATAATTATTATGGGGGACTTTAAATACCTGGATAATAACTGGGAGGCCAAAACCTGCGGATCTCATAAAGTTAACAACTTCCTGTTGATTACTAAAGATAATTACCTTACCCAACTTGTACAGGACCCGACTAGGGGAATGGCCATTTTGGACTTAATATTAACCTATAGACCTGACAGAATAACAGGGGTACAGATTGGGGGATACCTGAGAAATAGTGACCATAATATAATAAATTTCAATTTGTCCTTCAAGTGAGAGTTTTATAGGGGAGCAATTAAAATACTAAACTTTAGGAAGGCCAAGTTCGATCAGCTTAGTGATGCCCTTAACCATATGAACTAGGATAATGTCCTCAAAAATAAGAATACAAACAACAAAATTGGAAACATTTAAAAATATCATAATTACTTACTGTGAGAGGTTCATACCTTACAGGAATAAAAGACTTAATAGGAGAAAACCAATATGGCTTAGTAAAGATGTAAAGGGGGCAATAAACAATAAAAAGAAAGCGTTTAAACTACTAAAAGAAGAATGCAGCAAAGAAGCACTAAAAACCTATAAGGATAAAAAATAAATTATGTAAAAATTAGATAAAAGCAGCAAAGATGCAGACAAAGAGACTTATTGCCAAAGAGAGAAGAACTAACCCTAAACTGTTCTTTAACTATATAAATAGTAAAAAGATTAATACTGAAAGTGGTGCCCCTTTAATAAATAATGTAAGAGAAATTGTAGAGGGAAATGAGAAGAAAACTAATCTATTAACCCCTTAATGACGGCGCTATCGTAAAACTACGTCCTGCTGTTGCAGGACGTGTATGGAGGGACATAGCTATGTTATCTCCCTCCATACAGCGCGGGTGTCAGCTGTTTATTACAGCTGACACACGCGGGCAATAGCCGCGCTCGGCCGTTCGGCCGATCGCGGCTATTAACCATTTAAATGCCGCTGTTACTTCTGACAGCGGCATTTAAATCCCCCGAACGCTGTTCTGGGGTCCCGCACGGCCCCCCCCGCGGTGAGATCGGGGGAGCCGTGCAGGTGTCATGGCAGCCGGGGGCCTAATGTATGGCCCCAGGGCTGCCTTAGCAGACTGCCTATCAAGCCATTGACACAGGGTGGCTTGATAGACTGCCTGTCAAAAAGCAGTATGACGTAATGCTTTAGCATTACGTCATACTGCAGGAGCGATCAAAGCATCGCATGTTAAAGTCCCCCAGGGAGACTTCAAAGTAAAGTAAAAAAAAAAAATCAATAAAGTTTTTTTAATTGTTAAAAAAAAAAAGTTATAAAAGTTTAAATCAACCCCCTTTTGCCATATCTATTATAAAAAAATCTAAATCATAAAATAAAAATATGTATTTGATATCGCCGCGTCCGTAAAAGTCCGATCTATCAAAGTAGTGCATTATTTTTTCTGCACGGTGAATATCGTCCGAAAAAAAAAATAAGACGCCAGAAATACACTTTTTTAGTTTCCCTGTCTCCCAGAAAAAACGCAATAAAAAGTGATCAAAATGTCGTATGTATTTCAAATTGATACTATCGGAAACTACAGGACATCCCGCAAAAAATGAGCCATTTCTCAACTACGTCGACAGAAAAATAAAAAAGTTATCGCGCGCACAAAATGACCACAGAAAATAATTGAAAAAAATACAAGTACTACAGCAAAAACAATACTATATAAATTTGGTATCATAGTAATCGTACTGACCCATAGAATAAAAATATCAGGTCGTTTTTGTTGCAGTTTGTGCGCCGTAGAAACAGGACGCACCGAAAGATGGTGGAATGTCGTTTTTTTCCCATTTCTCTCCGCTTAGAATTTTTTAAAAGTTTTTCAGTAAATTATATGGTACAATAAATAGTGCCATTGAAAAATACAACTCATCCCGCAAAATACAAGCCCTCATACAGCGACGTCGATGGATAATTAAAGGAGCTACGATTTTTTAAAAGGGAGTAGGAAAAAACAAAAATGGAAAAAAGCAAAAAAGCTCCATCACTAAGGGGTTAAATAGCTTTTTCTCCAGTGTATTCACAGAGGAAAATGAAATGCCAGATGAGATGCAGAGTGATAAAGTAAACTCTCCACTAAACGTCACCAGTCTAACCCAGGAAAAAGTACAGAGCAGTCTTAAAAAGATTAAAATAGACAAATCACCGGGTCCTGATGGCATATGCCACCTGGTTTTAAGGGAATTAAAGGGGTTGTCCCGCGCCAAAACGGGTTTGTTTTTTTTTCAATAGCCCCCCCGTTCGGCGCGAGACAAACCCGATGCATGTGTTGAAAGAAAAAACCGGATAGTACTTACCCGAATCCCCGCGCTCCGGTGACTTCTTACTTACCTTGCGAAGATGGCCGCCGGGATCTTCACCCTCGGTGGACCGCAGGTCTTCTGTGCGGTCCATTGCCGATTCCAGCCTCCTGATTGGCTGGAATCGGCACACGTGACGGGGCGGAGCTACGAGGAGCAGTTTTCCAGCATGAGCAGCCCCATTCAACACGGAGAAGACCGGACTGCGCAAGCGCGTCTAATCGGGCGATTAGACGCTGAAAATTAGACGGCACCATGGAGACGGGGACGCTAGCAACGGAACAGGTAAGTGAATAACTTCTGTATGGCTCATATTTAATGCACGATGTACATTACAAAGTGCATTAATATGGCCATACAGAAGTGTATACCCCAACTTTGTTTCGCGGGACAACCCCTTTAAGTAATGTGATACACGGACTCTTGTTTCTAATATTTAAGGACTCTATAGTGACAAAATATGTTCTGCTGGATTGGTGAGTATCCAATGTGGTGCAGATATTCAAAAAGGGGTCAAAAAGCGAACCTGGAAATTACAGGCCAGTAAGTCTAACTTCTATTGTGGGCAAAATGTTTGAAGCATTTTTCAAAGATGTTATCCTGGAGTACCTCAAGGAAAATGGCTTTATAAGTCCGTATCAGCATTGGTTTATGAGAGATCGCTCCTGTCAAACCAACCTGATTAGTTTCTATGAGGAGGTAAATTCTAGACTGAACTGGGAAGAGCCATTAGACCTTGTGTATCTGGACTTTTGCAAAGCGTTTAACCCTTTCCAATCCACTGTCTGACGTCTGAAGACATTCTGATTGAAGGCTGTACAGCTTCGATGTCAGAAGATGTCCGGCAAGATATTCTTACTGTATATTACTGGCCGCTCTGTTGTCAGGGGCCTCTCCAGCATATCCCATACCGAAGTACTGGCTCTAGCCAGCAGATGGCGCCATTGTATAATGACAGAAAGAGAAAGCCCCCTAGGAAACCCTGAATCCAAAATTGGATTGCAAAGGGTTAATACTGTGCCGCATAAAAGGTTAGTATATAGAATGAGAATGCTTGGTCTGAGTGAGAATGTGCGTAAGTGGGTAAGTAACTGGTCAGTAATAGAAAGCAAGAGGGTGGTTATAAATGGTACATACTCTGGGTCACCGTTACGAGTGGGGAACCACAGGGGTTGGTTTTGAGCCCTATTAATATTTATTAATCTCCTGGTAAAGGGATTGTGTAGTAAAATATCAATATTTTGCAAATGACACAAAACTATATAAAGATATTAACACAAGAGAGGATGCAAGGCGGTTACAAGAGGATCTGGATACATTTGGGGATTGCTCAGAAAAGTGGCAAATAAGGTTTAACACTGATAAATGTAAAGTTATGCACATGAGCAGAGGAAATACATGTCACCATTACACACTAAATGGGAAACCACTGGGTAACATTGACATGGAAAAGGCCTTAGGGATTTTAGATAAAACTGTACACTTAACTGGAGCAACCAGTGTCAGGCAGCTGCTGCCAAGGCAAATGGGATCATGGGGTGCATAAAAAGAGGTCTAGGGGCGCATGATGAGAACATTGTTCTTCATCTTTACAAGTTACTGGTTAGACCACACATGGAATATTGTGGACAGTTTTGGGCATCGGTACTCAAGAAGGACATATCAGAGCTTGAGCGGTTACAAAGGCGGGCAACTAAAGTAATAAATGGATTGGGCAGACTACAATACCCGGAGAGATTATCAAAATTAGGATTATTGCTTTTAGAAAAAAGACAGCTGAGGGGCGACCTAATAACTATGTATAAATATATCTGGGGACAATACAGAGATCTCTCCCATCATCTATTTATACCCAGGACTGTGGCTGTAACAAAGGGGCATCATTTACATCTAGAGGAAAGAAGGTTTTTACACTGACATAGAAGGGGGTTCTTTACTGCAAGAGCAGTGAGACTGTGGAACTCCCTGCCTGAGGACGTGGTGATGGCAATTCAATAAAAGAGTTCAAGAGGGGCCTAGATGTCTTTCTTGAGTGATACAATATTATATGTTCTAATCATTAATAACTTCAAAAGAGTTGTTGATCCAGGGATTATTCTGATTGCCAGATTGCAGCCAGGAAGGAATTTTTCCCTTAAATGGGGAAAATTGTCTTCTACCTCATTTTTTTCCTTCTTCTGGATCAACATTAGTGGGAATAGTAGGCTAGACTGGATGGACATATGAGGTTTTTTTCGGTCTTACATACTATGTTACTACATGCCATTCACTTCAATGACAACATTGCCTGTAATACTATGCCTAGCCACTGTAGTGGGAACAGAGCTGTATGTTTACCGCAGAAAATAGCTCAGTGCACAAACACACTAGCCAGGTAAACAGTTGATTTGTGGAGTTGTGAGCAGCACACTCCCGCTGATCTATTATTGATGGCCTATCCTGCCAATAGGCCATCAATAGTTTACAACTGGACAACCCCTTTAATATAAAATGAACTATATATAGTTTGCAATAATCTGCATTATTGTGCTCAGCAATCACTATGTAAGCCCAAGAGGAAGTCTCATTTGAAAATGAATCTTCTCATGTAGTCTTTATGTTACTTGCTTAATAACCAATTACACGGCTCCGAGAGTGAACGGATATGTCCAGGGGTGTAGCTAAAGGCTCATCGGTCCGGGTGCAAAGGTTTATCTTGGGGACCTCCAACTTCTCTTAACCCCTTAACGCAGAGGCGTAACTTGAAGCTCCTGGGCCCCAATACAAAACCTGTAACAGAGCCCAAACTATAATGATTTATTCATAGTACTGGGCTCCCTAGATAAAGAAGAAGGGCCTTATGAGCCTCATAAGGCTCCTAAACCCAGGTGCAACCGCATCTCCTATAATTACACTAGTGGATATATCCTTTAACAGGGATTTATTTGCGAGGATTTTTGTTTTTTGGCATACATTGACCACTCATGAAATTCCCCCTACTATGCTAGTTTGGGCACACCTTGGAGCTAAATATGAGTTCCCTTTACTCTGGTTACTTGGTAGAACATAATGATAATTATTCTGGTGTATATACTAAGCTCTGGTGATACAGGTCTACAGGTACTGCATGCTTACAGCAGCACAAGTAAGAGATTGGAGAGCGGTTTTAGAATCTTATCACTACCAAAGGCCATCTGCCATGGCCAGGCCGGAATCAGACTCGGTGCCCCCCAGAGACCCATACTCACCTGTCCGGATCTGCTGCGAGTGTCTCGGCTGGCAAATCGGCACGCATGCGCAGAGCAGAGCATGGCGTGTCGGCGCTGGGCTGTGACGCGATTTCCTGCGATGCTTCCGCAGTGCTTGCTGGGAAGTATCGCGGGACAGACGGCTTCCATTGACTGCAATGAAAGCCGTCCCTGCGATTTTCCGCACAGATTAGAACATGCTGCAGATGTCCCCAGCGAGCGGAAAATCGCAGCTGATTTCTGCTCGTTGGCAGGGGAGAATCTTTTATCATAGCACGTCTATGGATGGAAATTGCTGCGGAATTCGTGGCGGGTGTCTGACCGTGAATTCCGCTGTGATAATCCATCCGTGGGCATTCGGCCTAAGACTTCTTCCTTCAACTTCCACAGAATTCATGAATTTTCTTGTCAAACTAATTGAAATGTAGGTGTGTAATATAAATGGACTGTGGAGAACTGTGTGACCCTATGTGGGTTCGACTTGCCATACACCATTTTGGCTGTAGGCTAACAGTGGTGGTAGTACTTGGAGAACTTGGATATTCACCCTAAAACCTTGCAAGTAAGGTTATATCAAAACTGCCTCCCATCACTTCAGGGAAATAGTAATCCTTTGCCAAGGCAGAGGATCGCAGAGTGTATCCCATTTTTTACGATGGGGAGAACTCGCATATGCCTAGCACGTGGTGCGACACTGCCGCTGGCCTCATTGAGGACAATGGGCGATATGATGCGAGGGCACGCCCAAAGATAGGAGTTGCCACAATTGTATATGACTCCATTTAAGAGAATGGCGTTCATATTCGTGCGTCTCGCAACACACAAATCTCGCGTGATTTTCTTGGCTATGTGAAGACGGCCTCAAGGTTTGGGACTCAGTTAAATACTCTGGAGGTTTAATTTCCCTCCATCAACCTTTACTGTCATTCCTGTTGTACCCTCTATTTCTTTCCCCCTGGTAATGACTCTCCCGAGTCATTTAGAGATTGTACACATAGGGGTCTCACTAAACTATATAGTTCGCTTTGAAGTGTAGGACAGGCGGAGGTACCATCCAGAAAAAGCCAATATGATTAACTTTCCTTCGAGCTTCCGATATTTACAACTTGTAAAATGTATTGTTTTCAATACCCACACACTAAGGGCTCATGTCCACGGGCAAAATATGATTTAAGATCCGCAGCGGATCTCCCGCATGCGGATCCGCATCCCATAGGGATGCATTGACCACCCGCGGGTAGATAAATACCCGCGGATCGTCAATAAAAGGGATTTTAAAAAAAATGGAGCATGGAAAAATCCGGACCATGCTCCATTTTCGTGCGGGTCTCCCGCGGGGACGGCTCCCGCGGGCTTCTATTGAAGCCTATGGAAGCCGTCCGGATCCGCGGGAGACCTAAAATAGGAATTTAAAGTATTTACCATCCGGCGCGGGCGGGGAAGGTCAGCTGTTCCTCACGGCCGCATCTTCCTTGCTTCGGCTGGGCGGATGTGCCCGGCGCATGCGCGCGGCACGTCGGCGACGTGCCGGCGACGTGCCGCCGGCGTCAGGAATTCATCCGCCGGCCGAAAATGAAGATCCGGCCGTGAGAAACAGCTGATCTTCTCCGCCCGCGCCGGATGGTAAATACTTTTAAATTCTTATTTTCGGCGCTCATGTCCGCGGGGCAGGAGGGACCCGCTGCAGATTCTACATGGAGAATCTGCAGCGGATCTGATTTTCCCCGTGGACATGAGGCCTAAGGGCCTCATTTCTCAAATTTATTCCAGTTTGGTTCACTCCTCCTACTGTACTCAACTGTCATGTTTCCAGATGGGAGGCAAACCTAGGCTCCACCCTTACCAAAGAGGATTCGTCCCAAATATGGAAATTGACCAGTGATATATACATTTAGTGATCTCCTTTAAAGTGTTACTCTGTTAGTACTTGGTTCATACCAGAATAGCACATGAAAGTGCCTGATTACCCCTCAAACTGCTTCCGGGGTTGTCAATAGCCTAGTGATATACCACATATTTGGTAGTCCAGTCCTCACGTACGGAAGCTCTGGCTTAAGAGTATCCTCACTCATGTACTCTGCAACAGGTTGTAATGTATGGAAAAACCAGTGGGAAGCCTTTCTAAATAAATGCATTGCGGACATATCTCCAGCCTCTCAGCAACTGACCTCTTTCTTGCACCCAAACAGGTCATTGCTCAATCGTGCCAGAAGGTGTAGTTGGACTTCTCCAAAGTAAAAACGTACCTAAATTGGTACTTGATTATTAAGTAATTAACTTCTTTTCTTGCAAATACACATCATAAATTCCTGAGACCCTGGACCCCTTGGTTAGACTACATCCTTCCCTTCCAAAACAGCAGGCATTCTAATTTTTATGTAGAGAGGCCCTGGAACCTAAGTGTTATGCTTTTATGCCACTTTTCCAGGTTCTTAACTCTGCAGGAGGTTACAAACGTATAATATGAAAAGGACATTCATTCAAGGACAAACAGTTACAAGTTAAAAGGGAATAAAAGAAGAATACTAAACCTCTCAAAAATTAGATCAGCTAAGATCCAGGTGGGAGGACATACATTGAAGTATCTGGACAATCTAGCAAAGTTTGATTGCAATCTCCTGGATTCTAATAATAGTTTTTGACTGGCTATAAACTATATAGGGTCCCAGCCACAGCCTTAAGGCTTATTCCGTCGTGCGTATATCGACCGGGTTTTCACGCCTGGCCGATATACGCTGTCTCTCTCTGCAGGGGGAGGAGGCGGGCCGGGAGCAGTGCACTGAGCTCCCACCCCCTCTCAGCCCCTTGTCACTATTTCCAGGGGGGAGGGGGAGGACTTAGCTCCTCCCCGCCCCTCCCATTGCAAACAGTGGCAAGGGGCAGAGAGGGGACGGGAGCTCAGTGCACTGCTCCCGGCCCGCCTCCTCCCCCTGCAGAGAGGGTCAGCTAATATCGGCTAGGCGTGAAAACCCGGCCGATATATGCATGTTGGAATAAGCCCTTAGGGCTCTTTCACACGAGCGTAAGCATTTTTACGTTTGCCTGCCGGTGCCATAAAAGCGCGTGAATGGGCGATCAAGTCCCAAATTAATTAGCGTTTACACATCAGTTCACATGTTCGGGTGTGACGTATGTAGCGAAAAAATACTGTTGCACCCTGGAAAACCCTTGCTCAGCAAAAATCCTCGGGATGCCTTCCGATGCCTTTATAGAGACACCTGTAAGCTTTTTGCAGCGTTGGATGCTGCTAAAATGCCTGCCCTCCCTTTTTTTCCCCTGCTCCCTGCCGGCATATATTGGCCAAGAGATAGTTCCAGAACTATATTTTTGGCCCCTGTATAATTGCCGGTGTGTATGCTCCATTTTTTACGATGTGTCATTTTTACGCACCTAAGATGGTCACATATATGCAGCTTAGCGTAAAAACACAGCGTATAGGCGCTCATGTGAAAGAGCCCTTGCTCCTCCTACCTAGATCATGTCAGGTGGGAAGGGCTAGTGACACACATGATAACAGAGTTTTAAGTCATGTTGAGTAACCAACCTGATTTTAAAAAATAATTTCTCAATCAGAAATCCCGATTCAGACTTACATTAACATCAATAGTAGTAAAAGTCAGGTTCTCTAATTTGGCCTACTTAAACAACAGCGGAGGAGGTGGTGGTGGCGGCAGCCCAGCGCTCAGCACTGCTGCCTTGCGGTGGACGGTCCCCAGGCTTAAATCCTCATCAATGTCAGATTCAAACCTAGAACTCCAGCACTGCAGGGCAGCAGCGCCAAACCAACACATCTGTCCCTTCTGTGCAAAGCAGGAAGCTAAAAATTTGGCGATTACTGAAATCGGATCAGGATGATCAAATTCGATTTAGCAAGTATTGTCTTGATTTTATCAACTGGCCAATCACAACGAGCAATACTAGTTTTGAAGACATATCTTCCAAGAGGAGGCTCCTAAGGAGAAAATATGATTGTCATGTTTCAGTGCATATTCTTACTAATCTATTGCTACCAAAAAAAGCACGGCTCGCTGTCGGACATGTGCAGTACAGATTTTTTTTTTTTTTAAACTCCTGCTTCTCCCGCGCCCCATCCACATTGTCAATTGGAAACAGACTGCGGGTCGTAAGGCTTCCATTGACTTCAGTGGAAGCTGTCCATTCGGGAACCACAGTAAAATGGAGCATGCTGCGATTTTTCATCTGAAGGCGGAAACCGCAATTGGTTTCCGCTCATGTCCATGACGAATACCTTCTCCATAGCATGTTATAGAAGGTTATTGCTGCGGAATCTGGAGGCAGTCGCCCGCTCTGGATACCGCAGCAAAAATCCACCCATGTGCATGTGGCCTAGGACTCTAAGTCACACCTCAGTATTCTGGTCAGTATTTGTAAGGCAAAGTCAGCAGTAAATGTCAGGGAATTACTAAATTATATTTCTTTTGTCCTAAAAAGGCATCGGCGCCAGCATGCTGTGACTGTAGACGAGAGGTCTGTCCTCTGGCATGCTGCATCTGGAGATTAAAGGTAATCTGTTGCCTGACTGGAGCACTATAAACTAAAGGCCCATTAACACACACAGATATCTTTAAAAAGATTGAAAGATCAGCGATTGTTTTGCATAAAGTACTAATAGGCACTAATTGCTATTAGTACTTTATTAGCTTTATTTGCATGCAAATGAGCTTCTGGGAGCAGTTACAGAACTCAGCAGGGAGGTCTGAGCTCTGTAATTAGCTCCATTTTTCAGCCACCATGGACAGCATACACAGCATGCAGTCCTGCTTATCAGCTGTTTTGCAGGCAGGGCTTAGAACTGAGAACAGCTGTAACAATGTTATCAGCTGTAATCAGCTCTACATAGGCAGAACACAGCATGGGGTCCTGCTAATCAGCTGTTCTGCTGAAGAACGGTTTTCAAGCAGAACTGAAAACAGTTGTTCGGCCGAACAGTGAAAGATGGGCACATTTAGACACGATGATTATCGCTCAAAAGACGGCTTTTTAGCGAAATTTGAGCGATAATCATTGTGCCTAAATGGGCATTAACTTATGGTGTTTTTAGGGACGTGACAGGGAGCCAGATGATGTATTTTGCATATTCACTCGCTTCCTGATTCCTGCAGTGCCCATCTGTAAATGTCATTTGGCAATTAAAAATTTCTTTAAATAAACGTCCTTGCACGGGCTCTCCTATGCAAATCTCTGGGACAGCGCACACTGAAAGAGTCAGATTTTTGGCGGCTACATGAGCTTTACAGGCGGGTACCGCAGGATCCAGGCATCTATGGAAAATACAGGTCACCTCACCTAACGGAACCATAAATTAGTTTTTGGTGCTTTAAGCAGGGGACAGGTTCCATTTGAAAGGTCTGCCCTCAGCCATGCTGTGATCAGAGATGAGGGGTCTGTCCTCTGGCATTGTTCTGATTTACATTATTTATAAATTCTTTCCAATTCCATGGACTGTGTAGACCTACTCTTTAGGTGTACACGAAAACCCGTTCTAGACAACAGGCCATAGCTCCTAGTCAATTGGTTCAACTACAGTCAACACAGCTCTTGCAGGATTTGAACATGTCTTAATATGGTCAAAATGTAATTTATGAGAGAATTTGAAATATTTTAGAGTTACTTATACAGGTAAAACAAAGCACATACATTAATAGGCACATTTCATGATAATACTCTTCTATTTATGGTCACTTTGTATACTTTCTTTTGTTCTTTATACTCTTCCATTTCTGGGCATGGCTAGCTGGCTAAACAGTCCTTGAAGCCCCCACCCTACCTAAAGTTATAAAGAACATAGAGTTTGTGATATCCATGGGTGGTTCAGTGTCCAGCAACCTTTTGGTCATCATTAAAAAAAAGAGAAAAAATAAATAAATAAATGGGTAAATACTAGAGATGAGCGAACGTACTCGTCCGAGCTTGATACTCGTTCGAGTACTAGCGTGTTCGAGATGCTCGTTACTCGTAACGAGTACCACGCGATGTTCGGGTTACTTTCACTTTCATCTCTGAGACGTTAGCGCGCTTTTCTGGCCAATAGAAAGACAAGGCATTGAAGGCATTACAACTTCCCCCTGCGACGTTCAAGCCCTATACCACCCCCCTGCAGTGAGTGGCTGGCGAGATCAGGTGTCACCCGAGTATATAAATCTGCCCCTCCCGCGGCTCGCCTCAGATGCATTCTGACAGAGATCAGGGAAAGTGCTGCTGGTGCCGGAGCTGCTATAGGGAGAGCATTAGGAGTTATTTTAGGCTTCAAGAACCCCAACGGTCCTTCTTAGGGCCACATCTGACCGTGTGCAGTACTGTTGAGGCTGCTTTTAGCAGTGTTGCACAATTTTTGTTTTTTGTATATCGGGCGTGCAGAGCATTGCGTCCGCAGTCTGCAGTCATTGTACAGAGTATAGGGCCAGTACTGGTGAGGCAGGGAAAGAGATAGTCAGGCTATATAGGCAGTGGGCTTTTTCCAAAATATTGGGGGAAAATACTACATTTGGGCTGCCTGTGACCGTCTTCAGTTTACTGCGTGTCTGCTGGGAGTAGTAGTCCTAATTAATACGCAGCTAAGCGTTACAGCAGGCTTGCGCAAAATTGTTTCCTGGATCTGCTGTCTCTGTTACATCAGCGCCGTCATCCCGCCAGAGGGAAACAGTATACATAATATTATACGCTGCCTACAGTATCTATCTGCTGGGGGTAGTAGTCCTAATTAATTCGCAGCTAAGCGTTACAGCAGGCTTGCGCAAAATTGTTTCCTGGATCTGCTGTCTCTGTTACATGATCGCCGTCATCCCGCCAGAGGGAAACAGTATACATAATATTATACGCTGCCTACAGTATCTATCTGCTGGGGGTAGTAGTCCTAATTAATACGCAGCTAAGCGTTACAGCAGGCTTGCGCAAAATTGTTTCCTGGATCTGCTGTCTCTGTTACATCAGCGCTGTCATCCCACCAGAGGGAAAGAGTATACATAATAACATACGCTGCCTACAGTATCTATCTGCTGGGGGTAGTCGGCGGGAGCACTGTAAAAGGATGGTGAGGGAGTACGTAGCCGATCGCACGACCATCCTCCGTGACGCCTCTGCCCCCTACAACTACTGTGTGTCGAAGCTGGACACGTGGCCTGAACTCGCGCTGTATGCCCTGGAGGTGCTTGCTTGTCCTGCGGCTAGCGTCTTGTCAGAGAGGGTGTTTAGAGCGGCTGGGGGAATCATCACAGATAAGCGTACCCGCCTGTCAACCGACAGTGCCGACAGGCTTACACTCATCAAGATGAACAAAGCCTGGATTTCCCCAGACTTCTCTTCTCCACCAGCAGACAGCAGCGATACCTAAACAATACGTAGGCTGCACCCGCGGATGGAAGCATCATTCTCTATCACCATCAAAAACGGGGACCTTTTAGCTTCATCAATCTGTGTATAATATTCATCCTCCTCCTGAAACCTGACATAATCACGCCGAACGGGCAATTTTTCTTAGGCCCACAAGGCTCAGTCATATAATTTTTGTAAACAATTTTTATACGTTTCAATGCTCATTAAAGCTTTGAAACTTTCACCTGAACCAATTTTTATTTTAACTGGGCTGCCTCCAGGCCTAGTTACAAATTAAGCCACATTAACCAAAGCGATTAATGGGTTTCACCTGTCCTCTTGGTTGGGCATGGGCAATTTTTCTGAGGTACATTAGTACTGTTGGTACACCAATTTTTTGGGGCCCTCGCCTACAGTGTAATCCAATTAATTTTTTGCCCACCTGCATTAAAGCCGACGTTACATCAGCTGTGTTGGGCACTGCAATGGGATATATTTATGTACCGCCGGTGGGTTCCAGGGAGCCACCCATGCTGTGGGTCCACAGGGAGTTGTAACTGCATGTGTCCACTTCTAAAGAACCCCAGTCTGACTGGGGCATGCAGTGTGGGCCGAAGCCCACCTGCATTAAACATGACGTTACCTCAGCTGTGATGGGCAATGCAATGGGATAATTTATGTACTGCCGGTGGCTTCCTGGCACCCACCCATGCTGTCGGACCACACGGAGTTGTAACTGCATGTGTCCACTTCTAAAGAACCCCAGTCTGACTGGGGCATGCAGTGTGGGCCGAAGCCCACCTGCATTTAATCGAACGTTACCTCAGCTGTGATGGGCACTGCAATGGGATACATTTATGTACAGCCGGTGGGTTCCAGGGAGCCACCCATGCTGTGGGTGCACACGGAATTTCCATTGCGGAGTTGTACCTGCCTGTGACTATTTATAAAAAAAACGCGGTCTGACTGGGGCATGCAGACACCTTGACAGAATGAATAGTGTGTGGCACATAGGTTCCCCATTGCTATGCCCACGTGTGCAGCTCCTGATGGCGGTGGCACAGGATTATATTTCTCATTGCTTCTGTATAGCATTGTGGGCTATCGCCCCGGCCCTTTTAAAGAGGGTCGCTGCCTAGCCGTGCCAACCCTCTGCAGTGTGTGCCTGCGGTTCCTCCTCATGGCAAACGCACTTATAAATAGACATGAGGGTGGTGTGGCATGAGTGCAGCTGAAGGCTGCGCAGGGACACTTTGGTGTGCGCTGTGGACACTGCGTCGTGCGGGGGGGGGGGGGGGCAGCATATAACCCAGGAGAAGTGGCAGCGGAGTGTCATGCGGGCAGTGATTGTGCTTTGTTGGAGGTAGTGTGGTGCTTAGCTAAGGTATGCATTGCTAATGAGGGCTTTTCAGAAGTAAAAGTTGTTGGGAGGGGGGGGGCCCACTCTTGCCGCTATTGTGGCTTAATAGTGGGACCTGTGAACTTGAGATGCAGCCCAACATGTAGCCCCTCGCCTGCCCTATCCGTTGCTATGTCGTTCCCATCACTTTCTTGAATTGCCCAGATTTTCACAAATGGAAACCTTAGCGAGCATCGGCGATATACAAAAATGCTCAAGTCGCCCATTGACTTCAATGGCGTTCGTTACTCGAAACGAACCCTCGAGCATCGCGAAAATTTCGTTCCGAGTAACGAGCACCCGAGCATTTTGGTGCTCGCTCATCTCTAGTAAATACCGTATATACTTACGTTCACGCCGAGATTTTCAGCACAAAAAAATGTGCTGAAAAATCCTTCCTCGGCTTATACTCGAGTGAGGTGTTAAAAAAAAGAAAAAAAACTGCAATACTCACCTCTCAGCCAGCGTCGCTGTCCCCGGCGCTGCGGCAAGCTGCTTCAGTCTTCTCCCCGCTGTCATCTCCCTGGCTTGTTCAATTTCCCCGCCGTCAGTGCTGCGAGTGGATCGAGCGTTGGCCAATCACAGCCACGGAGTAGCTGGGAGGTCTTCTTCTCCTTCCGCTGCCGGAGCCCCCATCCCCGCGGTTAGCGCTGCTGCCAGTCCTCCTTGCTGGATTGTCCTACAATACAGAGCGCCGCAGTCTGCCAGACCCGCCGATATAATGGTGAGCGGCTCTGCGGCCCCGGAGCTCTACTGCACCCGAAGGAGGGAAGATTCATCCTGCTGTATATATGGTGTATGTAGTCTGTCCATATGGGTAGTATATGGCTGTATATATGTGCAGTCTGTTCATATGGGGGGGGTAAATGGCTATATATATATCTGTATACTACACTGTG
Organism: Eleutherodactylus coqui; assembly: GCF_035609145.1. Lineage (NCBI taxonomy): Eukaryota > Metazoa > Chordata > Amphibia > Anura > Eleutherodactylidae > Eleutherodactylus > Eleutherodactylus coqui. Next base: position 99,922,235 of record NC_089845.1, read on the forward strand.
CAGTTTGTGTGTATATGGTATGTATCTGTATATGTATAGTGTGTGTGTGTGTACATATGAGAGTATATACATACATACATACACACACTCAAGTATAGCTAGGCTTATACTTGAGTCAATAAGTTTTACGAGTTTTTTTTTTTTTGTGGTAAAACTTATTGACTCGGCTTATACTCAGGTCGGCTAATACTCCAGTATATACGATATGTGAGAATGGTCCACATTTCATCCTGGAAAAACTATTCATCTGTAACGGCAGTTAAGTATTGTTTTATTTACTAAACACTTTTTATTTTATTATATTCTATTGTGCTTGTAGATGTTATTTGACCAATATATATAAAAAAAATAACCTAATACTCCAATCATCCAACTTCAAAAAGCATTAAAGAGTCATAACTTTAGTAATATCCAGTTATATTTTATTATTCAGCAACATTAGCAATGTTCTTAACAATATTCATTTACTTGCACACGCTATATCTAGTCATAACAGTCCTTAAAATAGCGCAGCAAAGCAAGATATTTTATGGTAAAAATTACTTTCTTGAAGATCAAATATTGATACAGCCAGACAGGAGGAAAAAAGTTTATATGGAGCGGCCTTAGTTTGTTTGTTTTTTCCATGCCATTCTGGAACCGATAGCAGTGTGGGTGGACTTGTGAATGCAGTAAGAAGAAACTAGGTTCACGGTAAAATTTCAGCATGACTTTGGACTTCGACAAGCGTATTCTTTTCTTTTCTTATCCACAATACTTTTCCTCTGTGGATCCCGCTTATAGTTCCCTCAGGATAATATAAATTTGCATGTTTGGCAGATCCAGGCAAATTCCACTCAAAAAATAATCACTCTTATTGGCTGATTAAGGTCCAAGAAAACGCCAATATCTTAAGAGCATTTTTCACATTCCAAACATGTATATGGTTTCTCCTCACGGTTATTTTCCAAATATCGATTAGAACAACTTCTCCACTGTGTGACTTTTCATATGATCCTTCAGTTTAGCTTTAGCAATGTAACTTTTCCCACATTGTGAACATGAATATGGCTTCTCTCCTGTGTGAGTTTTCTGATGATCCCTAAGTTTGGCTTTAGCAATAAAACATTTCCCACATTCTGAACAAGAAAATGGTTTCTCTCCTGTGTGAATTCTCTGATGTGTAACGAGATGAGATTTAGATGTAAAACATTTTCCACATAGTGAACATAAATATGGCTTTTCTCCTGTGTGAATTCTTTCATGCATAACAAGATGTGTTTTGTGTGCAAAACCTTTCCCACATTCTGAACATGAATACGGCTTTTCTCCTGTGTGAATTCTCTCATGTATAACAAGATGTGATTTATTTGAAAAACATTTCCCACACAATGAACATGGAAAAGGCTTCTCCCCTGTATGACTTCTCTGATGTATAACTAGATGTGCTTTGTGCGTAAAACATTTCCCACATTCTGAACATGAATAAGGTCTTTCTCCTGTGTGAATTCTCTCATGTCTAGCAAGATGTGATCTGTATGTAAAACATTCCCCACATTCTGAACATGAATACGGCTTCTCTCCTGTGTGACTTCTCTTATGTATGACAAGATTTGATTTACGTGTAAAACATTTCCCACATTCTGAACATGGATACGGCTTTTCCCCTGTGTGACCTCTCCCATGTCTAACAAGATGAGATTTATGAGTAAAACATTCCCCACATTCTGCACATGAATATGGTTTCTCTCCTGTGTGAATTCTCTCATGTGAAATAAGATGTGCTTTATTTGAAAAACATTTCCCACATACAGAACATGAAAACGGCTTATCTCCCGTGTGAATCCTCTGGTGTGTAATAAGAGTTGATTTCACCGAAAAGCATTTCCCACATTCAGTACATGGAAACAGCATTTCTCCTGTGTGAATTCTCTCATGTCTTTCAAGATTTGATTTTGATGTAAAACATTTGCTACATTCTGAGCATGTAAATGGCTTTTCCCCAGTGTGACTTCTTTCATGTTGATCAAGGCCCGTTTTATGGGTAAAACATTTTCCACATTCAGAACAGGAATACGGCTTCTCACCTGTGTGAATTCTCTCATGTTGATCAAGGCCTGCTTTTTGGGTAAAGCATTTCCCACATTCTGAACATGAATAGGGCTTCTCCCCTGTGTGAATTCTTCTATGTGTAAAAAGACCTGAGCTTTTTGTAAACTGCTTTCCACATTCCCCACATCGAAACTTTTTAGCCCCGTTCTGATCTGCACTTGTAACAATCTGTAATCGGTCAGGAGAAGGTTCCTCAGGATTATATGATACATCTGTACTGTGAAGTCCCGGATGTACACCAAGGGTAATGAAATTTTCACCTGAATAGTGCGGCAGGATATCTTCCTCTTTGTAACGTAGTGATAACATGAAGTTTCCCTCAGAGTTCTGACTGGGAGTTTCTGTCGGGATTAAAAACAATTTTGTGATTTTTCTTTTTTCAAACAAAATAGGAATGTTAGAAATTTGTCTTATTAGGCTAAAAACACAGGTTTTGTTTGTGCTACAGTTTTTTGAACCACAAAAAAAGACTCAGGAGGAAAGAGAAGTGCGTTCTTTATATTTCCGTTTTTTTCAATCCAACCCGGTAAGCTTAAAAACTGCATCAAGAAGAGCCTGGGTGAATTTGGCCTTTTAAAGCTTTATATAACACTATACAATATATCAATGACAACATCCAGGATTTTGCTCTCCACTCAGTGACCACTTGCATTACATCAACCTGGGATGGATAAAACTTACATTTCTGAACATCAAAACCTTGTCTGGTGATCAGGACTAACCTCCTCTAACATATTTAGCACCATTTTAAAGGTCTCTTTCACACGGGGACCTACATGCGCAAAAATCACGCACGTAAAAAAACTCACGACTCTTAGAACCAATGGTTTCTTCTGGGAACGTTCAGGTGAAGGAATTTTAGACGCGCAAAAAACATCTGAACGTTCCCAAAGGAAACCATTGGTTCTTTTAGCCGTCAGTTTTTTATGCACGTAGGTCCCCATGTGAAAGAGGCCTAAGACCTGCGTCATACAGGTGTATTTGCGTAGCATTTTGCACGTGCAATACTCAGTGACTAGAACCCATTGATTTCAATCAGTTCATTCACATAAGCAAATTTCGCACATGCATTTCGTTTGAAAAAAACCCCCCAAAAACGCAGCATGCTTTATTTTCCTTTGCGCTTGTGCACGAAAATAGCATATATTGAACTAATTAACTTAATTACCCATTGCAATTAATGGGAGCATGCTTGCAGTTTTTTTCTGCACGCGCAAGTGCGCACGACCTGCACATTCAAAAAATACAGTAAAACACACATGGGCATTGCCCATCGCACAAATACGCAGCGCAAATGCGCTTACGCCATGTGACATCGGCGGGCAATGCAAAAACTTAATTCTGTTATTCAAAATGTAATTTAATTAAAAATGTGGACTTCAGCAAATATTCATTTCTTCAGTTAATTATAACAGGACCTATGTCTGTTCTCAATGTTATGCTGATAACAACTTTCAAAATATTACTATGCCTGGTTAAGACTTCTGTGAAGAACTGGTACAATAGTGTTAAAAAAAAAAAAATGTAAAAAATAGCAGTCCATCATTAACCCGATAAATCACAGTTTTCGGTAGAAGGGATATCCCTACATAGCAAGAAATTAATAGCCCTTTTATACGAGACTACAGTTGGGTAAACGACTGCACGAACGCAGACATCACCACTGAAATTCAGCAACTCAAATTCCCCGCCGCACGAAAAGATGGGACCTGACCTGTCTTTGATGCGCCCTGCACAGGAGCGCCTGTAGGCCCCTATCGGAGACTATGCGAGTCGGATGACAAATGGAGAAGGAGGGCTTCTCTGTAGTAGGGAGAGAAGGTTTACCCTGAAGGAGGTAATTACACTGACTGTCTTTATGCCTTTTAGCCCTTAACCTACCCAGTAGGGTAGTTTAAGGACTAAAAGGCATAATGACAGTCAGTGTTATTACCTCCTGTAGGGTAACCCTTCTCTCCCCACTACAGGAGAATTCCTCCACAGCGGGAAGAGAGAGCGGGGCTGGATGGGATGCCCCGAAGGAATCTCCCATAGCTGGGAGGGAGAGGGGGCGGGGCTATCCGCCACAGCAGGAAGAGAGGGCGGGGCTCGAGGGGTTCTCTGAGGGATTCCCCCATAGGAAGGCGAGAGAGAGGAGGTGATGCACACATCTAACCCCACCCTCTCTTCCCCTACTATGGGGGATTCCCTCAGGAAGTCCCCTCTAGACCCCCTCTCTCTAGCCCTGCTATGGGGGAATCCCTCAGGGTTCTCTGTAGATGAAGGGAGTCCTCGACAACGAAGGGAGCCCACTTATCCCTGCAGGGACTAAGAGGAGCTTAGAGCGGGACATTTAAAACTTGCTGTTCAGCCGAATGAGGGACTTCGGGGCTGCTGACGCAATCTCTGTCTCCTGTCACCAAACTTCTAAACAGCAGCGCTGTTTCTCTGCAACACACAGCTCCCGATTGTGTGAATGGCTGATTTTAATGCTAATTAAGCTCGGGGCTAAATTGAAGAAAATCATCCATTCATGCGCTTTTGTGCGCAGTTAGCTGCAATTTTATGGCATGCAGAATTTGGGCGCACGCAAGTCCCTTGTGTAAAAGAGACCTCTATGAGAACCGCTGAGCGGGAAGCATTTAGATGTAACAAGAAGCCAGTGATGGTTTTTAAGCTGACTGAAAGTCAACAATAAAAACCTGAGAATGAATTTTGAGTGATAATCGTCCCATGTAAATGGTCAGTTACTTGCAAGTGTAGTAGTGTAATAGAAAACAATAGACTCAACAATTGGGACGTGCATGCTGCTCATTCAGAGTAACTGAATCATTAATTGAAAGAAGAATTTTCAAAATAATAGCAGCAAAGATGTCTTTTGTGCGACTTTTGAAAAACAATCGTTGTCTGCTTTTATGCGCAAGGTGATCACTCTAACGTTGAGCGATCACTTTGCGCTCCGAGTGGGGGGAAGCAGAAGACAAGCGCTGGACCGCTGTGTTCTTCATACCCCGCTGTGTTCAGGGAGCGGGATGCAGCTGAAACAATAGTGAATTCCTGATTGTTGTCTTTAAGCATGCTGAAAGACAACGATCAGCGACTGCTTAACGAAAACTGCACGATGGGCTACTCTCTCACCCCGATACCTGAAAATAAAAATAAAAACGAACAAAAGATCCCACTCCACAAATAGCAAGCAACCACAGAACTTATCTGTGATATGCACGCAGAACTCTGACTCAAAACTTCAGGAGGAAACACTGCTCCCAGCACTGCCCTCTCTTGCTTCCAACAGTGCAGTTAGACACAACAATTATTGCTCAAAAGACAGCTTTAGAGCAATAATCGTTGTGTGTAAATGGGTCTTTAGAGTCATGTTGCACACTAGGGGCCCCTGTGGGACATTTCTAAAAATTGCGGAATCAGGGTATTAAATATTGAATTTTCATTCTTTGTTAACTCCTTCTGTGTGTTGCACCCGCTGCTTGCGAGAGGTAATTGTGTTACTGAAATAAACACCTGTTAACTCCACAGATCCCGGAAAGCAAATAGTTAACGGAAACTAAAAAAAAAATCTCTCTCTCTCTATAGGACTCTAACAAGTGAACATCCCTGCTATTAAGTGAATGGATCGTCGTGATAAAGATGCACTCACGCTTGAACCTGGGTTACACTCTCACCCTGATACCTGGAAAAAAAATAAAACAAACAAAAGATCCCACTCCACAAATAGCAAACATTCTTAGCTGTGGGTAGGTGATGCTATATGCATCATACATTTTTATATATTTTTTAAATATAAAAACGAATACAATTCACAGAGGCTTAAATCCTAGTGTGAACAGCCCCTGAAAGAGCAGCAATGAGGTAATCTGATCCCTCTCTTGTTCTGAAGATACCGACCACCGCATGTGAGTGTTTTAAAGGTACTTTTTTTTTGCTGAACCCCTATTATCGAGCACTAGAACCACTGACTTGTGGCAAGAAGAGAATATATAATTTATATCAGGGAACCACTCATAATGGAGTGCTCTTTAACCACTTAACGCTCCATGACATACAGTTTTATCATGGGATTCAAGATCTGCATGGAGGGGGATCGGGAGCTGATCCCGGCTCCATACAATGCGGGTGCTGGGTGTGACAGCTGACACCTGCCCACAACAGCTGTGATCATCATGATTGCTGTTAATCCTTTAAGTGCTCCTCTTGGTATTCTAGGGTCTCGAACGGCCCCCATGCAAATTAGTTACCATAGGGGGTTTCTAAACACAACACTATAGAAGGTCCAAATAATATCGCTTGACCATGATCACATACTATGACTAAAATGTGACTGATACCTCTATACTGTGTGAGACGGTGACCGGCAAGGTGCTGGAGGGCAGGTATATTTCACCTAGGATGCTCTCCTATGCTGCTTTGGGGAGCGCTTGGGCAGATACGTGCCACCGAGCACCCTGGGCTCGGTGGAGGAAGCCGGCAGTATAGTGTTAGTAGCATTAAGCTACTAACACGTTGTAGTAAGTAAGTGGCTCCAAGCTGCATAATCCGGGCCGGCTTTTCCTGGAGTGACCAAAGTGAAGGGTGGGATGGTCACTCCCACGTACCAGGTGGGGCTGGTACCAGGCCTTATAAAGCCTGGTCCTACAGGGCCTAGGAAGAGAGCTGAGACCTTTGCAGGTCTGAGAGTCCTGGCTGGCTGTGTGCAGGAGTCATTTGTTTACCGGTACGTAGACAGGGACGCTACATGTATAGTAAGTGCTCAGACGAGCAGGATTTACGTTATGTTTGCCTGATGTTAAGGCCTGTATTTTGCTTTTGTTTGCTTGGAAATAAACCCAGGCAAAGCCTGGACTAAAGACTTTATCCTATGTGTCACTGTCTCTGACTGCTTATGCCCAGGTTGCTACCGATCCTAACCGCTAATCCCTCACAACTGTCACTGAATTAAAAAGAAAAACACATTATAAAGACTAGCGTTGCCAATACTAACACTGTAAAAGGGCCAAATAATACTGTCACATCATGATCACACATTGGCATCATACTGTAAATGGAAAAAAAAAAAAAAAACACACACACACACCATGCAAAGACCAATATTACCCCTATAAAGTAACTACATAGTGATAGATACTAGTTCTACACAGACATTCTGCAAACTATATAAGCGATTACAGTACCATTATATCCAGTGATCCCAGGTGATGTCTTCTCTGATTGGAGCTGTTCACTTTGTCCATCTTCTCCATCCAGCCCAAACTGCCATGATAACTTCTCCCAGCTAAAACTTGTCTCTGGAGAAATTGACACAGAAGTTTTGGCTTCTTGCTTTTCCTGCAGCCTCCTTACATTCTCCACACAATCTACCCATCCGATGTGCCCCAGATAGTTATAATACCACTCGTGGTGATCCAAACAGTTCTAGTATCTCTAACAGCAAGAGTTGCTTTTAGTGCCCCCAATGAGCAATAATGCCTCCTTATACTCCTAATGAGTTATGCTGTAGAATAAAAAAACAATGGCATATTCACCTTTGTTACTAATCAACACTCTGCCATCCGCTGCCGAGTTCTCCACTTTGTCTACTAGCAGCCAATTATATGACCACTGCAGCTAATCCCTGGCCTCAGCCATTTGAGGCTGCAGATTGACCACAGAAGTCATAAGACCAGCTGTTGAGAGACGGGGAGAATTGAGCCGTATACAGTGGAACATAAGGCTAGCAACAGGCAAGTATACCATCGTTTTTTTACACCATGCCCATCTCCTGCAACAGTAAATATCAGTCTCAGGGGGGCCAGCCTGTCACGCCAGACCCTGCAGCCTAGGCCCCCCTGAAACACATATGCTAAGGCAGTAGTTACACCCCTAGCTCAAGGTGGAATTGAACCTTAAATATCCTCAAAGTTCATTATTCCATACCTGTGGGAATTTCCTCCTCCACTTCACTCTTACATGGGTTATCGCCCATACTTCTCTCTTCTTCTATTTCCACTTTAATATTAGCCACATCTTCAACCTGATTTGTTATATGGAAAAATTCAGAACAATAAAAACGGACACATGGGAAATTAACAGATCACAAGAAGAGACCTTTAAAATCTATGCCTACAATACCAAAAAGATCCCCCTCCCCTCCCCCCCCCCCCCCCCCCCACACACACACACACACACAGCAGGACCATAGAGTTCCACCACCCCCATAAAGCAGCACCCTAGAGAGTTCCACCCCCCCCCTCCACATAGAGCAGGACCGTAGAGCTCCACTTCCCCCCTCCATATAGCCACATAGAGCAGGACCATAGAGAGTACACACGTACACACACACACACACACACACCAGGACCATAGAGAGTTCCACCCCCTCCCCATATAGAGTAGAACCATAGTGATTCCTCCCCCCCCCCCCATAAAGCAGGACCATAGAGAGTTCCACTTTCCCCCTATAGAGCAAGACCATAGAGAGTTCCACCCCCCCCCCCCCATATAGAGCAGGACCACAGAGCTCTACTCCCCACTCTCGCCCCACATAGAGCAGGGCCATAGAGCTCCACCCCCTCCATCAAATAGAGCAGGAGCATAGAGCTCCCCCCCCCCACATAGAGCAGGACCATAGAGAGTTCCACTTCCCCCCCATAGAAAGTTCAACCACCCACATAAAGCAGGACCATAGAGAGCCCCCCATAAAGCAGAACCATAGAGGGTTCCACTTTCCCCCCATAGAGCAAGAGCATAGAGAGTTCCACTCCGACAAACTCCAAAATAGCGCAGGACCATAGAGCTCCCCCCCCCCCCCCCCACATAGAGCAGGACCATTGAGAGTTCCACCACCCCCCACATAGAGCAGGACCATACATAGTTCCACTCCCCCCGCCCCATAGAGCAAGACCATAGAGAGTTACACCCCCCATATAGAGCAGAACCATAGAGAGTTCCACCCCCCTCCCCATATAGAGTAGAACCATAGTGATTCCCCCCCATAGAACAGGACCAGAGAGTTCCACCCCGTTATATAGATGTAATACAGGGCTCAGCCTTGTCTACCTGATGGTTCTCTGGGTCATCTGGATCTTCCTCTGAATAGTCTGGGGAATACGGAGTACTGGGACATATCTCCTGCATATTTTCTTCTACGAGTTCATCTGTAGGAAACACACAATAGATTATCTGCCTGTGATGAAAAAAAAAAAAAAAAAATAGCCATATAGGAGGGGGTGCTGATAAGTATTTGGCTTTACCCAGAAAGAAACGAGATAGGAAGATAAAACTTTACATTTATTCCACATATTCTCCACTGATGTCAACACACTTCTTACATCGGTATTCCAAGTTCTGTAAGCCTTGCAAATAGAATGATTTCGGTTGTGCCTCAAACCAGTCATCCGTAGCAGCCATGGCATCAGAAATGGTGTGAGATTTGGTACCCTTGAGGTGTTTCTTCAGGTTTGGAAACAGATGATAGTCGGAGGGAGCTAGATCTGGTGAATAAGGTGGGTGATCAACCAGCTGGAAGCCTAGCTCACCAGTGTTGCCGTGGTCGCTTGTGCAGTGTGAGCGGAGGCGTTGTCTTGCAGGAACAAGATTCCTTTGGACAGCTTGTCGCGCCTTTTGGCCTTCAGAGTTGCCTTCAATAGGTCCAAAAGTTCAATGTAATACCTTGCATTGATGTTGGAACCATTTTGAAGGTAGTCCACTAGCAGCACGCCCTCCTTATCCCAGAACACAGACGCCATCACCTTAGTGGCTGATTTTTGCACTCTGAACTTCTTTGGGTGAGGAGAACCACTGTGCCTCCACTCCTGACTGCTCCTTGGTTTCAGGGTCATACAAATAAATCCAGGTCTCATCCATAGTGACCAGTCGATCCAGGAAGTTCTTATCAGTCCAGAAACACTGTAAAAAATGGACCAGGAGGTTTTCACTCGCATGCTTTTCTGATCTGTTGTCAAACATTTGGGGACCCAGTTTGCAGATCGCTTCTTCATGTTCAAATGTTCATGGATAATGACACAAACACGTTCACCAGAAATCCCCATGATGTCTGCTATTCCTTAAGCTGAAATTCGCCGATTCTCCAGTATGAGGTTGTGCACAGCATCAATGATCTCCGGAACAACAACCTCTCTCGGTTGTCCAGGACGTTCCTCATCATTGGTGCTGAAGTAGCCCGTTTTAAATTTGGCAACCCAGTTCTTAACTGTAGAATATGAAGGGCATTGATCCCCCAATGTCTGCGACATATCACCATGAATATCCTTCGCAGACTTTCCTTGCAGAAACAAGAGTTTTATCACTCCTCCGCTCTCATTTGCTGTGAATATTGCCTTAGACTCCGCCATTTTGTTTTCCCGCGTGCCTAGATCACTGTTGCCACAAGCTACAAACACAAAATTTTGAAAATACATATTAGACAAATAAGGCTTTAATGTGATGTAACATTCATTACCCTAAAAACAAAAAAAGAACACAAAGCCAAAGACTTATCAGCAGCCCCTCGTACTCACTATAGTATAACATAGGGGGGTGTCAGTGCCAGTGTGGTTCACACATGGTATGCAGCGCAGCCCGCTGGTTTGAAATATGAAGTCATTAATAGGCTGTGAACCCTGCATGGTGCACTACAGGTACTGTGGGGCCGGACACCGTCTGCATGTTTTACTTACGTGCAAGCATGATGCTGGGCAGCTGCCCCTCCATGCAGGGAGGATGTGTGAGTGGTTGTTATCAGTTACCTGCACCTGTGCTCCTCCTGATAGCAGTTGGGCTGCCTGTATGCTGAGGGATATGGTGCATTATCTGCACCCCCTATGTTATGCAATAGTGAGTATATGGCCTTTTTTGTGTTTTTTATTTGCCTGTGTCCTATTTTCATTTTATTTTGTGATGAACAGATGACAGGAGTATCTAGGTGACCCTCAAGGATCGGTCCCCCTCCTTACACTGCTGATCATCTGTTATATCTGTCTCTTCTTCTTCTTCTTTAACCTCAACCTTAAAATCAATCAGATCTTCACCCTAAACAGAGAAGAAAGATGTAGAATGATCTTTGGCTCCATCACTTTATGGTCAGATTCTGGTGAGACTTCAGTGTTGTCTACCTGATGGTCCTCTGGGACACTGGGGTCTTCATCTGGACAGTCCTGGGAATACAGAGGATGGCTACAACTCTCTGGAGGATTTCTCCTCCTGGCTCCTTCTGTGGATATACAAGCACACAGTGATGACTACATGAGCTCCTGTAGTTTTATCAGGACTACATAATCTTCTCCTCACCAAATTGATGAGAATACAGTCAGCTCTACACCATTGAATATTGCAGTTGCGACCCCTTTACTTTTTCTACTTAGGACATTAAGAATGATTGTGGCAAATTTCAAGTTCGTGTCGTACAGATGTGCGTTATTAGTTACATTACATAGGGGGTCACTTACTTTGGTGCTTAATATTGAATAATCAAGTTGCGACTCCTTAACTTTTCCTATTTAGGACCTAAAGAATGGTTGTGTCAAATTTCAAGTTAGTACAACACCGGGAAGTTAGAGAATTAGTGGCGAGTGAGTGAGTCAGGGCTTTCGCATATATAGATACAATCAGACACACATAAAATGCATTTCCATTTTTCAACGCTGCATTTACTGCGATTTCAGCAGCATTGGCACGTGTTTTGGTTGTGTTTTCAGCGCAGCTAAAAACACAGCCAAGGAAGCTGTAAAAAAAAATAAATAAAAAAAAAAATATATATATATATATATATATATATATATATATATATATATATATATATATATATATTATATAAAAAAGCTATACTTACCTAGCAGGTGCTGTCCGGGTCCTTCCCGCTGCTCCTCAGCGTTCCTGCAGGCTTCCCTGCAGTTGTCTACGCCAACAGAGTATCTCTTGCTGGTAATGGAGCCAGTGCTCGATACACCCATCATAGGCATTCATTGAATGGCTGTGATTGGCTAAGCCAGCACTCAAGAACTAATCAGAGCAGTCTCTTGCTGAAGGCAAAGTTTTCAATCCTTGTTACCAGCAAGAGATGCTCTGTCGGCCCTGACAACTATAAGTAAGCCTGCAGAAATGCCGGAGAGAAGTGGGAGGGACATGGACGGCGCCTGCTAGGCGGGTATTTATTAATTTTTTTCATGTAGTGTAGCTAGGGCGTTTAGAGCCGTCAAAAACGCAGTACCAAGTTGTGCTGCGTTTCCAGCAGCGCTGAAAACTCTGCCCATTCATTTCAATGGGCGCCGCACAGAGTTTAAAACGCTGAAACGTTCGAAAATAGAACATACACCGTCCGAAGATCAAGCGGCTGTCTGCACCTGTGTGAGCGGTCCCATTGAAAACAATCTTTGCTTTGACAAAGATCTTTTTGAAACATCGAAACGTTGCAGCTTTTACAATGGAGGAAGAATAAAGGTTATGTTTTATTGCATTCCTGCATGCTGCCACTAATCTTCTTTTCTATGAAAACAATGGGAGAGTTGTACAACGAATAACGCCTGTGTGAAGGGGGCCTTAGTATGCATTAGGTGAATGCAGCCCCATACATACATCTCATCAATGCAACAATGTAATGTGAAAAAAAAAACTTTACTGGGAGCTCCTACACTACATATCATTGTACACTGTATACGTGTACTGCACATGACAGTATTAACCCTTTCAATCCACTGTCTGACGTCTTCCTACATTCTGATTGAAGTTTGTACAGCTCCAACGTCAGAAGACGTCCGACAGGGTATTCTTACTGTCTATTGCCAGCCACTCAGCTGTCGGAGCCTCTCTAGGGCACACACACTGGCTTTAGCCAGCAGATGGCACCATTGTATAACAGCAAAGAGAGAAAGCCTTTTAGGAAACCCTGAATCCAAAATTGGATTGGAAAGGGTTAAAAGGGCTGTCCAGTTGTAAACTATTGATCTCCTATACTCAGGATAGTTTATCAATAGCACATCAGCGGAAGCCTGTGGCCGGAGACTGCCGCCAATTAGCTGTTTACTTGTGCCGATATGTGCAGGAAGCTCTGTTCGCACTGCAGTGGCCAGCTTGGTATTGCAGGCCAAGTTCCTATTCACTCCAATGTAATACCCAATCATAGGCCCTCAATACTTTACAACTGGACAACCCTTTTGAGGCTTCAAAACGTTCACCAGTGCCAGCCATGCCCATTTATACAGGTATCTTCTTACCTTGTGATGTGAGGAACTGGTGTTCTTCCATCACGATGTCCTCATACAGAACCCGGTGCCCATCTACATACTCCCACTCCTCCAAGGAGAAATAGACAGCGACATCCTGACACCTTATAGGAACCTGACACACACAATATACAGTCATCACCCAGACCCCTCCTGTTACTGTATAACATCCCACGTTCCCTGCAGCATCACCTCTCCTGTCAGCAGCTCTGTCATCTTGTTGGCGAGTTCTAGGACCTTCTGTATCAGGGAGTGAGGGGGAGGCTCTGTGATGGGGCTCCATCCTATTGACTCCTGGAGATGAATGATGGGAGTCACGGCCGCAGTCTTCTTCACTACTGTGTAATCCTGTGGATGGAGAGAGATACTTAGAGAACTATACCGAGTATTCCTTCCTCAGGAACAACTGGAGATTGGACCCTGTTATAGAACTCCAGTGAGAACTCATCTGGACTACCGATATCAGTTCTTGAGATATCAGCAGTAACATAGCGCAAGTCCAAACAGAGATACAAACATGGTGGGAGGTCTCACATACAACACTTATTAGGAAAGACAAGAGAGTATTCCGATAATATCAAGTTATCCCCCATCAGTAGGGGTATGACAACTTGGAACCGTGTCCATCTGTGCGATTGGAAATTAACGAAGTGATAATGTGTATGATCGGCCACCACTCCAATAATTTCAATGGGACTGCTGGAGATAGCGGAGATCAAAAGCTTCACTGCCTGGTATAAACATACAGACATGAGAAAAACTAAGTATATTCTCTTTGATACCTCTGGTTTTATTTAACGGAACAGAATAAGACAAAGACAACACGTGTTTCTCTGAAGGTTCTAAAAAGACAGACACAATTCTGGGATGCATAGAGTCTAGATCATGTAAGGTACCGGAGGCAGTGCATCTTGTAGGGCGAACGAGCCAAAATTCATCGCGATCAGTATTTGTTCGCGCGGTCATGCAAACAAATATGTGATCAGTTAGCAGTTCTCTCTCCTCCCCACTGCCGCCCATACGTACCACTAATTGGTGGTGAGCGCCGGCGGAAACTGCTGCTGCTCCCCCACCTCCACCAATTGGCTTCTTCCCTTCCTCCTGCCCTACACAGTATGACACGGAGCTCTGGTGTTTCAGACCTCTGCTGCTCCATCGCCTGGTACTATCCCCTACACTGTCCCTGGGTGAGTTCACATTATTTTTCCCCTATTTTCCTCCTCCAAAACAGGGGTGCGTCTTATAAAACGAAAAATACGGTAATTACCCCGTCTATTCTTCATTAGTCAGATCTCATCTGGAATACTGTGTCCAGTTCTGGGCAGCCCGATTTAAAAAAGGTCATTGACAAACTGAAGCAAGTTCAGAGAAGAGCTACCAGGATGGTGAGCAGTCTGCAAACAATGTCCTATGAGGAACTGTTAAGGAATTGGAGAATGCTCAGCTTCCAAAGAAGAAGACAGAATAGCTGTCTACAAATATCTGCCACAGTGCAGAGGGATCAGCCCTATTCTCATTTGCACAAGGAAAGACTAGAAGCAATGGGATGAAACTGAAAGGGAGGAGACACAGATTAGATATTAGACAGTGAGGGTGATCAATGAGTGGAACAGGTTGCCATGGGAAGTGGTGATTTCTCCTTTAATGGAAGTTTTCAAACAGAAAACTTCTATTGAAGGTTTGACAGTTGTTGTGAGGCAATTGGCCATTATGCCCAGTGGCACTTTTGGCAAAATAAAAACCCAGCATAGCAGCACAAACATCTCTACTTCGTTCTAGTCTCTCTAAAGGACATTGTTCTAGAAGGATTATATTTTTTTCTGGTGCAACTTTTTCTGCTGGCAACCCTTCCTAACAAGCCATAATTGTTCAGTATTTTTCTAAATTGTACTGTCCTGAACTTGAACATTTAACTGAGGCCTATAAGGTCTGAGGTTTAGCTCTGGGGTTTTTTGCAATTTCTCTGAACATTGCATGATTTGACCTTGTGGTGAATTTGCTGGGACGTCCACTTCTGGGAAGACTGTCAATTGTCTGAATATTTTCCACTTGTGAATAATCTTTCTCACTGTAGAATGATGGAAATGGCCTTATTACCCTTCCCAGATTGATGGGCAACAACTACTTCTCTAAGATCAATGCTGTTGTCTTTTCTCCTTAGCATTGTGTTAACACAGGGCAATTGCCAAAATGTCAGCTTTTTTAGTCTACATTCACACGGTCAAGTGCGAGATCGCGCCCGAGTATCGTGCTTGCCAATGGGCATTTTTCATTCAAAAAACACCTCGCATCACTTATGTGAAATTATAATCTTCAGGCGGGGGTCTCACGTGCGTCAGAGAATCACAAGTGTTTCCCATTGATTTAAATCGGAAACATCACATCGCACAGCATGCAAGGTCCCATTGAAAGCAATGGGCAAGGTGTTGCAAGGAAACGCAAAAAGATTCAACATGCTGCGATTTTGATTCCTACAGCATCGTTGCGAGGGAAGGGCAGGGGGAGTTGGAGAAATCGCTCATGTGGATAAATCCATTCCAAAGAATCCATATTCGGACGAGTTTTGTGCATCTCACAATGCACGATTCTCACCCATGTGAATGTAGGTATATATTTATAGTTGGTCATACTTGATGATCAGTTATTTAAGGGCATTAGATTAGCGGCACAAGGCTTTTGCATTTTGGCCTAGTGTGTGTTAAATTTAAAAAAAAATGGCACAGTGTAATTAGTCATGTGGTGTTGTTCATCTGAGGCTGTGTTTACCTAATCTGAAGACCTTCTCAGAACCAGTTGTTTGAATATGTTCCGATACATAAAACCATGGAATTCAAAGAGGGTGTACTTCGTTTTTCTAACGTCAAAGAGGATAATTATATAAGAGCAGTCAAGACAGACCATGAGCTCCCGTCCTGCGGTCATCTTCTATGTCTCTATATAGATGGCAGACCAGATGGACCATGCCATCAGTCTTCTATGTCTCTATATAGAGGTCAAAATAACGGCAAAAATCATGTCCTACAGGCTGCACTCCGGCATCTGATCCTCTTGTTCCCAGCCTTTTTGTCTTAGTTACAACACGCCTACTTGACACGCTCATTGCTCCTACATCATTACAAATTGGTCCATTGGTCACCATTAGAGATGAGCGAACCCGTAGAAGCCAAATTTGGTTTCAACCAGAAGTTCATATGTAAGTGCAGTAAAAACCCTTAAAACATACCCAAATTTAACAAGTTTTCAAAAATATACCTTTATGAGTCTCTGAAAAAGATATATCTTACCATTTTCATTTGCTGCTGTTTGCAACATTTCATGTCGTTAAGTTCTGATTTCCAAGTAGTCTTCTCTATTTTTCTGCTAAGTGCTGTTCATTATAAGGGATGAAGCGTGTAGCAAGACTAGATGAAGCCAAAGAAAAAACACCTAGCGCTTCCGAGGGTTGATTGCAAAAAAATCCTATCCTGTACCATTTAACTCTTTATTGGAAAGCATGCAATGCGTTTCGGCCCGTAACAACTGAGCCTTTGTCAAGCATCAAGAAGATTTTTTCAATCAACCCTCGGAAGCGCTAGGTGTTTTTTCTTTGGCTTCATCTGGGCTACCGGCATTTGGGTCTTTCCTTGGAAGACACAAGATCACCAAGCGGCTCTCCTGGCCCACAGGATAGAGGGAAGGATTGTGAAGAAACATCTTCTCATTGCTACATGCCTGCTGGGACATGGAGGTACTAGTGGGGTGCCCCCATAGGGAACTCCACTGAGTACCGGGTAAATCCCTTAAATTATATACCTCATATACAACTAAAGGTTATCTAGTGGAGCGCTGTTCTGATTCTATATTACGTGTAGCAAGACTAGCATTCTGCCAGTAGTTCACTGTCTTAACTTCCTTGCCGTTACATCCCATGCTGCATTGCATTGTCTCTGGTGCAATGAGCAGGGAGGCGGTATCTGAATGCCCAGCCCATGCTTTTCCAGGATGATACAGGCCTTCAGAGACATTCTGTCCAAATAGTTAGTAAACCCAATATTAATGTGCGCACACACACACACACACACACACACACACACACACACACACACACACACACACACGCTGTAACAGCAGGAGAGACAGAGACTTGGAGATTCTTATCACAGTGTCTGTAGATTTGTCTGCCTGCAGCCCGCCCTAAAGTTAGGGCCCCTTTTAAAACTAGTATTGAACAATGGTAATGGTGGTCTCTTAAAGCTCAGTCGCTGGGAATGCTGCCTTGCAGCACTGGGGTCCCAAATTCAACTCAAACAAAGGACAACACCTACATGGAATTTGTAAAACTCCATGTAGATGTTGTCTTTACATCTGAACCTAGGACTCCTGCACTGCAAGGCAACAGTGCTAATTACTGAACTACCATGCTGCTGCTCCTTTCTTCCTCTTGGATTTTTCCTACTCTGAAGGAAGAAAAGGACAAAAAGGAGCACAAGAACATACAAACTCCACTCAGAGGTCCTTGGTCAGATTTAAACCAAGGACCTAAACACTGCAAGACAACAGTGTTAACCACTCAGTTAACATGCTTCTTTCTTCCCTCTCCTCTAGAACGTGAAGAACAACAACAACAATGCATGGAAGAGAATTAGGAGAACAAGGAGGTGAAAGAGAAGGCGAAGAAGGCAAGGACTGCAATGAAGAACAACACAAAGAAGTAAAAGTAGGAGAAAGAAGAGTAGAAGCTTAGAAGAAGAAGCAGAAGGAAGAAGAAAAAAAAAAGAAGATCAGTGGTTCATGCTATTGCCTTGCAGTGCTGGAGTCCTAGGTTCAAATATGGCCAAGGACAAAATTTGCATGGAGTTTTACAAGGTCCATGCCAGTGTTGGCCTTGGGTCAGATTTGAACCTAGAACCCCAACACTGCAAAGTAGGTGCTAACCACTGAGCTTCAGGAAACAAACACCACCGTTTCAAGGCTCATAGACAGTAATCAATACTAACTTTAAGGGCTTTTATGAACATCTGTTTTTTATGAACTAATTCGGACAGAGACAAACTTTTCAAAATTTCGCTTATCTCCAGTCACATGACTGACCATATTGGTGGCCGATATTCACGTTTTCTGCTATTCAGTTCTTTTCCTTCACTTGGATAGTTTGGAAGCTCTTATAATACAATAAAGATGATAGAAATGTAGAAAAGTTCACCTCTCTGGTCAGCAGGTAGATGATCTCCAAGGTGATGTCTAATATTCTTCTGGTAATTTCCTTCCTGTCCATCCTTGGTGGGTCATTCAGGAGATGGATGATGGAGGTTCTGGTACTGCAGCGTCTCTATGAGAGAAGGAGAAATACAGAAAATAATTAGTGACATCCATAACCTCGCTTACTGAGAGAGGCTGCTTCTCAGATTCTCAGAGAATATAGTATATCATATGGACAGGATTACCAGCTCCTTCCCCAATAACTGAATGACGCCATCTGCTGATGGCCCCATCTGCTGATCGTTTCTTCTGCTAAATGTTTGCAGGTTCCTTCTCACAATAGCACGTTTCATCTCTCTCCATTGAGACCTGGAATCTTTGCTGAACATTCTTATGTACTTTTGGATGTCCTTTGGGTTATTGCCCTGCCGTAGGACCCATTCTGTAGTTTTCTTAAACATGAAGCATTCTTGTAATAATTCTAATTT
The DNA here is from genome assembly GCF_035609145.1 of Eleutherodactylus coqui. Classification (NCBI taxonomy): domain Eukaryota; kingdom Metazoa; phylum Chordata; class Amphibia; order Anura; family Eleutherodactylidae; genus Eleutherodactylus; species Eleutherodactylus coqui. The sequence continues at coordinate 99,941,181 of NC_089845.1, forward strand.
ATATATTTAGAGTAATAAATATATATCCATTTTGTATCCATCTTCTATCTTACATGCTTCAGCCTGACATCTAGTATAACCTTGCTTGGTCAAAACATCCCATATGCTCAGTACTTTGAGACAAGGGAACCAGACTACACAACCTTGGATGCTATCAGCACCTGTTCTCCATGAGAAGCCAATTTTACAGAAATCTCATGAGACATAGTTTCACTCGGCCCGAGAGAAGTCCTGCTTGACACCTAAGATGTCACTGTTCCTGTTTAATTTTAATAACCAATGATAATAAATGAATGATAATAAATTATAATTATTACAAGTGAGGTGTGTTCTGGCCTCGTTGCAAATGTCTTTATATATATACTTCTGCTTGTTAATGGGATAAACAGAAGAACTTACTTGATTACACTAGTAAAACGAGTATAGGTCATTCTGTTCAAGGAGTACTCCCTCACTGTGTCTTACTCTAGGTGAAGGGGGAAGGTGCTGTTCCTCCTTAGCTTGCACCCATAAAACAGTTTTGTTTTGTGTGCGGGCCTAGTACAGGGTGAAACCACCTAAGGCCTCATGTCCAAGGTAAAAAGATGATTTAAATTCTGCAGCGTTTTCCCGCATGCGGATCCGCGCCCCATAGGGATGCATTGGACACCCGCAGGTAGTTAAATACCTGCGGATGTCATTTTTCCCTTCAGGAGCGGATTGTGTGTGCGGGAAAAAAAAACACGACATGCTCCATTTTAGTGCAGGGCTCCCGCGGGGACGGCTCCCGCAGGCTTCTATTGAAGCCTATGGAAGCCGTATGGATCTGCGGAACACCCGCACCTGAATTAAGACTTACCTGTCTGGACGCTGCGGATCTTCCCTCGGTCGCGGCCGGATCTTCTTTCTTTGGCCCGGCAGATGTGCCCGGCGCATGCGCGCGGCACACTGCCGGAATGCCGAGCACATCTGCCGGGCTGAAGAAAGAAGATCCGGTCGTGATGGAGGGAAGATCCGCAGTGTCCGGACAGGTAAGTTTAATCTTTTTTTAGCCTCATGTCCCTGGGAAAGGAGGGACCCGCTGCCGGATTCTGCATGGAGAATCCGCAGTGGGCCTGATTTTCCCCGTGGACATGAGGCCTTAATGTATCCAGCTTGGCCTGAAGATGTTTGGAAGCTGTACATGGTTTTGACTTTTGTCTCTCATCAATGTTCCTCTTTCTACCGGGTCTTGGAAGGTCCTTGATTGTTCCAGGAGCAACAAACTTCTTGTTAACATTTGGAAGTGTTAAAGTCAGGATGCCAAGGTCTTTGAAGATCATCTTGTACCCTTTCAGACTGCTTGCACTGCATTTCTGCTCAGACCTCTCATTTGCAACAGAGAAGAACGATGGGGTGTGTGAAAAAAAGCTGTCACATGTGTTCAAAATTGTGGTAAGACGCTGCGGTTCTGAGCAACGTTTAACTGAACGCATGTGTGAAAGTGGCTTAAAAAAATAGTTAAAATTAAATAAAATTAAATATTCACCTATCCTCGCAGTTCCTGGTCCAGTGTCGCAGTCCAGCTGCTTGCCGCACGGAACCCAGAAGAAGCATTGGGCAGTCATATGCCATTCATTGTGCATGTAACCACTCAGCCACTCACAGGCTTCAGCGGTGATTCTTCTATAGAGGTCACATATATAATGTACGGCACTTGGCCACTCGCAGGTACTTCTGGGTTTCATGCAGTAGGCACTGGGGCCGCAGCGCTGGGCAGGAAGCTGTCAAGATAGGTGAATATTCGATTATTGTTAATTTTAAGCCCTTTTAACTTTTTTTTTTTTTTTAAGTCCTAGAGAACCCCTTTAACTTTCAGAGGGGCCAATAATGTTTTGAACAACTATTAATCCCCAGAGGGAGATATGAATGTACCTGATAGTGCTGCATATATAGCCTTTGGCTGATAACCAAGGGAGAATAGCACAACACCCCAAAATAAGCTTCCTTACAGCTGCATACATAACCTCCAAAAATGGCAGGAAACAGAGAGAACAGCAATCCCACCCTGATGTAAGCTCACCTATGGAGATCTATATGTATATCTTCAGCAATATATGTTCCTCTAATAATGGCTAATAGTGCAGAGAACAGCACAATAACCCCCGATGTAAGCTTAACTTACTGCTGGGTAATATATAAACAGAAGGGCAATTTTATATATATATTACATACGGTACATACACACATATACATATATAAAAGTGTTGTGGGGTTTTCTCTGATAACAGAGAAAGCTACTGGTCCCCAGCGTGCTTCCAGGATCACGTGACATGCTTGTCACATGATCTGCCTACCTGGAAACACATTGGGAAGAGGCCAGGAGTGGGAGGAACGACGTAGGTGATTTTAGCTGATTTTTATCTTTAGGGTAAGGTGGGGGGTACATGCCTCCTGAGACGGCGCCCCACATCCAGGATGGTAGGGTAGCACGCTTTAAACTATCTGAGAGACTATGGAAAGTTTGGTTCCACTATCCCAAAACAAAGGACAGGATCATAAAATCCATTTGGACATTGCCGGATGGGGTATTATAAGCCAGAGGGGAAGCGCAAAGTATCCTATACCTTGTCTGATGTCGCTCGCACAGAGGATTTTGTTAATTAAATTGCTTCATTTTCTATAGTTCGCTTTTGACTTAATTTAAGAAAATTATTGCAAAAATGCAGTTTTGCCATTAATGTGGCCAGAAGTGTATACAATATATATATGTGTATATATATATCTGGGAGAGGAGCACAATGTAAGCTTACCTCCCTGCTGGCTGTAGAGAGCGGCTGATAACAGAGACCAGCAGACCCCAGCTCACCGACCAGGACCTGCTCAGTATCTGCTGCACACTGAGGGCTGAAGGACCTGCCGTGATGTCACTGTCATGTTTTCCGGGGGCGGAGCTCAGCAGTGCTGTGAATGACATGTGATGACTGTTCACTTCACTACTGAGCCCCGCCCCATTATGTCCGGATCACGTGACAGTGACATCATCACAGGTCCTTCAGCTCTTGTGTAGTTGGTTACGTCTCCAATGGTGATGAGTCTATAAATCCGGCTGGGCTGACGGGACACTTGGCTTGTAGAACCCGTCCGGTCCGGTACGAGGGGGGAGGGGGATTTCTGTAAGTTTATGTCTGCCAGGAGCAGTGAGGCGGATGGCAAGTTCAATGGAAGTTAATTCTTTCGCAAAAGTTTTTTGAGGATTTTTATTTGTAGTTTGTTAAAAAGCATAAATTTCATGTACTTCATTACAAGTTTTTGGGGTTTTTTTTATAAAGATTTGATTTTTCAGGATATTTTTTTTTCAAATTGAGAAGTCTGTAGGAAAACACCTTAAAAATGCAACGGAGGGCGCTTACCCACTAGCGCTATTTTTTCTTGCGATACGGTTTCATTCTCATTTGCGATTTTTACTCTAAAGCCTCGCAGCGCTAAGAGAAATTTGCAATATTGCTCAGTGTTTTCAATGGGGCCGGCGGCAGCAGCGCTGGCCCCTGTGGCAGCTATGGGCTGAAATCTCGTCCACATGGCTTGCTAACCCCGAGACTAGCGGCCGCAGGCGGACTTGCCGCGGCGAAATTCCGCTGCAAATCCGCCCTGTGTGAACCCAGCCTTAGGCTTACATTATTAGCTGTAAATGCTTCTGTTTGAGAGCGGGCCCGCATTAACATGGAAGCATTTACAGCTAATAATTTAAGCCCTACACTGAAACTAACCCTAATCCTCCATCCCAGGCAAAACTCATTCCCCACGCCACTAGGAGTTTGCCGCCTGTCTAACATCATCTCCAATCCGGCTCCCCCGCACCCACACACCACCGCCAAGCTGTTACCGAGGTTACTCCCCTCCATCCAGCGAGAGGGTCCCCCTCTTCATGGGCGCAGTAGGAGGACAAGAGCAGCTTTCCGCAGCGCACCACGAGCCAGCCGTGAGTGGAGAAGGGAGACCAGGGGGATGAGTGGCAGGACTTGAGAGCCCGACGGGAGCGAGCCATGAGCAAAGAAGGGACATCGGGGTGGTGAGTGGCAGCTCCTGGGAGGCCAAGGACAGGAGCGAGCCATACAGCCAATCAGGGACTGGGGGCGTCACGTGGCTGTCAAGCAGCCTTACTCTTGTTTCCACGCATACTTGTGGTGGAGACAAGATACAATAGTACAGCTTGAAATGTAAGCACCTCTCTAAAAATCATCCTTAGCTGTAAAAAAAAAAAAAAAAAATTATACGCACCTAGAAGAGCCGTCCGGCTTTTCTTTTCGACCCTGGCAGTCATCTGTCTTCTGGAAGCTAGGGATTAAAAAATCCCTGCCCCCAGAAAGCACTGGTCTCATTAAGCACTCAGCAATCACAAGCAGCGCTCAGCCATTGAATGACAGCTGAGTGCTGCCTGTGATTGGTCACAGCACCCAGCCAATCACAGGCAGCGCTCAGCCATTCACTGAAAAATCCCCAGCCTCCAGAAGACAATAGATGGCTTCCAGGGCCGGAGAGAAGAGCCGGATGGCTCTTCTAGGTGAGTTAATTTTTTTTTTTTACAGCTAGGGATGATTTTCAGGGAAGAGTTTATATTTCAAGCCCTTTCCCGAAAATCATCGCTGCGGGGGTTGCCTGCAACATACTGCTTTCAATGGGGCCGCAGCAGTGCCAACCCTATTGAAAGCAATGGGACAGAATCACGGACTTCTGCCACAGCTGTGACAGAAGTCCGCAATGTATTCCCTATGTTTTCAATAGGGCTGGCACTGCTGCCGCCAGCCCCATTAAAAAAACACTGAGCGATATTGCAGAGTCTTCTCTGCGCTGCGAGGCACTCGCTCTCGCATCGCCAGAAAATATATCGCTAGTGGGTAGGCACCCTAAAAGAATGCCATGAATCCAAAAGAAACACACCACAAAGTGAGGTAAATGTCAATGAAAAAAACTAATGGGGGTTTTATCACATAACATGAGATAGTTTTCTAACATAAAAGAAAAAGTCATATATTTTTGGATGCATCACTCCTGTCCAAAAATGTGCACGTTTTTTGAACTTTATATTGCTTTGACCATATTTGTGAAAGTAAGAGGACATTCACATGGGAGAGAACCACAGAAACCAGATCCAGAGATGTCCTCACTCCACAGCAGGAAGAGACGGCACCAGCACAGAACCCAGGCCAGGAGGGAACTAAAGACCCTCCCGAACTACTGCAGATGTGCACCAACAACTGTCCCACCCATCAGAGTCACAGTCAGGCCCAAACTGACACAACATATTGCCTTTCTTCCTGTGACACATCATAGTCCCTGAGGACAAGTAATGTCCGCTCCAGCAGGCTGACAACCGCCATGGTCCAACTGATCCGTGCGTCATTACAACTGATCATTTTGGTCGCTTTCTCAAAGTAGGCTACAACATCACTCATGTCTTTGATCTGCAGCCACTCCAGCGTCAACCGACCTCCATGCAGCGTCTGCTAACGGCATATACTATCTGATACTGTAGTGGAAATAGCATAGTACTCCATGATGGCTCTCTGCTGCTGGCTTAGCCTCTACAACATATGCAACATGGAATCCCACTGTGTGGGCGCATCACAGATGAGACTGTTGGTGGTAGCCTAAACTCTCGCTGTACGTCTGCCAGATGAGAGGCGACTGGGCACAGATAAAACAGTTGGTGGGAGCCTGAGCTCTCACTGTATCTCTGACAGATGAGAGGCAGCTGGGCACAGAGGAGATTGTTGGTGGTAGCCTGAATTCTCACTGTACCTCTGCCAGATGAGAGGTTGCTGGGCACAGATGAGACGATTGGTGGTAGCCTAAACTCTCACTGTACCTCTGCCAGATGAGAGGCAGCTGGGCACAGATGAGACGGTTGGTGGTAGCATAAGCTCTCACTGTACCTCTGTCAGATCAGAGACGGCTGGGCACAGATGAGATGCTTGGTGGTAGCCTGAGCTCTCACTGTACCTTTGCCAAATGACAGGCGACTAGGCACAGACGAGACGGTTGGTGGTAGCCTGAACTCTCGCTGTACCTCTGCCAGATGAGAGGCGGCTGGGCACAGATGAGACAGTTGGTGGTAGCCTGAGGTCTTACTGTACCTCTGCCAGATGAGAGGCGGCTGGGCACAGAGGAGATGGTTGGGTGGTAGCCTGAAATCTCACTGTACCTCTGCCAGATGAGGGCGACTGGGCACAGATGAGACAGTTGGTTGTAGCCTGAGCTCTTGCTGTACCTCTGCCAGATTAGAGGTGGCTGGGCTCAGATGAGACAGTTGGTGGTAGCCTGAATTCTCACTGTACCTCTGCCAGATGAGAGGTTGCTGGGCACAGATGAGACGATTGGTGGTAGCCTAAACTCTCACTGTACCTCTGCCAGATGAGAGGCAGCTGGGCACAGATGAGACGGTTGGTGGTAGCATAAGCTCTCACTGTACCTCTGTCAGATCAGAGACGGCTGGGCACAGATGAGACAGTTGGTGGTATCCTGAGCTCTCGCTGTACCTCTCCCAGATGAGAGGTGGCTGGGCAAAGATGAAACAGTTGGTGGTAGCCTGAGCTCCCACTGTAACTCTGCCAGATGATAGATGGCTGGGCCGGGATGAGATGGTTGGTGGTAGACTGAACTCTCGCTGTACCTCTGCCAGATGAGAGATGGCGGGGCAAAGATGAGATGGTTGGTGGTAGCCTGAGCTCTCACTTTAACTCTGCCAGATGAGAGATGGCTGGGCCGGGATAAGATGGTGGTAGTCTGAACTCTCGCTGTACCTCTGCCAGATTAGAGGCGGCTGGGCACAGATGAGATGGTTGGTGGTAGACTGAATTCCCGCTGTACCTCTGCCAGATGAGGGCGACTGGGCACAGATGAGATGGTTGGTGGTAGGCCAAAAAAGAAGTATGGGCTCACCTCGCCAGCAGTATCCTCCAATATCGCAGGGAAATCAGAATTTCAACGGGAGCTCCATCCTCAAGCAGCCGATGGCAGGTGGCTAAACTCCATGTGAAAAAAATAGAAGTGAAGAGGAGCTTCTACCATAAAAAAATTATATTCTTTATTGAATATAAAGCATACAGCTCACACGTCCGCGCTGGATGCGTTTCAGCTACAATAGACTTTGTCAACAGCCTGTTGACAAAGGTTATTGTAGCCGAAAAACGTCCAGCGCGGACCTGTGAGCTGTATGCTTTATATTCAATAAAGAATGTCATTTTTTTACGGTAGAAGCTCCTCTTCACTTTTTTTTTCACATGGTCGGTGGTAGCCTGAGCTCTTGCTGTACTTCTTCCAGATGACAGGTGGCTGAGCACAGATGAGATGGTTGGTGGTAGCCTGAGCTCTTGATGCACCTCTGCTAGATGAGAGGCGGCTGGCCACAGATGAGACGGTTGGTGGTAGCCTGAGCTCTCGCTCTACCTCTGCCATATGAGAGGCGGCTGGCCACAGATGAGACGGTTGGTGGTAGCCTGAGCTCTCGCTATACCTCCGCCAGATGAGAGGCGGCTGGGCACAGATGAGACAGTTGGTGGTAGCCTGAGCTCTTGCTGTACCTCTGCCAGATGACAGGTGGCTGGGCACAGATGAGACAATTGGTGGTGGCCTGAACTCTTGGTGCACCTCTGCCAGATGAGAGGCGGCTGGACACAGATGAGATGGTTGGTGGTAACTAGAGCTCTCGCTATACCTCCGCCAGATGAGAGGTTGCTGGGTGTGAGAGCAGTTTCCTGGCCTTTCCAACACTGGATGTAAACCTGGGTAATTGTTTAGGAAACGCTGCACTACTGGCTTCATCACATGGGCAAACAAGGTATGTGTGTGAGATTGCTGAGACGAAGGGCAGCCAGTAGGTTGGCACCATTGTCACATGTGACCTTGCCTGGCTTCAGATTGTGCGGGGTCAGCCACGTGTCAGCCTGTGCCTGTAGAGCCATCAACAGCTCTTTTACCGTGTGGCTGCGCTCCCCTAGACATATGAGGTTTAGGACAGTAGTTTGGTGTTTACAACGTGCACCGCTGTATGGAACTCAGATTTCATCACATAGATATCTGTGCCAATATGAAGGGTGCTGAAAGGTGGTCTGAAGAGGTGAAGGAAGAGAAGGATGAGGGGACAGACAAGGATGCATGGCCCACAACTCTTGGGGATATCATGAAAGGTGGTTAGGGTGGTATTTTATTTTCCCTTTTCATAATTGGGGTATGGAAAGCTGGCTGCTGACCTGGGGCAAGCTGAAATAAGGGGTTGATTTCAGTGAAGATGGTGGTAATGGTGACAGCTTAACTTTTACTCTCCGTTTCCTACTTCTGGTTCTGAAGCCTGAAGCCCGATGGTTAATTGCGGAGGAGAGGCCTGAAGTAGTCATGCTCCTGCCCCTACACAAAACTACCCCTACACAAAACTGCCTGTCTGTGCTCAGACGCCACTGCATGACCAGGAGGGAGATGGAGGAAGAGGGAGTAGGATGAGGCTGACTCCTTACACAGCTGGGTTGTCCAAGGCAGTGAGTGTTGGGAGTTCATGTGACTGTTCACACACGTTGTGTTGAGGTTGTTTACGTTCTTGTTGCCTTTTAAAGGCTCACTGCATACCCTACAGATGACCGCTGTGTTATCATCATATGTAGTTTCAAAGAATTTCCAGGCTGCACAAGTCCTGTGAGCAGACCTACCCTTTTTCCCCGAAAATAAGACGCGTCTTATATTAATTTTTGCTCCCAAATATGCGCTACGTCTTATTTTCCGGGGGTGTCTTATTTTTCAATGAAGAAGAATTCACATTTATTGTTTAACAAAAAAAATGAACATTTATTACCGTATATACTGCACAGTACCGTAGTTGTCACCACAAACCAATATACGTAGCTAGACAAACTGTGAAAACAAAGCAAAAATTACTCAATGACAGTCATGTCATCATTTTCTGGCACATCATCATAAACATCTGAACCCGGAATCTCCTGCTGAATTTTTTGACACTCCTGGCTCCCACACACTGTCTGGAGACTGTAATGCTCACCCCCTAAGGCTGGAAATACACTCTGTGAGAACCCAGCCTTAAGAATCACACATATGGTTGCCTGACTCACACACAGAGCCATAAAAAAAATAAGGGCTGTAAAGTAACGTACCTGTCTGCAGACAGAAGTTCCTGTACCACTTGTAAGCAGGGATGGTATTGCAGCTTCCGGCCACCAGGGGGAGCTCATCACAGCAGACATGTACAGCAGGAACAGAACATACAGTATGTACTTTTCCAGCCAGCAAGGGGAGCTCACAACAGCACACTCGTACAGCACAGCAGGGACAGGATAACAGCAGACTGTCTGCAGATCTACCTATACATCTGGAGGTAGGAGACAATGGGAATGGCAGCAGGGGACAGGCCTCTTGACTTGCCTGCACACTTTAGTATGCCTTACTATCGGGGTGTGCCTTATATTTGCGACTTCTGCAAATTTCTTAATGTGTCTTACTTTCAGGGGTGCCTTATTTTCAGGGAAACACGGTAGCTGTGGCCTGATGTTGTAATTGCCCTTTTGTTTTTCTGCAACAACTTTCTTGCTTTGTTTGCTGGGTGTTGCCTTGCAACATCCGCCTCTTCCTCCTTTCCCTGTGAGCTGCTATCCTGATTCTCCCAGTTGTTCCATGTCGGGTCAAGCACTTCATCATCTTCCCCTTTGCCGTCCTTCTCCTCCAGAGTAAAGTCTATGTCACTGTGAGCCCTGGGAGCTGGCACCTCCGTTTCCACATCCCCTGAGTGCGCATTGCCTGAGGAGGGCTGGCCGCACACACTGACCCACCTGCATCTTCCTCCTCAGAGGTAAAAAATAATTGGGCATCAGTGCATTCAATGTCTTGGTCTTCTCCCTCTGGTTGTTTGGACTGCCCGGTCGATATATATGATACTGAATGATCAAATAGCTCCTCAGACTGATCCATGTGGACTGCTTCGAAGGATGCGGGGGGATTTGGCATGGAGTGAAGTAGAGCTGTTGCGTCAGTGGAAGCCACTTTAAGTACCAACTTTGCCTTCCTCTACTACCACCAACGCAACCACCGACACATTCCCTACCTCATGCTTTCTTCATGTTTTCTGATTTCTTTTAATTTTTTTAATTTACTTTTTAGTGTAGTTTTATGTAACTTATCAGCGAAGTTACCATGTTTCCTCCAAAATAAGACACTGTCTTATATTACTTTTTGCCCCAAAAGAGGCACAGTGTCTTATTTTCGGGGGTGTCTTGTAATACTCACCTAGTAGCCGGCATACAGGTCCCTCGCACTGGTCTCCGGCGCTGCTGCAGGCTTCCGTGTAGTCCTCAGCAGTGACAGAGCATTTCTTCCTGGTATCAGGGCTTGAATACCCCTCCTCCAGCAAGCGATTGCTCTGATTAGTTAATCAAGTGCCGCATCAGCCAATCAGGGCAAGCGCTCGATTACCCAATCATAGCCATTTATTGAATGACACCATTGAATGGCTGTGATTGGTTAATCAAGCGCTGACATGATGCTTGATGAACCAATTAGAGCAATCGCTTGCTGGAGGCGGAAGCCTGTAGCAGCGCGGCAGCCCAGCTCGAGGCACCCGAACACTGGCTATTAGGTGAATATTGTTTTTTTTTTTCTCTGTAGTGTAGCTAGGGCTTAATTTTTGGGAGGGCTTATATTTTAAGGCCCCTCCCCGAAAATCAGGGTTGGGCTTATTATCAGGGTAGGTCTCATTTTAGGGGAAACACTGTAATAGTTTGCAGAAAACCATTACTAGCTGCGTAAGGCCTGCAAATAATTTATAGTCACTGGATTGGTGACTTTAAATGACGTCTGAGGCTGCTGACATGTTCTGTATATATTTGCTGTTTCCCTGTTTTTTTTCTTTTTGCTTTATATTAACAAAAAAGCAGTGCAATTAAATAAGCCACAATCCTTACGTGGCATGATTAGTGAGAACAGAAGGCCACGGAGTATAGCTTATTTCTTTGTGAGCTGTCCCTTTTGGCACAGTGTAATTGAATTCCCCAAGCCCCAATGCTAGCTGTGTCAAGGTCTGCAAATAATTTGTAGTGGAAGACTGGTGACTTTGAACGACATCTGAGCCCACAGAGAACTGCAATATTTTCTGCACCAAAGCATAGTTTGTCTGCTTTGCTGTTATATACATTGAAAGCAGCAGAAACATACTCTCTCCCAATGTACAGACCACGTTTTGTACAGGCATAGAAATGTGATGCAGCATCTTTTGGTACTGTTGTATCTTGTTTCCACCACAGCTAGGGGTGGAGACATGGGTTGGGCACGATCCGTGACAGGCACGCCCCCAGATGTTGACTGGCTGCTGCTGATGGCGCTGTGTTCTGCATGAACCCCATCATCAGCACTGTGGAGGGCATGGGACCGGAGCAGCACCTTGAGTACAAGGTGCAGGCGCTGGGCAGCTGAGCTGGGCAGGAGGAGGCAGCCGTGCAAGGTCCCCACAGCAGAGCGGGGTCCCTAGGAGGAGCGGCTTTCAAGAGGAGGAGGCAACATAGCGCAGCAAGGCATCGGCGGTCCCCAGCTGAGCGGGGTCAGCAGAAGCGGCTTTCTGGAGGACTCCACAGCGCGGGGTCCGGAGGAGTGGTTTTCGGTACTGCCGCACGTTCTGTCCAACGCTACTCAGGTCAGCCAGCTTGTCAAACGGAATGTCGGAGCAGCAGCCAATCCACATTGGGGGTGTTACGTCCTCACTCCCTGTCAGTGATCGTGCCCAACCTATGTCTCCACCCCCTAGTTGTGGTTGAGACTAGATACAACAGTACTGCTTCTTTCTCTGGTCCCTTTAACAGAACCCCGTTTAAGTTCTCTGCTAGTATACAAGCTTTCACACCAGCAGCAACATATCCTCTGTAGAATATCTGTCTTTATTAACAGACCACATTTTATATAGGCTTATAAACATGATGCAGCTTCTCTGTCCTGTCCTCAACTGTAAAATGTTCTCTGGTTACACTGTGTCTATGTTATATATGGCTAGGTCATGTGATGCAGGCGCGAAGTGAAACTGCTGTCCATATGCAAGATGGAGGACGTATTTGGTAACATCAGCAATGTGCCATGGCTGCTGATTGGCTGAACACTGACCCCTACAGCAGGCATTGTTGGAAATTTGTATTTTCCTGCTTTTTTTTTTTTTACAAAAATCTATTCAAATTTGCCTAATTTTTTTTGGTGAAAATCGGGACAATTTTATCGCCCAGCCGATTAAGACAAGCAACACTATTTGTCTGCCCTCTTTTTCACTGATGACCTCCTCTGGACAAGTCATCAGTAGTCGCCACTTGGGACCCTTGTTCATCAGCTGATCATCTGGGTCAGATGTGAAACCGGCCTTACTCACCTAATTTTTTTTGCTCGAGTCCAAAGCAACAAATGCCCAACCGTTACATTTTTTTCTGCAGCAATTACTTGTGTTTTATTTCACTAGATTGGATTAGTAGAGAGGTCTTATGGGTAGGGCCTATATGCGTAACTCGGTGAAACATGTTCTGGCCAAATCCCATTTGTGCTGCCTCAGAAAGAAAATTTCAGGTGAGTAAATTTTCCTTATATGTGAGCATGACAAACAGGAGCCCCTTTTTATTGTGGGAAAAACTACTCATTTTTCACATCTATAATTGCAGCAAAGTCGCATTTCATTTGTTAAACACATTTTATTATATTTTGTTGTGCTTGTCGTCATTCCTTGACAGTTATTACGTTTTGAACCTAATACACCAATCAGTGAACTTCAAGATGCATTATAAAGTCATAACCTTAGTGTCATGAACCAGGCCTTCTCAGCACATGATGTGAGCATGAGTACTTTTATTCCCCCAATCCTGTACTCGCTGCAAGATGGAGCACAGATGACACCCCAACACAGTCCGAAAATAAACGCTGCTACCACTGACTGTTTTACTATAAGGCAGGTCAGACGTCTAGGGTACTCAGGCGCTAATTACGATCCAGCAATCAAAGTGAGCACTCTGTCAGGGACTACAGGTTCTTGTAGAGCAACAAGAACTGAGATGATTAAAGTTTTAGGCTTTAATATGAAAAGGTGCAAAATTTAAGACATGGCAGAATCTGGACCTACTTATACCTATTATACTGCACATATAATAATACTTAGTAACTATGTAAAGGTTTTGCATATCCAAGTAATTCTGACATTGTTTTTTTGCTACATATTGTACTTCTTTTAGGTGGTAAAAATAGACCAATAGAATTTGTGTATATTTATTAAAATTGGGAAAATTTTGAAAACAATTGTCATTTTTTTTCACATTTTCAACTGCAACATGACGTGCCGGCGCTGGGCTGTGACGACATTTCCCGCACTGCTCGCTGTGGAAGTATTAGGAGACGGACGGCTTCCATTAACTGCAATGGAAGCCACCCGTCTGATTTTCCGCACAGATTACAACATGCTGTGATTCTCCCCCGCGAGCGGAAAACCGCTCGTGGGCAGGGGAGAATCTTTTATCATAACATGTCTATGGACGGACATTTCTGCAGAATTCACGGTGGGTGTCTGGCCATGAATTCTGGAGCGATAATCCGTCAGTGGGCATTCGGCCTAACTGCCGCCGTCAAAAGGCGTTTAGGCAGTTGTTAAGGGGTTAAGAGAGCCGTGCATAACCGAATCCCACAAACCTCAATAAACTGAAGCAACCAGAGGCGAAACTTGAAGCTTCTGGGCCCCAATGCAAAACCTGTAACAAGTCCCCCAACTATAATGCTTTATTCATAGTACTGGGCTCCCTATTTGGAGAAGAGAGGACTTATGGGCCCCCAAGGCTCCTGGGCCCGGGTGCAACTGCATCCCCTATAGTTACGCCAGTGAAGCAACGTTGTAGAGAAGAGTGGGCCAACATTTCTTGAGTATGATGTGAAAGACTGATAAAATGATTACTTCAAGTTATTGCTGCCATGGTGGTTCTACGGGGAGCGCCACAGAAAAGTAGTCCTCCTCCGACAATACTGCGACAGGAGAAACAAGTAAGTGGATTGCTTTTTCCAAAGCTTTATTGATTTACCCCCATGTTACAACTGGTGCTGGAAGTGGATCCCATTCACTTCTATTTGAATTTAAGAAACTTGGGCTGAGGAGAACACCCATAGGGCAGATTTATGAAGACTGTCTAAAATACAATCTGTCCTTGTTACCCATAGCAACCAATCACCATGCAGCTTTCATTTTTTATACTGTTGAAGTAAAATGAAAGGGCTACGGCCCCCTCGAAAGACTATGGTGCCGGAGGCCGGCTAACTTTCCGTGGCTCGACCTGTACAAGCTAGTAATTCATGGAATTCTGCATTTTGACCTAGTTTTTTGGTAAATACTGGTAAATAATACCACGGTGTAACTTGTCATATGTTGTTGCTCATCTTAGATATTTACCCAACTTTAAAGTGCCCTTCAAACAAGCGTATGCGTGTTTGTGCATGAGCATAACTTTTTGCGGAATGAACAATGTTTTTTTTTGCCTGTGCATCAGGATATTTTACTGTACTTTTTCCTCGCACAATGCATGTTCATTTGCGCATGGGATGAAAAAAAAACGCCCCAATTAAAATGGCTAGTCTATTGAGTTTCAGATGTGTTCTTTTTCCTGTGCAATTACAGTGTTTCACGCATCTCCTAGTGTATTTGCACACCCATTATTGACGTCTATGGGGACTTTTGCTGCACAAATGTACAGGAAAATAGAGCATGCTTTGTTGTATTTTTGCGTAGCTTAAATGTGCAGAAAAAATACATTCATGTGAAAGAACCCATTAAAATCAATGGGTTTTAGTCTCTATGCACAAATATGACCATGTAGAGGCTGGCCTAAGACCTGAGGGGGAAAAGGAAGTGCAAACCGTGCAGCAAGTTAGGCAATTTACACGGGACGATTATCACTTCTACACCAGCCGATTTATCATTTGAACAAGCAAATGAAGTCGGAGTTCGCTCTTGTACAGCGGATACATTGTTGGCTCATACAAACGAGAAATCGTTCAGTCTTTCATATTCGCTGTATGAGTGTCTGTGAACGGCTGTTATTTAACCCCTTAATGCTCTGGACGTACATTTACGTTATGAAGGTTCGGGGGTTTGTATGGAGGAGAATGGGGAGTCGATCCATACAATTCGAGTGACGACTGTTTCAAGATGGGGTGACACTTTGTATCTACTCTGTGCAGGAGTATACACCAAGCAGCCACCCCCCTCTATATAGGAGGTTGTGTGAGTGTCTGTTTCATCGGTGTCCTCCACGGGTGTAATTGGCAGTATGGCTGCCTGCATGCTGAGCTTGGTGCACATGTTTGCCCTCCTGTGTCAGTAAGTATATAGCAGTTTTCAGTGATTGTTTGTTTTTATATTTCCCTTTCTTTGATACATTTATATTAGTGTAAGGACTCACAAAACGCGAGGTGCCTTGACGATTGGCTTGTGAGCTCAAGTATTTGGCCAAAATCCAACTAATAGCTCTGATTTATTATGTATTATTCACATGCAGTGCGGCTTTAAATGCCGGGGGAGCCCGGGGTGACAGTACCAATGTCGTTCAGTTTTTAAGGTGCAGGGCAGCCTGCCGAACTATTATGGCGTCATTAAAGGGGTTGTCCCGAGAAAGCAAGTGGGGTTAAGCACTTCTGTATGGCCATATTAATGCACTTTGTAATATACATCGTGCATTAAATATGAGCCATACAGAAGTTATTCACTTACCTGCTCCGTTGCTGGCGTCCCCGTCTCCATGGTGCCGTCTAATTTCAGCGTCTAATCTCCCGATTAGACGCGCTTGCGCAGAAGGGTCTTCTCCGTTCTCTTGGGTGTCAGCACGAGCGGCGTTCTAGCTCCGCCCCCTTCTATGCGTCATCGCGTAGCTCCGCCCCGTCACGTGTGCCGATTCCAGCCAATCAGGAGGCTGGAATCGGCAATGGACCGCACAGAGCCCACGGTGCACCATGGGAGAAGACCCGCGGTGCATCGTGGGTGAAGATCCCGGCGGCCATCTTGGTAAGGTAAGTAAGAAGTCGCCGCAGAGCGGGGATTCGGGTAAGTACTAAACTTTTTTTTTTTTTTTAACCCATCCCTTGTGTTTGTCTCGCGCCAAACAGGGGGCCTACAACCCCTTTAATAGTTTGCTTGTTTGCATGGTGCACTACATGTATCATGATGGTCTGATACCTTGTATCTACTCTGTGTAGGAGTATACACCAAGCAGTCACCACCCTCTATATAGGAGGTTGTGTGAGTGGCTGTCTCATCGGTGTCCTCCAAAGGTGTAATTGGCTCCCTCATTTGGCAGTATGGATGCTTACATGCTGAGATAGGTGCACACTTTTGCCCTCCTGTGTCAGTAAGTATATGGCCGTTTTCAGTGACCGACTGTTTCTTACAGCTGACATCCACATGCAACAGCTCCCATAAGCAGCGCCACTGATTGCAGCAGTTAACCCTTTAAATGCCACAGTCAATTCCGACAGCTGTACTTAAATGCCCCGAGTGACAGAAGCCCCAAAGCTGCTGCGTATACCCTGGACAGCGAGAGTAACAAACTGAGAAGTCCTGAATTGTATAAGACCCGATTTGTCACTGAAGGGTAAGATGGCCCGGCTCAGACTCATGTATTTTGGCCATGTAATGCCAGCAGAGTCGCTGGAAAAATCTATAATGCTTGGATAGATCAGTGGCAAAAGAAGACCTGGCCGCCAAAGAACATGATGGCTGATACTGTCAGAGCTGATACTGGCGTGGATATCACAAATGAAAGAAGCAATGCAAAACCAAAAAACATGGAGGGAGGGAGCCTTTAGGGTCGTCAAGGTCATGAATGACTAAACGGCTAACAGCAGCCATAACTTTATTCTGTGGGTCAGTACGAGTTATCATGTCATATTTGCTTCAGTGTAGAATTTTTTTAAGGTTTTCAGTATATTATTTGGTACATTATATAGTACCATTGAAAAATACAACTTGTCCCACAAAAACCAACCCTTAGACAGCTGCGTTGATGGATAAATAAAAGAGTTAGGATTTCTATAAAAAGGGAGGAAAAACTGAAAAAAAAGGTCTGTGTCCCTAAGAGGTTTAACTGAACGATAAGTGAACGAGCCAACGATGATTTTTAGTCCTGCATAAAATGAACAACAAGCTAAAAGTGAACAATTATCGTTCATCGTTAGCACGCATTTAGATTGAACAATTTTTTGAATGATAGTCTAATAGTATACTTAGGGCCATCTATGCTGGCACTTTCACGTGGAAGAATAGTACATGAAAAAGACTTGTAAACGCATCAATTGTAAGCATACATTTACTTTTTGGATCCATGAAACTTTGTTATCATCCTTTTTTGTCCATAAAAGTGTGCATTTCATGGATGATGATATGCTAGTGTGGACGAGCCCTTACACCAGATTAACAGCGGGTTCTGCAGCTTGTAGTTTATTGCCATGGAGACACATGGCCACCAACCAGGTGACGAACTAGAATTCATTTGCTAGTCGCTTCAGTTCAGTTCACCTAAGAATAGTTGCTGGTAATCGCTGTCTTTCATTGACTAGCCAACATCTTTGCAGGGAGCTGTGTACGTGTTCAGCATACTCCTCCCTCCAAATACTGATTTGGCTCTCGCCTTATTTGAACATTTTGCCCTGCCACTTAATACGTGCGAGTCATCCTTACCTGAACAGTCCATGCTTCGGCTTGTTTGGCCTTTGACTGGACGCTCAATATCATATCACTGCGGGTTCTCATAGCAGCAAGTGTTCACTCATATATTGCTTTCATATGTTTAGCAAACTTGCATAGGGGTTGAAATTTGAAATAAACGTCTTCGAGAGAACAATATGTAAATTGTAAGCGCTCGAACCTCATACCTCCTGCAGTCCAGTCAGCGGCTTTCCCTGTTGAGCCGTTCAGGTCTTTGGACAAAGAGGCCCTGTATACCCCAGCCTGTTTACCTAGTTGCTGTCTCCCTGTCCTAGCTTCGCCCTGCTCCTGATTAAGCCCTCTATATAAACCTGGCCCTGTTCCTTCATGCATTGCATGATTATTGTGCTCCAAGCCTTGATCAAGCTCTATTTCTACCTGCTCCTCTGCTGTCAAACTGAGACCTCCTAATACTGACCTCTGGCTTCCCTTCTGACCATGCTACCCGTCTCCTCTAGTTGTACCGTGACACGAGACCTCCTGTTTCTGACCCCTAGCTCTTCCCTGACTACTCTCCAGACCTGCAGCTATTACACCTGAGGCTCCAACGCAGTGCCTGAAACCACTACATAAATGGTCCCAACAATTAGGGTTCACTCACACTGGCGTATGTGGGCTGTATATTATGCACATATTTTTATTTTTTTTTCAAACTATTACAATATAGTAACTATAGATATACCCCTCGCAGGGGGATTTCAAGATGAAAAGATTTATAAAACAAAACATAACATAAGAAAGCTTAGTCAAGTATCTAGGCAACAAATTCCGCAAACCATGTAATGTATTTTTGGGGTTAGTTCTGCTACTATTATGCACATACTTTTAATGCACGTAATACAGTTTTAGTGCCAGTTACATACGCATGTAACATCCATATTTACTGCGTAATTTAAACCAACATAGGCTATATTGGGCACATTATGCACCAAAATAGAACATGCTGCGTTATTCACGCATGTAATATGCGTGTGAAAAAAATGCATGTCTGGTATGATTTGTTTAAATTGAAGCTCCACAAAAGGATATGTTAAAGGGGTTGTCCCGCGCCGAAACGGGGTTTTTCTTTTTTTCAACCCCCCCCCCCCATTCGGCGCGAGACAACCCCGATGCAGGGGTTAAAAAAGAACACCACACAGCGCTTACCTGAATCCCCGCGCTCTGGTGACTTCTTACTTACCTGCTGAAGATGGCCGCCGGGATCTTCTCCCTCGTGGACCGCAGGGCTTCTGTGCGGTCCATTGCCGATTCCAGCCTCCTGATTGGCTGGAATCGGCACGTGACGGGGCGGAGCTACACGGAGCAGGCATCCTGCACGAGCGGCCCCATTGAGAAAAGAAGAAGACCTGGACTGCGCAAGCGCGTCTAATTTGGCCATTAGACGCCGAAAATTAGACGGGCTCCATGGAAACGAGGACGCTAGCAATGGAGCAGGTAAGTGAAAAACTTCTTATAACTTCTGTATGGCTCATAATTAATGCACAATGTACATTACAAAGTGCATTAATATGGCCATACAGAAGTGTATAGACCCACTTGCTGCCACGGGACAACCCCTTTAAGTTACATAGATTCTGTTGGAATTGCTTGAATACTAGATTATAAGTGATAATTGCTTAACTAGTTACTGCAGCATGCTATTGAACTGAAAACATCCTTATGTTTAAAGCTGAAAAAAATGTGCACTGGTAATACTTTTGTAATTTAAATGTTACTATTTGAGTATCTAAATTCAAATTTCAATAAAAAAAAAAGAGCTTCAACTAAAAATGCATGTCTGAATGTTCCAATGTACCCCAGCAGGGTACTAGAGCCTCCATGCCTGCCCGTATCACATCTTGTATCCATGCTAGAAGCGGTACAACAGGCTAATAGAGCCTTCATGCCCATCCGTATCACATCTTGTATCCAGGCTTGAGACGACCCAACAGGGAACTACTGCCTCCATGTCCGCCTGTATCACATCTTGTATCCAAGGTAGAGGCGGCCCAACAGGGTACTAGAACCTCTATACCCACCCATATCAAATCTTATATCCAAGCTAGAGTTGGTACAGCAGGGTACTAGAGCCTCCATGCCCGCCCATCACATCTTGTATCCAAGCTAGAGGCACTACAAAAGGGTACTACAACCTCCCTTCAAAGTTTCAGTTTTCCACAATAAATGATGCTTTTGCTCTGATATTGTAATCACTTATATCAATGTTACAATCACACAGAGAAAGTTTCATTCAATTCTGAAAACTCCTAGGAGCTTAATTTTTTTTTGACAATGAGTGTATTTGAGTAAAAATATATTGTCTGAGTTTGTAGAACAAGGCTTTACAATGAGCTTCCTCTAATGATGGGTTATCATAGAGTTGGTTGCTAAATTGTGTAATTCCGTGTGAACAGTACTGAGTCTCTCTGGTGTTGCATCACACCCACTAATATCTCTCCGTGTACGACTGCTGCACAATGAAATATCGATGAATGTCTTGTCTCAAGGATCCAATGAAATGCGTCCTTGTTGGGATGTCCTCGGTGCCGATGAATGGGCTGAGGGTCACTTTCTTCACAGGTAGATTAATACACGGGAAGACGTCAGAACGGAAAAGTGGACGGACTGTGGGAAAGCTCCTGCCTGGAAGAGAAAGGTTTATATGATGATGAACAGCAAATCACGTTGCTCAGCAATTCATTGTGAAGACCCCATAAGTTGAAAGGGCCACAGGGCTGACAAGTTCAGGGGTCCGGCCTCCTCCCTAAGATTTAAAATAAGCAGACCCTCTCAGATTAGACCCTGGCTCTATATTGTGTCTAGTGTACAAAGATGAGTGGAAAACAAAGCAGCAGTCACCTAAAGCAGCCACCAGTTATGGGTCATATTATATCACCAGATATCAATTATATCTCCAATTATTAGGTTTATCAGATCACCACAATATAGAAGAATATCCAAGACATTGAAGATTCCCAATATAATATTAGCGTTCATTCATCTCATCCTTTAAAAAAAAAAAATCGCAGAGTTTCGGGCACGCAGCCATTTCAAGCCAAAAATAAAAATCTATGAAAGAGATGATTTCTAACATTAATCTTTTTTGCTTAGTCCTAACAGCAGTACAACTGTGGGGTATTTCTGCCCCTGTGAACTGGTAGGACATTAGGAATTTTGAATGAGAACCAATAAACTAATTAACAATTAGTCCTGTCTTCCTATATATTGTTAACTAAATCTCGTCTACCCTACTAATTATAAAATACGCAAAAAGAAAAGAATAGGATGGAAACATTTGTGCTGTAATTAGGACTAAGGGAAAACAGATAAAGAGATCATTGTTAAGCCCCATTTAGACTGCATGGTAGTTCTATAGAAATGGTTTGGGTAAGAATACAAGGAGAGAACAACAGAAAGGACATTATTGTAGGCATTTACTAAAGATCACCTGGACAAGCAGAAGATATGGATGAACTCTTTCTACATCAGGTGGCCAAGCTCTCAAAAAGTATGACGTGGTGATTGGGAGATTTTAACTATCCAGACATTTGTTGGGAATCTCTCTCAGGTAAAAGTAATGGATCCAACAAATTCTTATCCGCTCTTGCTGACAACGTTATCTTCCAAAAGGTCAAAGAGAAAACAAGGTGATCTGCTATCTTGGACCTAATTCTTACCAACAGGGAGGAAATGATTGAGGAAGTAAGGGTGGCTGGGACCTTGGGGGGCAGTGATATACTTGAATTTTGGATAAAAAGGGGAGGAAGACCTGAGAAAACTTAGACCTCAATGTTGGATTTCAGAAAGGCAGATTTTAATGAACTCAGAAAGAGGGTAGGAAGAATCCAATGGCTGGAGGTTCTTAAGGACAAAAATGTCCAAGAAGGTTGGGAAATATTGTGAAATGAGATTCTCAAAGCACAATCATTAACAATCCCTAAAAGAAGGAAGAATGGGAAGCATTTAATGAGATGAGGATGGATGAACACAGAACTTGCACATATGTTAAAAATGAAGAAAAATATGTTTATCAAATGGAAAGAGGAAGGGGGGGAATATCTAAAGAAGAATATAAGTCTGCAAACTGTAGGGCAAGTGTCAGAAAAGCTATAGCTAATAATAAATTGAGGCTTGCAACAGAGGCCAAAAGCAATAAAAAGGATTTTGGGGGTATGTCAAAAGCAAAAGAAAATAGAAAGATGCTATTGGATGCTTACAAGATAAAAATGGTGAATTGGTTAAGAATCATGTTGAGAAAACCGAACTTTTAAATTCCTATTTTGTATCTGTTTTCTCTCAAAAAGTAGATGGAACATCAACTGATCTTCCCTGTGCTATTGGGGGAATAAAAAAAATGCAGGCTATCTATAAGCAGAGAGATGGTGAGGGAACACTTAGCTAACTTAAATGAATTAAAGTCTCAAGGTCCAGATGAATTACATCCTAGGATACTAAAGGAAGCAGCGAAGGTAATTGCTGAACTACTCGCCATAATCTTTGAAAATTCCTGAAGAACAGGAGAAGTCCCAGAAGATTGGAAAAGGGCAAATGTTGTCCCTATCTTCAAAAAAAGGGAAGAAAGTGGATCCAGGAAACTATAGGCCTGTGAGCCTGACCGCTATACCGGGAACGATCTTTGAACAAATTATTAAACAGCATGTATGCAAGTACTTGGATAAAAATTGAGTAATTA
This sequence comes from Eleutherodactylus coqui, assembly GCF_035609145.1. NCBI lineage: Eukaryota > Metazoa > Chordata > Amphibia > Anura > Eleutherodactylidae > Eleutherodactylus > Eleutherodactylus coqui. The sequence goes on from NC_089845.1 coordinate 99,963,566, forward strand.
ACCAGAGCCAGCATGGGTTTGTAACAAACAAGTCATGCCAGACTAATTTAATTTACTTCTATGATAGAATCACCGACTGGGTTGATCAGGTAAATGCGGTGGATATAGTATATCTTGTCTTTAGTAAAGCATTTGACAAAGTATCTCAGATCATACTTATTGAAAAAATGACCAAAGATGGGATTGACAAGGCAACTGTCAGGTGGATTCACAACTGGCTGAGTGATCGTACTCAAAGAGTGGTCATAAATGGCTGCACATCCAAATGGAAGAATGTATTAAGTGGGGTACCACAAGCCTCTGTCCTAGGCCCAGTTTTGTTCAACATTTTTATAAATGATCTGGAGGAGGGAATTGATGGGAAAATGATCAAATTTGCCGACAACACAAAGCTAGGAGGGATAGCTAACACTAGGGAAGAGAGGGAGAGTATTCAAAAAGCTCTAAAAAAGCTTTAAAGGGGTTGTCTCGCGCCGAAACGGTTTTTTTTTTTTTTTAACCCCCCCCCCCCCCCCCCCCCCCGTTCGGCGCGAGACAACCCCGATGCAGGGGTTCAAAAAACAAACCGGAGAGTGCTTACCTGAATCCCGGCGGTCCGGCGTCTTCATAATCACCTGCTGAAGATGGCCGCCGGGGTCTGCTCCCTCCGTGGACCGCAGCTCTTCTGTGCGGTCCATTGCCGATTCCAGCCTCCTGATTGGCTGGAATCGGCACGTGACGGGGCGGAGCTACACGGAGCCGGCATTCTGCACGAGCGGCCCCATTGAAGACAGCAGAAGACCCGGACTGCGCAAGCGCGGCTAATTTGGCCATCGGAGGCCGAAAATTAGTCGGCACAATGGAGACGAGGACGCCAGCAACGGAGCAGGTAAGTATAAAACTTTTGATAACTTCTGTATGGCTCATAATTAATGCACAATGTACATTACAAAGTGCATTAATATGGCCATACAGAAGTGTATAGACCCACTTGCTGCCGCGGGACAACCCCTTTAACAGTGGGCGGCGACTATCAGAATGGTATTTAACAAGGAGAAATGCAAATTCCTACATCTGGGCAAGAAAAATGAAAAAAGCACATACAGAATGGGAGGAATTGGGCTAAACAGCAGCACATGTGAAAAAAACTTGGGTATACTAATAGATCATGGACTGAACATGAGTCAACAATATGATGCAGCAGTCAAAAAGGCTAACACAATTCTGGGATGTATTAAGAGAAGCATAGAGTCTAGATCACATGAGGTAATGTATAGTGCTGTGGAATAAGTTGGCGCTATATAAATTAAGATTATTATTTAATATTCCCCTCTATAGCGATTAGAAGTGGACGAATAGTAAACAATCTTTTCGCATTTACACGGGACAATAATCATTCAATTTTGTTCCTTTGAATGAATTTTGAGCGATAATTATAAATGGCTCTTAAGAAATCAACACTTCCCTTACATCCAGAGATGTAACTTGAAGCTCCTGGGCCCCAATGCAAAACCTGTAACAGGGCCCCCAACTATAATGTTTTATTTATTGTACTAGGCTCCCTATATGGATAAGAGAGGCCTTATGGGCCCCCCAAAGGCTCCTGGGCCCGAGTGCAACCGCATCCTCTATAGTTACGCCCCTGCTTACATCCTTTCAGCAGCACAGCCATGGGGAATTAGCAAGATGAAAACCAAGTGGAAGGGTTATCCTGCAAAATGGTGTCTGCATCCACAGCTGAAGGGATCTGTCCTGTAGCTTCTTGGTCCATACTAACACATTTATATCTCGTTGCAGGCTTCACTACCTTTTAACACCCACAACATGGTTATCTTTGCACAAGTAAAATAATTTGTGGGGACTGTACACATTCATTTATTACAGTAAAGACAAGTGATGTCCTGTGCTCCTAAAGGTTTTATGATGCTACAACTCCCAGTATATCTCATATATACTATAGCCCATAACATTTATCTCCTGCTACAAGGAACTCACCTGTTTGGACTTTTTGTCTTCCATGCAACCCAGTCTCTCCTAGTCGCAGTAAAGCTCGCCTTCTGCAAAACAGAAGCAGAGAAATCCAGGGGTATTCAATGAACTCGGCTAAAATTGGTAAAACTTTAGGAACATAGATAAAATCTTGAAGCACATTCCCTCAAACGGACGTATGCTCAATTGTGCACACCTCAGCACAATGTATTTGTGCTTTGAACAAGGTTTTGCTGGGTGCGTTTCTGCATATTTTACTGTACTTGTTTTGTTCGCAAGGCATAGTTTTTGCGCTCAGGACACAACCAAACCTCAATTTAAATGGCTATTTAGCCTAATGAGTTCCAGATGTGTTCTTTTTCCTGTGGAATTGTGCAGCGTATCGCACATCTACTTGCGTATTGCATGTGCATATTTGAGCACTTCCATGGGGACCTTTAGTGCGCAAAAAAGTAGAGCATGCTGCTGTTTTATTTCACGTGCGCACACAAAATATGCACCTGTGTATTGATCAATAGGTTCTATTCTCTGCATATTGCGCGTGTAAATTTAGCCCTTACTAGTGAGGATCATAGTTACGAAGGTAACCAGATTTTCCAGGGTCATAGTGAGACAAAGGGGTGTGGGACCCTGGCTCAAGTTAATAGATATCCCAGGTCTTAGACACAATCTGCTTTCAACCTAGAGTTATCCCGGTGGCAATTCAATAAGTTGTTCTCTACTATGAATAGTGATCGGCTGAAAAAAAAAAAAAGCGAAGACCTATGTTTTAGTTTATTTGGTTCGTTAAAATTTTATCAGTATTATTTGACACTGTAAAATCTGCTGAATACAAGAAAATGTCTGTCAGTTGTATTAAAAATGTTAATGGAAAGAATAATGTTATTCCTTATACCCATCATTCCGCCCCCTGCGCGGGGTAATATGAAAGCATGGATGACACGTGTCAATTTCGATATTCTAATAAAAACTGTTGAAACTAAACATCTCCTAAGTCAGCTTGAGGTATGCTGCAACGTGCAGAGTGTTCTGAGTAGTAATAGTGCCTCCTATATTGATCCCAGTATTAATAGTGACCCCCACAGTGGCCCCAGTAGTAATAGCGCTCCCCTATACCAGCCTATCAATAATAGTGACCCCCCCCCCAGTAGCCCCATAGTATTAGCGCTCCCCTATACCAGCCCAGCAATAATAGTGCCCCCAACAATAGCCACAATAGTATTATCTCCCTTCTCACCACTATAGTCAACCTCTCTTTGACCTCTGGCATTTTTCCCTCCTCTTTCAAACACAACATCATATCCCCACTGCTAAAAAAAACAAGTCTTGACTCAACTGATGCTGCTAACTACCAACCCATCTCATATCTCCCCTTTATCTCAAAACTACTAGAAAGCCTGGTTGGGAGCAAAGGGGAGTCTGGAGGGGATCAGGCAATCGGAGTGGGACAGAGAAGTCTGCAGGGGGTCTCAAGGTTTGATTCCTGTCTTGTGTTTAAATGGTGAAAACAGACAATAGTGACTCCTGGTGCATTCTTGTGATGTACCCATCCCCCAAAAGAATATTTTTGTGACCCCAAAACAACTTATAACTTCTGAATGACATAGAACAATAGAAGACAAGTTCTGTATGGTAGGCCTCAGTATTTAGGTGACTCCACTATTCATGTGAGGGTAAGGACTGTCTATGTTGAGGGTTGGCACAATTCATGGAAAAGGTTAGATCTGTCCTAGGGAGGGTCAACACCATTTCTTGTCAGGGTTAGCACCTTTTATAGTCAGTATTAATACTGTTAGGGATGGCATCATTCAAGGTGAGCATTAGCATCATTGATGATTAGGGTTACCACCATTTGTGGCTAGAATTGATCATTCATGGTGAGGGTTAGCACGGTTAGGGAAAGCATTGTTCATGGTTATAATAAGTATTTAAAGTCAAGGTTAGCATTATTTGTGATGAGGGATACTGCCATTACGGTTAGCATCGTTGATGGCAAGGATAAGGATCATCTATAGTCAAGGCATTGTTCACAGTCAGGATTGGCACCATCAGTTAAAAGACATTTATAATCAGTTAAGACCCTAACTACTGTCCTATTAGTCCAGCCCTACACCATGGATTTTCTGGGAGGTAGTAATAAGACAGGTGAAGCTCTGTGTTACCTGTCTATAGGTGGAAGCGCCAGCACCGTGCTTCCATGCTCTGGTTCACAATCCTTCAGCATCTGCAGCTCTCTCTTCATCTGGACATCACAATAATAATTCAGAACATCAACAGGCGTGACATCACACGGCAGACATTCCCGCCGGTCCTTATGGGTTGCTCTGTTACCCCCCTGTAAAACACACAGACTATAATGGTTAATGTGGAGAGCACTGTAGATTTTCAATGAGAGTGGCCATCCTGCGGCTGGGGTATCACAGTCTCTAATCTCCCGAAGTCTAACACTGATAATGGCCCTCTCAAACAAATGGAGCATGATGCAATTTTTCCTCTGATAGCGGAATACGCAATTCGTATCCACAAGTGGGAGTGAAAAAACAATTTTACATGCCTTTCAATGCGTGCAATTTGCTGCCGATCATCCACGCTGACGCGGATTCCGCAATAGGAATTCAGTCGTGTGAAGCCGGCATAAGAAAACTAACTGTATGACCTAGAATCAGGCAAATAAATTCATCAAAGGCATCAAGAGCAGATCACTGATTTGGGAGTTGAATAACCTTTATTAGTATGCGCTAAAAACAGCTTTAAGCTGCACTGACACTTTAGGTCCATTTACATGGAATGACTGTCGGGCAAACGATGCCTGACATTCTTCGCTGTGTGTCCGTGCTCATGTGCTGTCACACGGGAGTTACTACTGCTGGCTTGCTCATGGAGCGGCCAGCAAAGGGGCGGGGCAGTGCAGGAGATTTCTCTCCTCTTGCTCCCCTGCCCCTCTCCATTGACCTAACACAGTGGCAGTTCACTACTGAACGACTGCTATTTACACTGAACGATGAGCAATAAGCTGATCGTCCATTGTTTTGGCAGCATAAAACAGATGGAAAGGAAACCACTGAAAATCATTGGTTTCATAAACTTCTTTTTTACTGATTATCGCATCATGCGAAAATAGCGCGATTTTTCTCGCCCATGTCAAACCACTCTAAGAGGGAGAAAGGCACCAAAACAAAAAAATTTTGCACAGGGCCCCATCTGACCTAAGGCTGGCTCTGCACACAATAATTGTGCCTCTTCACATTAAGGATCCCACCTTGGTGCCTTCACACAGTATCAATGGTGTTGTAACCTGAAGACCTCTAGCTGTTGTGACACTATAACTCCCAGTGTGCTGATGGCTGTAGAGTCACCACAGCTGCAGGGGGGCTCTGATGCTCTCTGCAGACACACGGCTTATCATCTGCAGCCCTCACTCTGGTGTCCAGCTGTTGCCAGAGAACTGAAGTCCAAAGCAGTGGCCGCCAATACACCATCCTGGCTAGACGGAGATGGACTAAGGAAACAAAATCAAGTCAATGCCAGGAAAAGAGAGCAGAGAGCTGCCATGGTACTACTACTGCCACTGATCTATCCTTGAATTGGATGGACTTGTGTCTATTTTTTTGCCTTCTTATGTTACTACATGAGGTGTGCACGACAATTGTATACCGTAAGCAAACATGGACCGGGAAAAGCTTGTTTTATGTATATGAAGACTCAGTCCTCTGCAGATCATCATCTCACCAGGCTTCGTACTTTCTGGCATTTCATGCTTCTTCCTCCATGTGATGCCCACGACTCTTTATTCCAAGTGGTTTCTGCCTGGAGGTGATCCTGAAAGTAAAGAATGGACCGTGATATGACCTGGCTACAAGTTATAATACTGTATATAAAACTGTAGCATACACCTCCATAGGGTTTAAACACGAGCAAAATCACTCACTGTATGAGTAGCTTCAGACTCACAGGTCACATAGAAGTGTCAGACTTCCAGGGTCCATGCCTTCAGCTCCATCTAGCTGGAGGAGGCCCATTTCACAGCCACATTACTCATATACAACACCAGAGAACCCCATCAACAAGACCCGATCACAAAGAAAAGATGAAAAATAGCGACATCTGGAAGCTTAGGTCCTGCTGGACTCTTGCCTAAAAAGTTTCTATCCTGGTCTGTAACTCAAAGTCACAGACTATCAACACATTCCGTAACCCGTCACCACACAGCAAACAATAAAAACAACTCAATGTCCAGAGAATCTACCCTGCTGCATCATATAATCACTCCATCTCCTGATGTCATTGATCATTATCATTGTAGAAGGCAGGAGACTTGCTTACCATCAGGCGAACAGTCCATTGATGCAACCAGTCCTCACAGATCTGCTTCAGAGTTTCTCTGCTGTTTCCTGTTTCATCCCAATTGTCCCAGGAATTGCACTTCTTGGCAATAAATCCATGGGGATCGTGAACACCAAATTCATGGAAAAGAGCAATGAATCGTCCCCTGCAGATACAAGATGGATAGGCTGAAGTTCAGAAGGACCTAGAAACATTGACAACCCATATAAAGTAAAACACAAGGAACAGAGATACACTAAGGGTGCCTGCACACGAGCGGAAATTCCGCGGCGGGATTTCCCACAGAATTTTCGCCACTGGAAGCCTGCATAGGATTGCATTAACAAACGCAATCCTATGCAGACGGCCGCGATTTGGCCGCGCGAAATCTCGCCCGGCAAACAAATCACGGCATGTCCTATTGCGAGCCCCGCACAGAAGCGTCACTGCCCGGCCACCGGCTCCGGTCTGTGCATGCACATCAAAACAGCCAGAGCCGCGGGCGTGGGTGAGTACGCGCCGCTCTCTGCAGGCGCTCGGGTCGGGTCCCGTGGCGAGAATCCTCGGCGCCGGATCCGACCCGACCGTCTGCACGCGGCCTTAATTAGGAGGGTAAAGCTGCAAAGATATACAACTTATGACCACAACAACCACAAAAACATTTGGCCTCATGTAGTAGCCCAGACTTATAGACTACTTCAGAATCTGTGTTCTATTTGTCTTATGCCTTTGTATTGTCTGCTACTTCTGTGTGCATGGAGTATGTATCGTGCAGCACTGAAAGAGTTAATGTCTGCATGAGCTGTCTCTGTCTGGAAGTGCATCTCTTTGTGCTGCGAGTCTGTGGTCACCTGACCATGCTATACATTAAGGCTGGGTTCACACAGGGCAGATTTGCAGCGGAAATTCCGTCCGGAATTTCACTGCGGAAAATCCCGGGATTAGCCAGCCATGTGCACGAGATTTGTCAAAAATCTCGTCCATACGGGACGGCCAATCCGTTGCGGCAAAGCCGGCATTGCGGCACGACTTCCCCGGCCACAGCATGCCTATTTTATTTTTACGTTGCGGCCACGCTGCTCTCTATGAGGGAGCCGGCCACAATGGAAAAGCATGCGGCCAAGCCGCTCCAAAACCCGCGGCAAAGTGCTGCGGGTTTTGAACCAGCGCTTTCCCGGCAGAAATCTCGTGAGTTTCCTCTGCGGCAAAACTGAGAGATTTCCACCGGGAATGCGTCCCATTTGACCCCAGCCTAATGTTTGCACAGTGTGAGTGTGTAGAGCAAGGAAGAAGTGGAAAAAGGGAGTCAGCAGTAAATGGCAGTGTGAGCTAGTCAGCTAGTCTAGCCAGTCCGTCTGCAAGTAGTCTGGCCTAAACTACTAGGAATGGAGAAGGCCGAAAGGTATCACCCGTCTCCCTTGGACTTAGTTGATCTCAGGAAACCTTGGGATAACTACAAGCCCCTGTGAGCAAGAGACGTTTGCCATGCAGCATTGAGATGCATCTGACAATGTGATTGTTAACAGAGTCCAGACAGGAAGAAGTGTGGGATTTTCCAGGAGTGGAGCTGCACAGATAACTAGGACTGTGGGCCCGATATTCATCCCATGTTCTGCCTCCCTGTCTCACTACTAATTCTGTCTATAGCCGTGCTATATTGAAGTTATGTACTTTTGAACTGTTTAGTACTGGAGTTCGAGTAAAGCAACATTGCCGACCGTTCCCGGCTTTGTTTTCAACTACTCTGTGTGTGGACTAGCTTTCTATAACCTAGCCTTGCTGCAGAGGAAGGAACGGTGGCGTCACCTGTGACAATCCAGCAGAAGAAACTAAGTCCCCGGTTACCCACACTTTAAGAGCCTGCCCACGGCCTTGTTGGACATGTCCCTGGCTACCCTTCAGGCGGGAGACTGTAGAGCCACCATAACAAGGCCTACAACTCATCCCTGCTGTCTTCTAAGCTGGGGTCCGCTCTTCAGACACTGCACTCACATGAGCATATTTTCAGTCCGTATTACATGCGTATTTTTTACAAGCCACGATGCACCTCCAACCCAGAGTACTGTGTCTCTATTGACCAGAACTGCATCTCCATCCATACAACTGCACCTGTATCCACCAAAACTGCACCTAAACCAACTGAAACAGGGCCTCCATTCCCCATTCCTTTCAGTTCAGCTATTGCACCATCTCATTACTCAAAACTCCTTGAACATGTCCACCATAAACATGTCACCTGAGTCAACTCAATCATCGAACTGCTACAATCTGTCATCTGACCCATCACTCTACTCAAAGCATCTTAAGCAAAGTCACTAATGATCTGCTAACTACTAAAGTCTTACATCATTCTATGCTCCTCCTTCTAGACCCGTTCTTTGCCTTCATTACTGTGTACTTTTCCTCCTAGAACTATCCTCTGCGTTATACATTAATGTCAGAAGAGGTGTCATGTCTCCTTAAGGAGAGCATCCAAAAAGTGTGTGGGGACACCTAGGGGGTGAGAGGATCAGGAGATGGTATTAAGGAGTCTGGGGGGACATAAAAGGTAAGTAAGGAGACTTATAAGGCAATGCTGCTCTGTGAAATTTATGCAAATCAGAAAGATGGAAAAATACCCCTACAGTGCCATCTACTGGATGGCAGCATGCCTTCAATTCAAAGTGACTTTATAAAAAAGTCCACAATGATTGGGAATATTAAACCCTTAGTGACAAAGCCTGTTTTTGCCTTAATGACCAACTTATTTCTAAGTATTTTTGATCATTGCATTCCTAGAGCTATAAGTTTTTCATTTTTCTGTCTATGTAGCCATATGAGAGCTTGTTATTTGCGGTACAAGTTGTATTTTTTCATGAGATTGTGGGATACATGTAATGTAATTTTTTCAGGGTGATTGGGGAAAAACAAAATTCTACTATTTGTTTTTTGGATTTCATATTTACCACGCTCAGCACGCAAAAAAAAAAATAATATAACATTTTCTGGGTCAGAACAATTCTGGCAATACCAAGTTTATACATTTTTTTAGGTTTTGCTATTTTTGTACACCAAAATACTTTTTTTTGAGATTTGCTTTTGTGTTGCAGCATTCCAAGAGCTATAGCACTTGTTTTTTTTTTTGCGGGATGAACTCTAGCCTTCATTTACCCAATTTTTGGGAACATATAACATTTTGATTGCTTTTTATTTGATCTTTTTTCTAGAGACAAGATTTTTATTTTTAATGGTGTTCACTGTGTAGAATAAATAATATGTTACATTAACTCTGCAGGCCAGTACGATTCTGTTAATACCAAATTTATATGTGTTTTATTCTCTTGCAAATGTTGCAATGTTTTTTTATCACTGCATTCAAAGACCCCTAACATTTTTATTTTTTGTCAACAAAGCTATGAATTTTTTTTTTGAGCTGTACCTTTTAATGGTACCATTTGTTGATTCATAAGATGTTTTGATTAACATAGTATGCTAGGCTGAAAAAGACTGTAGAAGACTCCTAGTTGTGAGATACTTTCAGGGTTTACAGTCATTGATCACGATTCTGCCTAGCGCCCCTGGCTTATGGATTTTTGGCAGTCTATAGAAATTCTCAGTTTTTGGATTATCCGGCACTGCAGTCTGAAGTTCTGATTGTTGGGGAGCTTTCGTGAGATCCTCAGGATTGAGATTTTGGATAGGTTTGTTTTTTCTTATTTCCTTCTAGCTTTATTCCCCCTTTAATTGACATTTACAGAAACTAGCGCACAGGAAGTAAAGGGGATGTTGTCATTATGATTCCCCCAATCTTATAAATGTAGTAAAATATTAATAAACAAGTGGCAAAGTTGTCAGTTTAGATTCATGGGTTTTGGAACAGATTATTGTGACAGATGGGTAGCACATATGTATGCGCACTGACCTGTGCGAGGGCTGGAGCTGCACACATGTCACCAGTAGCTCCACAATCAGCTCCCTGCTGTCCCGGGACAGATCGTTCATGAAGTGCAGACAGAGCCAGACAAACTCCTGCTCCTCATGCACCTGAAAAGAGAAAAAGAGTGAGCCCTGCTCCCTCCATGTGACCTGCCACTGTGGGTGAATGAGGGTTACTGCACTGCTGGCTGCAGACTGGATACTGTACCTTTCGAGAGGGGGTTCCTCACAAATGCATTGCACAGTTGCCAATATATACACTGGAGATTATGGGGGTATTTGTTGTTCTCTGACCCGTATGTTGCACATTTCTGTGTAAACACACTAGAGCTGGTTGACTATACTGCTCCCCAGTATTCTGTACAAGAGACCTGAGTACAGACTTATGTCCAGAGTGAATAGAAGGGGAATCTCAGCCAAACCCTTAGGTGGCCAAGAAATGATGAAAAGATAGGACTAAAACATCTTGGACATCACTTGAGGATCTCACACACATCAAAATCCTCAGCAGCTTAAATAGCTCCATCAGGGGTTATTACTTTCAGGAGTTACTATAACCAGGGGTTGCTACAATCTGGGTGCGGCAGCTGTCAGGATTTTAGTATGCGAATATGAGAAATTTTTATGCAAACATAATGTTCAAATATGAGTGGTTAGGATATAATGAGTGTATAAGTGATATGGTATTGGGTTAGGGCATACAATATGAATATAAGGAATTAGGGTAGAAAAAGGTCCAGATCAGAGAGTTTGAGTTAAAATTGGGGTATTAGAGTTAAGATATAATGGATTAGAACTGTGGTAAAGGTCACATAACGATAAGTGAGTTTGGGTTAGGGTTGGAGGATTAGAGTTAATGTCAGGTCTGTCAGTTTACCGTCAGGTCTCCTCCACGGTTAATAGCGTCTCTTAGAGTTTGGAAGACTTGCTGAGGGTCTTTCAGATGTCCTTGTTGGTGCAGAGTTCGGAGAGCATGTAGAAGCTGAGTGCACATTGGCTGTCCAGCCTGGAGAAATGTACGTAAGAGGCGGGACTCAAACTCGTGATACTGTGGTTGCTGCAAAAAAGGAGAACTTGAATGGTAAACACACAACAATGGTGGACAGGACTCCAGCTTCAACACATTACAATGAGCGCTACATGGAGGACACAGATCTTCTGCACAGAATTATAGGAATGTACATGACAAGATAGAAGATGTGAGCAGATGTGTGGGAAATACAAAGATGGGAGGAGGCCAGACAGACAACAGACCAGCTCTGCATACCTCCACCTCATCTCCGTCACCTTGGGTCTATGTATGTTGAATATAGAAGTAAGGCTGATCACCAGTTCAATCCCGGGGGAGCACTCGGCAACGAGATGTGATTCCGAGGGAAGATGCCTATTCATCAAAGGTAAGCTCGCCAGCACACTAGTCACACTTGCCACTATGTATCTCCCCAACTCCAACTAGGTGGCCTTTCTTGAGAGGACCCTGGAGGACCTGGAGGAATTTAAGGAGGGCACCCTGATACTAGGAGGATATTTTAACGTACCACTTGACCCCCACATGAACACTTCTAGAGGAAGCAGTTGTCTCACATTAAGACACCGTAGGATTATGAAAGCGCTCCATAAACACCAGCTGACAGACGTCTGGAGGGTCTTACACCCTGACACTAGGGACTACACATACTTTTCCCCTCCCCACAATTCATACTCCAGGATAGACTACTTTCTTCTACACCATTCGACTCTCCCATTGGTGACGTTAACAGAAATAGACAATATCACACTATCCGACCACGCCCTTATTACCCTATCTATGTCACTTCCTACAATCCACGAGAAAATCTGGCATTGGCGTCTCAACGAGTCCCTCATTCACGGTCCAAAGACATCAGGAGAAATCCAAAGAGCCCTAGACAAATATTTTGTGAACAACTCTACTCCAGATGTCGACCCCATGGCAGTTTGGGAAGCCCAATTATATGAGGAGTTTGCATAGGGATAGGGTCTCGAATTAAAAAAGAACGAGGGACACATCTCCGTGGGCTACTGAACCAGATCCAGGCTCTTGAACTTTTGCATAAGTCCAACCACGACAGTACCATAGGTGCGGAATTAGTGCAATTACAGGATCGCGTGGGAACGCTCTGTTTGGCTCAGGCGAATGCAAGCGTCACTTCTATGAGTTTGGCAATAAACCCAGACGTACATTAGCCCGGGCCCTATGGGCAACTAGAGCTAGAACATACGTTCCCTACATCTCCTCACCTTGCAGCGATACCCTGCACTTACCACATCAGATTACAGAAGCATTTCGTGACTACTACCAGGCCCTCTATAACCCAACGCCCTCACTAACGGAACAAGATAGAGCCACGCGGAAAGATAAAATACAGGAATATCTACAACAATCAAACCTCCGCAGGATCCCGCAAGAGGCGATAGAAGCCATGGAGACCCCGATCATGCAGACCGACTTGGCAGCTGCCATAGCAGAAACCAACTCGGGAAAATCCCCGGGGCCAGACGGGCTCACTCTCTCATATTACAAAAATACGTAGAGACACTGACCCCGCACTTCATATGTACCTTTGACTCCCTCAACACAGGAAAAGAAATGCCCGGAGACACTCTAGGAGCCCATATCACAGTAATCCCAAAAGAAGGGAAGGACCCCTCACAATGCCAGAGCTATCGCCCTATCTCCTTACTGAATGTAGATTTGAAGTTGTTCACAAAAATACTGGCAAACAGGATTTCCCCCCTCCTGCAACACACAATCTACGGAGACCAGGTGGGCTTTGTCCCACTCAGAAAAGCGAGGGACAACACGACAAAAGCCATAAATCTGATTTACCTGGCCAAAAAACTAGCCCTCCCCGCATGTCTACTATCTACAGATGCTGACAAAGCAGTCAGAGTGGACTGGGACTTCCTGTTTGCCACTATGTCCTACTTGGGAATAGGCCCCAAGATGTTGCAATGGTTCTCAAGTCTCTACTTATGCCCCACGGCTTCAGTTAGAGTGAATGGGCAGATTTCATCCCCCTTCACTATCTCGAACAGTACAAAACAAGGGTGTCCCCTATTGCCTTTAATTTTTATCCTGTGCCTGGAGCCATTTCTGAGCCATATACGCTCTAACCCGAACGTAACTGAGATTAAATTAGCTGATTCCGAGTACAAGATCGCAGCATATGCAGATGACCTACTGTTCTTTATAACCAACCCGAGAATCTCATTGCCAAACTTAATATCCAAAATCAAACTATACTTCGAACTCTCAAATTTCAAAATTAATTATAACAAATCTGCGGCCCTCAACATATCTCTTCCTTAAACTTTAGTCATTGAACTAAAAAACTTATTCCCATTCTCCTGGGCTGGAGGTCACATTCAATATCTGGGCACTAACCTCACCCAGGATATCAGGGACTTGTACGCAGCTAACTACCCAATGCTTTTGAGCAAGATTAGGACAGATTTGAACTCTTGGACAAAAGGGTCTCTTCTCCTGGTTTGGGAGGTGCGCGATATTCAAAATGAATATCCTTCCTAGAGTGCTATACATGCTCCAAGCCCTCCCTGTCCACATACCTAGACAATTCTTTCAACACCTACTCTCTCTTATGACCAAATTCATGTGGGCAGATAAACCAACTCGTATAGCCCAAAATATTTTGACAAGACCGAAAACAGAAGGGGGTATGGGCCTCCCAAGCTTCCCACGATATCACCAAGTGGTCCATCTGGCTCGCATAGTCGACTGGCATAGACACGTAGCCCTTAAACAATGGATCACCATAGAACAAGCAACCACACCTGTGTCCCTACGGGTCCTCCCCTGGATACAGGAACACATCCCATCGGAGCTATTTCAGCATCCCACCATTGACCCCACATGATGACAGCCACTAAAGCATTTACAAGGTAAGACATTACCCCCAAACACTCTCTAATGTTCCCGTTTCTAGGCAACCCCGCATTCTCGCCGAGTAACGAGAGTAAGGCATTCCGTCTCTGGTTCCAGAGAGGAAGGTTGCGGGCTACCCATTTCCTGCTCGAGGGCTAATGGCTAATAATGGATGCCCTTGTGGGGATGTTGGAACCATCTCCAATACCGTTTTGGGAGACAATACAATTGAGACATTTTCTCAGGTCTCTTCCTCACCCCAGTGCCTTTACCCGCCCAAAGACCCAATTTGAGTCAATATGCAGTACAGGAGGGCCCTCCAGACACACACTGTCACGCTTATTCGAAATTTTCAATTCCCAACCCGATTCGCACCCTCCGGGATTTGTACAGAAGTGGGAGGAGGACCCTGAAATCACCCTCTCTCCGTCGGAAAGAGAAAAAATTTTTACACACGCATTCTTCATCTATCTCCAGTAGAATCCAGGAATCCGGTTACAAGGTACTTTCACGCTGGTACAGGGTGCTCTCCCGTTTACACATAATATACTCCCCGGTCTCCCCTCTATGTTGGAGATCTGGGACTGAACAGGGAACTTTCTTACATGTCTTTTGGGACTGCTCCATGCTGGCGGGCTTTTGGGCAATACTCAATACCGAAAACACCTCTCTTCTTTCTATTACACCATAATGCGATCCCTTTATCGGTCTACAAGAATGTTATGGTGCGTCACATGGTCAGCGCGGCAAAGTCCTGTATACCGAGACTCTGGCGGCATTCTACCCCACCCACGGTGGCGTTATGGCTCAACACAATACGGGGTGTGATGGAGATGGAGGACCTTACAGCGGCACTCAGGGGAACCCAGGAAAAGTTCACAAAGACATGGTATTATTCGCTTGAGTTCCAGAACTCGACGGAATACCGGACGCTATTAAACACCAACCATCAAAGGTTATAGAGTCCCACCCTCCTCCACCTCTCCAACCTCTTGTGTCTTGCACCCCAATGTACTCCACTGTGATGTGTGTTCAGTTGTTGAATTAACTAGTAGAGATGGGCGAGCATACTCGCTAAGGGCAATTACTCGATCGAGCATTGCCCTTAGCGAGTACCTGCCCGCTCGGAAGTAAAGATTCGGCTGCCGGCGGCGGGCAGGGAGCGGCAGGGGAGAGCGGGGAGGAACGGAGGGGAGATCTCTCTCTCCCTCTCTCCCCCCCGCTCCCCCTGCTCACTGCCACAACTCACCTCTCACCCGCGCCGGCAGCCTAACCTTTTCTTCCGAGCGGGCAGGTACTCGCTAAGGACAATGCTCGCTCGAGCAATTGTCCTTAGCGAGTATGCTTGCTCATCTCTATTAACTAGTGGTTAAACTAGATAGTTTCTGTTATATCTCGTGTTTATTAACACAAGAATCCGAAGCAGGTCTTGAAACCCAGCTTAGCTGTTGCTTTTGAATAACTGTGTCAATTTAAATAATAGATGGCTTCACGCATTAGGATCAAATGTACATCCTGTGAAAAAGTTATTAAAGCCTAAAGTTGGCAAGGCGATTAAAGTCATTTTTATTGTTGTTCAAAAACAATTGTTGGGAATAAGGATATTTACATTCCCTTACAAATGTACGACGAATATAGCATTTGGAACATGATTAATGTCAATTGTACTTTATGGCCGGATCACACTTGTCCCTTTGTATAAGTAAAATAAGACACCACTTTCTAGAACTGTATAGCATTCTGCAAGTTAAGCTACTGCAACCTGAATAAGATTTAAATTGCATTATGTTACATTGTGCTGCCACAGCCGCCGACTAAACAGTTCTGGCGGTCGCGGCACACAGTCTCCTCCTCTTCTGAGACAGCTGCCTCCTCCTCCTTGCTACCACTGTGCCCTGCGTCGTTCCATCGGGTCTCCACTCTGATGTAATGTTTACAGGCTGCCACAGCCTGTTTACAGGAGGTCACTGGCGTTGCAGCCAATGACAGTGCTCAGCGCTCAATCCTTTTAAGAAGCATAAGCCACCACAGTACTGGGACCACTTACTAAGTAACAGCCTGAGGGACCCAGCAGTGAAGCCCATAAGCCACCTGGTGGGGTTAAAGGGTGTAAACCGGGGTGGCCCCAGGTATCGCCCCAGAATGTGGTCCAAAACCAAACCAGTCTATAGCTTAGGGTGAATGCACACAAGTGGATTTGAATTGCGGAGTCCGGAGCGAGCAACCGCCTCCGGTTTCCACAGCAAATACCGCCAGTAGCATGCTATGCAAAAGTGTTTTCACTTCACTCGGGGATTAAAAAAAAAAAAAAAATCGCAGCATTCTCCATTTTCCTGCAGTGTCCACTCGAACGGCTTCTATTGAAGTCAATGAAAGCCATCCAACCTGCAGCCGTCGGCAGTTGACATTGTGGACAGGGCCCGGATTCCATGGGAAAAGGAGGGGTTTAAAAAAATCTGTACTGCGCATGTCTGACGGCTCGCCATGTGGACCATCCACAGTACATTAAGAAGAAAAAGAAAGCAGGTACGCACGAATAACGCTGCTGCCAGGGACGGATTACGCATGCGGAATCTGACCTGCCCATGTGCATGCAGCCCTAATGGATCCACATCTGCTGATCCTTAAACATGTATAGAATAATGTCTGTCTATAAAGGAGATGAAGCCAGTAAATAATACTGTTATAACAGATGGTGCACACTCACCTCGGCCTGGGGGAGAACAAGGGAGAACCAACTCTGATCTTGGAACTGCAGAATGAATTGTGGCATCTCCGGAATTTCAGACATATCCGGGTTCTTCACATGCAGCTCATCTTCCTGTAAGCTTGCTGATGACACATATGGCTTGTCCACAAGATCTGCAGGTGGAGAAAGTTCCACAGAGATGGCAGGCTCCTTGAAAACAGAAAATGTGACTATATGTCAAAAAAATAAGGATTAGAGCTGGTGATGGAGCTCATCTAAGAAGATCACTACAAACCGGGACGGGTATAAAAAAGTATTCAGCTACTCAACAAGCGAGAAGAGCAGCATGTACAAACTGACATGTCTCCTGTTCATTGAACACAACATCATTACACCTGCGCTGCTGGAGAAGAAATGTCCACAAGATCACAAATCTGCAAACCACAGACAGGCCAGTGACGCACCAGCGAGATGTCCAGCAGAAGACAATACACTGGACACATGGATCACCAGACTCAGGATCATATCTCTGAGCTCAATGTCCAGCAGAAGACATCCAACTAAATGGCTGAAATGGCCCATATTGTAAATTTCAGCCATTCAAACTGGCCATACATGATGAGTAAGAGCAGCTTATGTTCTGGTGCCCCATCTGAATGGCCACCCAGACACTGCAGGGTAAATATATAGCTTCGGCTTCCCCATTAAGATCAGGTGATTGTTGGTGGAGCCAAGAGCAGGGCGATTAACTGTTCTTCCTGGACCCCAGATTCCCGGAGGAGTTGTTCATCTTGGCACAACCCTTTTTTAACGAATTGATGCTACTGTATGGTGTTGTCTACCTAAACATTTGCACTATAAAGTGCAGTCGCTGGGACAATAACTACTACACTCCCTGGACCTCTTGCTTTCTCAACCAGTTTAGAGAATATAAGGATTACACATCAGGACCCAATGTATGACAGACCCTGGCTCTGTGATTGAGCTGTGTGCCTGTGTGGTTAAAGTAACTTTTCAGTTTAAGGACAAAATGCCATCCTGGGACTGGAGGGGCAGGGAGGTATATTACCTGCAGTTGTTTTTCTATATCACCGTTTCGCTTCTCTGGTTTTAGGCTCTGTTTTCGGCTGTCCAAAATGGCTACAACAATTTTCTAACTACCTAATGCACACTGTGCACTGCTTTCTGGATGGCCAGTGCTGATCACATGAGCAACTCTGGCCAATCAGAGAGCAGGTATAGAGCATTAATAGTCTAATACTACCAATGCACTGTGGGAAATTAGGTAGTCTGAAGGTTGTGTCAGCAATCTTAGAAGACTGAAAACAGGATTCGAAACCTGGGAATCGGGGAGATGGCAGAGAAGAACGGTCCTGGAACAGTTCTGAAACCGGACGAACGCTTTACATTAAAACTGCTCCAATAACTATTAATGAATCGTAGACTATTGAAACTGTATCAGACTGCATTCTAGCAGTCTACAGTGTAAATACCTTGGGAGACCTCACACTATAGTGGGACGTAGTATGCCCCAAGGGGACCCAAACCGTGCTCCATCTATATGTAAATGGGACAAAAATTCATTGTATGCGATAAAAAAATAATACACTTTTCTAGTTGTACTGTTATTGGTGGGAGCTCATGACCATTGCCTGAACTTGTAGCTCATGATGAGAGGTGCAGATTGGGGTGTCTTGGGATAAGAATGCACAATTTCACTATGCTGCTGTTTTTTCAGGTTACCTTTGTCTGAACTGGATGTGGTCGTGGAATCCGTGACAGCCTGGTTATCTACAAGAGAAAGAAATAGTGTCCTGAGCGCCAAATACAGATGTGCCCACCCTTACCTTCCTTGTTAGGTCTCTAACGTTTCTTGTACTGTGGGCACTACAGTATAGTGACGGACATACTGATTTTAGCAGTTTGTCAAATATACTAATTGATTCAGGAGTTTTAGAGAACTTATATTTTAAAGTTTGCAGCGAGCCGCAGAGAAGAGTCTCTTATTGTATCTTGAGTCCAGAGGAGGGTAATGTTTCTCGTTGCAGAAAGCACCACAGGGGTGTGGGAAGTCTTATATTGGTCATGCAATGCTCCCTGGAAAAAAGTCAAGCAAATGAGTGATGGAATAATCCTCCACAGTGCTACCTATTGGAATGGTATCTGAAAGGGGTATTCCAGTGATAATAAAGGGGTTTTCCACCATTAAATTGCTCCATAACCTCTCTGTATTTCCTGGTTGCCGCTGACCAGGTAATGTGATTGCTGCAGCCAATCACTGGTCAAAGCAGTGACCTTCTAAAGCAAGTGATTGTCTGCAGCAGTCACATGCCCTGGTCAGCAGCAACCAGGAAGTACATAATGACTGTGAAGTAATTTTAAGTTGTGGAAAAACTCCTTATGTTATTCGCTATCCACGGGGATATAAGTAAGTGATTACAATATCAGAGCAAAAAGGTCATTTATTGTGGAGAACTGACTGAGGGAAGGCTCTAGTACCTTGTTGTACCGCCTCTAGTTTAGATATAAGATGTGGTGCGGACAAGCATGGAAGCTCTAGTACCCTGTTGGGCCGCCTCTAGCTTGGATACAAGATGTAATACAGGTGGGCTTGGAGGCTCTAGCATCTTGTTGAGCCGCCTCTAGCATGGATGCAAGATGTGATATGGGCGGGCATGGAACCTCTAGTACACTGTTGGGCCGCCTCTAGCTCGGATGCAAGATGTGATACGGATTAGCATGGAGGCATACAGGTTCCATATGGTATCCTGCAGCATATTGCTCCAGATTTGCTGTGACTGAGCTTCTAGATCATGCAAACTTGTAGGATGTTGATGTTGGTCCCAACACCTCCCAACAATCTGTTCATAACAGCCTGGGGGACAGGCAATTCGTCAATACAACCATTAAGCTTCTAGCATCCCAATAATGCGCCTCTCTCTAACTCTGTTAACTGGGTGAAATCTCTTCTCTGCGTCGTAGAGACATCTAGTGGTCCACAAGCTCCACATAAGCGGAAGAAGAGATCACTACACACAAGGAGCTTCTAAGAGCCTTTATATAGACCAATGGGGGGACCACTTTTAGGGTCTAAGGTGGCAAGACTGTTCATCTAATCACACCACAACTCTAATCATTTACATATCTCCCTGAGATGTAACGGCATGCCAAGTCTTGCAGCAAAATGACAACTTCTTCTAGGGGCAGGATTGTTTTCGACAAAGAGTGTATTTTATTGATGCTGAACTGTGATTGCTTACTTTGTATATTTAAGCTACGCATATCTAATTGGATATATACTATGACTAAGGGGGTCATGCATGTCAGAAAGACCTCTAAATAAAGTTTAGATGTATAGACACCAAAAATTATATATACAGCGTGATACAAAAATCGGGGGCACACAGATTATCATCTGAACAAACAGAGGAACAGATTAGGAACTTTGTAGAGAACCTAGATGGGTGGAGGAAAACTTTTTGGTACTATGGTGGTGCCTGTTGGTCATCATGGAGACAACCATCTTGAATTCAGCTCAAGAATCATCAAACAGGATACATGATTTAAGGGTAGAATTTCATCAGAAATTAATAGGTTCAGTCATGTTTTCAATACCTGCAACCATTTTTGAGTTATAGATGATGTTATGTTAAGTATTAATACAGCTGTTATGTTGAATTATGCGGTATGGGAAAAACACTAATCGCATGTCTTTACAGGTACCAGAAAATGCCATTAACAATCCAGGACACAACTGAGATCATCCTGGGTATGGAGGGGGTTACTACAGTGCGCTACCGATCGGAACGACTCAAATCACAATTGAGTTGTTTAGGTAGGCTGATGCCAAAAGATGTAATCCGGACATCTTCTTTAATTTGTATTTTTTTAATAAGCACTGACCAACCTATAGCAATGATTGCCAAGGCAGGTCCATGGGGATTGGCCCCTGGGTGATGACCTGTGATGGGTTGCCATTACAGCTTCTTTCCTGTTCAAATTAAAATGGAGTCCTGTTAACTCTGTACTGTACTATTACGGTGCTTTGTTAACAACCTTCCTGCCACTACATAATAGTGCATCACAGGGTGGGAAGGGGTTAAGATGTCAGTGACAAACTGTTTGAAAAATAGCTGCAGCATTGTAGAGGCCAAATGGCATCACAAGATATTTATGGTGCCCTTCCAAAATACTGAAGGTAATCTTCAGATGATCTCCTTCTTTGATCCAAATCAGACTCTATGCACTACGTAGATCTAAATTGGAAAAGTTATCAGCGGGAATTTGAACGATTATCGTTCAATGTAAATGCGTGCCCTGACGGAACGACGAATGAGAATTCATTCACTTCTTGTTCATCATTCAGTTTTTGCATGCAGAAAATCGAATGACATATCATTACATGTAAATAGGCAGTCATTCATTTATGAACGACTGCCTGTTAACTGAGAATGGAGGCGGGCGGGCGGGAACGATCCCTGGCTCGCTCTGCCTCCATTCACTGAACGATGCTTGTTCCCATGTAGAAGCACAGGAATGATTAAAGCTGGGACTATCGATATAGGTATCTGTTTTTAGTGTAATGTTGATTTGCACCACATTATGGAAGGAGTGCTGTAAGCAGGAAGACCACCAGATCATCTGATCATCACAGGACCAATCAGTAGAAGGGGAATGTTGTCTGGTCCAAAGTAACGTAAAAAGGATTGGACTGTTGGGACCTTACACCCCTATAAATGTCAGCCACATTTGTGGGCTGGACCTTAAATACATCTTATGTGGGACTGTGATGAACAATCACCTCCACATAACATGAGAGGGTTCACACAATGCAGGAATTTTCAGCTTTCTGTGCTTTATGTTTACCTGGGGTCTTGTGGGTTTCGGCAGCTTGTAGCTTTGGGCAGGAGGTGACTGAAGAGGAAGTAAACTTGTTTCGGGTACAGGAGGTGACTCATTTTTTGTATTCACCAAGGCTAGAATGTCTTGAAGGAAGGATGGTATTTCATCTACATCATCAGTCTCTTCAGTTGTCTCCTCAATCATCTCTTTAGTCTCTTTACTCATTTTCTCTATTTCTACTTCAGGAGTTTTCCCAGAAGATTCCACAAGTTGTGTAAACTGAAGTCCAGGAAAAGCAAAGTAGAGAAAGTAAGGACCTGTAACCTCTTAGCCATAATCACCAACACATACCCAGTGATCCATATCTACTGATTCATAATCCCTGACCCTTACATTTAACAACCTCCATACACTCCAATGTGAAGCATACTATCAGTCCTTCCTGACAAATACTGAAGAGTCAGAACAGCAACAACAATCTGAAAAAGCCCAAAATAACAAATGTTCAGCTGCAGCAGTAAAATGTCTAATGCTCCAAAAGAAGCCATTTCCAGCAGCTGCTTCTCCGGACATCATGCATTATGGGATTGGAGGTGGACATTTCCATCAGGAGAGACGGACCCTCCAGGAATCACATTATAGAACTGGAAGTGGACATTTCTAGCAGTGGATCTTCTGAATATCACGTGTTATAGAATTGGAGGTGGTCATTTACAGCAGAACCGGAGGCTCCTCTGAATATCACGTTATAGGATTGGAGGTGGAAATTTCCAGCAGGACAGGTGACTCCTCCAAGTATTATATGTTATAGGATCGGCGCTGGACATTTACAGCAGGACCGGTGGCTCTGAAAATCACATTATAGGATTGGAGGTGGAAATTCTGTTCTTTTAAAGATTTGATTATAAAGTTTGGTTGCTTTTTTTAGATTTTTTCAAGTAAGAAACTTTATTTTTCCAGTTGAACAATTGATTTTGTTGCAATTTTTAATGAATCAGTCTAATGTGAGACATACTGCCTCAGGGAAGCTGAATCTATGGGTTTGCTGGACACTGACAGGTGACGCGATTTAATAAGTCCATCTTTTTGCACTTTCTTCGAGGCGTTGCTGCACTATTTGATCAGTTTCATCAGCAGTGAACATCATCAGAGTTTTGCACTACAGGTCTTAGCGAGCCTGGATTGTCTGTAAATGCTCCTCAGGTTTTGGAGAGTATGATGCTGGGATGAAAATGCTGTTCACTTCCCTTTTTAGTGTGGAGTCTGTGCCAGCTGAAGATGGTGGAGATACTTGTTTCTGCAGCGGTGAGGCTGAACAGCTGATGTCTGATTGCAGACGCAGACAGTCTCTTTCTCCACAGATTTTTCGTTTTTCAACTTGTAGTAAGATTATGTGACTGGGCGCGATTTTTGAGTACTTCCGTACTCGGGCGAAAAAATTCGGGGGGCGCCGTGGGTGAGTGGGGGGTTGCAGCAGGGAGTAGGGGGGAGAGGGAGAGAGAGAGGGCTCCCCCCTGTTCCCCGCTGCTACCCCCGCGCCGCCACGCCTCCCCCCGGCGCCCCCCGAATCTTTTCACCCGAGTACTGAAGTACTCGAAAATAGCGTTACTCGATCGAGTAATTACTCGAAACGAGTACGTTCGCTCATCTCTAGTTTTTAACATTAGAAAGTCCTATTGACATTTGCGTAAAAAACCCAGTGATATCGCGATCGCAAATGTGCAGGAGTCCTTAGGCAAAGCCGAACCTTGTCATTGACATCAGTGCCCAGGAGTTCTCCCATGCACCTGAGCGGAGAGCTGGTCTGGATATAGGTCATATCACTGAACGATAATCCATCACCCTCTGAACTCACATTTCTTCTTTTTATTGGTCTGAGGGTTTCCTCAATGTTCATCGGCCAAAGCAACTGAAGAAGAGCGGAGTTTGGAAAGACACCAGCAGCTAGAAATGAAGTCTAGAAAACACAGAAAAATATAATTTCAGAAGTGACTTTGTGATTGCTGACATGAGCTGGCATCATAGAGCCCACTCTTCCCTACCCATCTTACATCATTTATAGCCTGCGCCTGGAAGTCTGCAAGGCAAGACACTGCAGACCCTTTAGTGTCACTTTCCGGGGTACATACAGGTGGAAATATTTCCAGTCTGGAAATTCTAAAGCTCTGTATCTACTCGTATACTGATATATACAGTATACTAATACATACATCTGATATGGTATGCATCTATACTGATAGGCCTAATGTAGTATGTATCTATACTAATACATATATGGATATATATATGTATCAGTATATGGATATGTGAGGGTTATGAACATATTAATTTATATATGTATGTATCTTTGATATACGTTTCCGGAGGCTTTAGGCCTAAATTGTACACTCTATTCTGTGTCCTATGAAAAGCTCTGATAAATGCTTGTACATTTAGGTTAGTACTTAATTACATTAAGTAGAGGTGTAATCTTAAATGTCCATCATGTCTCCAAGATCTTGTTAATCTCGTTACAATGATCAAAGGATAATGGAATGCTTCGATCATTAACTGCTGTCTAGGGCATGTGATTAAAATGTAGATTGTGATAAAGAATCAAGGTACTAGACAGTCAGTCTACATTCCAACAAAAGAAGCCATGTTTATTGAGAAAACGCAATTATTCACCACCTTAGTACTTTGACCTCAGTATAACAGATTGAACTTTGTAACACTAGCCTTTGCACTGATACGCCTACTGATACGCCTACTGATACGCCTACTGATACTCCTTCTATTTTTTGTATAAGAAATGACAATGTACAGAATAAACACAGATTGCTTCTAGACACAGGCCTGATCTCTGTGTTTCATTGCTTTCTCACGGCGGCCGCCATAACCACCTCTGATTTGGAGCCTCACAGCATATTGACGGAACATTGAATTCCTTAACAGTAATTGGTGCCCAGAACGTGGGGCTTGAAGGAACAAGAGGACCACCTGCACCTCAAACCCCCCCGGACCCAGATGGGATAAGGAGCCACTCGGAACCACGGATTTACAAAAACTGCGCAGTAAGGTAAGGCTTTATCTTGCCACAATCTATCCGTGCTTCTTGGCTGCTCCTTTCCTGTCTGAGGGGTAAGAAGTGCATGCCTCTTATAAATCTTCAAGCTTTTTTTTAAGAATTCATATGGTGGGCTGAATATGCTGTGCAGGTGTTCTTTAACTGTTATTGTCTTTATTTGTTACTTTGCATGGTCAGTGTACAGAATATGAAACCCTCTTGCCGATCTCTGGAAGGCATGGTATAAATTGTACCAGGGAAGCCTAAAATTTTCAGGGGATAAAATCCCTGATGGGAGCCTCTTATAGGTATAAGAGAAGTAGTTGAGCCGGGGGAAAAATAAGCAGGGTTGGGAGGTACCGACACTTACAGACAAGTGAGGAAGTACTGACACTTAAAAAAGTAGTAACTGACATTCAAATGTTTTTGTCTTTATGTGTGCCTGTTTATGCACGAGTGAGTGATTGATGAGTTGACCTGATCGACGGAACCTGACCTCCGGGGTGCAAATATAAATCTCTGTGTCCCGTGTTAACAGGAACCTGATCAGTGACGCTGAAAGGAGTCCCTAACAAGGCCACGATTCTGGACAGGGCCCCCTGCAGTTCCGTTTGTATATTTCAACGGTCAGGGGATTGTTTTATGTGTGTGAAAGGATAAAATAATAAGCCTCTTGGTGTACATAAACCGCCAGCCATGGGCAATACTGCTGGTAAAGAGGATAAGGTATGGAAGCTAGCTAAAGAAATTGTACAAGAAAGAGAAGGCAGAGCTGCAGTTGGTAGAGGATGTGATAAATTGTTTAAGCACATAGGATATAAAGGGACAGGAGTATTAGATCTCCAGCAGTGGGAAAGGTTTTCAGACAGTCATGCTGGGTGGGCAAAAGATAATGGATTACAGGAAATGTTGAATAGTTGGAAAAAGGCAAGTAGAGATATAGAAGATGCAGGATATCAGAGAAAAGAATTCAAAGGACAGATATATTATGCTCCCCCATTGCCAGGTCAGTTCCCTCTTCCACCTCCACCCCCTCCTTCATCTCAATTCCAACAGTCTCCCCCACCCTATGCCAAGCCATCCACTCCAAGGTCAAACACTGGACAGGAGGGATGGACCTGCTGGCATTGTGGACAACAAAACCCGGATTGGAGAGAGAGCTGCCCTGCTTGCGGAGCTCCTCGGCACAAACCGGTTATGCCTATGCTCACTAGATTCAAGGCTAGTGAGTGGAAGCATGGAGAAGAGGACAAGGAGGAGATGCAGGGAGCAGAGAGTGGTATAGGAGCTGATGTAACACAGGGGGAAGGCAGAAGGAGCCAATATGATATGACCTCACAAAAAGTTAAATATAGACCATGGACACCTCAAGAGCATATGTCACTTATACAGCAATTACCAGACCCCATGACCAGACCTATGCCTTTCTTTAGACAGATAGCACAAATACAAGACACATACTCTGCAACATCAGCTGATCTGGGTCCTTTGATTATGTTAAAAACAGGGGAGGCAGTGGGAACTATAATTTTAAATTATGTGAAAGACTATTGTGGCACAGATTGGGATAAAATTAAACATAGAGAATTAAAAAGTGGTAAGATATTTTTAATTGGTCTAGAACGTTGGGCAAAAGAAAAATTAAAAGAATCCTCCCTGTCTCTTTCTAATGTCACACAAGAGAAGGATGAAAGTGTAGAGCAATTTTATGCCCGCCTTCAACAACGTTGGTCAGATCTGGGGTATAGGGGCATACAAGAATTGGGTGACCATGTACTTAGCATGGCCTTTGTAGAGGGGTTGCGAGAACCCTTGAGGTCTAAACTCATGGATAACAAGCCTGAGTGGAGACAATATGAAGCAGCAGGCCTGGTGCAAGCAGCCAAGGGCATTGAACTAAATTTAAAAATCAAAAAAGGACATAGCTCTGTTATGATAGCACAATACAGCACAGGAGAGAACAAAATAAAACGGGGCACCCATCCCAAACATAACCTTAAGTGCCATTTCTGTGGTAAGCCTGGGCACTTTAAACGGGAGTGTAGAAAATTCCTCCAGCAGAGGGGTAGTGAACAACCCACAAAAGCACGAGTCGCCAAGGGAGAAATAGAAAACCAAGATTGAATAGTCGGCGACCCTCTGCCCTTCTTCCCCATGAGCAATGTAAAAGAGGGTGCGGCCATTTTTCTTAAAGGGGAAGTACTCAATAAGGAAATTCCTTTCCTTGTTGATACAGGGGCAGCAACCTCAGTCATCCAAAGCCACCTAATTCCTCCAGCATACCGGCAAAATACAGCTCAAACTGTTGTAGGTCTTGAAGGAGTTCCTAAGAAACTTCAGGAAACAGACCCTCTCCCCATAAAATTCAGAGACCAGACAGTGTTAACAAAACTATTGGTGAGTGATGATATTCCACTGTCAGTTATGGGCACAGACATACACTCTGCCCTGTCAGCTTCCATTCAGTTTACTGAAGAAGGAACAGTGCAGATTGATTTTGCAAAAACAAACGCAGAACAATTTTGCCAGATGGTGGCTTCTCTAGATGATCCACAGCCAATTTTCCTCTTAACTACAGAAGAGGAAATAATATTACAGGAAGTTCCACAGGAACTCTGGGCCAAGTCCAAAACAGATATTGGTCATATGAATGTGACACCCATGGTAGTCACACTAAAACCAGGATGCGTAGCCCCCCAAGTAAAACAATATCCATTGGGTAGGGCCCAAGAGGATTCTATAGGCCCACAAATTACAGACTTAATTCAAATGGGGGCACTACGGGAAATAACATCACCAGCCAATACTCCCCTCTTCCCAGTTAAAAAGAAAACACAAAAGGGACAACCAGATGTTTATCGCATGGTACATGATCTTCGGGAAATTAATAAAGTAACTGTACTCGACACCCCAGTAGTGCCAAATCCACATACGCTTTTAGCACAAGTCCCGCCCACTGCGACATTTTTTACAGTGATAGATCTTGCAAATGCGTTTTTCAGTGTACCGATCCATCCGGATTGCCAGTACCTTTTTGCTTTTACCTTCAAGGGTAAACAATACGCTTGGACCGTCCTGCCACAAGGTGCGCAGAATTCTCCAAACATGTACACCCAGGCACTCCAGTCTGTTTTGCAGGCCTGGACTCCGCCTGATGGAACTGTGCTGTTGCAATATGTTGATGACCTTCTGCTTTGTGCTGAGGATCTGAAAACATGTCAATCTGCATCCATTTCTCTTCTAAAATTTTTAGCAGAAAATGGCTGCAAGGCTTCAAAGGAAAAATTACAGCTTTGTAAACAAAAGGTTGTGTTTCTAGGCCATTGCCTAGCTCAAGGAACCAAACATCTCACAGAAGAACGAAAAGCTGCAGTTCAAGCCATTTCTGTACCTTCTTCTGCTGCCAAACTCCGCACCTTTTTGGGGCTTGTCTCATACTGCCGTCCTTGGATCCGTTCTGCCTCATCCCTGATGCAACCACTCTATGATTGTCTTCCAAGTGTTCCTTTCTCTCTCACTCCTGAAGCAACTGACAATTTCCATACACTAAAACTCTCTATTCTCAGTTCTCCAGCACTGGGAATTCCTAATTACACTCTACCTTTCACTCTCTTCTGCACTGAACTTTCTGGTCATGCGACGGCAGTGTTGACACAAAAACATGGAGGACGTCCACGGCCACTTGGGTATTACTCCATGAGATTGGATCCGGTGGCCCGAGGAGCCCCCTCCTGTGTCCGTGCGGTAGCAGCAGTACAAGCAATGGTTGACAAATCTTCTGAGTTGGTCCTGGACTACCCCCTAGTGGTTCTCACCCCTCATGACATCCAGAGTATACTCACTCAAGTACAACCTAAACACCTGTCTCTAGCTCGTCAAATAAGGTTACAATGTGCCTTGCTCATGCCTCCTAACATCTCCTTCCAACGGTGCACTACCGTGAACCCGGCTACTCTTCTTCCAATCGAGTATCCCGATTCAAATGGGGGGGTGGGGGATTTGGGTACTGCAGATCAGTTATTTTTAAATTCTGTACAGCATGATTCTGATTTATTTGATTCAAAACACCAGCATGATTGTCTAGAATTGATGCAGCAAGAAACTGCAGGTTTTGAATCAGTTACTGAAACGCCTATTGACAATGCACATTTTGAGCTTTTTGTAGATGGTTCACGGTACCAAGGTGAGGATGGCCGATTCCATACCGGGTATGCAGTAGTCACACAACATGATGTCCTAAAAGCAGAAGCTCTGCCTCCGCATGTCTCAGCACAAGAAGCGGAATTGAAGGCCCTCACTGAGGCGTGTAGAGTGGCAGAAGGTAAAACAGCAAACGTTTACACTGATTCCAGGTATGTATTTGGCATAGCTCATGATTACGGCCCAATATGGAAGGCCAGACAATTTTTAACTTCTGTAGGACAACCCATTAAGAATGGTGCAGCAGTACAGAACCTTATGAAAGCCCTACTCCTACCGGATAAAGTAGCAATCCTAAAGGTGAAAGCTCATACTAAAGCCGACACTGCAGAAGCAAAAGGCAACGCCCTCGCAGACTTCACAGCAAAGGCAGCGGCCCTCAAACCATGGAAGAAAGAAGAAAAGAAGATACTGACCGCACAAGTCAGAGACTATGATTTGGACTTTGATAAAAATATGGACATTGATGTACTAAAGACATTACAGTCACAAGCCAGCAAAGAAGAAAAAGATAAATGGACTAATATGGGAGCAGTAGAACAGGGTGGCGTATGGCAAACAGTCAGTAGAACTTGCCTACCACGATCCCTGTACCCCATGATGGCCCAGCTGATCCATGGAAAGACTCACCTATCGAAGACAGCTATGCTACTAACGCTTGAGAGAGAATGGGTGGCCCCTGGGTTCTCTGTAACTGCTGCATCATTTGTCCAATCTTGTATGATCTGTGCCGTGAGCAACCCAGGACAGAAAGTAAAGGTCCCGCAAAAACACTTGCCTAGGCCACTCTACCCATTTCAGAGATTGCAAATTGACTATATTCAGCTCCCACGTGTGGGGAAATATGAATATGTGCTTGTTGTTGTTGATATCTTCTCAGGTTGGGTTGAGGCCTACACCATCACCAAGGCAACTGCTCAGGCAACAGCAAAGAAGCTCATGAATGAGGTAGTCTGCAGGTATGGGGTACCAGAGGTAATCGAGTCAGA
The DNA here is from genome assembly GCF_035609145.1 of Eleutherodactylus coqui. NCBI lineage: Eukaryota > Metazoa > Chordata > Amphibia > Anura > Eleutherodactylidae > Eleutherodactylus > Eleutherodactylus coqui. The sequence continues at coordinate 99,993,442 of NC_089845.1, forward strand.
CAGGGGTACACATTTCACAGGTGAAATAATGCAACACATCATGTCTGCCCTGGGTATTTCCCAAGCATTTCACACCCCTTATCATCCACAAAGTAGTGGGAAGGTAGAAAGGATGAATGGTACCCTAAAACTAAAAATACAGAAAGCAATGAAAGAAACAGGCAAACCATGGACTGAGTGCCTCCCATTGGCCCTTTTCTCAGTCAGATATGTGCCTAACAGAAAAACAGGATTATCACCATATGAAATCTTGTTTGGGTGTGCACCCAGGTTGGGTCTGTACTTTCCACAGGTACTGCAGGCCCAGTATGGTACTCTAACTGACTATGTTATGTCCTTAAATGCACGCCTAAAGGCAACACACAATCAAGTGTTTTCTTTAATTCCAGATCCAAATTCTCTTGAAGGAACGCATGATCTGCAGCCCGGAGATTGGGTAGTGACAAAGAGACACGTGAGGAGGACATTGGAACCAAGGTTTGACGGCCCATATCAAGTGCTGCTCACAACCAGTACTGCCGTCAAACTAGAGGGTAAAACCAATTGGGTACATGCCTCACATTGCAAAAAGGTTAAGAAACCACAATATGAGAGAAATGAGACTATTCCTGGTGCTTGGAATTCTCCTGCTTATCGCCAGGGCCTGGACCCTGACGCCAGCGGGAAAGTTGAAATTGGCACAAACTAAGGAAGGAGGTGTTGTTAGAAGCTACTGGGGTTGGGCAAATAAAACTAAAGCCAGACAGCAAGACGAGTTCATATGTGAAGGCAATCATAGGTGCATAATAGCCAATTTTACACTAGGAGAGACCAGTGGCTTATATGTCCCCTCCAATAAATTTAAAGGTCGTTCATATGTCATACAGGAAGGAGAGCATCCTTGGATAAACATTATCAGTAGAGTAAATATCTCATGCTATAAACTAACCCAAGGATGTGTGGCTCATATAGATAAGCAGTTCACATATGAGCATCTTTCAAAAACGTTAATGTGTAAGGGTGACCAAGTTGGAAGAGGAGGCACAAACCAGACAATATCTTTAAAAGATACATATACTCTCCTGTGCATTAATGGTACTCCTATAGCCAACTCTCTAATGTGGTTAAACCTTTTGACCGTCCTGGAAACAACCCCTGTGGTACACACTGACAATTTAGTTAGGCTCCCCCAACATCTTGCATTAGGATATAATAAGGATGTATTAACGCTTTTTAATCTGAGTTTTGGGGTTCAAAATGATTTGTTTGTAAATATGAGTAAATTCATAAACTATACACAATGTAGCCTGCAATATGTATATATGATTCATGAGAAGGATAAAGCACAGTCAGATTTGATGACAAATAATGAAAAATTGTGGAGAAATATTTTCAAGAATGTAATTCCAGTAGCATCCTGGATACGGCCCCGGGCTGATAGTGTAGAATGCTCTGATAAATATTGCACTGGAGAAATGACTTTTTATGATGTAAAGGACACAAGCCTGATGTGTAAGTTTGTAGTACTACCTGTGGTGTTCGGACCGCCTCTATATGCTTTCCAATATTGGTTGCCCAAGTTCACAGGTACTATGATTGATAGTGAAAATAAAACCCATGGCATAGAGAACTGTGAAGAAACACTGGATGGCCTAGTATGCGGATGGAGTACAGCCGCATATGAGCCATGTTTCCTGCAGCCTTCAGTCAGCATATGTGATTGGACGGTGCTACCTGCGTCTTTCCATATGCTGATAGAAGTTGGCCCCCAATATATATGCTTTGTTACCAACCAAACTAAAACCACCAGTATGTATAATCTCACCACTCCATTTTCTGGATGTTTACAGAACATATCGGTGATACATTGGTTTACAGAAACTTACACCTTTTTGCCAGATGCTGAAGCAACATTAAGGTACTACTGGCACCCAGATGCTATCCCTATGTCAAATCTGACTATATCCTTGGGTAGAATTGTAAGACTAATGAAAGACACTGAACACCTTTAAAAGCATTTGGATGTTACTAACCTTTCCCTTATGGAATTAGAAAAACAAACTATATGGGTAGGAGATAAGTTGGTCAGCATAGGTAATAAGATCCAGATAGACACAGAATATAACTGGTATGATATTTTTACTGGATGGTCACCTACAGCAGGAAAGATGATGGATTTTATGTTTCACCCATTACTAATACTGTTTCTTTTGTTCATTCTTTTGAGTGTTTGCAACTTATGGACATTCTGTGGGATACGGAGACAAGCAAATTATCTGGAATCGCTCCCTCTACGATATCGTTAAAACAGTCAAAAGAGTAAAAGAGCACCAACAGTGGGGATCCAGCGAAGAGGATAGAAAGACCGGCAGGGGTGGCTTAGCACCCTTGATAGTACCACAACAAAGGCTCTTTTCAAGGTGGACTGTTTCAAATGGGGGATTGTGAGGGTTATGAACATATTAATTTATATATGTATGTATCTTTGATATACGTTTCCGGAGGCTTTAGGCCTAAATTGTACACTCTATTCTGTGTCCTATGAAAAGCTCTGATAAATGCTTGTACATTTAGGTTAGTACTTAATTACATTAAGTAGAGGTGTAATCTTAAATGTCCATCATGTCTCCAAGATCTTGTTAATCTCGTTACAATGATCAAAGGATAATGGAATGCTTCGATCATTAACTGCTGTCTAGGGCATGTGATTAAAATGTAGATTGTGATAAAGAATCAAGGTACTAGACAGTCAGTCTACATTCCAACAAAAGAAGCCATGTTTATTGAGAAAACGCAATTATTCACCACCTTAGTACTTTGACCTCAGTATAACAGATTGAACTTTGTAACACTAGCCTTTGCACTGATACGCCTACTGATACGCCTACTGATACTCCTTCTATTTTTTGTATAAGAAATGACAATGTACAGAATAAACACAGATTGCTTCTAGACACAGGCCTGATCTCTGTGTTTCATTGCTTTCTCACGGCGGCCGCCATAACCACCTCTGATTTGGAGCCTCACAGCATATTGACGGAACATTGAATTCCTTAACAGATACATAGTATATCTATACTAATATATATACTGATACATAGGCCTAATACAGTATGCATCTACGCTGTTACATGTACTAATGCATAAGCCTGATACAGTATGCATCTATACTGATACATATACTAATACAGTATATATCTATGCTGTTACATATACTGATACATAGACCTGACATAGTATTTATCTTTACTGATACAGTATGTATCTATACTAATACATATACTGATACATAGGCCTGATATGGTATGTATCTATATTAATACATATACTAAGGGCCCATTCACACAGACATATGTTTTCTGTCTGTGTGCAGTCCATGATTTTACTGACTGAACAGAGACCCATTGAATTACATTGGTGTATTCAGATGTGCATTTTTTAAGCGCACAAAAAAAAAATCCCAGCATGTCCTATTGGTCTGTATCACAGACCAAAATCACTCATGAAAGTCTATGGGACTGTAAAATGTGCAATGAAAATGGGTGTTACATGCAGATTCACTGTAATTTTTACACGTTGTCAGGAGTGGGTCATTCCATGTCAGTTCAACCAACGCTCCCGGTCGACCATCTCAGATTTCAATGAAACTTTGCACAAAGATAGACCCTGACCCTAAACTAAGATAGCCAAAATATTAGGCTTCAAACTGCTTTGGTTCACGAGCTACTGGTCTTTATCTAGGGGGTTGTCTTGTGATTACAGAGCGCAACCTGAAAAAAGTGGCGATTTCAATCCATTGCCAAGCCAGTTCCAATGACTCTAGAGCAATGAAACTTCACACACTAGGAGAACTTTTGGTGCTGAATCCAGCTAAGCTACTCAGACTGTCACTCTTATCATCATTCTGCCACCATTGCATGTCAAAATAGCTGAAAAATTCTATCGCGCAAAATAAAACTCATATTTTAAGCAGTAATAATTCATAATCAATGCAATCCAACTCAGCTATGAATTTATCAATGTGTACTCCATAGAAATGTTTCTCATTATTCCCATTATGGACCCAAAAGGATGCATAGCTCTTAAGATACAATGAGTCAAAAATGGCAAAAAACAGTTTTATGCAAATTTTTACCTTTTTTCAGAGGCAAAAATTGGAATGTACTCCATTTTTATTTTTTATTTTTTTTTGCTCTATTTGAAAGAGAATTTTTTGCTCTACAAGATTTGATGTTTTTCATTTTGTTCCCAGACCTTCTAGATGGGAAATTTTTGTTTTATTACACAAATGCTAGCCTTAGATAATCTTAGTATCCAATATGGATAGAGTGCTAAATAAGCCCAGTGATCACTGTAATATACCACAATCATTATGCAACACTCAATGCTATTCTGACCATCTTAGGCCAAAGCTTGTGGCTCACCTGAACTCGCCATGTGATTTTTGATCACATAAGTTTCTTGAGCACAAAAAGTTGTCTCGTTCCAAAAATAATTTACCTTCTCATGATTTCTAAACTAATTATGCATCCATGCAAAACTTACACTTATTTTATTATTTGATTTCCACGAGTACATAGGACTTTCACAGACATTGATATTTTCCCATCTAGAAGGTCTGTCATTGTAATAAATAACTATAGTTTACAAGTGACTGATTGTGCACCAGCAAAGATGAAGTGAAAAATGAGCAGAAAGGAAGCGCAACTGCTGGATGCCATGTCAAGCTGTAGCATGCCGGCTGATCAACAGATCCTATGAAGCAGCTTAATGACAAAACGCAAAACAAAAATTTCCCATCTAGAAGGTCTGGGAACAAAATGAAAAACATCAAATCTTGTAGAGCAAAAAATTCTCTTTCAAATAGAGCAAAAAAAAAATGGAGTACATTCTGATTTTTGCCTCTGAAAAAAGGTAAAAATTTGCATAAAAATGTTTTTTGCCATTTTTGACTCATTGTATCTTAACCCTTTCCAGTCCAATGTCGGGCCTGCCCCGACATCATCATTTTCCTCCACAGCTCCGATGTCGGGGCAGGCCCGACACTGCAGTGCAGGAGTGGATCTGCACCCGATCGTCAGACACATCGGGTGCAGATACACTCCTGCACTGGTCCTCATTGAGGACCCCCGAGGAGAAGGCAGAAAGGGTTTTTAACCCTTTCTGCCCACTGCTTTACACATTACATAGCGCTCAATTAGCGCTATGCAATGCATAGATTCCGGCCGGCGATCATGTGACCGCCGGTGTTACCTGACCCCCGGCGGTCACATGAACGCCGAGCCGGGAGCCTGCACCGTGCAAGGACCTGCTTACCTGACCGGCGTCTTGTGCATTCTCCTTCTGTCTCCCGACCCGGCGATCATGTGACCGCCAGGTGTCACCTGACCCCAGCGGTCACATGATCGCCGAGCCGGGAGGCAGAAGGAGAATGCACAAGACGCCGGTCAGGTAAGCAGGTCCCTCCCTGCACCCTCCTGAACTCTGTCAGATCAGGAGGGTGCAGGGAAAATGTATTTTTTCTCACCCATTCTCCCAGCTCCAATTTATTTGGAGCTGGGGAGAATGGGTGAGAAAAAATAAATGGATTGGAAAGGGTTAAGAGCTATGCATCCTTTTGGGTCCATAATGTGAATAATGAGAACCATTTCTATGGAGTACACATTGATAAATTCAGAGCTGAGTTGGATTGCATTGATTATGAGTTATTACTGCTTAAAATATGAATTTTATTTTGCGCAATAGAATTTTTCAGCTACTTTGACATGCAATGGTGGCAGAATGATAATAAGAGTGGCAGTCTGAGTAGCTTAGCTGGATTCAGCACCAAAAGTTCTCCTAGTGTGTGAAGTTTCATTGCTCTAGAGTCATTGGAACTGGCTTGGCAATGGATTGAAATCGTCACTTTTTTCAGGTTGCGCGCTGTAATCACAAGACAACCCCCTAGATAAAGACCTGTAGCTCGTGAACCAAAGCAATTTGAAGCCTAATATTTTGGCTATCTTAGTTTAGGGTCAGGTTCTATCTTTGTGCAAAGTTTCATTGAAATCTGAGATGGTCGACCGGGAGCGTTGGTTGAACTGACATGGAATGACCCAGGAGTCAGTGGGAAAAAAAGACATCAATTGGGTGTTCTTGCATTTTTTTTTCTGCGTGTGGGAAAAACGCAGTGAATACAAATGCAACATGGTCTTAAAAAACGTAAATACATATCAAAAACGCACATAGAGGTGCAAAGTGAATGAGGCTGAATACAGTATATCTACTGCTACATATACATAGAATCATAGAATGGTAGAGTCCAACCTCCTGCTCAGTGCAGGATTTACTAAATCATCCCAGACATACTGATACATAGGGCTGATATGGTATGTATCTACAGTTTAATGATACATATACTAATACTATATGTATCTACTGTATAATGATACATATACTGACACATACACTAATACATAGGCCCACATTTACTAAATAATTTCCACCAGTTATTCGTGGTCTGTTCCATCCTGGCACAACAGACGACCCTATATAAGCTCTTCATTCCTGAACTACATACCTGGAGATGTTTGGGTAAGGAATCAATGGAGAATCCCAGCGCAGAATCGGTAAAGAATCCTCGATTGTTCTTCAATGGAACAAATGGGATTTTGTTTGGCTCTTGAACTCCTGAGGCCATAAGCAGCTCTTCTGGATCAAAATTATCCTCTTCAGGTATCTAGAAGACAGGTACTAAACATAAGCTGAAAAAAGTGTCTTGGTGCGCACTGCGGCCAGGCCCTGACTGATCACGCATGATCCAGCAGGGCCACCAATGTGTCACTTGGCTCTGGAGGAAGAAATCTATGAAAGTGCAGCCTTCAGGATCTGGAAGAAGGAAATTACAGGCTTCCTGTATCTTCCATAATCATGCAGTAATAATGATCCAATGGAAATAAAGAAAAACTAAACTGTAACATTCCTTCATTCCTAAATCCCATAAGTCAAGTGTGAGCCCAACAGATCTCCAGGCTGAGGCCTGCATCTCCGAGGTCAGGAACTCACAGTGTCTACAATACGGAGCAGACTAATGGCGAGGAACTCTGAAGGGAAGGACAGCACTGGCCACGAAAGAATATTCACTTATGTCTTATCGTCTCAGTACTGAAGATCTAGTAGGCTGATTCACCTGGATCACTGCCTGTGTGAGTCACCCAAATCAAATTACCAGATCCAAATGCATCACACTGTCGGATACACCTGCATCACATATACCTATATATCAATATGGTAACCTGTGTCTTTACTATCCCTGTAATTCATGATCTTTTTTATACTCGATATGTTATCTATATGTGATCTTCTATCTTTTGGTCTGCACTCACTGTAAAGCCCGGTTTCTTTTGGTAGATGAGCTGTAGATATTTCTCCATGGCTTCTCTTCTGGTTTCTTTGTTGCCCTTCATTCTTTTGCGAGATCTCAGTTTTCCCATTTGAAGAAGATGAAGTTCCCGGTCCCTGGTACTTAATAGCCTACATTCCTGCAAGTATGAAGGATAAGACATGGCTGTCATGTCAGGTCAACTCTCATTCACCCACACCCTCCTCCTGAAGGCTGAGACATGGCTGTCAGATTCTGGCTCCATTCATTTCCATCCTCCTCCTCAAGGATGAGACATTGCTGTCGTTTCAGGTCCCAGCCCTATTAACCTCCTCCTGAAAGATGAGACATGGCTTCTATGTTAGGTCTCCATCTCATTCACCCGCACCTTCCTCCTGAAGGATGAGACATTACTGTTGTGTCAGGTCCCTGCACCATTCACCCACATTCTCCTCCTGAAGGGTGAGACATGGCTGTCAAATCAGGTTTCAGCTCTATTCATCTCCATTCCTCCTCCTGAAGGATGAGACATTACTATCATGTCAGATCTCTGCACCATTCACCCGCACCCTCCTCCTGAAGGGTGAGACATGGCTGTTATGTAAGGTCCCAGCTCCATTCATCTGCATCCTCCGCCTGAAGGATGAGACATGGCTGTTGTGTCAAGTCAACCCCCATTCACTCACATCCTCCTCCTGAAGGGTGACACATGGCTGTCATGTCAAGTCAACCCGCCATTCACCCACATCCTCCTCCTGAAGGATGAGACATTGCTGTAATTTCAGGTCCCAGCCCTATTAACCCACATCCTCCTCCCGAAAGATGAGACATGGCTTCCATGTTAGGTCTCCATCTCATTCACTTGCACCCTCCTCCTGAAGGATGAGACATTACTGTTATGTCAGGTCCCTGCACCATTCACCCACACTCTCCTCCCGAAGGGTGAGACATAGCTGTTGTGTCAGTTCCTTGCCCACATCCTCCACCTTGTACCTCTTCTTTTTGTCCATTTTTCTCCACATCATGGAAACAGCTCACCGAGGTCCTAAAAAAGAGTAAGGAGACCTGCTGAAAACAGGAGTATAACAGTCTATAACACACAGGCCATGCAAACTGTAAACATGTCCGATTAGGTACAATACATGGACCAAGTCACCACATACACAGAAGTGACATGTACAGAGGGAGCCATCACATGTGCATGGGGTTACAGGTAGAATGGGTTCCATTACATGTGCAGAGGTTACATGTATAGAGAGTGCTCTAACCTCTTGAATAGAAAATACTGGCCATGAAAGAAAAGGAACGGAGACCTTTGCAGTACCTGTGCGTGAGGCCACAGGGCTGTGGGAGCTTCTGTATGTCCTCCATGGAAAAAGATAACAGATTCGACCCATCCGGAGGACATGTGAGATCAGAAACAGCGGAGGGAGGCGCCAGGCACATTATCTAGGAGACATGGAGAGGTGACACCATTGTCCACGTGTCCGGTATAAGCATTAAGCACTCAACGCACTCAGGGAACGATCAGAAACAAACTACACCCAAAATTTGCTGTATGAACAAGGCTTCTGGGCCCATAAGCATGGTGCCCATGCTGCCAGTGACACGGGGGGAGCTGCTATTAATGGAGAATAACCTGGAGTCCAGAGAGATGGCCGTCACTGTGGTGGGAGAGTGGATAGCTCTATGATGAGCTGCACTAATATGAGCTTAAGAGTCATGGGCCAGTGTCATTCTTCTACAGCATTTCTTACCTTTAGCTTGTATGGCTGGGGCAATAACCTCATTAGGTGGATTCGATAAATGTCCCTATGAATCCCCACAAGTAGTTCTCCTTGACTGCTACAAAATGATAGGCTTTCAGGGGAAGCATTGAGACGAAGGAGCCTGCAACAAGACAATAGAACATGAGTGGATTGAGGGTCCAATGACTTGTGTCCTAGGATAATGGCTGCCATTAGGACTACATTAGTAGTGAGGATCTGGTGACTTGTGCCCTGGGATGGTGGCTGCCACCAGGACTATATTATTAGGGAGGGTCCATTGACTTGTGCCCTGGGATGGTGGCTAGCAAGGGGACTACATTAGTAGGGAGGGTCTGGTGACTCGTGTCCTAGGATGGTGGCTGCCACCAGGACTATATTATTAGGGAGGGTCCATTGACTTGTGTCCTGGGATGGTGGCTAGCAAGGGGACTACATTAGTAGGGAGGGTCTGGTGACTCGTGTCCTAGGATGGTGGCTGCCACGAGGACTATATTACTAGGGAGGGTCCGTTGACTTGTGCCCTCAGATGGTGGCTACCAAGGGGACTGCATTAGTAGGGAGGGACTGGTGACTTGTACCCTGGAATGATGACTGCCATGGGGACTACATTAGTAAGGAGGATGCATTGGCTTGTGCCCTGGGTTGGTGGCTGCCACCAGGAATACATTAGTAGGCAGAGTCTGATGACTTGTAGCCTGGGATGGTGGCTGCCACCGGGAATACAGCGGTAACAAGGTTTGACCTGTGCCCTGGAATCGGAGCTGTCAATGAGACTACATGAGTGGGAAGGTCTGGTGACTTGTGACCTGGAATAGTGGCTGACCTCACCAATGTGGCACAGATTCCCACAGACACCCCAAAAAAGTTTCCCAAAAGAGTGTGGTTTGTTGTAACCACAAGAGGGGCACAACTGCATACTCACACGAGTGTAAGCGCATTTGTGCCCACTTGAGTGCTGCATTTTTGTGGATTAAACAATGCGTTTTTGCATGCACACCTGCGTATTGTAATGCGCGGCAAGCAATGCGCACAAATTGAAATAGCTAATTAGTACCAGATGTTTTCTTTTTCCAGCGCAATTACACAGCATTTCACACATCTCCTTGGTATTGTGTGCTCATTTTTGCACCATCCATTGACTTCTATGGGAACCTTTGCTACGCAAATACGCAGAGATATAGAACACGTTCTAATTTTTTTTTTGCATGACCGAAATGTGCACGCAAAATACGGTAATGTGAACGAACCCATTGAAACCAATGGGTTCTAGTCTCTGCATATTACCTGTGTAAATTTTACACGTGCAAATAAACCTGCGTGAAGGCGGCCTAACCCCCATTGCTGTAAATGGGATGTCCAACAAGCTCCTATAAGTGTGGTGGATAATAAGTGTACATAGTAAAACAATGTATAGAAACTGAATGTAGGGGAAACAAAACGCTGCAAGACCTCAGCAGACGGTTCTTCTCCGTCCAGATGCGGATCACTCTGTCTCTTCCACATGAAGCCACTAAACCCAGCTCTGGACTGGCGCAAAGACCTGAGAAGAGGAAGAGGAATGTCATCACCAACAACGCTTTCTGCTAACTGGAGCCCAAGTTTTAATACGTTCTAAATACGTCCTATCGTCCACTTACCTGCGTTGGGGCGGGCAGATGTGAGCTGGCTGAATGTTTCTTTGCTGGAGTGGGAAACTCCATCCCAACGTTCCAAAAAGTAATCTACTCATGACTCATTACCTCTGTACAGTGGCAGGAATCCACCAAGTTTAATGGTGTAGAAAAGTCACAAATTGTGATGCACGCCATTTTTGTGCTTTAATTTGTGTCTTTTCTAGTCAGATTTGAGAAGTGGGTGGAGTTAACCAGAAAGGTTAATTCCACCCAAAGTTCAGAGGACTGCAAATACATAGAACATTTTTTTCCCGCACCGCATCATTCATGTATATGACTCCATTCAAAAGAATAGGGGTACATATTCGCGCAAGATTTGTGTATCTTGCAACGCACAAATCTTGTGCTAGTTTCTCAGCCATATAAAAACCAGCCTAACATATATACAATATATACAATAAAAAATGCAAGATTCTTAGCATAAGGTGACCAGACATCCCGATTTAGGCAGGACAGTCCTGCTTTGGGACCTTGTGTCCCGCTTTTCCCAGGGTCCCAGGTGGGACGGGAGGTCACCATTAAAGGGATTATCAACCAGGGTGCTGCAGCTCCCTGGGTAGTGATGACTCAGCGGCACTGAGGCCGGATGCACTCACTGATTTCATACTATGCAGTGCTCCCATTCCCCTACTCCGTCGGCTTCAGTTCCGCCCCCTCTCTGGCCCTTGTCAGCAGCCAGCAATGGGAGAGGGCAGAGAGGAGGAGAGAAGGGGGAGGGAGTTTAGCAGCTAAACTGCCTCCCACCCCCCTTCTCCGGCAGCTGTCATAGGCTCCCATAGGAGTCTATGGAAGCTGCCGCTGTATTCCAGCCGGGAAGATAGTTCCAGGATTATCTTTCCTGGCTGGCGTAAAAGCTCCAGGCCGAAATGTGCTCCTATGCGCTATCCTGGCCAGCTGGGCACATTTACGTGGTGGATAATCACCCGTGTGATCTGATGCATTACATTCCAATGCATCAGATAGTAGCGTATGTTAGCCGGCCGTGAAAATGGCGGGCGATATACGCTCGTGTGAATAAAGCCTGAAACCAAGGAAAATAGGATAATAAATTGTAAAGTCTAATTAAACCCTTAACGACCAGGCTTTTTTGTACCTTAAGAACTAGACAATTTTTAGGGATTTTACCCATGTAGTGGTTTAACTGCCCTATTTTATTTCCTTCAGCTACCAAAATTATTTTTGCTTCATTTTCTTCCTGTGACATATAGAGCTATTTTTTCAATAGCTTTTTCACTGACTTTTTTTCTGTTTTTAGTTTTATTAATAATAAAAAGCTTTAAAAAAAAGGATTTTTTAAATATTTATAGTTATGTTTTTTAATTAGTATATTTACGCTAAAATAAAGTATGGGAATGGGTTCCTCATTTTGTTTCGGACGTTTTGATATATAATATGCATGGTTTTGGATTACAAGGCACACATGGCGACGGTTTTGGTTGGCGTCGGCTTTGGGTTATTTTCTTTTTTATGTATATATTTTTATTTTATTCTGTAAATTTGTTTTACTTATTTATGTAATTATTATTTTTACTATCTATGTCCCCGATGACGCCATATAGGACCTCTGGGGGACATTCACATGTTTTTTTTAAATTTGACACTCTTCAATTGTAGCTGGGGCATCCATAGCCCCAGTTACAGGGAAAAACATACCCTATAGTGACAATAGTTACTGGCAGAGCTGATCAGGGTCTGCTGGGACTCTGTAGCTCTGCTGTGCCAGAGAATTCCAGTGGTCACGTAACCGCCGGCTCGGTAGTGGAAGTTATATTTCCACTCTCACTTCTTAGTACATTATGCTCATTGAAAGCTATGTACTGGAGAAAAGAGAAGGTTGAAGGGGTTAAAAACCAACTCCTTCAGGTTCTCAGCTGTGACTTGCAGCTAACAACCTGACCTTCTTCTGATTGATTGCATAACCAGGGGCTTTAATCCCCCCACGCCGTATTTTAACTATCGGCTGGGATTAAAGCACAGGACCAAGCGCTGTAAATTTACGGTGTTTGGTCCTTAATGGGTTAAAAGGACATAGGACAAATGGGTTAAAGGGAATATACAGCATAAGTGGAGGCAGCCATTACTTTACAAATGCAAATGCAACAAAACCCATGTGTAAGCATGGTCACCTGGACGTTGGTTGATGAGGCAATATACTAAATATATGCTAAGAACCTTGCATTTTTTTAATGTGGTTAGTATATATGAGTTATAGATTTTTCTAATGTGAAGGCCTCCTTCTCACGACGGTATGCGTTTGCTTGTATGCACAGTATAATTGCATGAATAAAAATTTGACGCAGTCGAGTCCTGATCTTTATTTGCATATTTCCAGACATTCACATGGGCCAATACTGCGTATAGGCAAAAAAATACGCTGAAGCGATGAAAACCAGCGATTGCTGTAAAATGCTCGGATTGACCAATAGTAATTAATTAGGTCCAGCTGTCTTCTTTTCCAAGCATTGTACGCAGGTTACCTTCCCTTCCCCCCTCTCCCTCTTTTCTAGCTTCCATAGAAGTCTATGGAAACTTGCTGCAAGACCTATCTTTTCACGCGGTGTATAAAATCAGCAACCGAAAACACCCAAAGGTGACGGAATATATCTACACCACACACATTGTCTCTGGCTTGGAGGAAACTGAGAACATATGATTTTTCTGTCCTGGGTTGATAATGTGCAGCAAACATCTGTTCTATCCACTCTAATACCAGTCCTGTCAAATTATACTCCAAAAATCTGTCTATTACCAATAAGGACAAAATGACGAGGAAGGGTTGTCAGCCAAGGTGAGCACCTGCTGCAAAAAAGTCCAGACAAGGAGAATACAGAAGGTAAAACCAACCATGTCACCTGTAATCTGGTCCTGATGATCGTGAATGGGCGGATGGTCACTTCGTGCTCCAGTCTTCAGACAGTATTGTACAAGTGTGTATGTTGCACTGGATGGATCATGGAAGGCAACAAATAACTGAGAATCGAGGCAGCACATTTGTCCCACCTGCTGAGCGCAGTAAAAGCTCATACAAAGACTCAGGCTCTCTTCACTGTACAGGTAGAATCGCCAGACTTTCACCATCCGATCTGACCCTAGGAAGAAAGGACAGAACTCATTTATACAACCATGAATCATTCTAGGATCCTATGACATGAATGTCCCAGACAAGGTAATGATGTCCCCATATTCCATCTGCTTCTGGTGTGAACTGCGGCCTAGTATATTCCCCAATATAAGAAGAACTAAAGACTATCTGGCCAGACTTACCAAGTGCTGTAGCAATGCACTTACTGTCAGCTACCCATTTATCCTCTTCTATCCCGTGGCTGGTGGATTTGTGTCTTTCTTGAATTGTATTATGTCATGTCTTGTGAATACATGTGGCTCCACCAACACCACCACTGTCACCATGTTTGCCTTCAGCATTGATCTACACAAAGTCGGAGGTCTCCGGCTACGATTCTTTCTGTTAATACGCCATTCATTATGTTCTGTCCTGGGCTGCTCATTGCTGACGATGGTTCCATATGTATACAACCATTATATTCTATATGTCAGCAATGCCAGTTCAGTCACTACAACTTCCGGAAGTGAAAGAGTCAGAGGGATGGAGAGTAACACCTGTAGAGGTGACTTATGAGCAAGATGCACTCACCAGCTGATATGATGTAGTGGTTTTCTGGGTTAGACATCAGACAGGTGACTTTGCCAGGACTATGTGCCTTGGTCTCATATTGCGGTTGGTTTGAGTACCAGTTATATACTTGCAGGCTGCCATCACTTAATCCAATCATACAGAAGAGCCTAAAAGGCAGAGGATGGCGAATGAAGACTTGTGGAATCGGTAAGTGCTCCATTTTCGGCATTAATTAGAGCACGAAGTAAGCGAGAAAGCATAATTTTATGATAGAAAATTGGTAGCAGGAAAGAGAATAATAAAGAATGATCCATAAAGTAAAGACATGAACGTGAGAATGAGCATAAACCTTAAAAGACAAGGGTTGGAAAACAAGCAGCATCGCAATCATCTCCTCATCCCAATAATACGGTCTTCCTAATCATTCTGTCATTTCATCATCCCATCATATAAACCATCCCACATCACAATCATCCAGTCATCACAATGATACCATCATCTAAACCATCCCTTCACCACAATCATCCTGTCATCTCAATCATCTCCTCATCTCAGTCATTCCATCATCTCCTCATCTGTCATTCCATCATCTGAACTATCCTCTCATCCTAATTATCTTGTCATCTCAACTATTTTCTCATCACAATCATCCCCTCACCCCTCGCCAATAATTTCATCACTTTAACCATTCCTTCATCCCAATCATACTGTCATCTCAACAATCCCCTCATCTCAATCATCTGGTCATCCCAACCATCCCCTCATACTAATAGTTCCATCATCTCAACCATTAACTTATCACAATAATACAGTCTTCCCATCATTCTGTTATTCCAGTGCCTCTATCATTCTGTCATTCCATCACTCCAGTCATCCAATTCTCTTATCACAATCATTCCATCATCTCAACCATTATGTCATCTCAATAATACATGCTTCCCAATTATCCCACCATCTCAATCAACCCAATCATTCCACTATCCCAATCATCCCCCCATTCCAATCATTCCATCATCTCAATCACCCCTTCATCCCAGTCATCCTGACATCTCATCAATTTACCGATTCCCTCATTCAAATCATCCCGTTATCTCATTTGGCCACCTTCCGTAGTCTTGTGGGATGTCACAACACAATTACCTTTGTTTCTCCATGTTCAATAAATGTGCTTTCTTTTTTGAACCTTCATCTTGTTGCTTCTTACCCGCGGCTTTGCTGTCAGCGACTGCTGCCTCCTTGTCCACTATGTAGAACAGACAGAAGCAGCAGGGAAGACTCTGTGAACTGCTGACTTTCACCCTGCTAACCACATGCATGGGATTGGTCAGGGCACTGGCTTTCAGTAGTTGTCCATCTCCAAGCAGTGCACAGACCGTCCCCTGGGGGGCGCAGTACTCTGCTCCCAGCAGCAGGTCCCCTCCATCCAGTGCTGCTATGAGCTCTCCAGTGGCTGAAGATATGAGCCGCACAGTTGTATCTGCACACACACACAGGACACTAGAGGGGATGACTTCTTCACTGACAGTCAGTGCGGTCACAGCTGTTCCAAGGAGACTATGTAATTCATACAAGTGTTGCATCTGCCAGACATGCAGTTCATGGCTACTATAGGAAACTATATGGTCCCCATTGCTGTAGAAAGCACTCAGTCCCAACAGAGACCCCGACACCCGCTGCTCATCCACTTGCTCCTGGGTGGCAAGGTCCCATGTCCGTAGAGAAGCGTCTTCTGACCCAGAGACGAGAAGTGTACCTGAAGAGGTGAGCGACAGTGCGGTGACAGGACCTGGTCAGTAAAAGAAGATGAAAAGAGATCTGTAAAGACACACCGGACTCTATGTGCCAACAGTGGCCCATGGAAGCCCACAGAAGGAGGGGCAACTAGAAATGAGAAGGAGGCAAGTATCATACAGAAAAGATGATGAAATTATTCCTTCAGAGTCACATCTCTTTGTATCACCACACTGATAATAATGCAGGAGGGGCATGCTGAGACTTGTGATCCGCTTCTAAGCACTGCACCAAAGCCAGCGTTACCCCGAACTTGATAAGGATGATGCAATCCATCCATCTACAGATCTCATAGACTTCTCTGCTTCTGGACAATGTCACTGTTAGTGGCTACCACATGGAGAGCTCATTCACATAGGCGTGAAAATTGCGCAGAAGATAGCCATGCAAAAAAATTGTGGCAAAAATTGCTTGAATGGATGATTTTCCACGATCAAGTCCGAGCCTCATCAGCGTATAAAAAAAATCGGTCATTAACACGATCGAAAACCGCGTGAGACAGAGAGATTTTTTTTTCTCGTCCGGGCAGCACAAAACCTTTATCTCACTAGATACACCCCTCTGACATACTTTATTAGCACTCCTAGCTGCTAATCTGAGCTCCCTCTGACATTGCTTCCCAAACTCCCTCTCCCTGCCAGCGCCATTGTTTAGCAGTGTTAGCTAAACAATGGGAATGTTTAGCTAACTCTGCTAATCTCACTTTCCCTCCCCCTCTTTTTATCCAGCTCCCATAGGAGTCTATGGACACCTATGCGCTTTGCGCACCAAAGATAGGTCAAGACCTATATTTTTGCGCAGCAGGGATTTTCAGTTGCTGAATTTCAGTCGCTGGTGTCCTATGTTTTTATCTTTTTTTGATGGGCTAAAATTCCTTCATCTGAATGTTTCCATAGAAAACAATTGGTTCTAATAGTCGCAATTTTTTTGCGCGTGTAATTTAGCTGCGCAAATTCCCTCATGTGAACGTGCCCTTAGGGCCCGTTCATATGAGCGTATTTGCGCACATCATACACAGTGAATAGAACCCATTGATTTCAATGGGTTTTTTCCCATGAGCGTATTTTTTCATATGATGTGCAATTGCATGAAAACATACATGGCGTAACCTATCTTGGTGCACATTTGCGCACTGCAAGAGCCCATTGAAATCAATGGCCATGTGTAAATGAACATGACATATGCAGAAAACGAGTATTTGCTGCACATATATGCAGAAAATCGACGTGATTTTGTGCGTATTCTTTTGTCCGCACAAACACATAATGCATTTAAGCGCTCAAAAAACATTCCAGACCGCATGAAAAATGCAGCAGTAAGCGATTTTCTGCCATGCGAACACGCGGCATATTTGCATGACTGAAATGAGCTTAGGCCCGTTTGAATAAGCCCTTATTAAAAACCACACACAGATTAGCCCTGAGAGTGGGACTAATCGCGTGCAGATATGTGATAGTTTTTTCCAACACATATTTGGTTCATGTGAACATGCTCTAAGAGATCGGACCAGAGACAGCGCCCCATCTGGTAGTCACTGTAATGGGGCTGTGCTGGAATACCAGCAAAACTATATTTAGGAGGGGCGCTGTTTCCAGAAAAATCAAAAACAGTCCCGTTAACTGAAGCTACGAGATCTGGGTCATCTGCAGAAACCATCACCTTAGAAGAAGCTTTATCTGGTTCAAGAATAGCAATGACAGAGGTGACACTGGTTAGGGTTCCCCGATATGGCTAGTAACCTGAGTGGCCCAAGTAACAGGTGGTACAGGCATACCGAGATAAAAATCAGCACTCCTCGAAACTGTTGTAAATGACCTCCATAATCAGGTGGGGCAAATAATAAAATATACTGAGCAGAAAATCTATTTGGAGTGCTGTGACTTTCCACATTTCCCAGAGGAGCACCTCATGGCCTATAAGTCTGCCTTATGCCTGCTTGAAGAAAAACTGTACCTCTCCTGACCTACATGATAGGCAAAATGAGGGGCAAAACCTCCGAAACTACTGTCTCTAGATGGGTATCTTTTCCTTACGGAGAAGACTCTGGTTTGGCTTATATCCTTAGTCATGTTGCAAGGCCTGCTAGATGGTTGAACATTGACATAAGGAAGCTACCTTCCAATAGGTGGTAACGTGGAGGCATTGTACCATACTTGTTTGCATACCAAATTTCCCAGAGAAGCATTGCATGGCTATATGTTTCCTCACATTACCATGGTGGTCTTCACAAGGAGTACCTCTCCTGTCTCTTACTTCAGCATGCTATGACCTATGGTAAAGGAATCCAGATAACCACGAAGCACCAACTAGATGGAACTGTACATGTGGCATGGGTGTCACATCTGTCTCCTGAGATCTGTTGTACTACAGGTCTCAGGAGACAAACGTGACAATGGGCAGCTTTCCAATATACAACAGCACCCTAGATCTGAGCTTCCTGCTGAGTGATCAGGATGACTAAGGTTAGAAGAAGCTGCTGAGTACCACTAGTCCTTGAGTCCTTCATCCACCCAGTGGTCGGTATGTGAAACAGCACCCTCTACAGCGTCCCTCTGGACACCCTGCTGACAAGACATTGACAGGTCTCACCAATTCTTCCCTTCTTACAGGACATGTGTGGTTACTATCCAATCCCTGATGCACAATGGCAAAGAAACCTACAGCAGATCTAATGTCCGCAGCTGCCCTGTTGTTCTGGGCTCACCTCCACGTGAAGCTCAGGTAAGAGCACCAGCCCTGATTCTCTGCAGCTTACCCTCTAATCTGTTACTGAGGTCTTCTGGGAATGCAAAGCAGGAACTGAAGACTCACCAGTGTGTCCCAAGTACACGGCCACGAGTTGACCCGCATTGTCCCACGCCTTGATGCTTCCATCTCTGGACCCTGATATTAGGAGATGAAGCTGCTCAGAGTATAATAGGCTGCTGATCCACCTGCAACAACATTATAACATATTATGTAACCGCAGGGATTCCAGGAGCGAGTTGTTAAAGGGGTTGTCCCGCGGCAGCAAGTGGGTCTATACACTTCTGTATGGCCATATTAATGCACTTTGTAATGTACATTGTGCATTAATTATGAGCCATACAGAAGTTATCAAAAGTTTTATACTTACCTGCTCCGTTGCTGGCGTCCTCGTCTCCATGGTGCCGACTAATTTTCGGCCTCCGATGGCCAAATTAGCCGTGCTTGCGCAGTCCGGGTCTTCTGCTGTCTTCAATGGGGCCGCTCGTGCAGAATGCCGGCTCCGTGTAGCTCCGCCCCGTCACGTGCCGATTCCAGCCAATCAGGAGGCTGGAATCGGCAATGGACCGCACAGAAGAGCTGCGGTCCACGGAGGGAGCAGACCCCCGCGGCCATCTTCAGCAGGTGAGTATGAAGACGCCGGACCGCCGGGATTCAGGTAAGCACTCTCCGGTTTGTTTTTTTAACCCCTGCATCGAGGTTGTCTCGCGCCGAACGGGGGGGGGGGGGGGGTTAAAAAAAAAACAAAACCCGTTTCGGCGCGGGACAACCCCTTTAAGTGTTACTGATCACTGTACACTGCGTTTTCTCAATGCAAGGTAGTGTCTGATCACTATTGGGTAGTGTCTGATCATTGCAGGGTAGTGTCTGATCACTATGGGGGTGTCTGGTCATTGCAGAGTAGTGTCTGATCATAGCAGGGTAGTGTCTGATCACTGTGGGGTGGTGTCTGATCACTATGGGGGGGGGGTCTGATCATTGCAGGGTAGTGTCTGATCACTATAGGGGGGTGTCTGATCACTATGGGGGGGTGTCTGATCATTGCAGGGTAGTGTCTGATCATTGCAGGGTAGTGTCTGATCACTATAGGGTGGTGTCTGATCACTATGGAGGGGGGGGGGGTCTGATCATTGCAGGGTAGTGTCTGATCACTATGGGGTAGTGTCTGATTTACTATGGGGTAGTGTTTGATCACTACGGGTAGTGTCTCATCACTATGGGGTAGTGCCTGAACACTATGGGGTAATGTCTGATTATTGTAGGGTATTCTGATCACTATGGGCTAGTGTCTCACACTATAGGGTAGTGTCTGATCATTGCAGGGTAGTGTCTCATAACTATAAGGGAAGTGCCTGAACACTATGGGGTAATGTCTGATCATTGCAGGGTAGTGTCTGATCACTATGGGTACTGTCTCATCAATGTGGGGTACTGTTTGATCACTGTAAGGTAGTCTTTGATCATTGTGAGATAGTGTCTGATCACTGCAGGGTAGTGTTTCCTCATTGCAGGGTACTGCCTTACCTGCCGGGTAGTGTCTCATCATCAAGTGGTACTGTCTCATCAATGTGGGGTAGTGTCTGATGATTGTCAACTAGGTCTGATTACTGCAGTGTAGTGTCTCAACACTGCTCGGTAGTGTCTGATCACTGCAGGGTAGTGTCTGACCACTGAGGGATAGTGTCTGATCGCTATGGGGTGGTGTCTGATCACTGCAGGGTAATATCTGATCACTGTTACATAGTGTCTGATCACTGTGAGGTAATATCTGATCGTTTTGGGGTAGTGTCTGATCACTGCAGGGTAGTGTTTCCTAATTGCAGGGTACTGCCTCACCTGCAGAGTAGTGTTTCATCATTGTGGGATAGTGTCTGATCACTGTGGGGTAGTGTCTCCCCATTGTAGGGTGGTGTCTCACCTGGTCGAGTGGTACTGTCTGATCATTGTGGGATAGTGTATAAACACTGTAGGGTAGTGTCTCCTCTCCAAGTGGTACTGTCTCATCAATGTGGAGTAGTGCCTGATCACTGTGGGGTAGTGTCTGATGATTGTCAACTGTTTTTGATCACTGCAGAGTAGTGTCGCAACGATACTCGGTAGTATCTCATCACTATGCAGTAGTGTTTGATCACTGAGGGGTAGTGTCTGATCGCTGAGGGGTAGTGTCTGATCGCTGAAGGGTAATGTCCGATCGCTGAGGGGTAATGTCCGATCGCTGAGGGGTAATGTCCGATCGCTGAGGGGTAATGTCCGATCGGTGAGGGGTAATTTGTGATCACTGCTGGGTAGCTTCTGATCACTGTGGGGTAATATCTGATCACTGTGGGGTAATATCTGATCCCTGGGGTAATTTCTGATCGCTTTGGGGTAGTGTCTGATCATTTTGGGCTAGTGTCTGATCACTGTACGGTAGTATCTCATCACTTCGTGGTAGCACCTGATCAACTATGAGAAGATATGTAGAAATCAAGTCTGTGCTTTTATATTGTGAGACGGTGACCAGCAAGGTGCTGGAGGGCAGGTATGTGTCGCCTAGGATGCTCTCCTATGCTGCCTTGGGGAGCGCTTGGGCAGATACGTGCCACCGAGCAGCCTGGGCTCGGTGGAGGAAGCCGGCAGTATAGTGTTAGTAGCATTAAGCTACTAACACGTTGTAGTAAGTAAGTGGCTCCAAGCCGCATAATCCGGGCCGGCTTTTCCTGGAGTGACCAAAGTGAAGGGTGGGATGGTCACTCCCACGTACCAGGTGGGGCTGGTACCAGGCCTTATAAAGCCTGGGCCTACAGGGCCAGGGGGAGAGCTGAGACCTTTGCAGGTCTGAGAGTCCTGGCTGGCTGTGTGCAGGAGCCATTTGTTTACCAGTAAGTAGACAGGGACGCTACATGTATAGTAAGTGTTCAGACGAGCAGGATTTACTTTATGTTTGCCTGATGTAAAGGCCTGTATTTTGCTTTGTTTGCTTGGAAATAAACCCAGGCAAAGCCTGGACTAAAGACTTTATCCTATGTGTCACTGTCTCTGACTGCTTATGCCCAGGTTGCTACCGATCCTAAATGCTAGTCCCTCACATATGGTGTTTGGATGCGGGCAGCGGTCTTAAAGAGACATACACCAATTATGGACATCTTGCTGCAGCAGCTGGTGAACCGTTGCTAAGGGCAACCGCCCAAGAGAGATTGACTGGAGAGTGCTGTAACCCCCATGTCCTGGGTGAAAGCTGCAATGGCACAGCCATCAGATACTGCCAAGATGGAGGAACTGATAAAGCAGCTGGTACAAATGAACGTGCAGCAACAGCAAGTGTTGGCCCAGCAGCAACAAGTGACGGCGACCCAGCAAAAGATCCATGAGGAGACCATGAGAGCTCAGGCCGAGACTAATGCTCTCCTGGCGCAAGGTGTGCAGAGGTCGTCTGGTTCGCTCCCCACCACTCGTACCGCGGTACAGACGGCCTTACAAAAGATGACGGCCACCGATGACATCGAGGCCTATCTCGCGGTCTTTGAGAGAGTGGCCGAGAGGGAGAAGTTACCGGCGCCTCAGTGGGCTGAGGTAGTAGCGCCTTTCCTGACGGGAGAACCCCAAAAGGCCTACTTTGACCTCGGTGAGCAGGATGCCAAGGACTATAATAAGCTCAAAGGTGAGATCCTGGCACGCTTGGGCGTGGACACCCATGTGCGGGCCCGACGCGTACACGCCTGGACTTTCACGGACGACCTACCAGCTCGCTCCCAGATGTACGACCTGTTCCACCTGGTGAGAAAGTGGCTGCAGCCGGAGGAGTCGTCCCCGGCAGAGATCGTACAGAAAGAAGTTCTGGATAAGTTTATACGCTCGTTGCCCCCCGCAATCCAGCGCTGGGTGGGACAAGGAGGTCCCCAGGACGTGGACCAACTCGTGAGCCTCGTCGAGAGGTATAAAGCCACGGAGGACTTACTGCAAGCCGTGCCTCCTGGACGTTCCAACCCCGGGAACAGCAAGTCGGCTGGAGCCCCTGGTAAGACTGTTCCATATGTAAGGGGTGTCAAAAGTGTCCCAAGGGGAGGCGGCTCAGAGGGGGATCGTTTGGGGCAGAGGAGGAGCCCCAAATGGACATTCGGGTCCTGGGTAGAACCCCAAGGAGACCGGGCCTCCATACGATGTTGGCGCTGTCATGAGCCCGGGCATCTTGCTGCCAACTGTCCACTTACCGTGGAACCACTGGACTGTGACTCCTCCCGGCGGAGGTCGATGTTCGCACGGCCAGTGTGTTCTGCAGAGACTGCGTCAGAGACTGATCGACCATTATGTCACCTAAAGGTGAATGACTTTGCGGTGACAGCTCTACTGGACTCAGGGAGCTTGGTTACGCTGGTGCACTCCAGCCTGGTCGATCCCACAACCTTCACCGGCCATCGCATGGGGGTTGTTTGTGTGCATGGGGACACCAAGGAGTATCCGATTGCCCTTGTAAGACTTGAGACTCCGTGTGGACTTGCCACCCATGAGGTGGGCATCATAAAATCCTTGATGCACACCGTGATCCTCGGGAGAGACTTTCCCCTATTTTGGGACTTGTGGCGACACCGTGGGTCGTCTGCAAATAAGGTTCATGATGATTCAAATGTGTATGATGTGTGTCCAGAACCGTTTGACCCAGAGGGTACGGTTCCGGCAGTAGGGGTGACCCAAGAGAATGGGGATAACTTTCCCTTAACAGTATTGGCGGGTGAGACGGAGGTACAGGATGAAGTAGTTGCTATGCCTGACTTAGAGGTCTCACGTGCCAATTTCGGAACTGAGCAGCTCCGAGACCCCACCTTGGTAAAAGCCAGGGAAAATGTTAAAGTGATAAATGGGGAGCCTCAATTTCCAGGGGCTGATACTGTGTTTCCACACCTGGCAGTCAACCAAGAATTGTTGTATCAGGTTGACAAGGTCCGAGGGGAGGTTGTGGAACAGCTGGTGGTACCTCAGTCCTATCGTAGGATGGTCTTAGACCTGGCGCACAAGCATGTGCTGGGAGGTCATCTCGGGAGCGAAAAGACTAAGGAACGCATCCTTCAGCGTTTTTTCTGGCCTGGGGTACATGGTGATGTAAAACGTTACTGTGAGTCGTGCCCAGAGTGTCAAATAACAGCTCCTATGCCCCATTACCGGAACCCCTTAGTGCCCTTGCCCATCATAGAGGTGCCGTTCGAGCGGATCGCTATGGACCTAGTTGGGCCCTTGGTAAAGTCTGTCCGGGGTTACCAACATATATTGGTGGTTGTAGACTATGCCACCCGTTACCCCGAAGCCGTTCCTTTACGCAATACGTCATCCAAGGGTATTGCAAAGGAACTACTTCACATGTTCTCCCGCACGGGCATACCAAAAGAGATCCTGATGGACCAAGGAACCCCCTTTATGTCAAAGGTCATGAAGGAATTGTGTAAGCTGCTGAATATTAAGCACTTACGGACGTCTGTGTACCACCCACAGACGGATGGCCTGGTTGAGAGATTTAATAAGACCCTAAAAAGCATGCTAAAAAAGGTAGTCAATAAGGATGGGAAGGACTGGGACTGTCTGCTGCCATATTTAATGTTCTCAATCCGTGAAGTCCCACAATCCTCCACTGGGTTCTCTCCCTTTGAATTAGTTTATGGTAGACATCCCCGAGGGCTCCTTGATGTAGCTAAGGAGACCTGGGAGCACGAGTCCACCCCCTACAGGAGTGTTATTGAACACATCTCCCTCATGCAAGATCGAATTACGGCGGTCATGCCCATTGTTAGAGAACATTTACAGCAGGCTCAAGAAGCCCAAAGCCGGGTATATAACCGGTCCGCCAAGGTGAGAACCTTCAACCCTGGGGATCGGGTACTAGTGTTGGTGCCCACCCTAGAAAGTAAATTCCTAGCAAAATGGCAAGGGCCCTATGAAATAATTGAGAAAGTCAGAGAGGTAAATTATAAGGTATACCAGCCAGGTAGGCGGAAACCAGAACAGTTGTACCATGTAAACCTAATTAAGCCATGGAAGGACAGAGAAGCCCTGACTGCAGTGAGCACCCCCCATGGTGGGGTCCCAGAGGTGTGTGTATCAGGGTCCCTGTCCAAATCCCAACAACAAGAGTCGAGGGAATTTATACAACGTAATTCAGATGTGTTCTCTGATGTACCAGGGCGTACTGGTGTCATAAAACACGACATTATAACTGAACCAGGGGTAAAGGTTCAGTTGAAACTGTACAGGGTTCCAGAAGCCCGCAGACGAGCCATCTCAGAGGAGGTCAAGAAAATGCTAGACCTCGGAGTAATTGAGGAGTTGAAAAGCGAATGGTCCAGCCCTATCGTGCTGATACCAAAACCTGATGGCTCTTCGCGCTTCTGTAACGACTTCCGGAAGCTAAATGACGTGTCAAAATTTGACGCATACCCAATGCCGAGAGTGGACGGGTTAATTGAGAGACTGGGTCATGCCAGGTACTTTTCCACTCTCGACCTTACTAAAGGCTACTGGCAGGTTCCCCTTACAGAGAGCGCAAAAGAAAAGACTGCGTTTGCCACACCAGAAGGGTTGTTTCAGTACATCTGCCTACCCTTCGGTTTGCATGGAGCCCCAGCAACCTTCCAAAGATTGATGGATATCATACTCAAACCCCATCGTCAATATGCGTCAGCATATTTAGATGATATCATCATCTTTAGCGAAGACTGGGACAGCCATCTACCCAAGGTACAGGCAGTACTGAACTCCCTTAGCAAAGCAGGGCTCACAGCAAACCCAAAGAAGTGCGCCCTGGGTCTTGAAGAAGCCCGATACCTGGGGTATATAATAGGTAGGGGTATTATAAAACCCCAGGTCAATAAAGTTGAAGCCATTCAGAACTGGCCACAACCCACAACTAAACAGCAGGTGAGAGCCTTTTTAGGCATTGTAGGGTACTATAGGCGGTTCGTGCAAAACTTTGCTAGCATAGCAGCGCCCCTAACAGACTTGACCAAGAACAGTAAGTCAGTCATGGTCAAGTGGAACCCTGACGCAGAAAAGGCGTTCCAAGAGTTAAAACGGGCCCTCTGTAAACGTCCAGTGTTAGTCACACCTAATTTTAAAAGAGAATTTATTGTCCAAACAGACGCGTCCGATGTGGGACTGGGAGCAGTTCTGTCCCAGGAAGTAGAGGGAGAGGAACATTCCATGATATATCTGAGCAGGAAGCTCACGCCACCCGAAAAAAATTACAGTATCGTTGAGCGGGAGTGCCTAGGCATCAAGTGGGCCCTGGAATCCCTAAAATACTAACTGCTAGGTCGGCACTTCAGGCTGATCACAGACCACTCCCCCTTAACCTGGATGTCGCAGGCAAAAGAAAGAAATGCCAGAGTCACTAGATGGTTCTTGACCCTTCAAAATTTTAGTTTTTCGGTAGAGCACAGGGCCGGAAAGCTACAGGGCAATGCCGATGCCTTATCAAGGACGCATTGCATGACGGCGAAAGGTGTCCGACCCCACAGGCTCGAACAGAGGGGGAGGGTATGTGAGACGGTGACTGGCAAGGTGCTGGAGGGCAGGTATGTGTCGCCTAGGATGCTCTCCTATGCTGCCTTGGGGAGCGCTTGGGCAGATACGTGCCACCGAGCAGCCTGGGCTCGGTGGAGGAAGCCGGCAGTATAGTGTTAGTAGCATTAAGCTACTAACACGTTGTAGTAAGTAAGTGGCTCCAAGCCGCATAATCCGGGCCGGCTTTTCCTGGAGTGACCAAAGTGAAGGGTGGGATGGTCACTCCCACGTACCAGGTGGGGCTGTTACCAGGCCTTATAAAGCCTGGGCCTACAGGGCCAGGGGGGAGAGCTGAGACCTTTGCAGGTCTGAGAGTCCTGGCTGGCTGTGTGCAGGAGCCATTTGTTTACCAGTACATAGACAGGGACGCTACATGTATAGTAAGTGCTCAGACGAGCAGGATTTACTTTATGTTTGCCTGATGTAAAGGCCTGTATTTTGCTTTGTTTGCTTGGAAATAAACCCAGGCAAAGCCTGGACTAAAGACTTTATCCTATGTGTCACTGTCTCTGACTGCTTATGCCCAGGTTGCTACCGATCCTAAACCCTAGTCCCTCACAATATATATATATATATATATATATATATATACACCCTGCTCCATGTGAGTTACAGTAGGCTGGAGAGCTACATAAGATGAGATCACCCCCATTACCTCTCGTGTAGATGTCTCCTCACTCTCCGCAGGGTCCCATCACTCAGATCATACTCCCACACACTGGTCCCACATGCAGCATTACATGTTTGCACATGTGGAGACTTGGTGTCTATGGTGAGAACATTCACCTTGTCCATATCCGTCATCCCCTGACACAGGGAGGCTTGCTGTACAAGACCCTGTCTTTTGTGACCAAAGCTCCAAACGATGACCCCACCATATCCACCGGTGAAGACGAGGTTCTCGCCAGGGTGGTACACACACGAGGACACTCCCTGCTGTACAGGACTTCTGGACAGCAACATAAATGAGCTGTCAAACAGCAGCAGCTCCTGCTGGTTCCAGGCCACGTACTGCTGGACCTGGCATGCATAGAGCAGACCAAAGAAAGGAGATCCAAGCTGCCTAGTGTCACGAAGTTGACCGTCTTCATAATGTAGCCGCAGAGTCCCAGCGCTGTCCACCGACACCAGGCTCTTCTGCTCAGAGATGTGGGTGGCATAGAGCAGCGGCACGGGCACAGTGAACCGCCGCAGTAACTGTACCCCATGTACCAGCACTGTGGGCTGCATATCTGCTCTTCTCATCTGCAAAGAGGAAAAGGGGCACAATAATCCTTATCGTCTAACAACCTCCTGACACCCCCGTACTACTGCATCATGGGAGAGGATGCAACCCATACACATGGCAGGTGAGACTCGTGCAGGTGAGATCTCCACTCCACAGTCACTGCCTGGCTGCCTCAACCACCGACAGAAGGCTTAAAGTGGTGGAGGTGACGACCCACGTCTTGCTCGCAGCTATAGAATCATTAGGAACATCTGACGGTTTCGGGTTTGTTCACATATAATGGAAAATGGTGTGTATTTTCTGCACCAAAATTCATATTATTTCCACAGAAAACACCGAGTCAAAATATGCAACAATGGTGAGGATTTTGACGTGAATTCTGATGTGGATTCGCAACTCACTTAATCTCTTCAGACAGTTTCAGATGAGCGTATAAAAACATGTCCGCAATATGGATCCGTATTACGGACATGGTTCAAAAGACATTACTTTCGTATGTCATCAATTTTTCATCCATGTTTGCCTCTGTATTTTTATTATTTTCTATTGGGCAAGTACTGAATTGGCAATATTGCAAAAAATAAATAATGCTGCATTTTTGAAATATATGGCCATGTGATTAGCTCAACACCCACCTAACTGGGCAAAACTACGCTTATCTGAAAGTGGTCTTAAGGCCTCGTTCACATGGGCGATATGGGATCGCCGCAAGAAAATCACAACAATATTGCATCGCTGGTCTGTGCAATATCACTGCAATTTCTCGTGCTGATACCGCGATTTTGTAGCACTACAAAGTCGTGCAAGGTTTTTTATTGAAGGAGGGGGGGCTTGAAATATAAGCCCTACCTCCAAAATAAGCCCTAGCTGCATAAATAAATTTTAAAAAGTATACATCACCTTAGAAGCGCTGTCCGGGGTTCCGCTGCAACTTCTTCCCGATCCCCATCACTGTTTTTCATCTCTTCTGGCTGGAGATTTAAAAATCCTCGCCTCCTGGAAGCGCTGCCTCTGATTGGCTGACGCTTAGCCAATCACCGTCAGCACTTGATGAATGGCTGTGATTGGTTCATTTCCTACTGTCAAAGTAGCATTGCAATGAAATTGCGTTTTCATGCGATGCAATGCAACAAAGAGAAGTCTCCATAGGGAAATATGGGCTACAAAACCTCACGAGTCCCATGCATATCATGGGACCCACGAGTTTTTTTGTGTTGGGATGTCGCATGCTACAAAACATAGCACATGTGAATTACCCATAGGAAAGCATGGGCTTCACATACATGCGATTTGTAGCATTGTAGCAACGCAACAAAATCGTGCAACTTTGTCGCCCGTGTGAACGAGGCCTAAATAGAAGTGGTGAGTTCTGCTGCAAAACCGCACCAAAATATGCATCAAAATCCACACCGCTGGTGCAGATTTTCCGCTGCAGAAGCCAACACCATTTTTTTTTACGTTGGCACGTTCCCACTAGTAAAAGTGCCACTGGATGACAGGAGGAGCCATAATCCATACAGGCCAAGAACTGAGAGCTGTCACTTCACAAATTATTAACTTAACATTTGACAACACAGAGCCTCATCTGCTGCACCCCAGTTCCCAGAGCGAGAGTTCCTTACACCCCAGGCAAGAACCAGGATTTCTTCAGCAGAATCTAGTCTGTCTAACTACCTACCTGGATAGCAAGGTGTCGGTACTCCTTTCTCAAACGACCCCACAACTCCTGACTCCTCTCTGTCAATGTCTTATGTTCTGGGAGTTTGGGCTCCTGGAAGCCTGCAGAAGAGGCACAAGGTGTCACATCATATCACATGCAGTCAGGATGAGGTTCTGACCTGTCTGAGTGCCCTGGCTCTGCTCCTGCATACATGGCTTATCAGGTCTGTCCACACCCTTCTATTACAGCTAGACCAGGGAGCAGGGCCAAAAGCTATGATGATGGCCAAGTGGCCAACACATCAGACATAGCACGGTGAAGTCACAGAATGGCTTACCTGAGTCATGATCAAGCTGCATTCTGAGATTCCTGGAGGTCAGAGGTTATTACGAACCTGTCCTGTACAGAAGAAAATGCACATTATAATATTATTCAAAATAATGATCCGCGCCACCAGGAAATAAATAGTGAAAAGGACTCACCTGGTGCCCAGCGGGGTTCCCATAGACCAGACGATCATACGGGAGCTGCCCGCTGGCACCTGTAGTCCAGGTAGACCCGTAGTAAATGAAGAGAATCCCAATATCCTTCGATGAGGAAGGAGAGTCGCCAGGAAAGAAACAAAACCCCAAAGGGAGAAAATCCCCTCAATGGGTTAAAAGATAAAGTTCCAAGGCAAAAAAATCTTTCCGCGCTGCTGTCGAGTTTCTCTTACGAGAAAAAAATGAATATAAACTGTCGTAGCAGACAGTAATTGAACATATAATTCACTGGTTTTAATTCCAAAGAATAAAAATACAAAGCATGCTGCAGGGAATAGCTCTGCAGCAAAGGTCTTTACAACGCGTTTCAGCGTTCTATAAAACGCCTTTATCAAGTATAAATAACATACAAACAATCCCACATTATATAGCAAGTCTTACCTCTCCGGAGGTGGGAGTACCCAGTAGTTCGCGCTCGCCTCCATGCCGTGTCGCTATGGCGCGGCATCAAAGCGTCATGAATGAATAACGGAGAGGGTGTTCCGGCGTAAATGTACGCTAATAATGAACGTAAACTCCGTAGATGTGGAGAAGGAGATACGTAAAATGCGTAACTCTCGATCTCCTGGAATGGAACAAGGGTAACTCCAACCTCTAGAGGGAAGAGTGTATCATAACCATTTACAATTATCTCAATCCATTACAATCATATAACTGTATATTATTTTTTATTGTACTCTCATTTGTAATGGATTGAGATAATTGTAAATGGTTATGATACACTCTTCCCTCTAGAGGTTGGAGTTACCCTTGTTCCATTCCAGGAGATCGAGAGTTACGCATTTTACGTATCTCCTTCTCCACATCTACGGAGTTTACGTTCA
The DNA here is from genome assembly GCF_035609145.1 of Eleutherodactylus coqui. NCBI lineage: Eukaryota > Metazoa > Chordata > Amphibia > Anura > Eleutherodactylidae > Eleutherodactylus > Eleutherodactylus coqui. Next base: position 100,024,174 of record NC_089845.1, read on the forward strand.
TTATTAGCGTACATTTACGCCGGAACACCCTCTCCGTTATTCATTCATGACGCTTTGATGCCGCGCCATAGCGACACGGCATGGAGGCGAGCGCGAACTACTGGGTACTCCCACCTCCGGAGAGGTAAGACTTGCTATATAATGTGGGATTGTTTGTATGTTATTTATACTTGATAAAGGCGTTTTATAGAACGCTGAAACGCGTTGTAAAGACCTTTGCTGCAGAGCTATTCCCTGCAGCATGCTTTGTATTTTTATTCTTTGGAATTAAAACCAGTGAATTATATGTTCAATTACTGTCTGCTACGACAGTTTATATTCATTTTTTTCTCGTAAGAGAAACTCGACAGCAGCGCGGAAAGATTTTTTTGCCTTGGAACTTTACATTATAATATTAGGAAGTACCATGAAACCACAATCAACATATAGATGTCTCAGGGAGATGTACAACTCCAGCCCTCCATGTGTTCCTGCAGCTGGAGGAGGGCAATGTAGAGGACATTGCAACCCCCAGTGCTAATGTCCTGCAGTTGGAGGAGGACAATGTAGAGGACGTTGCACCCTCAGTGCTAATGTCCTGCAGCTGGAGGAGGGCAATGTAGAGGACTCTGCACCCCGCTGATAATGTCCAGCAGCTGCATGAGGGCAATGTAGAGGACACTGCACCTCAGTGATAATGTCCAGCAGCTGGAGGGGGGCATTGTAGAGGACACTGCACCCCAGTGATAATGTCCTGCAGTTGTAGGAGGGCAATGTAGAGGATGCGGCAACCCAGTGATAATATCTTCCAGCTGGAGGAGAACAAAGTGGAGGACGCTGCACTCCAGTGATAGTGTCCAGCCGCTGGAGGGGGGGCAATGTAGAGGACTCTGCACCCCAGTGATAATGTCCTGCAGCTGGAGGACTATATAGTATATGGAAGAGGAAGTGGGAAAGGAACCTGTTATTTGTATAGCGCTTATTATATACTTAATATATAGTTATTCCGCAGCGCTTTCAGGTAATTTATTACCACCACAACCCCCGCCCCCCCCCCAGCAAGCTCGGTACTCATTATACGGAACTTGGAAGGATGAAGGGCTGAGTCAACCTTGACATGAGTACCTAAACCATTCAGGGATTGAACCTACAACCTTCAGGTCGTGAGGCTCCAGTATGTGATATTCTAGTAAGTGGATGCTACAGAACTGAGTGCAGCAGTAAGTTTGAGGGTCATTATTTGGTGGCCATGGTATTTGAGAGTTTTATGACTGAGGTCACTATGAGGGTGCTGCAATACTACTGGGGTCATTATGTGGGTACTCCTGTATGTGGGTACTGTCGTATATGGGGCTCCAATATGTGGGTGCTGAAGTAGGATTAGGGTCATTATGTGGCGGCTGTACTATGCGGGTGCAGTAATATCTGAGTATATTATGATTGGGGTCATTATGTGGGGATCCAGTATGTGAGGGCTGTAGTTTGTGGTTGTATTATAATTGGGGTCATTATGTGGGTGCTACAGTAGGATTGGGCCATTATGTGGGTGCTGGGATCATCATGTAGCCGCTGTAATATATGGGTGATGCAGCATGTGAGTGTATTATGATTGGGGTCATTCTGTAGGTGCTGCTGTATGTCGGCCTCAGGTATGTGAGTGTATTATTATTGGGGTCACTAAGTGGGTGCTACAGTGGGATTGGATTCATTATGTGGCAGCTATACTTTATAAGTGCTGTAGTGTGTGTATTATGACTGGGATGAGTATGTGGGTGCTGTAGTACATAAGTATTATGATTGGAGTCACTAGCTGGTGGCTGTACTATGTGTCTGCTGCAGTTGGACTGGGGTCATCATGTGGATGCTGCAGTGTATTACGATTGGTCATTCCATAGGTGCTGCTATATGTGGCCATCCAATATGTGAGAGCTGTAGTATGAGGGTCCAATATGTGGTGCTGAGTCGCAGTTATTAGACCCGTGGAGCACTGCAGGCGATGTGTACACCAGTATTGGGGCGCAGTAGTCCCAGGGTGCGGGGGACGCATTTACCTTCACTTTGGCTCGGACTCCGCGCGTCTTGTTGTCATAGAGACGGACGCGGATGAGAGAGGCGGGGCTAGTATGGGAGCTGACGCGCCAGGGGCAGGGCTTCCCGGATAACGTAGATTGAGAGGGCTGGGCTCTCCAGCTGGCCAACCAATCAGGTTAAACAGGAAACCCAAACAACCAATGAGGTTGAATCAAACAAGCCAAACAACCAATAGCATTGCTGGAATTGTGAATCAGAACCAATGATGTTGCTGGAATTGCTCCATAGTGCCTAACATGAGTGTAATATAGATACATGCCTCCCGCGCAACCTGATTGGTGAATAGTGCTGAAGTGGGGCTGAAAATAAATGTATGCCTGCCGCTGTCAGGTAACTGTGGAGGCTTCCTGTGTCAGTAACAGCTGTAGTCAGTCAGCTCTACAGAGCCCACAGCGTGTTCCCCCTATAACGAACACTGACCCGGGTTCTTTTAGGGTGCCTTCCCAGATAATGTACACTGAAAGAAGTAACCGGCCAGCCTTCTCTAGTACACTGCCAGATATGTACCTCTATATTAGACGCTGACCCAACCTCTCTAGTACATCGGCAGATATGCACCTCTGTATTAGTCACTGACCCAGCCTCTCTAGTGCAGCGCCAGATAGGTTCCTCTATATTAGTCGCTGACTCAGCCTCTCTAGTGCACCGCCAGATATCTAACTCTATATTAGTTGCTGACCCAACCTCTCTAGTACATCGGCAGATATGTACCTCTGTATTAGTCACTGACCCAGCCTCTCTAGTGCAGCGCCAGATATGTTCCTCTATATTAGTCGCTGGCCCAGCTTCTCTAGTGCACCGCCAGATAAGTACCTCTATATTAGTCGCTGACCCAGCCGCTCTAGTGCACCACCAGATATGTACCTCTATATTAGTCGCTGACCCAGGCTCTCTAGTGCACCGCCAGATATGTACCTCTATATTAGTCGCTGACCCAGCCGCTCTAGTGCACCACCAGATATGTACCTCTATGTTAGTCGCTGACCCAGCCGCTCTAGTGCACCACCAGATATGTACCTCTATATTAGTCGCTGACCCAGCCCCTCTAGTGCACCACCAGATATGTACTTCTATATTAGTCGCTGACCCAGGCTCTCTAGTGCACCGCCAGATATGTATCTCTATATTAGTCGCTGAACCAGCCCCTCTAGTACACCGCCAGATATGTTCCTCTATATTAGTCGCTGACCCAGCCTCTCTAGTGCAGCGCCAGATAGGTTCCTCTATATTAGTCGCTGACTCAGCCTCTCTAGTGCACTGCCAGATATGTACCTCTATATGAGTCGCTGACTCAGCCTCTCTAGTGCAGCGCCAGATATGTTCCTCTATATTAGTCGCTGACCCAGCTTCTCTAGTGCACCGCCAGATATGTAACTCTATATTAGTCGCTGACCCAGCCCCTCTAGTGCACCACCAGATATGTACCTCTATATTAGTCGCTGACCCAGGCTCTCTAGTGCACCGCCAGATATGTATCTCTATATAAGTCGCTGAACCAGCCCCTCTGGTACACCACCAGATATGTTCCTCTATATTAGTCGCTGGCCCAGCTTCTCTAGTGCACCGCCAGATAAGTACCTCTATATTAGTCGCTGACCCAGCCGCTCTAGTGCACCACCAGATATGTACCTCTATATTAGTCGCTGACCCAGGCTCTCTAGTGCACCGCCAGATATGTACCTCTATATTAGTCGCTGACCCAGCCGCTCTAGTGCACCACCAGATATGTACCTCTATGTTAGTCGCTGACCCAGCCGCTCTAGTGCACCACCAGATATGTACCTCTATATTAGTCGCTGACCCAGCCCCTCTAGTGCACCACCAGATATGTACCTCTATATTAGTCGCTGACCCAGGCTCTCTAGTGCACCGCCAGATATGTATCTCTATATTAGTCGCTGAACCAACCCCTCTAGTACACCGCCAGATATGTTCCTCTATATTAGTCGCTGACCCAGCCTCTCTAGTGCAGCGCCAGATAGGTTCCTCTATATTAGTCGCTGACTCAGCCTCTCTAGTGCACCGCCAGATATGTACCTCTATATGAGTCGCTGACTCAGCCTCTCTAGTGCAGCGCCAGATATGTTCCTCTATATTAGTCGCTGACCCAGCTTCTCTAGTGCACCGCCAGATATGTAACTCTATATTAGTCGCTGACCCAGCCCCTCTAGTGCACCACCAGATATGTACCTCTATATTAGTCGCTGACCCAGGCTCTCTAGTGCACCGCCAGATATGTATCTCTATATAAGTCGCTGAACCAGCCCCTCTGGTACACCACCAGATATGTTCCTCTATATTAGTCGCTGACCCAGCCTCTCTAGTGCAGCGCCAGATATGTACCTCTATATTAGTCGCTGACTCAGCCGCTCTAGTGCAGCGCCAGATATGTTCCTCTATATTAGTCGTTGACCCAGCCTCTCTAGTACACCGCCAGATATGTGCACCTATATAAGTCGCTGAACCAGCCTCTCTAGTACACCGCCAGATATGTACCTCTACATTAGTCGCTGACCGAGCCTCTCTAGTACACCGCCAGATATGTACCTCTATATTAGTACCTGACCGAGCCTCCCTAGTACACCGCCAGATATGTACCTCTATATTAGTCGCTCACCGAGCCTTTCTAGTACACCGCTAGTTATGTACCTCTATATTAGTCGCTGACCCAGCCCCTCTAGTGTACCGCCAGAAATGTACCTCTATATTAGTCGCTGACCCAACCTCTCTAGTACATCGCCAGATATGTACCTCTATATTAGTCGCTGACCCAGCTTCTCTAGTGCACCGCCAGATATGTACCGCTATATTAGTCGCTGACCCAGCCTCTCTAGTTCACCACCAGATATGTACCTCCATATTAGTACCTGACTCAGCCTCTCTAGTACACCGCCAAATATGTACCTCTATATTAGTCACAGACCCAGCCTCTCTAGTGCACAGCCAGATATGTACCTCTATATAAGTCGCTGACCCAGCCTCTCTGGTACACCACCAGATATGTACCTCTATATTAGTCGCTGACCCAGCCTCTCTAGTGCACCACCAGATATGTACCTCTATATATTAGTCGCTGAACGAGCCTCTCTAGTACACTGCCAGATATGTACCTCTATATTAGTACCTGACTCAGCCTCTCTAGTGCACCGCCAGATATGTACCTCTATATTAGTCACTGACCTAGCCTCTCTAGTACACCGCCAGATAAGTATCTCTATATTAGTCGCTGACCCAGATTCTCTAGCACACCGCCAGATATGTACCTCTATATTAGTTGCTGACCCAGCGTCTCTAGTACACCGTCAGATATGTACCTCTATATTAGTACCTGACTCAGCCTCTCTAGTGCACCACCAGATATGTACCTCTATATTAGTCACTGACCCAGCCTCTCTAGTGCACAACCAGATATGTACCTCTATATAAGTCGCTGACCCAGCCTCTCTAGTACACCGCCAGATACATACCTCTATATTTGTCACTGACCCAGCCTCTCTAGTGCACAACCATATATGTACCTCTATATAAGTCGCTGACCGAGCCTCTCTAGTACACCACCAGATATGTACCTCTAAATTAGTCGCTGACCCAGCCTCTGTAGTGCACCGCCAAATATGTACCTGAACCAGCCTCTCTAGTACACCACCAGATATGAACCTCTATATTAGTCGCTGACCCAGCCTCTCTAGTACACCCCCAGATATGTACCTCTATATTAGTACCTGACTCAGCCTCTCTAGTGCACCACCAGATATGTACCTCTATATTAGTCACTGACCCAGCTTCTCTAGCACACCGCCAGATATGTACCTCTATATTAGTCGCTGACCCAGCATCTCTAGTGCACCGCAAGATATGTACCTCTATATTAGCACCTGACCCAGCCTCTCTAGTGCACCGCCAGATATGTTCCTGTATATTAGTCGCTGACTCAGCCTCTCTAGTGCACCGCCAGATATGTACCTCTATATTAGTCGCTGACCCAGCCCCTCTAGTGCACCGCCAGATATGTACCTCTATATTAGTCGCTGACCCAGCCTCTCTAGTACACCACCAGATATGTACCTCTATATAAGTCGCTCAACCGGCCTCTCTAGTACACCACCAGATATGAACCTCAACATTAGTCGCTGAACGAGCCTCTCTAGTACACCGCCAGATATGTACCTCTATATTAGTACCTGACCGAGCCTCTCTAGTACACCGCCAGATATGTACCTCTATATATTAGTCGCTGAACGAGCCTCTCTAGTACACTGCCAGATATGTACCTCTATATTAGTACCTCATTCAGCCTCTCTAGTGCACCGCCAGATATGTACCTCTATATTAGTCACTGACCTAACCTCTCTAGTACACCGCCAGATATGTACCTCTATATTAGTACCTGACTCAGCCTCTCTAGTGCACCACCAGATATGTACCTCTATATTAGTCGCTGACCCAGCTTCTCTAGCACACCGCCAGATATGTACCTCTATATTAGTCGCTGACCCAGATTCTCTAGCACACCGCCAGATATGTACCTCTATATTAGTTGCTGACCCAGCGTCTCTAGTACACCGTCAGATATGTACCTCTATATTAGTACCTGACCCAGCTTCTCTAGTGCACCGCCAGATATGTACCTCTATATTAGACGCTGACCCAACCTCTCTAGTACATCGGCAGATATGTACCTCTGTATTAGTCACTGACCCAGCCTCTCTAGTGCAGCGCCAGATATGTTCCTCTATATTAGTCGCTGACCCAGCCCCTCTAGTGCACCACCAGATATGTACCTCTATATTAGTCGCTGACCCAGGCTCTCTAGTGCACCGCCAGATATGTATCTCTATATAAGTCGCTGAACCAGCCCCTCTAGTACACCGCCAGATATGTTCCTCTATATTAGTCGCTGACTCAGCCTCTCTAGTGCAGCGCCAGATAGGTTCCTCTAGATTAGTCGCTGACTCAGCCTCTCTAGTGCACCGCCAGATATGTACCTCTATATTAGTCACTGACTCAGCCTCTCTAGTGCACCACCAGATATGTACCTCTATATTAGTCGCTGACTCAGCCTCTCTAGTGCACCGCCAGATATGTACCTCTATATTAGTCACTGACTCAGCCTCTCTAGTGCACCACCAGATATGTACCTCTATATTAGTCGCTGACTCAGCCTCTCTAGTGCACCGCCAGATATGTACCTTTACATTAGTCGCTGACCGAGCCTCTCTAGTACACCGCCAGATATGTACCTCTATATTAGTCGCTGACCCAGCCGCTCTAGTGCACCACCAGATATGTACCTCTATGTTAGTCGCTGACCCAGCCGCTCTAGTGCACCACCAGATATGTACCTCTATATTAGTCGCTGACCCAGCCCCTCTAGTGCACCACCAGATGTGTACCTCTATATTAGTCGCTGACCCAGGCTCTCTAGTGCACCGCCAGATATGTATCTCTATATTAGTCGCTGAACCAGCCCCTCTAGTACACCGCCAGATATGTTCCTCTATATTAGTCGCTGACCCAGCCTCTCTAGTGCAGCGCCAGATAGGTTCCTCTATATTAGTCGCTGACTCAGCCTCTCTAGTGCACCGCCAGATATGTACCTCTATATGAGTCGCTGACTCAGCCTCTCTAGTGCAGCGCCAGATATGTTCCTCTATATTAGTCGCTGACCCAGCTTCTCTAGTGCACCGCCAGATATGTAACTCTATATTAGTCGCTGACCCAGCCCCTCTAGTGCACCACCAGATATGTACCTCTATATTAGTCGCTGACCCAGGCTCTCTAGTGCACCGCCAGATATGTATCTCTATATAAGTCGCTGAACCAGCCCCTCTGGTACACCACCAGATATGTTCCTCTATATTAGTCGCTGACCCAGCCTCTCTAGTGCAGCGCCAGATATGTACCTCTATATTAGTCGCTGACTCAGCCGCTCTAGTGCAGCGCCAGATATGTTCCTCTATATTAGTCGTTGACCCAGCCTCTCTAGTACACCGCCAGATATGTGCACCTATATAAGTCGCTGAACCAGCCTCTCTAGTACACCGCCAGATATGTACCTCTACATTAGTCGCTGACCGAGCCTCTCTAGTACACCGCCAGATATGTACCTCTATATTAGTACCTGACCGAGCCTCCCTAGTACACCGCCAGATATGTACCTCTATATTAGTCGCTCACCGAGCCTTTCTAGTACACCGCTAGTTATGTACCTCTATATTAGTCGCTGACCCAGCCCCTCTAGTGTACCGCCAGAAATGTACCTCTATATTAGTCGCTGACCCAACCTCTCTAGTACATCGCCAGATATGTACCTCTATATTAGTCGCTGACCCAGCTTCTCTAGTGCACCGCCAGATATGTACCGCTATATTAGTCGCTGACCCAGCCTCTCTAGTTCACCACCAGATATGTACCTCCATATTAGTACCTGACTCAGCCTCTCTAGTACACCGCCAAATATGTACCTCTATATTAGTCACAGACCCAGCCTCTCTAGTGCACAGCCAGATATGTACCTCTATATAAGTCGCTGACCCAGCCTCTCTGGTACACCACCAGATATGTACCTCTATATTAGTCGCTGACCCAGCCTCTCTAGTGCACCACCAGATATGTACCTCTATATATTAGTCGCTGAACGAGCCTCTCTAGTACACTGCCAGATATGTACCTCTATATTAGTACCTGACTCAGCCTCTCTAGTGCACCGCCAGATATGTACCTCTATATTAGTCACTGACCTAGCCTCTCTAGTACACCGCCAGATAAGTATCTCTATATTAGTCGCTGACCCAGATTCTCTAGCACACCGCCAGATATGTACCTCTATATTAGTTGCTGACCCAGCGTCTCTAGTACACCGTCAGATATGTACCTCTATATTAGTACCTGACTCAGCCTCTCTAGTGCACCACCAGATATGTACCTCTATATTAGTCACTGACCCAGCCTCTCTAGTGCACAACCAGATATGTACCTCTATATAAGTCGCTGACCCAGCCTCTCTAGTACACCGCCAGATACATACCTCTATATTTGTCACTGACCCAGCCTCTCTAGTGCACAACCAGATATGTACCTCTATATAAGTCGCTGACCGAGCCTCTCTAGTACACCACCAGATATGTACCTCTAAATTAGTCGCTGACCCAGCCTCTGTAGTGCACCGCCAAATATGTACCTGAACCAGCCTCTCTAGTACACCACCAGATATGAACCTCTATATTAGTCGCTGACCCAGCCTCTCTAGTACACCCCCAGATATGTACCTCTATATTAGTACCTGACTCAGCCTCTCTAGTGCACCACCAGATATGTACCTCTATATTAGTCACTGACCCAGCTTCTCTAGCACACCGCCAGATATGTACCTCTATATTAGTCGCTGACCCAGCATCTCTAGTGCACCGCAAGATATGTACCTCTATATTAGCACCTGACCCAGCCTCTCTAGTGCACCGCCAGATATGTTCCTGTATATTAGTCGCTGACTCAGCCTCTCTAGTGTACCGCCAGATATGTACCTCTATATTAGTCGCTGACCCAGCCCCTCTAGTGCACCGCCAGATATGTACCTCTATATTAGTCGCTGACCCAGCCTCTCTAGTACACCACCAGATATGTACCTCTATATAAGTCGCTCAACCGGCCTCTCTAGTACACCTCCAGATATGAACCTCAACATTAGTCGCTGAACGAGCCTCTCTAGTACACCGCCAGATATGTACCTCTATATTAGTACCTGACCGAGCCTCTCTAGTACACCGCCAGATATGTACCTCTATATATTAGTCGCTGAACGAGCCTCTCTAGTACACTGCCAGATATGTACCTCTATATTAGTACCTCATTCAGCCTCTCTAGTGCACCGCCAGATATGTACCTCTATATTAGTCACTGACCTAACCTCTCTAGTACACCGCCAGATATGTACCTCTATATTAGTACCTGACTCAGCCTCTCTAGTGCACCACCAGATATGTACCTCTATATTAGTCGCTGACCCAGCTTCTCTAGCACACCGCCAGATATGTACCTCTATATTAGTCGCTGACCCAGATTCTCTAGCACACCGCCAGATATGTACCTCTATATTAGTTGCTGACCCAGCGTCTCTAGTACACCGTCAGATATGTACCTCTATATTAGTACCTGACCCAGCTTCTCTAGTGCACCGCCAGATATGTACCTCTATATTAGACGCTGACCCAACCTCTCTAGTACATCGGCAGATATGTACCTCTGTATTAGTCACTGACCCAGCCTCTCTAGTGCAGCGCCAGATATGTTCCTCTATATTAGTCGCTGACCCAGCTTCTCTAGTGCACCGCCAGATATGTACCTCTATATTAGTCGCTGACCCAGCCCCTCTAGTGCACCACCAGATATGTACCTCTATATTAGTCGCTGACCCAGGCTCTCTAGTGCACCGCCAGATATGTATCTCTATATAAGTCGCTGAACCAGCCCCTCTAGTACACCGCCAGATATGTTCCTCTATATTAGTCGCTGACTCAGCCTCTCTAGTGCAGCGCCAGATAGGTTCCTCTATATTAGTTGCTGACTCAGCCTCTCTAGTGCACCGCCAGATATGTACCTCTATATTAGTCACTGACTCAGCCTCTCTAGTGCACCACCAGATATGTACCTCTATATTAGTCGCTGACTCAGCCTCTCTAGTGCACCGCCAGATATGTACCTTTACATTAGTCGCTGACCGAGCCTCTCTAGTACACCGCCAGATATGTACCTCTATATTAGTCACAGACCCAGCCTCTCTAGTGCACCGCTAGATATGTACTTCTATATTAGTCACTGACCCAGCCTCTCTAGTACACCGCCAGATATGTATCTCTATATTAATCGTTGACCCAGCCTCTCTAGTGCACCGCCAGATATGTACCCCTATATAAGTCGCTGAACCAGCCTCTCTAGTACACCGCCAGATATGTACCTCTACATTTGTCGCTGACCGAGCCTCTCTAGTTCACCGCCAAATATGTACCTCTATATTAGTACCTGACCAAGCCTCCCTAGTACACCGCCAGATATGTACCTCTATATTAGTCGCTCACCGAGCCTTTCTAGTACACCGCTAGTTATGTACCTCTATATTAGTCGCTGACCCAGCTTCTCTAGTGCACCGCCAGATATGTACCTCTATATTAGTCGCTGACCCAGCCTCTCTAGTACACCACCAGATATGTACCTCCATATTAGTACCTGACTCAGCCTCTCTAGTACACCTCCAAATATGTACCTCTATATTAGTCACTGACCCAGCCTCTCTAGTGCACAACCAGATATGTACCTCTATATAAGTCGCTGACCCAGCCTCTCTAGTACACCGCCAGATACATACCTCTATATTTGTCACTGACCCAGCCTCTCTAGTGCACAACCAGATATGTACCTCTATATAAGTCGCTGACCGAGCCTCTCTAGTACACCACCAGATATGTACCTCTAAATTAGTCGCTGACCCAGCCTCTGTAGTGCACCGCCAAATATGTACCTGAACCAGCCTCTCTAGTACACCACCAGATATGAACCTCTATATTAGTCGCTGACCCAGCCTCTCTAGTACACCCCCAGATATGTACCTCTATATTAGTACCTGACTCAGCCTCTCTAGTGCACCACCAGATATGTACCTCTATATTAGTCACTGACCCAGCTTCTCTAGCACACCGCCAGATATGTACCTCTATATTAGTCGCTGACCCAGCATCTCTAGTGCACCGCAAGATATGTACCTCTATATTAGCACCTGACCCAGCCTCTCTAGTGCACCGCCAGATATGTTCCTGTATATTAGTCGCTGACTCAGCCTCTCTAGTGCACCGCCAGATATGTACCTCTATATTAGTCGCTGACCCAGCCCCTCTAGTGCACCGCCAGATATGTACCTCTATATTAGTCGCTGACCCAGCCTCTCTAGTACACCACCAGATATGTACCTCTATATAAGTCGCTCAACCGGCCTCTCTAGTACACCACCAGATATGAACCTCAACATTAGTCGCTGAACGAGCCTCTCTAGTACACCGCCAGTTATGTACCTCTATATATTAGTCGCTGAACGAGCCTCTCTAGTACACTGCCAGATATGTACCTCTATATTAGTACCTCATTCAGCCTCTCTAGTGCACCGCCAGATATGTACCTCTATATTAGTCACTGACCTAACCTCTCTAGTACACCGCCAGATATGTACCTCTATATTAGTACCTGACTCAGCCTCTCTAGTGCACCACCAGATATGTACCTCTATATTAGTCGCTGACCCAGCTTCTCTAGCACACCGCCAGATATGTACCTCTATATTAGTCGCTGACCCAGGTTCTCTAGCACACCGCCAGATATGTACCTCTATATTAGTTGCTGACCCAGCGTCTCTAGTACACCGTCAGATATGTACCTCTATATTAGTACCTGACCCAGCTTCTCTAGTGCACCGCCAGATATGTACCTCTATATTAGACGCTGACCCAACCTCTCTAGTACATCGGCAGATATGTACCTCTGTATTAGTCACTGACCCAGCCTCTCTAGTGCAGCGCCAGATATGTTCCTCTATATTAGTCGCTGACCCAGCTTCTCTAGTGCACCGCCAGATATGTACCTCTATATTAGTCGCTGACCCAGCCCCTCTAGTGCACCACCAGATATGTACCTCTATATTAGTCGCTGACCCAGGCTCTCTAGTGCACCGCCAGATATGTATCTCTATATAAGTCGCTGAACCAGCCCCTCTAGTACACCGCCAGATATGTTCCTCTATATTAGTCGCTGACTCAGCCTCTCTAGTGCAGCGCCAGATAGGTTCCTCTATATTAGTCGCTGACTCAGCCTCTCTAGTGCACCGCCAGATATGTACCTCTATATTAGTCGCTGACTCAGCCTCTCTAGTGCACCGCCAGATATGTACCTTTACATTAGTCGCTGACCGAGCCTCTCTAGTACACCGCCAGATATGTACCTCTATATTAGTCACAGACCCAGCCTCTCTAGTGCACCGCTAGATATGTACTTCTATATTAGTCACTGACCCAGCCTCTCTAGTACACCGCCAGATATGTATCTCTATATTAATCGTTGACCCAGCCTCTCTAGTGCACCGCCAGATATGTACCCCTATATAAGTCGCTGAACCAGCCTCTCTAGTACACCACCAGATATGTACCTCTACATTTGTCGCTGACCGAGCCTCTCTAGTTCACCGCCAAATATGTACCTCTATATTAGTACCTGACCAAGCCTCCCTAGTACACCGCCAGATATGTACCTCTATATTAGTCGCTCACCGAGCCTTTCTAGTACACCGCTAGTTATGTACCTCTATATTAGTCGCTGACCCAGCTTCTCTAGTGCACCGCCAGATATGTACCTCTATATTAGTCGCTGACCCAGCCTCTCTAGTACACCACCAGATATGTACCTCCATATTAGTACCTGACTCAGCCTCTCTAGTACACCGCCAAATATGTACCTCTATATTAGTCACTGACCCAGCCTCTCTAGTGCACAACCAGATATGTACCTCTATATAAGTCGCTGACCCAGCCTCTCTAGTACACCGCCAGATACATACCTCTATATTTGTCACTGACCCAGCCTCTCTAGTGCACAACCAGATATGTACCTCTATATAAGTCGCTGACCGAGCCTCTCTAGTACACCACCAGATATGTACCTCTAAATTAGTCGCTGACCCAGCCTCTGTAGTGCACTGCCAAATATGTACCTGAACCAGCCTCTCTAGTACACCACCAGATATGAACCTCTATATTAGTCGCTGACCCAGCCTCTCTAGTACACCCCCAGATATGTACCTCTATATTAGTGCCTGACTCAGCCTCTCTAGTGCACCACCAGATATGTACCTCTATATTAGTCACTGACCCAGCTTCTCTAGCACACCGCCAGATATGTACCTCTATATTAGTCGCTGACCCAGCATCTCTAGTGCACCGCAAGATATGTACCTCTATATTAGCACCTGACCCAGCCTCTCTAGTGCACCGCCAGATATGTTCCTGTATATTAGTCGCTGACTCAGCCTCTCTAGTGCACCGCCAGATATGTACCTCTATATTAGTCGCTGACCCAGCCCCTCTAGTGCACCGCCAGATATGTACCTCTATATTAGTCGCTGACCCAGCCTCTCTAGTACACCACCAGATATGTACCTCTATATAAGTCGCTCAACCGGCCTCTCTAGTACACCACCAGATATGAACCTCAACATTAGTCGCTGAACGAGCCTCTCTAGTACACCGCCAGATATGTACCTCTATATTAGTACCTGACCGAGCCTCTCTAGTACACCGCCAGATATGTACCTCTATATATTAGTCGCTGAACGAGCCTCTCTAGTACACTGCCAGATATGTACCTCTATATTAGTACCTCATTCAGCCTCTCTAGTGCACCGCCAGATATGTACCTCTATATTAGTCACTGACCTAACCTCTCTAGTACACCGCCAGATATGTACCTCTATATTAGTACCTGACTCAGCCTCTCTAGTGCACCACCAGATATGTACCTCTATATTAGTCGCTGACTCAGCCTCTCTAGTGCACCGCCAGATATGTACCTTTACATTAGTCGCTGACCGAGCCTCTCTAGTACACCGCCAGATATGTACCTCTATATTAGTCACAGACCCAGCCTCTCTAGTGCACCGCTAGATATGTACTTCTATATTAGTCACTGACCCAGCCTCTCTAGTACACCGCCAGATATGTATCTCTATATTAATCGTTGACCCAGCCTCTCAAGTGCACCGCCAGATATGTACCCCTATATAAGTCGCTGAACCAGCCTCTCTAGTACACCGCCAGATATGTACCTCTACATTTGTCGCTGACCGAGCCTCTCTAGTTCACCGCCAAATATGTACCTCTATATTAGTACCTGACCAAGCCTCCCTAGTACACCGCCAGATATGTACCTCTATATTAGTCGCTCACCGAGCCTTTCTAGTACACCGCTAGTTATGTACCTCTATATTAGTCGCTGACCCAGCTTCTCTAGTGCACCGCCAGATATGTACCTCTATATTAGTCGCTGACCCAGCCTCTCTAGTACACCACCAGATATGTACCTCCATATTAGTACCTGACTCAGCCTCTCTAGTACACCGCCAAATATGTACCTCTATATTAGTCACTGACCCAGCCTCTCTAGTGCACAGCCAGATATGTACCTCTATATAAGTCGCTGACCCAGCCTCTCTAGTACACCACCAGATATGTACCTCTATATAAGTCGCTGACTCAGCCTCTCTAGTGCACCGCCAGATATGTACCTCTATATAAGTCGCTGTACCAGCCTCTCTAGTACACCACCAGATATGAACCTCAACAATAGTCGCTGAACGAGCCTCTCTAGTACACTGCCAGATATGTACCTCTATATTAGTACCTGACCGAGCCTCTCTAGTACACCGCCAGATATGTACCTCTATATATTAGTCGCTGACCGAGCCTCTCTAGTACACTGCCAGATATGTACCTCTATATTAGTACCTGACTCAGCCTCTCTAGTGCACCGCCAGATATGTACCTCTATATTAGTCTCTGACCTAGCCTCTCTAGTGCACCGCCAGATATGTACCTCTATATTAGTACCTGACTCAGCCTCTCTAGTGCACCACCAGATATGTACCTCTATATTAGTCGCTGACCCAGCTTCTCTAGCACACCGCCAGATAAGTACCTCTATATTAGTCGCTGACCCAGATTCTCTAGCACACCGCCAGATATGTACCTCTATATTAGTTGCTGACCCAGCGTCTCTAGTACACCGTCAGATATGTACCTCTATATTAGTCGCTGACCCAGATTCTCTAGCACACCGCCAGATATGTACCTGAACCAGCCTCTCTACTTCACCGCCAGATATGTACCTCTATATTAGTCGCTAACCCAGCTTCTCTAGCACACCGCCAGATAAGTACCTCTATATTAGTCGCTGACCCAGATTCTCTAGCACACCGCCAGATATGTACCTCTATATTAGTTGCTGACCCAGCGTCTCTAGTACACCGTCAGATATGTACCTCTATATAAGTCGCTGACCCTGCCTCTCTAGTACACCGCCAGATACGTACCTCTATATTTGTCACTGACCCAGCTTCTCTACTGCACAACCAGATATGTACCTCTATATAAGTCGCTGACCGAGCCTCTCTAGTACACCACCAGATATGTACCTCTAAATTAGTCGCTGACCCAGCCTCTGTAGTGCACCGCCAAATATGTACCTGAACCAGCCTCTCTAGTACACCACCAGATATGAACCTCTATATTAGTCGCTGACCCAGCCTCTCTAGTACACCCGCAGATATGTACCTCTATATTAGTACCTGACTCAGCCTCTCTAGTGCACCACCAGATATATACCTCTATATTAGTCGCTGACCCAGCTTCTCTAGCACACCGCCAGATAGGTTCCTCTATATTAGTCGCTGACTCAGCCTCTCTAGTGCACCGCCAGATATGTACCTCTATATTAGTCGCTGACTCAGCCTCTCTAGTGCACCGCCAGATATGTACCTTTACATTAGTCGCTGACCGAGCCTCTCTAGTACACCGCCAGATATGTACCTCTATATTAGTCACAGACCCAGCCTCTCTAGTGCACCGCTAGATATGTACTTCTATATTAGTCACTGACCCAGCCTCTCTAGTACACCGCCAGATATGTATCTCTATATTAATCGTTGACCCAGCCTCTCTAGTGCACCGCCAGATATGTACCCCTATATAAGTCGCTGAACCAGCCTCTCTAGTACACCGCCAGATATGTACCTCTACATTTGTCGCTGACCGAGCCTCTCTAGTTCACCGCCAAATATGTACCTCTATATTAGTACCTGACCAAGCCTCCCTAGTACACCGCCAGATATGTACCTCTATATTAGTCGCTCACCGAGCCTTTCTAGTACACCGCTAGTTATGTACCTCTATATTAGTCGCTGACCCAGCTTCTCTAGTGCACCGCCAGATATGTACCTCTATATTAGTCGCTGACCCAGCCTCTCTAGTACACCACCAGATATGTACCTCCATATTAGTACCTGACTCAGCCTCTCTAGTACACCGCCAAATATGTACCTCTATATTAGTCACTGACCCAGCCTCTCTAGTGCACAACCAGATATGTACCTCTATATAAGTCGCTGACCCAGCCTCTCTAGTACACCGCCAGATACATACCTCTATATTTGTCACTGACCCAGCCTCTCTAGTGCACAACCAGATATGTACCTCTATATAAGTCGCTGACCGAGCCTCTCTAGTACACCACCAGATATGTACCTCTAAATTAGTCGCTGACCCAGCCTCTGTAGTGCACTGCCAAATATGTACCTGAACCAGCCTCTCTAGTACACCACCAGATATGAACCTCTATATTAGTCGCTGACCCAGCCTCTCTAGTACACCCCCAGATATGTACCTCTATATTAGTACCTGACTCAGCCTCTCTAGTGCACCACCAGATATGTACCTCTATATTAGTCACTGACCCAGCTTCTCTAGCACACCGCCAGATATGTACCTCTATATTAGTCGCTGACCCAGCATCTCTAGTGCACCGCAAGATATGTACCTCTATATTAGCACCTGACCCAGCCTCTCTAGTGCACCGCCAGATATGTTCCTGTATATTAGTCGCTGACTCAGCCTCTCTAGTGCACCGCCAGATATGTACCTCTATATTAGTCGCTGACCCAGCCCCTCTAGTGCACCGCCAGATATGTACCTCTATATTAGTCGCTGACCCAGCCTCTCTAGTACACCACCAGATATGTACCTCTATATAAGTCGCTCAACCGGCCTCTCTAGTACACCACCAGATATGAACCTCAACATTAGTCGCTGAACGAGCCTCTCTAGTACACCGCCAGATATGTACCTCTATATTAGTACCTGACCGAGCCTCTCTAGTACACCGCCAGATATGTACCTCTATATATTAGTCGCTGAACGAGCCTCTCTAGTACATTGCCAGATATGTACCTCTATATTAGTACCTCATTCAGCCTCTCTAGTGCACCGCCAGATATGTACCTCTATATTAGTCACTGACCTAACCTCTCTAGTACACCGCCAGATATGTACCTCTATATTAGTACCTGACTCAGCCTCTCTAGTGCACCACCAGATATGTACCTCTATATTAGTCGCTGACTCAGCCTCTCTAGTGCACCGCCAGATATGTACCTTTACATTAGTCGCTGACCGAGCCTCTCTAGTACACCGCCAGATATGTACCTCTATATTAGTCACAGACCCAGCCTCTCTAGTGCACCGCTAGATATGTACTTCTATATTAGTCACTGACCCAGCCTCTCTAGTACACCGCCAGATATGTATCTCTATATTAATCGTTGACCCAGCCTCTCAAGTGCACCGCCAGATATGTACCCCTATATAAGTCGCTGAACCAGCCTCTCTAGTACACCGCCAGATATGTACCTCTACATTTGTCGCTGACCGAGCCTCTCTAGTTCACCGCCAAATATGTACCTCTATATTAGTACCTGACCAAGCCTCCCTAGTACACCGCCAGATATGTACCTCTATATTAGTCGCTCACCGAGCCTTTCTAGTACACCGCTAGTTATGTACCTCTATATTAGTCGCTGACCCAGCTTCTCTAGTGCACCGCCAGATATGTACCTCTATATTAGTCGCTGACCCAGCCTCTCTAGTACACCACCAGATATGTACCTCCATATTAGTACCTGACTCAGCCTCTCTAGTACACCGCCAAATATGTACCTCTATATTAGTCACTGACCCAGCCTCTCTAGTGCACAGCCAGATATGTACCTCTATATAAGTCGCTGACCCAGCCTCTCTAGTACACCACCAGATATGTACCTCTATATAAGTCGCTGACTCAGCCTCTCTAGTGCACCGCCAGATATGTACCTCTATATAAGTCGCTGTACCAGCCTCTCTAGTACACCACCAGATATGAACCTCAACAATAGTCGCTGAACGAGCCTCTCTAGTACACTGCCAGATATGTACCTCTATATTAGTACCTGACCGAGCCTCTCTAGTACACCGCCAGATATGTACCTCTATATATTAGTCGCTGACCGAGCCTCTCTAGTACACTGCCAGATATGTACCTCTATATTAGTACCTGACTCAGCCTCTCTAGTGCACCGCCAGATATGTACCTCTATATTAGTCTCTGACCTAGCCTCTCTAGTGCACCGCCAGATATGTACCTCTATATTAGTACCTGACTCAGCCTCTCTAGTGCACCACCAGATATGTACCTCTATATTAGTCGCTGACCCAGCTTCTCTAGCACACCGCCAGATAAGTACCTCTATATTAGTCGCTGACCCAGATTCTCTAGCACACCGCCAGATATGTACCTCTATATTAGTTGCTGACCCAGCGTCTCTAGTACACCGTCAGATATGTACCTCTATATTAGTCGCTGACCCAGATTCTCTAGCACACCGCCAGATATGTACCTGAACCAGCCTCTCTACTTCACCGCCAGATATGTACCTCTATATTAGTCGCTAACCCAGCTTCTCTAGCACACCGCCAGATAAGTACCTCTATATTAGTCGCTGACCCAGATTCTCTAGCACACCGCCAGATATGTACCTCTATATTAGTTGCTGACCCAGCGTCTCTAGTACACCGTCAGATATGTACCTCTATATAAGTCGCTGACCCTGCCTCTCTAGTACACCGCCAGATACGTACCTCTATATTTGTCACTGACCCAGCTTCTCTACTGCACAACCAGATATGTACCTCTATATAAGTCGCTGACCGAGCCTCTCTAGTACACCACCAGATATGTACCTCTAAATTAGTCGCTGACCCAGCCTCTGTAGTGCACCGCCAAATATGTACCTGAACCAGCCTCTCTAGTACACCACCAGATATGAACCTCTATATTAGTCGCTGACCCAGCCTCTCTAGTACACCCGCAGATATGTACCTCTATATTAGTACCTGACTCAGCCTCTCTAGTGCACCACCAGATATATACCTCTATATTAGTCGCTGACCCAGCTTCTCTAGCACACCGCCAGATAGGTTCCTCTATATTAGTCGCTGACTCAGCCTCTCTAGTGCACCGCCAGATATGTACCTCTATATTAGTCGCTGACTCAGCCTCTCTAGTGCACCGCCAGATATGTACCTTTACATTAGTCGCTGACCGAGCCTCTCTAGTACACCGCCAGATATGTACCTCTATATTAGTCACAGACCCAGCCTCTCTAGTGCACCGCTAGATATGTACTTCTATATTAGTCACTGACCCAGCCTCTCTAGTACACCGCCAGATATGTATCTCTATATTAATCGTTGACCCAGCCTCTCTAGTGCACCGCCAGATATGTACCCCTATATAAGTCGCTCAACCAGCCTCTCTAGTACACCGCCAGATATGTACCTCTACATTTGTCGCTGACCGAGCCTCTCTAGTTCACCGCCAAATATGTACCTCTATATTAGTACCTGACCAAGCCTCCCTAGTACACCGCCAGATATGTACCTCTATATTAGTCGCTCACCGAGCCTTTCTAGTACACCGCTAGTTATGTACCTCTATATTAGTCGCTGACCCAGCTTCTCTAGTGCACCGCCAGATATGTACCTCTATATTAGTCGCTGACCCAGCCTCTCTAGTACACCACCAGATATGTACCTCCATATTAGTACCTGACTCAGCCTCTCTAGTACACCGCCAAATATGTACCTCTATATTAGTCACTGACCCAGCCTCTCTAGTGCACAACCAGATATGTACCTCTATATAAGTCGCTGACCCAGCCTCTCTAGTACACCGCCAGATACATACCTCTATATTTGTCACTGACCCAGCCTCTCTAGTGCACAACCAGATATGTACCTCTATATAAGTCGCTGACCGAGCCTCTCTAGTACACCACCAGATATGTACCTCTAAATTAGTCGCTGACCCAGCCTCTGTAGTGCACTGCCAAATATGTACCTGAACCAGCCTCTCTAGTACACCACCAGATATGAACCTCTATATTAGTCGCTGACCCAGCCTCTCTAGTACACCCCCAGATATGTACCTCTATATTAGTACCTGACTCAGCCTCTCTAGTGCACCACCAGATATGTACCTCTATATTAGTCACTGACCCAGCTTCTCTAGCACACCGCCAGATATGTACCTCTATATTAGTCGCTGACCCAGCATCTCTAGTGCACCGCAAGATATGTACCTCTATATTAGCACCTGACCCAGCCTCTCTAGTGCACCGCCAGATATGTTCCTGTATATTAGTCGCTGACTCAGCCTCTCTAGTGCACCGCCAGATATGTACCTCTATATTAGTCGCTGACCCAGCCCCTCTAGTGCACCGCCAGATATGTACCTCTATATTAGTCGCTGACCCAGCCTCTCTAGTACACCACCAGATATGTACCTCTATATAAGTCGCTCAACCGGCCTCTCTAGTACACCACCAGATATGAACCTCAACATTAGTCGCTGAACGAGCCTCTCTAGTACACCGCCAGATATGTACCTCTATATTAGTACCTGACCGAGCCTCTCTAGTACACCGCCAGATATGTACCTCTATATATTAGTCGCTGAACGAGCCTCTCTAGTACATTGCCAGATATGTACCTCTATATTAGTACCTCATTCAGCCTCTCTAGTGCACCGCCAGATATGTACCTCTATATTAGTCACTGACCTAACCTCTCTAGTACACCGCCAGATATGTACCTCTATATTAGTACCTGACTCAGCCTCTCTAGTGCACCACCAGATATGTACCTCTATATTAGTCGCTGACTCAGCCTCTCTAGTGCACCGCCAGATATGTACCTTTACATTAGTCGCTGACCGAGCCTCTCTAGTACACCGCCAGATATGTACCTCTATATTAGTCACAGACCCAGCCTCTCTAGTGCACCGCTAGATATGTACTTCTATATTAGTCACTGACCCAGCCTCTCTAGTACACCGCCAGATATGTATCTCTATATTAATCGTTGACCCAGCCTCTCAAGTGCACCGCCAGATATGTACCCCTATATAAGTCGCTGAACCAGCCTCTCTAGTACACCGCCAGATATGTACCTCTACATTTGTCGCTGACCGAGCCTCTCTAGTTCACCGCCAAATATGTACCTCTATATTAGTACCTGACCAAGCCTCCCTAGTACACCGCCAGATATGTACCTCTATATTAGTCGCTCACCGAGCCTTTCTAGTACACCGCTAGTTATGTACCTCTATATTAGTCGCTGACCCAGCTTCTCTAGTGCACCGCCAGATATGTACCTCTATATTAGTCGCTGACCCAGCCTCTCTAGTACACCACCAGATATGTACCTCCATATTAGTACCTGACTCAGCCTCTCTAGTACACCGCCAAATATGTACCTCTATATTAGTCACTGACCCAGCCTCTCTAGTGCACAGCCAGATATGTACCTCTATATAAGTCGCTGACCCAGCCTCTCTAGTACACCACCAGATATGTACCTCTATATAAGTCGCTGACTCAGCCTCTCTAGTGCACCGCCAGATATGTACCTCTATATAAGTCGCTGTACCAGCCTCTCTAGTACACCACCAGATATGAACCTCAACAATAGTCGCTGAACGAGCCTCTCTAGTACACTGCCAGATATGTACCTCTATATTAGTACCTGACCGAGCCTCTCTAGTACACCGCCAGATATGTACCTCTATATATTAGTCGCTGACCGAGCCTCTCTAGTACACTGCCAGATATGTACCTCTATATTAGTACCTGACTCAGCCTCTCTAGTGCACCGCCAGATATGTACCTCTATATTAGTCTCTGACCTAGCCTCTCTAGTGCACCGCCAGATATGTACCTCTATATTAGTACCTGACTCAGCCTCTCTAGTGCACCACCAGATATGTACCTCTATATTAGTCGCTGACCCAGCTTCTCTAGCACACCGCCAGATAAGTACCTCTATATTAGTCGCTGACCCAGATTCTCTAGCACACCGCCAGATATGTACCTCTATATTAGTTGCTGACCCAGCGTCTCTAGTACACCGTCAGATATGTACCTCTATATTAGTCGCTGACCCAGATTCTCTAGCACACCGCCAGATATGTACCTGAACCAGCCTCTCTACTTCACCGCCAGATATGTACCTCTATATTAGTCGCTAACCCAGCTTCTCTAGCACACCGCCAGATAAGTACCTCTATATTAGTCGCTGACCCAGATTCTCTAGCACACCGCCAGATATGTACCTCTATATTAGTTGCTGACCCAGCGTCTCTAGTACACCGTCAGATATGTACCTCTATATAAGTCGCTGACCCTGCCTCTCTAGTACACCGCCAGATACGTACCTCTATATTTGTCACTGACCCAGCTTCTCTACTGCACAACCAGATATGTACCTCTATATAAGTCGCTGACCGAGCCTCTCTAGTACACCACCAGATATGTACCTCTAAATTAGTCGCTGACCCAGCCTCTGTAGTGCACCGCCAAATATGTACCTGAACCAGCCTCTCTAGTACACCACCAGATATGAACCTCTATATTAGTCGCTGACCCAGCCTCTCTAGTACACCCGCAGATATGTACCTCTATATTAGTACCTGACTCAGCCTCTCTAGTGCACCACCAGATATATACCTCTATATTAGTCGCTGACCCAGCTTCTCTAGCACACCGCCAGATAGGTTCCTCTATATTAGTCGCTGACTCAGCCTCTCTAGTGCACCGCCAGATATGTACCTCTATATTAGTCGCTGACTCAGCCTCTCTAGTGCACCGCCAGATATGTACCTTTACATTAGTCGCTGACCGAGCCTCTCTAGTACACCGCCAGATATGTACCTCTATATTAGTCACAGACCCAGCCTCTCTAGTGCACCGCTAGATATGTACTTCTATATTAGTCACTGACCCAGCCTCTCTAGTACACCGCCAGATATGTATCTCTATATTAATCGTTGACCCAGCCTCTCTAGTGCACCGCCAGATATGTACCCCTATATAAGTCGCTGAACCAGCCTCTCTAGTACACCGCCAGATATGTACCTCTACATTTGTCGCTGACCGAGCCTCTCTAGTTCACAGCCAAATATGTACCTCTATATTAGTACCTGACCAAGCCTCCCTAGTACACCGCCAGATATGTACCTCTATATTAGTCGCTCACCGAGCCTTTCTAGTACACCGCTAGTTATGTACCTCTATATTAGTCGCTGACCCAGCTTCTCTAGTGCACCGCCAGATATGTACCTCTATATTAGTCGCTGACCCAGCCTCTCTAGTACACCACCAGATATGTACCTCCATATTAGTACCTGACTCAGCCTCTCTAGTACACCGCCAAATATGTACCTCTATATTAGTCACTGACCCAGCCTCTCTAGTGCACAACCAGATATGTACCTCTATATAAGTCGCTGACCCAGCCTCTCTAGTACACCGCCAGATACATACCTCTATATTTGTCACTGACCCAGCCTCTCTAGTGCACAACCAGATATGTACCTCTATATAAGTCGCTGACCCAGCCTCTCTAGTACACCACCAGATATGTACCTCCATATTAGTACCTGACTCAGCCTCTCTAGTACACCGCCAAATATGTACCTCTATATTAGTCACTGACCCAGCCTCTCTAGTGCACAACCAGATATGTACCTCTATATAAGTCGCTGACCCAGCCTCTCTAGTACACCGCCAGATACATACCTCTATATTTGTCACTGACCCAGCCTCTCTAGTGCACAACCAGATATGTACCTCTATATAAGTCGCTGACCGAGCCTCTCTAGTACACCACCAGATATGTACCTCTAAATTAGTCGCTGACCCAGCCTCTGTAGTGCACCGCCAAATATGTACCTGAACCAGCCTCTCTAGTACACCACCAGATATGAACCTCTATATTAGTCGCTGACCCAGCCTCTCTAGTACACCCCCAGATATGTACCTCTATATTAGTACCTGACTCAGCCTCTCTAGTGCACCACCAGATATGTACCTCTATATTAGTCACTGACCCAGCTTCTCTAGCACACCGCCAGATATGTACCTCTATATTAGTCGCTGACCCAGCATCTCTAGTGCACCGCAAGATATGTACCTCTATATTAGCACCTGACCCAGCCTCTCTAGTGCACCGCCAGATATGTTCCTGTATATTAGTCGCTGACTCAGCCTCTCTAGTGCACCGCCAGATATGTACCTCTATATTAGTCGCTGACCCAGCCCCTCTAGTGCACCGCCAGATATGTACCTCTATATTAGTCGCTGACCCAGCCTCTCTAGTACACCACCAGATATGTACCTCTATATAAGTCGCTCAACCGGCCTCTCTAGTACACCACCAGATATGAACCTCAACATTAGTCGCTGAACAAGCCTCTCTAGTACACCGCCAGATATGTACCTCTATATTAGTACCTGACCGAGCCTCTCTAGTACACCGCCAGATATGTACCTCTATATATTAGTCGCTGAACGAGCCTCTCTAGTACACTGCCAGATATGTACCTCTATATTAGTACCTCATTCAGCCTCTCTAGTGCACCGCCAGATATGTACCTCTATATTAGTCACTGACCTAACCTCTCTAGTACACCGCCAGATATGTACCTCTATATTAGTACCTGACTCAGCCTCTCTAGTGCACCACCAGATATGTACCTCTATATTAGTCGCTGACTCAGCCTCTCTAGTGCACCGCCAGATATGTACCTTTACATTAGTCGCTGACCGAGCCTCTCTAGTACACCGCCAGATATGTACCTCTATATTAGTCACAGACCCAGCCTCTCTAGTGCACCGCTAGATATGTACTTCTATATTAGTCACTGACCCAGCCTCTCTAGTACACCGCCAGATATGTATCTCTATATTAATCGTTGACCCAGCCTCTCAAGTGCACCGCCAGATATGTACCCCTATATAAGTCGCTGAACCAGCCTCTCTAGTACACCGCCAGATATGTACCTCTACATTTGTCGCTGACCGAGCCTCTCTAGTTCACCGCCAAATATGTACCTCTATATTAGTACCTGACCAAGCCTCCCTAGTACACCGCCAGATATGTACCTCTATATTAGTCGCTCACCGAGCCTTTCTAGTACACCGCTAGTTATGTACCTCTATATTAGTCGCTGACCCAGCTTCTCTAGTGCACCGCCAGATATGTACCTCTATATTAGTCGCTGACCCAGCCTCTCTAGTACACCACCAGATATGTACCTCCATATTAGTACCTGACTCAGCCTCTCTAGTACACCGCCAAATATGTACCTCTATATTAGTCACTGACCCAGCCTCTCTAGTGCACAGCCAGATATGTACCTCTATATAAGTCGCTGACCCAGCCTCTCTAGTACACCACCAGATATGTACCTCTATATAAGTCGCTGACTCAGCCTCTCTAGTGCACCGCCAGATATGTACCTCTATATAAGTCGCTGTACCAGCCTCTCTAGTACACCACCAGATATGAACCTCAACAATAGTCGCTGAACGAGCCTCTCTAGTACACTGCCAGATATGTACCTCTATATTAGTACCTGACCGAGCCTCTCTAGTACACCGCCAGATATGTACCTCTATATATTAGTCGCTGACCGAGCCTCTCTAGTACACTGCCAGATATGTACCTCTATATTAGTACCTGACTCAGCCTCTCTAGTGCACCGCCAGATATGTACCTCTATATTAGTCTCTGACCTAGCCTCTCTAGTGCACCGCCAGATATGTACCTCTATATTAGTACCTGACTCAGCCTCTCTAGTGCACCACCAGATATGTACCTCTATATTAGTCGCTGACCCAGCTTCTCTAGCACACCGCCAGATAAGTACCTCTATATTAGTCGCTGACCCAGATTCTCTAGCACACCGCCAGATATGTACCTCTATATTAGTTGCTGACCCAGCGTCTCTAGTACACCGTCAGATATGTACCTCTATATTAGTCGCTGACCCAGATTCTCTAGCACACCGCCAGATATGTACCTGAACCAGCCTCTCTACTTCACCGCCAGATATGTACCTCTATATTAGTCGCTAACCCAGCTTCTCTAGCACACCGCCAGATAAGTACCTCTATATTAGTCGCTGACCCAGATTCTCTAGCACACCGCCAGATATGTACCTCTATATTAGTTGCTGACCCAGCGTCTCTAGTACACCGTCAGATATGTACCTCTATATAAGTCGCTGACCCTGCCTCTCTAGTACACCGCCAGATACGTACCTCTATATTTGTCACTGACCCAGCTTCTCTACTGCACAACCAGATATGTACCTCTATATAAGTCGCTGACCGAGCCTCTCTAGTACACCACCAGATATGTACCTCTAAATTAGTCGCTGACCCAGCCTCTGTAGTGCACCGCCAAATATGTACCTGAACCAGCCTCTCTAGTACACCACCAGATATGAACCTCTATATTAGTCGCTGACCCAGCCTCTCTAGTACACCCGCAGATATGTACCTCTATATTAGTACCTGACTCAGCCTCTCTAGTGCACCACCAGATATATACCTCTATATTAGTCGCTGACCCAGCTTCTCTAGCACACCGCCAGATAGGTTCCTCTATATTAGTCGCTGACTCAGCCTCTCTAGTGCACCGCCAGATATGTACCTCTATATTAGTCGCTGACTCAGCCTCTCTAGTGCACCGCCAGATATGTACCTTTACATTAGTCGCTGACCGAGCCTCTCTAGTACACCGCCAGATATGTACCTCTATATTAGTCACAGACCCAGCCTCTCTAGTGCACCGCTAGATATGTACTTCTATATTAGTCACTGACCCAGCCTCTCTAGTACACCGCCAGATATGTATCTCTATATTAATCGTTGACCCAGCCTCTCTAGTGCACCGCCAGATATGTACCCCTATATAAGTCGCTGAACCAGCCTCTCTAGTACACCGCCAGATATGTACCTCTACATTTGTCGCTGACCGAGCCTCTCTAGTTCACAGCCAAATATGTACCTCTATATTAGTACCTGACCAAGCCTCCCTAGTACACCGCCAGATATGTACCTCTATATTAGTCGCTCACCGAGCCTTTCTAGTACACCGCTAGTTATGTACCTCTATATTAGTCGCTGACCCAGCTTCTCTAGTGCACCGCCAGATATGTACCTCTATATTAGTCGCTGACCCAGCCTCTCTAGTACACCACCAGATATGTACCTCCATATTAGTACCTGACTCAGCCTCTCTAGTACACCGCCAAATATGTACCTCTATATTAGTCACTGACCCAGCCTCTCTAGTGCACAACCAGATATGTACCTCTATATAAGTCGCTGACCCAGCCTCTCTAGTACACCGCCAGATACATACCTCTATATTTGTCACTGACCCAGCCTCTCTAGTGCACAACCAGATATGTACCTCTATATAAGTCGCTGACCCAGCCTCTCTAGTACACCACCAGATATGTACCTCCATATTAGTACCTGACTCAGCCTCTCTAGTACACCGCCAAATATGTACCTCTATATTAGTCACTGACCCAGCCTCTCTAGTGCACAACCAGATATGTACCTCTATATAAGTCGCTGACCCAGCCTCTCTAGTACACCGCCAGATACATACCTCTATATTTGTCACTGACCCAGCCTCTCTAGTGCACAACCAGATATGTACCTCTATATAAGTCGCTGACCGAGCCTCTCTAGTACACCACCAGATATGTACCTCTAAATTAGTCGCTGACCCAGCCTCTGTAGTGCACCGCCAAATATGTACCTGAACCAGCCTCTCTAGTACACCACCAGATATGAACCTCTATATTAGTCGCTGACCCAGCCTCTCTAGTACACCCCCAGATATGTACCTCTATATTAGTACCTGACTCAGCCTCTCTAGTGCACCACCAGATATGTACCTCTATATTAGTCACTGACCCAGCTTCTCTAGCACACCGCCAGATATGTACCTCTATATTAGTCGCTGACCCAGCATCTCTAGTGCACCGCAAGATATGTACCTCTATATTAGCACCTGACCCAGCCTCTCTAGTGCACCGCCAGATATGTTCCTGTATATTAGTCGCTGACTCAGCCTCTCTAGTGCACCGCCAGATATGTACCTCTATATTAGTCGCTGACCCAGCCCCTCTAGTGCACCGCCAGATATGTACCTCTATATTAGTCGCTGACCCAGCCTCTCTAGTACACCACCAGATATGTACCTCTATATAAGTCGCTCAACCGGCCTCTCTAGTACACCACCAGATATGAACCTCAACATTAGTCGCTGAACAAGCCTCTCTAGTACACCGCCAGATATGTACCTCTATATTAGTACCTGACCGAGCCTCTCTAGTACACCGCCAGATATGTACCTCTATATATTAGTCGCTGAACGAGCCTCTCTAGTACACTGCCAGATATGTACCTCTATATTAGTACCTCATTCAGCCTCTCTAGTGCACCGCCAGATATGTACCTCTATATTAGTCACTGACCTAACCTCTCTAGTACACCGCCAGATATGTACCTCTATATTAGTACCTGACTCAGCCTCTCTAGTGCACCACCAGATATGTACCTCTATATTAGTCGCTGACTCAGCCTCTCTAGTGCACCGCCAGATATGTACCTTTACATTAGTCGCTGACCGAGCCTCTCTAGTACACCGCCAGATATGTACCTCTATATTAGTCACAGACCCAGCCTCTCTAGTGCACCGCTAGATATGTACTTCTATATTAGTCACTGACCCAGCCTCTCTAGTACACCGCCAGATATGTATCTCTATATTAATCGTTGACCCAGCCTCTCAAGTGCACCGCCAGATATGTACCCCTATATAAGTCGCTGAACCAGCCTCTCTAGTACACCGCCAGATATGTACCTCTACATTTGTCGCTGACCGAGCCTCTCTAGTTCACCGCCAAATATGTACCTCTATATTAGTACCTGACCAAGCCTCCCTAGTACACCGCCAGATATGTACCTCTATATTAGTCGCTCACCGAGCCTTTCTAGTACACCGCTAGTTATGTACCTCTATATTAGTCGCTGACCCAGCTTCTCTAGTGCACCGCCAGATATGTACCTCTATATTAGTCGCTGACCCAGCCTCTCTAGTACACCACCAGATATGTACCTCCATATTAGTACCTGACTCAGCCTCTCTAGTACACCGCCAAATATGTACCTCTATATTAGTCACTGACCCAGCCTCTCTAGTGCACAGCCAGATATGTACCTCTATATAAGTCGCTGACCCAGCCTCTCTAGTACACCACCAGATATGTACCTCTTTATAAGTCGCTGACTCAGCCTCTCTAGTGCACCGCCAGATATGTACCTCTATATAAGTCGCTGTACCAGCCTCTCTAGTACACCACCAGATATGAACCTCAACAATAGTCGCTGAACGAGCCTCTCTAGTACACTGCCAGATATGTACCTCTATATTAGTACCTGACCGAGCCTCTCTAGTACACCGCCAGATATGTACCTCTATATATTAGTCGCTGACCGAGCCTCTCTAGTACACTGCCAGATATGTACCTCTATATTAGTACCTGACTCAGCCTCTCTAGTGCACCGCCAGATATGTACCTCTATATTAGTCTCTGACCTAGCCTCTCTAGTGCACCGCCAGATATGTACCTCTATATTAGTACCTGACTCAGCCTCTCTAGTGCACCACCAGATATATACCTCTATATTAGTCGCTGACCCAGCTTCTCTAGCACACCGCCAGATAAGTACCTCTATATTAGTCGCTGACCCAGATTCTCTAGCACACCGCCAGATATGTACCTCTATATTAGTTGCTGACCCAGCGTCTCTAGTACACCGTCAGATATGTACCTCTATATTAGTCGCTGACCCAGATTCTCTAGCACACCGCCAGATATGTACCTGAACCAGCCTCTCTACTTCACCGTCAGATATGTACCTCTATATTAGTCGCTAACCCAGCTTCTCTAGCACACCGCCAGATAAGTACCTCTATATTAGTCGCTGACCCAGATTCTCTAGCACACCGCCAGATATGTACCTCTATATTAGTTGCTGACCCAGCGTCTCTAGTACACCGTCAGATATGTACCTCTATATAAGTCGCTGACCTTGCCTCTCTAGTACACCGCCAGATACGTACCTCTATATTTGTCACTGACCCAGCTTCTCTACTGCACAACCAGATATGTACCTCTATATAAGTCGCTGACCGAGCCTCTCTAGTACACCACCAGATATGTACCTCTAAATTAGTCGCTGACCCAGCCTCTGTAGTGCACCGCCAAATATGTACCTGAACCAGCCTCTCTAGTACACCACCAGATATGAACCTCTATATTAGTCGCTGACCCAGCCTCTCTAGTACACCCCCAGATATGTACCTCTATATTAGTACCTGACTCAGCCTCTCTAGTGCACCACCAGATATATACCTCTATATTAGTCGCTGACCCAGCTTCTCTAGCACACCGCCAGATATGTACCTCTATATTAGTCGCTGACCCAGCCTCTCTAGTACACCACCAGATATGTACCTCTATATTAGTACCTAACGCAGCCTCTCCAGTACACCGCCAAATATGTACCTCTATGTTAGTCACTGACCCAGCCTCTCTAGTGCACAACCAGATATGTACCTCTATATAAGTCGCTGACCCAGCCTCTCTAGTACACCGCCAGATACATACCTCTATATTTGTCACTGACCCAGCCTCTCTAGTGCACAACCAGATATGTACCTCTATATAAGTCGCTGACCGAGCCTCTTTAGTACACCACCAGATATGTACCTCTAAATTAGTCGCTGACCCAGCCTCTGTAGTGCACCGCCAAATATGTACCTGAACCAGCCTCTCTAGTACACCACCAGATATGAACCTCTATATTAGTCGCTGACCCAGCCTCTCTAGTACACCCCCAGATATGTACCTCTATATTAGTACCTGACTCAGCCTCTCTAGTGCACCACCAGATATGTACCTCTATATTAGTCACTGACCCAGCTTCTCTAGCACACCGCCAGATATGTACCTCTATATTAGTCGCTGACCCAGCATCTCTAGTGCACCGCAAGATATGTACCTCTATATTAGCACCTGACCCAGCCTCTCTAGTGCACCGCCAGATATGTTCCTGTATATTAGTCGCTGACTCAGCCTCTCTAGTGCACCGCCAGATATGTACCTCTATATTAGTCGCTGACCCAGCCCCTCTAGTGCACCGCCAGATATGTACCTCTATATTAGTCGCTGACCCAGCCTCTCTAGTACACCACCAGATATGTACCTCTATATAAGTCGCTCAACCGGCCTCTCTAGTACACCACCAGATATGAACCTCAACATTAGTCGCTGAACGAGCCTCTCTAGTACACCGCCAGATATGTACCTCTATATTAGTACCTGACCGAGCCTCTCTAGTACACCACCAGATATGTACCTCTATATATTAGTCGCTGAACGAGCCTCTCTAGTACACTGCCAGATATGTACCTCTATATTAGTACCTCATTCAGCCTCTCTAGTGCACCGCCAGATATGTACCTCTATATTAGTCACTGACCTAACCTCTCTAGTACACCGCCAGATATGTACCTCTATATTAGTACCTGACTCAGCCTCTCTAGTGCACCACCAGATATGTACCTCTATATTAGTCGCTGACCCAGCTTCTCTAGCACACCGCCAGATATGTACCTCTATATTAGTCGCTGACCCAGATTCTCTAGCACACCGCCAGATATGTACCTCTATATTAGTTGCTGACCCAGCGTCTCTAGTACACCGTCAGATATGTACCTCTATATTAGTACCTGACCCAGCTTCTCTAGTGCACCGCCAGATATGTACCTCTATATTAGACGCTGACCCAACCTCTCTAGTACATCGGCAGATATGTACCTCTGTATTAGTCACTGACCCAGCCTCTCTAGTGCAGCGCCAGATATGTTCCTCTATATTAGTCGCTGACTGAGCTTCTCTAGTGCACCGCCAGATATGTACCTCTATATTAGTCGCTGACCCAGCCCCTCTAGTGCACCACCAGATATGTACCTCTATATTAGTCGCTGACCCAGGCTCTCTAGTGCACCGCCAGATATGTATCTCTATATAAGTCGCTGAACCAGCCCCTCTAGTACACCGCCAGATATGTTCCTCTATATTAGTCGCTGACTCAGCCTCTCTAGCGCAGCGCCAGATAGGTTCCTCTATATTAGTCGCTGACTCAGCCTCTCTAGTGCACCGCCAGATATGTACCTCTATATTAGTCACTGACTCAGCCTCTCTAGTGCACCACCAGATATGTACCTCTATATTAGTCGCTGACTCAGCCTCTCTAGTGCACCGCCAGATATGTACCTTTACATTAGTCGCTGACCGAGCCTCTCTAGTACACCGCCAGATATGTACCTCTATATTAGTCACAGACCCAGCCTCTCTAGTGCACCGCTAGATATGTACTTCTATATTAGTCACTGACCCAGCCTCTCTAGTACACCGCCAGATATGTATCTCTATATTAATCGTTGACCCAGCCTCTCTAGTGCACCGCCAGATATGTACCCCTATATAAGTCGCTGAACCAGCCTCTCTAGTACACCGCCAGATATGTACCTCTACATTTGTCGCTGACCGAGCCTCTCTAGTTCACCGCCAAATATGTACCTCTATATTAGTACCTGACCAAGCCTCCCTAGTACACCGCCAGATATGTACCTCTATATTAGTCGCTCACCGAGCCTTTCTAGTACACCGCTAGTTATGTACCTCTATATTAGTCGCTGACCCAGCTTCTCTAGTGCACCGCCAGATATGTACCTCTATATTAGTCGCTGACCCAGCCTCTCTAGTTCACCACCAGATATGTACCTCCATATTAGTACCTGACTCAGCCTCTCTAGTACACCGCCAAATATGTACCTCTATATTAGTCACAGACCCAGCCTCTCTAGTGCACAGCCAGATATGTACCTCTATATAAGTCGCTGACCCAGCCTCTCTGGTACACCACCAGATATGTACCTCT
This sequence comes from Eleutherodactylus coqui, assembly GCF_035609145.1. Lineage (NCBI taxonomy): Eukaryota > Metazoa > Chordata > Amphibia > Anura > Eleutherodactylidae > Eleutherodactylus > Eleutherodactylus coqui. Next base: position 100,058,294 of record NC_089845.1, read on the forward strand.
ATATTAGTCGCTGACCCAGCCTCTCTAGTGCACCACCAGATATGTACCTCTATATATTAGTCGCTGAACGAGCCTCTCTAGTACACTGCCAGATATGTACCTCTATATTAGTACCTGACTCAGCCTCTCTAGTGCACCGCCAGATATGTACCTCTATATTAGTCACTGACCTAGCCTCTCTAGTACACCGCCAGATAAGAATCTCTATATTAGTCGCTGATCCAGATTCTCTAGCACACCGCCAGATATGTACCTCTATATTAGTTGCTGACCCAGCGTCTCTAGTACACCGTCAGATATGTACCTCTATATTAGTACCTGACTCAGCCTCTCTAGTGCACCACCAGATATGTACCTCTATATTAGTCACTGACCCAGCCTCTCTAGTGCACAACCAGATATGTACCTCTATATAAGTCGCTGACCCAGCCTCTCTAGTACACCGCCAGATACATACCTCTATATTTGTCACTGACCCAGCCTCTCTAGTGCACAACCAGATATGTACCTCTATATAAGTCGCTGACCGAGCCTCTCTAGTAAACCACCAGATATGTACCTCTAAATTAGTCGCTGACCCAGCCTCTGTAGTGCACCGCCAAATATGTACCTGAACCAGCCTCTCTAGTACACCACCAGATATGAACCTCTATATTAGTCGCTGACCCAGCCTCTCTAGTACACCCCCAGATATGTACCTCTATATTAGTACCTGACTCAGCCTCTCTAGTGCACCACCAGATATGTACCTCTATATTAGTCACTGACCCAGCTTCTCTAGCACACCGCCAGATATGTACCTCTATATTAGTCGCTGACCCAGCATCTCTAGTGCACCGCAAGATATGTACCTCTATATTAGCACCTGACCCAGCCTCTCTAGTGCACTGCCAGATATGTTCCTGTATATTAGTCGCTGACTCAGCCTCTCTAGTGCACCGCCAGATATGTACCTCTATATTAGTCGCTGACCCAGCCCCTCTAGTGCACCGCCAGATATGTACCTCTATATTAGTCGCTGACCCAGCCTCTCTAGTACACCACCAGATATGTACCTCTATATAAGTCGCTCAACCGGCCTCTCTAGTACACCACCAGATATGAACCTCAACATTAGTCGCTGAACGAGCCTCTCTAGTACACCGCCAGATATGTACCTCTATATTAGTACCTGACCGAGCCTCTCTAGTACACCGCCAGATATGTACCTCTATATATTAGTCGCTGAACGAGCCTCTCTAGTACACTGCCAGATATGTACCTCTATATTAGTCACTGACCTAACCTCTCTAGTACACCGCCAGATATGTACCTCTATATTAGTACCTCATTCAGCCTCTCTAGTGCACCGCCAGATATGTACCTCTATATTAGTCACTGACCTAACCTCTCTAGTACACCGCCAGATATGTACCTCTATATTAGTACCTGACTCAGCCTCTCTAGTGCACCACCAGATATGTACCTCTATATTAGTCGCTGACCCAGCTTCTCTAGCACACCGCCAGATATGTACCTCTATATGAGTCGCTGACCCAGATTCTCTAGCACACCGCCAGATATGTACCTCTATATTAGTTGCTGACCCAGCGTCTCTAGTACACCGTCAGATATGTACCTCTATATTAGTACCTGACCCAGCTTCTCTAGTGCACCGCCAGATATGTACCTCTATATTAGACGCTGACCCAACCTCTCTAGTACATCGGTAGATATGTACCTCTGTATTAGTCACTGACCCAGCCTCTCTAGTGCAGCGCCAGATATGTTCCTCTATATTAGTCGCTGACCCAGCTTCTCTAGTGCACCGCCAGATATGTACCTCTATATTAGTCGCTGACTCAGCCCCTCTAGTGCACCACCAGATATGTACCTCTATATTAGTCGCTGACCCAGGCTCTCTAGTGCACCGCCAGATATGTATCTCTATATAAGTCGCTGAACCAGCCCCTCTAGTACACCGCCAGATATGTTCCTCTATATTAGTCGCTGACTCAGCCTCTCTAGTGCAGCGCCAGATAGGTTCCTCTATATTAGTCGCTGACTCAGCCTCTCTAGTGCACCGCCAGATATGTACCTCTATATTAGTCACTGACTCAGCCTCTCTAGTGCACCACCAGATATGTACCTCTATATTAGTCGCTGACTCAGCCTCTCTAGTGCACCGCCAGATATGTACCTTTACATTAGTCGCTGACCGAGCCTCTCTAGTACACCGCCAGATATGTACCTCTATATTAGTCACAGACCCAGCCTCTCTAGTGCACCGCTAGATATGTACTTCTATATTAGTCACTGACCCAGCCTCTCTAGTACACCGCCAGATATGTATCTCTATATTAATCGTTGACCCAGCCTCTCTAGTGCACCGCCAGATATGTATCCCTATATAAGTCGCTGAACCAGCCTCTCTAGTACACCGCCAGATATGTACCTCTACATTTGTCGCTGACCGAGCCTCTCTAGTTCACCGCCAAATATGTACCTCTATATTAGTACCTGACCAAGCCTCCCTAGTACACCGCCAGATATGTACCTCTATATTAGTCGCTCACCGAGCCTTTCTAGTACACCGCTAGTTATGTACCTCTATATTAGTCGCTGACCCAGCTTCTCTAGTGCACCGCCAGATATGTACCTCTATATTAGTCGCTGACCCAGCCTCTCTAGTACACCACCAGATATGTACCTCCATATTAGTACCTGACTCAGCCTCTCTAGTACACCGCCAAATATGTACCTCTATATTAGTCACTGACCCAGCCTCTCTAGTGCACAACCAGATATGTACCTCTATATAAGTCGCTGACCCAGCCTCTCTAGTACACCGCCAGATACATACCTCTATATTTGTCACTGACCCAGCCTCTCTAGTGCACAACCAGATATGTACCTCTATATAAGTCGCTGACCGAGCCTCTCTAGTACACCACCAGATATGTACCTCTAAATTAGTCGCTGACCCAGCCTCTGTAGTGCACCGCCAAATATGTACCTGAACCAGCCTCTCTAGTACACCACCAGATATGAACCTCTATATTAGTCGCTGACCCAGCCTCTCTAGTACACCCCCAGATATGTACCTCTATATTAGTACCTGACTCAGCCTCTCTAGTGCACCACCAGATATGTACCTCTATATTAGTCACTGACCCAGCTTCTCTAGCACACCGCCAGATATGTACCTCTATATTAGTCGCTGACCCAGCATCTCTAGTGCACCGCAAGATATGTACCTCTATATTAGCACCTGACCCAGCCTCTCTAGTGCACCGCCAGATATGTTCCTGTATATTAGTCGCTGACTCAGCCTCTCTAGTGCACCGCCAGATATGTACCTCTATATTAGTCGCTGACTCAGCCCCTCTAGTGCACCGCCAGATATGTACCTCTATATTAGTCGCTGACCCAGCCTCTCTAGTACACCACCAGATATGTACCTCTATATAAGTCGCTCAACCGGCCTCTCTAGTACACCACCAGATATGAACCTCAACATTAGTCGCTGAACGAGCCTCTCTAGTACACCGCCAGATATGTACCTCTATATTAGTACCTGACCGAGCCTCTCTAGTACACCGCCAGATATGTACCTCTATATATTAGTCGCTGAACGAGCCTCTCTAGTACACTGCCAGATATGTACCTCTATATTAGTACCTCATTCAGCCTCTCTAGTGCACCGCCAGATATGTACCTCTATATTAGTCACTGACCTAACCTCTCTAGTACACCGCCAGATATGTACCTCTATATTAGTACCTGACTCAGCCTCTCTAGTGCACCACCAGATATGTACCTCTATATTAGTCGCTGACCCAGCTTCTCTAGCACACCGCCAGATATGTACCTCTATATTAGTCGCTGACCCAGATTCTCTAGCACACCGCCAGATATGTACCTCTATATTAGTTGCTGACCCAGCGTCTCTAGTACACCGTCAGATATGTACCTCTATATTAGTACCTGACCCAGCTTCTCTAGTGCACCGCCAGATATGTACCTCTATATTAGACGCTGACCCAACCTCTCTAGTACATCGGCAGATATGTACCTCTGTATTAGTCACTGACCCAGCCTCTCTAGTGCAGCGCCAGATATGTTCCTCTATATTAGTCGCTGACCCAGCCCCTCTAGTGCACCACCAGATATGTACCTCTATATTAGTCGCTGACCCAGGCTCTCTAGTGCACCGCCAGATATGTATCTCTATATTAGTCGCTGACTCAGCCTCTCTAGTGCAGCGCCAGTTAGGTTCCTCTAGATTAGTCGCTGACTCAGCCTCTCTAGTGCACCGCCAGATATGTACCTCTATATTAGTCACTGACTCAGCCTCTCTAGTGCACCACCAGATATGTACCTCTATATTAGTCGCTGACTCAGCCTCTCTAGTGCACCGCCAGATATGTACCTCTATATTAGTCACTGACTCAGCCTCTCTAGTGCACCACCAGATATGTACCTCTATATTAGTCACTGACTCAGCCTCTCTAGTGCACCACCAGATATGTACCTCTATATTAGTCGCTGACTCAGCCTCTCTAGTGCAGCGCCAGATAGGTTCCTCTATATTAGTCGCTGACTCAGCCTCTCTAGTGCACCGCCAGATATCTAACTCTATATTAGTCTCTGACCCAACCTCTCTAGTACATCGGCAGATATGTACCTCTGTATTAGTCACTGACACAGCCTCTCTAGTGCAGCGCCAGATATGTTCCTCTATATTAGTCGCTGGCCCAGCTTCTCTAGTGCACCGCCAGATAAGTACCTCTATATTAGTCGCTGACCCAGCCGCTCTAGTGCACCACCAGATATGTACCTCTATATTAGTCGCTGACCCAGGCTCTCTAGTGCACCGCCAGATATGTACCTCTATATTAGTCGCTGACCCAGCCGCTCTAGTGCACCACCAGATATGTACCTCTATATTAGTCGCTGACCCAGCCCCTCTAGTGCACCACCAGATATGTACCTCTATATTAGTCGCTGACCCAGGCTCTCTAGTGCACCGCCAGATATGTATCTCTATATTAGTCGCTGAACCAGCCCCTCTAGTACACCGCCAGATATGTTCCTCTATATTAGTCGCTGACCCAGCCTCTCTAGTGCAGCGCCAGATAGGTTCCTCTATATTAGTCGCTGACTCAGCCTCTCTAGTGCAGCGCCAGATATGTACCTCTATATGAGTCGCTGACTCAGCCTCTCTAGTGCAGCGCCAGATATGTTCCTCTATATTAGTCGCTGACCCAGCTTCTCTAGTGCACCGCCAGATATGTAACTCTATATTAGTCGCTGACCCAGCCCCTCTAGTGCACCACCAGATATGTACCTCTATATTAGTCGCTGACTCATGCTCTCTAGTGCACCGCCAGATATGTATCTCTATATAAGTCGCTGAACCAGCCCCTCTGGTACACCACCAGATATGTTCCTCTATATTAGTCGCTGACCCAGCCTCTCTAGTGCAGCGCCAGATGTGTACCTCTATATATTAGTCGTTGACCCAGCCTCTCTAGTACACCGCCAGATATGTGCACCTATATAAGTCGCTGAACCAGCCTCTCTAGTACACCGCCAGATATGTACCTCTATATATTAGTCGCTGACCGAGCCTCTCTAGTACACCGCCAGATATGTACCTCTATATTAGTACCTGACCGAGCCTCCCTAGTACACCGCCAGATATGTACCTCTATATTAGTCGCTCACCGAGCCTTTCTAGTACACCGCTAGTTATGTACCTCTATATTAGTCGCTGACCCAGCCCCTCTAGTGTACCGCCAGATATGTACCTCTATATTAGTCGCTGACCCAACCTCTCTAGTACATCGCCAGATATGTACCTCTATATTAGTCGCTGACCCAGCTTCTCTAGTGCACCGCCAGATATGTACCGCTATATTAGTCGCTGACCCAGCCTCTCTAGTTCACCACCAGATATGTACCTCCATATTAGTACCTGACTCAGCCTCTCTAGTACACCGCCAAATATGTACCTCTATATTAGTCACAGACCCAGCCTCTCTAGTGCACAGCCAGATATGTACCTCTATATAAGTCGCTGACCCAGCCTCTCTGGTACACCACCAGATATGTACCTCTATATTAGTCGCTGACCCAGCCTCTCTAGTGCACCACCAGATATGTACCTCTATATATTAGTCGCTGAACGAGCCTCTCTAGTACACTGCCAGATATGTACCTCTATATTAGTACCTGACTCAGCCTCTCTAGTGCACCGCCAGATATGTACCTCTATATTAGTCACTGACCTAGCCTCTCTAGTACACCGCCAGATATGTACCTCTATATTAGTCACAGACCCAGCCTCTCTAGTGCACCGCTAGATATGTACTTCTATATTAGTCGCTGAACCAGCCTCTCTAGTACACCGCCAGATATGTACCTCTACATTTGTCGCTGACCGAGCCTCTCTAGTTCACTGCCAAATATGTACCTCTATATTAGTACCTGCCCAAGCCTCCCTAGTACACCGCCAGATATGTACCTCTATATTAGTCGCTCACCGAGCCTTTCTAGTACACCGCTAGTTATGTACCTCTATATTAGTCGCTGACCCAGCTTCTCTAGTGCACCGCCAGATATGTACCTCTATATTAGTCGCTGACCCAGCCTCTCTAGTACACCACCAGATATGTACCTCCATATTAGTACCTGACTCAGCCTCTCTAGTACACCGCCAAATATGTACCTCTATATTAGTCACTGACCCAGCCTCTCTAGTGCACAACCAGATATGTACCTCTATATAAGTCGCTGACCCAGCCTCTCTAGTACACCGCCAGATACATACCTCTATATTTGTCACTGACCCAGCCTCTCTAGTGCACAACCAGATATGTACCTCTATATAAGTCGCTGACCGAGCCTCTCTAGTACACCACCAGATATGTACCTCTAAATTAGTCGCTGACCCAGCCTCTGTAGTGCACCGCCAAATATGTACCTGAACCAGCCTCTCTAGTACACCCCCAGATATGAACCTCTATATTAGTCGCTGACCCAGCCTCTCTAGTACACCCCCAGATATGTACCTCTATATTAGTACCTGACTCAGCCTCTCTAGTGCACCACCAGATATGTACCTCTATATTAGTCACTGACCCAGCTTCTCTAGCACACCGCCAGATATGTACCTCTATATTAGTCGCTGACCCAGATTCTCTAGCACACCGCCAGATATGTACCTCTATATTAGTTGCTGACCCAGCGTCTCTAGTACACCGTCAGATATGTACCTCTATATTAGTACCTGACCCAGCTTCTCTAGTGCACCGCCAGATATGTACCTCTATATTAGACGCTGACCCAACCTCTCTAGTGCAGCGCCAGATATGTTCCTCTATATTAGTCGCTGACCCAGCCCCTCTAGTGCACCACCAGATATGTACCTCTATATAAGTCGCTGAACCAGCCCCTCTAGTACACCGCCAGATATGTTCCTCTATATTAGTCGCTGACTCAGCCTCTCTAGTGCAGCGCCAGATAGGTTCCTCTATATTAGTCGCTGACTCAGCCTCTCTAGTGCACCGCCAGATATGTACCTCTATATTAGTCGCTGACCCAGCCTCTCTAGTACACCACCAGATATGTACCTCTATATAAGTCGCTCAACCGGCCTCTCTAGTACACCACCAGATATGAACCTCAACATTAGTCGCTGAACGAGCCTCTCTAGTACACCGCCAGATATGTACCTCTATATTAGTACCTGACCGAGCCTCTCTAGTACACCGCCAGATATGTACCTCTATATATTAGTCGCTGACCGAGCCTCTCTAGTACACCGCCAGATATGTACCTCTATATTAGTACCTGACCGAGCCTCTCTAGTACACCGCCAGATATGTACCTCTATATATTAGTCGCTGACCGAGCCTCTCTAGTACACCGCCAGATATGTACCTCTATATTAGTACCTGACTCAGCCTCTCTAGTGCACCACCAGATATGTACCTCTATATTAGTCGCTGACCCAGATTCTCTAGCACACCGCCAGATATGTACCTCTATATTAGTTGCTGACCCAGCGTCTCTAGTACACCGTCAGATATGTACCTCTATATTAGTACCTGACCCAGCTTCTCTAGTGCACCGCCAGATATGTACCTCTATATTAGACGCTGACCCAACCTCTCTAGTGCAGCGCCAGATATGTTCCTCTATATTAGTCGCTGACCCAGCCCCTCTAGTGCACCACCAGATATGTACCTCTATATTAGTCGCTGACCCAGGCTCTCTAGTGCACCACCAGATATGTACCTCTATATAAGTCGCTGAACCAGCCCCTCTAGTACACCGCCAGATATGTTCCTCTATATTAGTCGCTGACTCAGCCTCTCTAGTGCACCGCCAGATATGTACCTTTACATTAGTCGCTGACCGAGCCTCTCTAGTACACCGCCAGATATGTACCTCTATATTAGTCACAGACCCAGCCTCTCTAGTGCACCGCCAGATATGTACCCCTATATAAGTCGCTGAACCAGCCTCTCTAGTACACCGCCAGATATGTACCTCTACATTTGTCGCTGACCGAGCCTCTCTAGTTCACCGCCAAATATGTACCTCTATATTAGTACCTGACCAAGCCTCCCTAGTACACCGCCAGATATGTACCTCTATATTAGTCGCTCACCGAGCCTTTCTAGTACACCGCTAGTTATGTACCTCTATATTAGTCGCTGACCCAGCTTCTCTAGTGCACCGCCAGATATGTACCTCTATATTAGTCGCTGACCCAGCCTCTCTAGTGCACAGCCAGATATGTACCTCTATATAAGTCGCTGTACCAGCCTCTCTAGTACACCACCAGATATGAACCTCAACAATAGTCGCTGAACGAGCCTATCTAGTACACTGCCAGATATGTACCTCTATATTAGTACCTGACCGAGCCTAAAAAAAAACAAAAAAACAAACACCTCAGTATTGACTTGTGAACCCTCAATAGTGTATGGAGCCTGTGAGAATACATCTGACCCATGAGGAACAGTCTGTGGTCCCCCCCATGGTATTTGAGTCAAGGACTTTTGCTCCATATCATCTCATCTACCCACTACCATCCACATGAATGAAGACAAGGCAATAGGTCTTGTTTCAAAGAATCTTTAATAATCTGAAGAAAAGTTACCAATTGCATAAAAAACTTCTAAAAACAAACATTCTGTAACCAACACAGTATGCAGAGGAGTAGAGTGGACCTCACACAGCTGTGATAAGTACTCCGCAGCCACGCTGTAGAGAGAGCATCTCATACAGCAGAGATAACAAGAAGTAGTCTGCAGGCAAGCTGTAAAGAGAATCTCACACAGAACGAAAAGTAATCCAAGGCCAAGCTGTAAAGAGAGTGGACCTCACGCAGCGTAGTAAGGAGTAGTCATCCTCAGCCAAACTGTGAGGAGCGCAGTCTGGGCCGGAAAGAGGAGAGGATTGCCATATGGACTAAAGGGCAACTCTACATTCTCAGCCTCGACATGAGCCCCCCTCTTTACAGAGTGCAAGGACCAATCAGAATATATACAGAACACACTCATTGTACATCAGTGCACAAGCCAGTATCAGACATGTTCACAGCCCAAAAACTGAATAAAATCAAGGCAAAAAGCTTGATACACACAGATATATAGCAGCCGGCGCTGCTATCACACATGGTAGAACGGCTGTCCAGGGATATGTTTACAAAAGAATGGTACGGACCCTCTATATACAGTAGCCAGCATCCGGTCACCGTGACCAACGGTCTTCGCTGGGAGAGTTTATAGGAACGTTCCTGATATACAGCGAGACGTTCCATCCAAGTTCCTGCAACCTTTCCAGATCTCTACATGATAATTCTCTCAGGTCATCAGCACAAGGAGTGAACCTCACCGGGATCTGCACCACAGGATAACACAGGAGATTTCAGAGCAAGGCACGTGGGAAGGATGACACAGAGGAGCAGAGGATGGAGGAGGCGAGGACAGAGGATATAAGCTCAGTCACATCCCGGGGTTGTGCTGGACGGAAAGTCTTCACGGACTCTAGGTGCACATCATTGAAGGCCTGAAAAGAAGAGACATGGGTTGAGTGTGCAGAGCGTCCCATAGACCAGATGTTGTGACGCGAGGAACGCAATAGCCTTTTTTTCCCTCTCATTTTCACTTATTTTTCAGCCTGTGCAGGAAAGGAGAAATCTGTTGGAGAATTTCATACAAAACCCAACATATTCCTAGTAAATCATAAAGAAGCCGTAGCAGCTAGAGGCCAGCAAGCTTATGAGTGTATAGTCAGGACGTTCATCATCTCACAATACAGGTGACAGCCTTAACCCTTCCCAATCCTAGGTCGGGCCTGCCCCAACATCATCATTTCCCTCCACAGCTCCGATGTCGGGACAGGCCCGACACTGCAGGAGTGCATCTGCACCCAATCATCAGACACATCGGGTGCAGATGCACTCCTGCACTGGTCCTCATCGAGGACCCCCGAGGAGAAGGCAGAAAGGGTTTTTAACCCTTTCTGCCTTCTCCTTTACACATTACATAGCGCTCAATTAGCGCTATGTAATGCAGAGAGATTCCGGCCGGCGATCATGTGACTGCCAGTGTCACCCGACCCCCAGCTGTCAAATGAACGCCGAGCCGGGAGCGAGAATGTGGAAGTATTACTTCCACATTCCCCCCCACAGTGCAGTGGGCACCTGCACCCTCCTGAACTCTGGTCAGTTCAGGAGGGTGAAGGGAAAATGTATTTTTTCTCATCCATTCTCCCCAGCTCCAATTTATTTAAAGCTGGGGAGAATGGATGAGAAAATAACTGAGTGGCACTCGCTTGGGTATCTCAGCAGTCCCACTGACAGTGAACAGAGTGCTACTGGTCTTGCACAACCAGTGCGCCGTTCAGTCCCCCTCCCCCCCCTCCCCGCCCAACCACTGTGGGGAGTGCAGTAACCCCGCAGTAAAGAGGACAGGGTACACAGGACCTCCACAGATCAGCAAGTTATTCCCTATCCTGTGAATAGGGAATAACTCGCAATTTTGGAACAACCCCCTTAAGAGTGGTGTTCCCATCTCAGCTTTTCATGACCGACATGGGAAATCCCAGCCCTCTGTTTCCGAGCACCTGTCGGAAACAGCCAAGTGCTTCAGCCTAACACGTTATACTGTTTCCGTAACTCCTATTCCCTACAATGGAAGGTAAGCAAACAACGCGGCGCTGACTTTTAAAAAAATATATATTAATATTTAAATCACTTTTCTTATTTAACAAAAAGAAATGAAAAGCAAAAGCATTGCCACCCCCTTCCTTGAGACTCATGTATCCAATATATTGATCTCCAGCATCCTGGGTAAGCAGCAGGAAAAGTAGTCCATGGAATTTTCCATCCTTTCAGTTTCTCTTTAACTTTGTCCCTTTGAGAACATTCAGTTGTACTTTCAATGAACTCAATCCAGACTTCAGTGAATACTGTACTTTACCCATCCCCCAAATATGTGCAACAACTATATATATCACGATATAATGTAGAAATACAATAGCAAAGGTTAAACCATCAACCAGATGCTTTATGATTATTTCATGGGTCACTACTTTGCTCTCGTGACTAGGTTATAGCCTATGTATCGTTTCTCTTGTACACTCAGTTTACCTAATGTGCAAGTTCAGTTGCGCCAAGCTAAATGCATCCAACCATTTGGACCATATCTTAAGGCATTTGTGTCCGGCTTTACGTTTAAGGTATATGCCTTTTTTGCCCATGGTAAGAGTTGGTTGACTTTATCCTTAAATTCCCTCAGTTGAGAGAGTGTGAGAGTGAGTGGCGGAAACACCACATCTAGCCAATGTTACGCCATCAATTTTCTTGCAACGTACAAGAGTCTCGCTACTGCTAGTTGTTCGTGCTCCTCCACTGCTATATGACGTCTATATCCTAGGATACATACTGATGGAGTAAACTCCAGATTTTATGTACAGTGTTAATCAGAGCGGACCTCACTCCAGTATCGGTTCAGTTTTGGACAACCCCATATCATATGCATCAGTCCCGCTATTTCAGTTTTACAGCGAACATACAGGGCTATTCCTTACCCTTATTTTATGCAAAAAGGCTGGAGTACGATATACTCCATGTATCAAATAGATTTGTGACAGTCTATGCGATTCTCTTAGGGACAGCCTAAGGGTCAACTCGTCCGGTTTCTTAATTATCTGCCAGGTTGGCTGGTAACTAAATCAATGGTTTCCCCATCTTGATTATAAAAAGCAGAGATGGGAATACCCCTTTAAGCAGCCAATTAGAGCTGTAGCCCATTCACAATCAACTTGTTAAACCAAACATCCTGCTTGCTGACCGTTTCCTAAGCTTCACATAGTAATAAATAAAACATCTGACAAACAAAGCCACCAACATGAGGAGATAATTTGTAGGAGGAAGGAAATTGTACAAGAACATAACATCTTACCAATCACCTCCAACGTGGCTGGGTTCATCATCTTCTATTTCTTCTTCAAGATCCATATCTAGTTCTGAGCCCACATCGGCCCGTTTATATGTGTACCCACTGAAATACAGTCAGGGAGGAAAACAGAGGTCAAGTCTACCAAAAGGTAGACAATGAAACCAGGTACAGGTGTGTACAGAGGACTGCAGAGAAGACATAGCCCTGTCTCACTGCGAGAAGCTCCACATCCATTACCTGATAGAGCGGCAGGTGAAGAACACAATTCTCTTCAGCTTCTTATTGTAGAAGAAATAGTTAAAGGACCACAAGCTGCCGTCCTCTCCAAAGGGGTCCGAGTCCAGATCAGGGTTGTAGCTGTCAAGAAGGACACCATGTTTACTAGAGACCAGAGCAGACATGACAACCGCTACAGCCTGGTAAAGAGAACCAGAGCAGGCACAAACAGCCACAGAAAAGGGGGGGGGGGGGGGGGCATCATTTACATCATTTAATGCCAACAGCTGTTCTCCATGTGACCAGCGACAGTCAGCCCCTGGGTAGTTAAAGAAGCCGCTGTCTATCTACAGAGCACTACATACCTGTAGATGTCACACTCCGATAGACAGATCTCTTCATCCACAGCGTTCCAAAGATCGGGCTTCAGGGAAGAAAAATCTTCACCCAGGGCAGACACCAGGCTGCTATTCACAGCATTCACCACCTGAGGGCGAAAGAAGCCAGTAGGGAAATTAAAGCGCAAAAAATAAAAAAATAAAAAAATAATTTTTATATCTTCACATGTATTACAGATTTATGAGACTAATAGGTTATCACAAGACAGTGTCAAGGATTTTTCCTTGCCATGTCTGCAGGACCTGTAAATATTGATAAAATCTTCTCAGTTATGGCCTTTTTACATCGGCCAACAGTCGTTTAAGCGACTGCACAAGTGCCGATGTCACCACTATGGTAGTCAGCGCTCGTGCAGAGCATTTACACTGAAAGACGTCGCAGGATCACACGCATCTTGCTTAGCACTTCACCTTCTATGTGAAGCACAGAGCATTTACACTTAATGAGAAACCAGTGACTCGACAATAGTTTTTTCGCTGACCAGTCAGCAACAAGAGAAAGACTAGTGAGCATTTTTTTCCCCCATTTACACATAACGACTACTGCTCAAATTCATTTGTTTGAATGAATTTTGAGCAATAGTTGTTACATGTAAATGGCCCATTACTGAAGACAAAGAGGAGAGGAGGGGGATGAGGCTGAAGTATGTGACATGCTGTGAGAAGAGAGGAGCCGATTGGCTCTGCCTGAGTGCTGATGTCATCCCTAAGGTCGTTGGCGCTTATGCAGAGAATTTAGACAGACTGCCACTGGATTCTTGCTTAGCGGTTCACCTATGTGCAGCGCTGAGCGGGGAGGGTTTACATGGAACAAGAAGCCAGCGATAGTTTTTATAATGACCGAAAGTCAGCAATAATGACTTGCAAACAAATAGTGAGTGATTTTTTTGCACTTACACCGCACGATTATCGCTCAAATTTGTTTGAACGCATTTTGAGCGATAATCGTTACGTGTAAATGGGCCATGAGACTACAACACTCCCATTAACCTTAGTGACCGGATCCCTTACCCAGTTCAGACTAGGCTCCCTGCTAAACTCATGGCTTCGTGCTGCACTGAAGTCATAGTCTGGCCGAAAAGACTCATTCAGAGTGGCGATGAGATAAAAGAGGGTCTTCCTGCTGCACTTATCGCTCAGTGGCCCCTCCTCATCTCCTCCAAGGCTCTTTCCCAGCCTGCAAGAAAGAAATCAAAGATCCACACAACGCATGAAACTCCCGATGCTGATTTAGTAACCGTGATAAACATCAGAAACTGGTGAGGAATGCATCTAACATAGGAAGTGAAGGCAGCGCACATACAAGTACTTCATCTCTGGTAAAAAACTACTGTGCTCTGGAGCTGCGGGCACCTAGTTCTGAGGGTACCCAGCTCTCTAGGTGGTACTATCTGTAGGATGCCCCTCCATCCCATATTCCTCCTCCTCAAAGCTGCCCATGAATGTCACTCACTGACTGAGAAAACCCCATCATTGCATCCCAATACAAGTACCTGCTGGGACTGATGCCACCCGTCTGTGGGGGAGACAGAGCTTCAAGCACATGTGGCTGCCCTTCCTGGCAAAACTGCTTGAACATGTGCTTATCATCACCGGCCATCTTACAAGAATAGCTCTCTATCCTGTAATATAAGAGAAGAATCAGTAATATATCATAAATCTTATTTATCCACTGACATAGCTGTCCAAGAGCTTATTGTTCTTTGCAGGACGGGTTTTATTTTTCAATGGTACCATTTAATATAATGCACAAAAAAAAAAAAAAAAAAAAAAAAAAAAAAAAAGGGTAAAATCATTACCTATGGAGGATGATCACCTGCTAGTTATTTTTCCTCACATCTTGCTCCTTGGCTGGCCTTTAGCTCATCTTTATTAGGACAAAGCTGTGCTTTGTGACTACAGTTTATCTACAGTGCCTAGTTTAAAGTAGTCTGGGACACACCCTGTCTGCCTCCTCTGCAGCCTGAACCAATAATGAGACAGGGGGTGTGTTCAGTTTCTTTATACCTCTCGTAAGCAGCCTTTACTTCTCCATTACCGCTGTAGCGCACCATGGGGGTTGCTTCTTCCTTTCCCAATTGCCAACGAGTTTGACATACATTTAGTTGCCACCGTTTAAACCTTCAGCCACTGGGCTATCGCTCCTGCCTTTTGTATTCACGTTATGAAATATTCGCATGAACAATAGCTTGGTGCACGGATGAGAGGGATACGCCGTATTCACAGATAACCCACCTGCCTATGATGTGCGAATCACCCGTCTCGACACATAGTTGCGAGTTCACAGCTTCAAAGCGAGAATTCTCCAGCAGTTTCATCTCCGCTATATCACACAGCGCAAAATCTAGAACAGGAGCACAGAAAACAGACTGTGGAAACAGATGAGGAGGGGGCAAACAATAACAGAGAAGACCACTAAACGTATAGAGAGGGGGTACAATAGGAGCCATGGTCGGTCGTACATTGCTTACTTCTATACAGGGTCTCACCCTCACAAATAGCAGGCAGAAGCCCCCTTGTAACCTTTTGTGAAATAAAGTTAATACCTTGCGGTTAAAAAGAAGAAAAAAAATAAAATAAAAAAAACACAGCAAGGACTAAAATGTCACTAAGGGCCAATTATTGTCCAGTGGGGACTTCTGTGGGTGGGGCACATGGGCGATTCTGATCAGAGACCCCACTCAGTCTCTTCGGCCAGATGTTATAAACCATTGCGTTAAGGTCTTTTTAGGCCACCTTCACACCAAGTCACACACTGCTTCCAACATCCTCCATGCTGCTGGCAACCCAGCTCCCTCCACCCACCTCTACCGCCATGTTGATGGGGCCCCAGCTTCCTCCACCCTTCCTCTACCACACAGATGGCAGGGCAGAGCTGGGAGAAAGCGGATGGCAGTTGCCAGCAGGGCCAGTGACAGGAGGCATAACGGGGGTCAGTGATAGGAGCCTTACAGCGATGGGTTGTACTTATGCCTGGGATGGAAGGTTACGGTTTGTATAACTGTTAGGCTGACATTATTAGCTCTCACATGGAAGCATTTACAGCTAATAATGTACGCCTAACTGTGAAACTAACCCTCCACCCCAGCCATAACTATATCCCCACGCTGCAAGGACCTTCCTGCAGGCAGCCAATCAACATTTTGTGGGCATTACATGGGTGGAAACAGCCTTCAGTACGTCACCACCCAGACTTGTGGTGGAGACATAATACAATAATACCTCCTTCCTGGACCCGGCTCCCTCCATCCTCCCTGGACCAGGCTCCCTCCACCTTCCTCTGCCGCCATCCTCCATGCCGCTGGTCTTGGCTACTCCCTACCACTGTCTACCTGTGGGCACTCTTCTCTATGGTACCTGTATGGTGGGAATCTTGGACTTCTCTTCGGCACAAGATGTGGTCCCTCGTATAACTCACGTCCGCCGCTGCCCCTTCAGTATCTCTGGCTTAAGTTTAGTCTTCTGTATGACGACGCTTCACAAACACTCGAAGCACAAAGTATTGACGCCCCCCGCCACAACATCACTGCGCCAATTGAAAGCGATTCAGATGGAGAAACAGCGAACCCTGGAGAGGAGAAACAAAACAGCTTTAATGAGAGACCCAACCAGAACACACTCCGCTCATGAAAAACAGTGCTGCTGGGGCACAGCTCTCCCCAAATGTAGGGCTCCGTGACCTCCCACACTCCGCTCATGAAAACCAGTGCTGCTGGGGCGCAGCTCTCCCCAAATGTAGGGCTCCGTGACCTCCCACACTCCACTCCTGAAAAACACTGCTGCTGGGGCACAGCTCTCCCCAAATGTAGGGCTCCGTGACCTCCCACACTCTGAGCAGCTATGAGGACCCTGCTCCCTCCACCTCCTATCACACTACTAGCCATTTCCTATCACCTTCCAGGCGCAAAACATACAAAATACAGAGAAGCAAACCTGCAGCTCAACAACAGCCAGAACAACCAGTACAACACAAAGGAGATTAAACCCCCGAACCACACTGACCAGTCAGGGCACCTCTAACCAGCGCACCTGCCAGCCTGAGGAACCTTCCCCCTTCCTTCACGGCTACACCCCCATTGTTCTCCCCCGTATGAGCGGGGGTACACCACATAGCCGCAGTAATGACACTTTTACCTTCGTCCTCCTTTATTTCCGCAATAATCCCTCCGTAATGACGTCACATCCGTCACCCCCGTTATAAACAAACCGAGCGACTGCCAGAGGACGCACCGCACGTCACGACGTCATCAAGGACTGTGCGGCAATTGGTCGCACACGGTCTTTGGGCGGGGCTACAACGGCTGCATCCCCGGAATGCATATTAGCACTTTCTGCTTAGCTTAAGCAGCGCTGCTGATTAGAGCCACTTGATTGGCTCTTCGGCACCACGTGACTATACAGCGTGCACGCGGATTGCCTTCAGCAGCCGTGCACTACACACTACAGTTAAGCAGACGTGCACTACACACTACACTTAAGCAGCACGGGGTTAGGGTTTAGGGTTAGGTGTAGGGTTAGGGTTGGGGTTAGGGTTTAGTGTTAGGTTTAGGTAAACCTAACCCTAAACCTAACCCCGTGCTGCTTAAAGGAGATGTCCCGCGCCGAAACGGGTTTTTTTTTTTTTAACCCCCCCCCCGTTCGGCGCGAGACAACCCCGATGCAGGGGTTAAAAAAACCACCCGCACAGCGCTTACCTGAATCCCGGCGGTCCGGTGACTTCAATACTTACCGCTGAAGATGGCCGCCGGGATCCTCTATCTTCGTGGACCGCAGCTCTTCTGTGCGGTCCACTGCCGATTCCAGCCTCCTGATTGGCTGGAATCGGCACGTGACGGGGCGGAGCTACACGGAGCTACACGGAGCCCCATAGAGAACAGCAGAAGACCCGGACTGCGCAAGCGCGGCTAATTTGGCCATCGGAGGCCAAAAATTAGTCGGCACCATGGAGACCAGGACGCTAGCAACGGAGCAGGTAAGTAAAAAACTTTTTATAACTTCTGTATGGCTCATAATTAATGCACAATGTATATTACAAAGTGCATTATTATGGCCATACAGAAGTGTATAACCCCACTTACTGCCTCGGGACATCTCCTTTAAGTGTAGTGTGTAGTGCACGGCTGCTGAAGGCAATGCGCGTGCACGCTGTGTCGTGGTGCCGAAGAGCCAATCAGGTGGCTCTAATCAGCAGCGCTGCTTAAAGCTAAGCAGAAAGTGCTAATATGCCCCCGGAATGTGTTCGATGTGCACTGCGGATTCTAAACCGGCGTCGTGGGAACGTCTTGAGTGTGACAGCCGGAGGTGTTCCCCAGACTACCTACAGAGGTCCCCACACAGCGCCGCAAGCATAGGAGGCCCCTATAATACTCGGCGCAGGGGCCCCTCAGTTACATCAACCAGAAATGTTTCCCCGATTACCTCAGAAATAATGAGTCCCCAGATCCCTCAATCACAGATTTCCCTTCGGATTACCTCACACAGATGTCTCCCAGACTACGTGCAGATGTCCCCACACATCACCTCAGAAACTGGTGTCCCCCAATATTACGTCACACACCGATGTCACCCCAGATTACCTCAGACACCGATGTCCCCCCAATATGACCTCAGACACAGATGTCCCCCCAATATGACCTCAGACACAGATGTCCCCCCAATATTACCTCAGACACCGATGTCCCCCCAATATTACCTCACACACTTATGTCCCCCCAATATGACCTCAGACACCGATGTCCCCCCAATATTACCTCACACACTTATGTCCCCCCAATATTACCTCAGACACCGATGTCCCCCCAATATTACCTCACACACTTATGTCCCCCCAATATGACCTCAGACACCGATGTCTCCCCAATATTACCTCAGGCACCAATGTCTCCCCAATATTACCTCAGACACCAATGTCCCCCAATATTACCTCAGACACTGATGTCCCCCAATATTACCTCACACACTTATGTCCCCCCAGATTACCTCACACACTGATGTCCCCCCAATATTACCTCACACACGGTTGTCCTCCCAGATTACCTCAGACACCAATGTCTCCCCAATATTACCTCAGACACCAATGTCTTCCCAATATTACCTCAGACACCGATGTCCCCCCAATATTACCTCAGACACCGATGTTCCCCCAATATTACCTCACGCACTGATGTCCCCCGAATATTACCTCAGACACCGATGTCCCCCCAGATTATTTCAGACACTGATGGCCCCCCAATATTACCTTAGACACCGATGTCCCCCCAATATTACCTCAGACACCAATGTGCCCCCAATATTACCTCAGACACCTGTTCCCCCAATATTACCTTAGACACCGATGTCCCCCCAGATTATTTCAGACACTGATGTCCCCCCAATATTACCCCAGACACCGATGTTCCCCCAATATTACCTCACACACCGATGTCCCCCCAATATTACCTCAGACACCGATGTCCCGCAAATATTACCTCACGCACTGATGTCCCCCCAATTTACCTCAGACACCGATGTCCCCCCAGATTACTTCAGACACCGATGTCCCCCCAATATCACCTCACACACTTATGTCCCCCCAATATTACCTTACACACTTATGTTCCCCCAGTATTACCTTACACTGATGTCCCACCAACATTAATTTACACTGATGTCCTCCCAATATTACCTCACACACGGTTGTCCTCCCAGATTACCTCAGACACCAATGTCTTCCCAATATTACCTCAGACACCGATGTCCCCCCAATATTACCTCAGACACCGATGTTCCCCCAATATTACCTCAGGCACCAATGTTCCCCCAATATTACCTCAGGCATCGATGTTCCCCCAATATTACCTCAGGCACCAATGTTCCCCCAATATTACCTCACGCACTGATGTCCCCCGAATATTACCTCAGACACCGATGTCCCCCCAGATTATTTCAGACACTGATGGCCCCCCAATATTACCTTAGACACCGATGTCCCCCCAATATTACCTCAGACACCAATGTGCCCCCAATATTACCTCAGACACCTGTTCCCCCAATATTACCTTAGACACCGATGTCCCCCCAGATTATTTCAGACACTGATGTCCCCCCAATATTACCTCAGACACCGATGTCCCCCAAATATTACCTCAGACACCGATGTCCCCCCAATATTACCTCACACACTTATGTCCCCCCAGTATTACCTTACACTGATGTCCCACCAATATTAATTTACACCAATGTCCTCTCTATATTACTTTACACTGATGTCCCCCCCCCCCCAATATTACCTAAGACACCGATGTCCACTCCAATATTCCACACAAATTACTTCACACGGATGTCCCCCTAATATTACCTCACACCAATGTCCCCCCAATATTATCTCACACCAATGTCCCCTCAATGTTACCTCACACGCTGATATCCACACAGATTACTGCACACAGATGTCTCCCCAATATTACCTCAGACACCGATGTCCCCCTAGTTTGCCTCACACTGATGTCCCCACAGATTACCTCACACAGATGTTTCCCAGGTTATGTGCAGATGTCCACCGAATATTACCTCACACACTGTTGTCCCCCCAGATTGCCTCACACCGATGTCTCCCCAATATTACCTCAGACACCAATGTCCCTGCATATTGCCTCACACCGATGTCTCCCCAATTTTACCTCAGACACTGATGTCCCCCCAGATTACCTTACACATCGATGTCCCCCCAGATTACTTGACACATTGATGCCCCCCAGATTACTTCATGCACCGATGTGCCCCCGGATTACCTCAAAATCAGATATTCCCCCAGATTACTTTACATTCAGATTTCCTGGACGCAAATTAGATTTTATGATATATTGCTTTTCTCCACTTAGGCCACTTTCACACAGCTGAGAAAATCAAACGAAACAAGCATGAATATGAACCCCATTCTTTTGAATGGAGTCGAATTTATGACAGATTTTTTCCCCACATCGCAGTTTCACGGCCCAATATCACACTCCACTGTGTGTAGGAAGCCCTAGCTGTTAAGAACCGCTGCACGGTCACATAATCTTTCAGGCGTTGGGTTCCAAATTAGTTCGTATCTGGGTGCACCAAGGAGGCCAAGAACTAGACAGAGTCAGTTTTCAGTTCCCACAGATACGTAGAGTTGAGCCACGGCAAGTATACAGCTCACTCTGCTTAAGGCGCGCGTATGCTGAACGTTTATTAACTTTGCATAGGTTTCTCAATACAGGAAAGGAATGCGTCATTAGTCACGGCGTTAATCTCATTGGGTTAGAAAAACATTACAGCATAGTGTGAGAATATATATGAAATGTCCTTTAAATGTTTATTTCTCCCGACGTTATCTAGTCCTCCCTTGTGAGTTTGGATGGTCGCAGCGTCTTATTAGCACAATTCGTTCTTTTCCCAAATCTCAGGGCGTGGGGGAGTCTCTTCTGATAACGATTGTACCAGGCTTGGTTCTCGGAAGAAAAGAAACATTGTACCGTATCTCATGCTCTAAAGTTTATTTCTGCTTGAATTATTGTTTCACTACGCACAAGCTGATTTATATATTATAATGCTCCATTTTGTATCTAGCGGCCATTTTGTGACAGATTCTTTATTTTTTTATGGACCTGTACCTTCTCATAGCTATACTGCTTTTCGAGTTATTTTCCATTTCTTTGGTTATTTTACCGTAGATTTTTTTCTTAGGTTTAATCTTCAATTTGGTTTTTTTGCTAGATGTCACAGTTTTTATGAACTTGTGACTTATTGAGATGTCTTAACTCCCCAAAAGTCACATTGAAACTTGAAAAATCCTCCCGAAAATGTCACTTTTTTAATTGTAGATTTTGAATTTATTTGATTTAGAACATTTTTTAACTGATTACTGGCATAACTAATTTTAGTCTTAAGGCTTCTTTAACATAGTATTTTAGGCTGAAGGGAGACAATGTCCATATGATTCACGTGGGCGACAGGGATATTGCAGCTGTGTTTCTGCGATTTTGTAGCGTCAGTGAAGATTTTACATCGCTTCGCTGCCGCCAGCGATACAGTCATGAGAAGGTTAAGCCCTACCCCTAAAATAACTGCGTTTCGTGAAAAAAAACAGCAATACTTACCTAGCAGGCTGGGTTCTGGTTTCTCCCGCTGCAGTCCGGAGCTCCACTGTACGTCCTGCAGTCCTCGTTCACCCACAAAAGATCCCTTCCTGGTTGCGGGATTCAAAAATGCCACTTCCCGGAAGCGACGGCTCTGATTGCTTCACCCAGCGCTACTCAGCCAATCAATGCGGTGCACGATGAGCCAATGTGCGGGCTGTGATTGGTTCATCCAGCTCTGCATTGATTGGTTCTTCAAACTCTGCTCAGCCAATCACGTTGTGGAGGCGGGGTCTATGAATTGGCTGAGCCACAGCATTGATTGGCCAATTCATAAATCCAGTCTCCACAACGTGATTAGTTCTTCTGTGGGAGAACGAGGACTGCAGGGCGAACAGTGGCGCTCCGGAGAGCAGCGGGAGGACCTGGAACCCAGCCTGCTAGGTAATATAAGTGCTACAAAATATTGTAAATCGCTTAAATATTGAGCATGCCACGATCTTGCAACATAGCATCAGTGAAAACATTGCTAATGTGAAGGAACCCATTCGAAAGCATGAGCTTCATATACACGCGATTTGTAGCGCTGTCGCATCACGAGAAAGTCACGCAAATTTGCCGCCCGTGTGAAAGCAGCCTATGAGCCAGTAAATTTTTTCCCTTTTATATTTTAGTGGTCATAATGTTTTAATTTTTGAATCAGTGTAGCTGTGTGACACCTTTTAATTTGCTAGATGAATTTTAGTTCCTATAAAAACCAATTTCGGGTCTATATAATGTATTTAATAACTTTTATTATTTTTTTATTTTTTTGCTACGTAGGCAGTGGGAAAAAGCTATTTCACCCCAGTTTTTTATTTATTTTTATTGCGTTCACAGTGTAGTATAAATATTATGTTCCCTTTTATTCTACGGGTCATTATGATTATGACAGCATCAAATTTATAGAGGTTTTATTATGTTTTACCACTTTTGCACAATAGAAGCACATTTTGTTTTAAAAAGAGACTTTTTGCGTGGTACCACATTCCAGCCTTTTACATTCCACTTGGTTGTTTTTAAGACAGGCTTTTGCCTTCGCTTCAAGGACCTACAGGGACGCCAGTATCCGAGAACGGTCTTTGCAGTTTCACGGATAGCGTCTCTTGTGAAATTCCAAGCTGTCTCTGGCTCATCTGGGAGATTGCCCAGAGCGTGGAACCAGTTTTCGATTGCGATATTGTATTGACATTCGAGTGCTGGATTTTCCCTCAAGGCGTCAACGTTTAATAAAAGTTGTGATCTGGTCTTATGGGGCGGACGGAGTGGAACTGCTATTTCGGCAACAAGCAAACAGGGGTCTGTGTTTGCTGGAGCTTCTGCCCCGCCATATACTCGACACGATTTGACAGAATTGCAAAGACGAATGAGTAAATGGTCCAGTTCCTTTTTTGTACTGATAACACGCTCCCTGAGCTATTGATTGCAATCCCTGCTAGCCATCATACTAGCAGTCAAACCAATTCTGCTGTCACACGGCTAACTGTCTGACCATTGTCTATGTGTATAGCATCCCTCACTCTCCACCTCACCATACCGTGCACATCTCCAGCCCCTTTACCTTCTGTATCACCCCATTACTTGTAGTATGTAAGCTCGTTGGAGCAGGACCCTCACCCCTATTGTTTCCATCAACTGATTACTATGTAACCGTGGTTGTGAAATTTTTGTACTTTTGTCTTTCTGTATTCCCCCTGTCTTTGTAAGCGCTGCAGAATATGTTGGCGCTATACAAATAAAGATTATTATTATTATTGTACGTCCATCGTTAGATATCCAGCTAAACCTATGAATGTTACGTCTCTGGAACCAGGACCCTGTAACTGTGAGGCTCATTGAGGCACAGAATGACAGCATCCGTTGTGAATTGTCATTCGTTGGGCCTTCGCCAAAGGGTCCAAAGACGTCTTTGTAGCCAGGAGTCCGGGGACCTGGGTTTGCATTCAGGTCACCAAGCACTATGAGTACATCGTGTGGAGGGACGGACTGCACGGTGGCAGGAAGCTGGTCATAAAAGGCATCTTTGTCTGCAGCTGTGTATCCTTCAGTTTGTGCATGTTCTTCAGTTGGCTTAAGGACGTGTTCCGGGCAAAGACCAAGAAAGACAGGGAGCGGTACTATAATTCTCTGGCTGATGAAGCTGAGGAGGGTCTGAAGTCAAACAGTCTAACAGCAACATACAAAGCAGTCGTCAGAATCCAAGGGTCCTTAGGGACCAGTCAAAATACTCCAATCCACAAATTTGATGGCAGCCCTTGTACCAACCATGACGAGACTCTTCAACGCTGGCGTGAACATTCCGCCCTAAACCATTCGCCACCTAATCAGTGCCATGACCTCACATCCACTGCTGTGGATGACCATTTTGTGCCTATGGATGCTCCGTCACGGGAAGAGGTCCGTTCTATTCAGAAAATTAGATATGGACGCGCCGCCAGCTCAGATGGCATTCCACCTGAACTGCTAAAATGTGCAATTGAGCCGATAAGCACTGCTTTACATCAGCTATTTCTGCGCGTCTGGTCTTGTGGGAAAGTCACTATCGAATGGAAGTAGGGCATCATCCTCGTTCTGTACAAGGGGAAGGGCCCAAAAACATGCACTAGCTACAGGCTGATAACGCTCCTTTCAGTTCCTGGCAAGGTCTTCGTGCACGTTCTACTCTCAAAGATACAACCACTCCTGACCTCCAAGCGGAGACCCCAGCAGTCATGCTTCACGGCAGGCCGCTCCACCAGGGATGCCATACTCACTCTTAGGCTCCTCTCAGAAATGTATAGAGAATTTAACAAACCGCTCCTCGTTGTGTATATCGATCTCAAGGGGGCATTCGACTCAGTCAACAGAGAAGCCCTCTGGAAGGCCTTGCATGGCATTGGCGTCCCCACATTCCTTCTAAACCTACTAAAAGACATGCATGACGGCACATCCACCAAAGTCCGTGTCAACAGTTCAACCTCTGCTAGTTTTGAGACCTTGTCTGGTGTTCAATAAGGTTGCGTCTTGGCTCCCGCACTCTTCCGCAGGGCCATGGACTGGATTCTTCAGCGTATTGTCCAATGTAATGGGGTCACTCTTACAGAGTACCACTTCACCGACCTGGACTACGCTGACGATGTTGCACTCTTGGATGTTGCATCTAATAATCTGAGACACTCATTGGAATAGTTCGATTTTGAGGCATCCTGTCTTGGGCTTCACATCTGGCAAAAAAAAAAGCACAAGCTGCAGAATCTATGATCCGGCGCAATCCCTACGGACCTAAACGTAAACGGCCAGAGAGTTGACGCTGTCAGTGAGTTTGTGTACCTCGGAAGCGTTCAGCACACAGATGGGAGGGTGCTTCCAGACACCCTGCGGAGAATAGCGCTGGAAGCCTCGGCGATGAGGTCTCTGGATAAACTCTGGTGGAGGCAGAACATAATACTCAGGACTAAGATTCGATTTTACCAGACCTGCGTAATGCCAATATTATTGTACGGCTCAGAGACTTGGACCTTGCTGTCACAAACCACTGAGTCCTTTCAGATGCGATGCCAACGCTAGATTTTCTGTGTCCGTTGGTTTTACTTCATCAGAAACAGGGAGATACAGGCTTGCACGGGGCTTGAGTGAATCACAAAAACAATAACAAGGAGATGACTTGCACTTTTTGGTCATGTTGCACGCTTCTCAGAAGATGTCCCAGCCCACTGTGCTCTAACCACTGCAATTGCTAGGAAAATCGAGAGACGACTTCCTGCCGGATGGTGGAGGCCTCCTGGTTGTCTGCAGTGCTCGCGGGTGCAACACATAGGCAACGGTCCCTTCTCTGACATCAACACTGAATGAAACAATGCTCTCGGTTGTGGTCATTCTAGATCGGCGCTACGGACCCTCGTTGTCCAAGCGAGATAACTAACTAACATTCCAGGAACAGAGCATTTGTATTTCTCAGTCAATACAGCTATATCTGGCCTGTTTTCTGTGAAACAACTCGTAACTTGAAATATAATCCCTCCCACGAAAATAAACCCTAGCTAAACTACATGAAAAAAAACTGCAATGCTCACCTAGCCGGCAGCGTCTGAGTCCCTCTCGCTAGTCTGCGTCAGGCTGCCATGTCCTCAGCGTTGACACAGCACTCTCATTCTGGCGACAGTGCTTTGAATACCTAGCAACCAGCAAGCGAGTGTTGTGATTGGATCACGAGCGCCACTAGCTCAATCATTCACAGCCATTCTGATTGGCTGAGCAACGGCGCTTGTGATCGAATCACAGCACACGCTTGCTGGAGGCAGAGTATTGAAAGCCCTGTCACTAGAAAGAGAGTGCTATGTCGACGCTAAGGATTACACTGCAGCCTGCCGCAGCGCCAGAAACAACAGTGAGGGACTCAGACTCAGACAGGGGGCCTTAGTAGCAGTGGTATCAGGAATGACTCTGAAGTACCTCACATAAGACCCTTCTCCTCACACCACAATGGGACATTAGAGTAGAGATTTACCAAACCATTGCAACAAACACAGACCTAGGCAAAACTGAAGATGAAATCCTACCTATTTCTACTCATCCTCAACACAAATTGTGTATCAGTTTCACCTGCTTTGATGCCAATGAAAGTGACAGCAGTCGCACTGGAGAGGCAACAGCAAAATAACTCCTAAGAAAGGAATGGTTTTGCAGA
Source organism: Eleutherodactylus coqui (assembly GCF_035609145.1). Lineage (NCBI taxonomy): Eukaryota > Metazoa > Chordata > Amphibia > Anura > Eleutherodactylidae > Eleutherodactylus > Eleutherodactylus coqui. The sequence goes on from NC_089845.1 coordinate 100,085,157, forward strand.
TAGTGACATTTCTAGACAAAATAGCACATGCACCAAGCAGAATCAGGAAGACCGTGTGGGAGCTGAGAGTACAGTGCTGACATCATTGTTGATAACAGCTTGTAGAATACATAATATTGCAAATCATTGTTGCCTGTCAGTTCCTTATTTTGTTTTAGACATTTTTATATATAGAATTTGTATAGTTTCGGATTACAGGGCGCGTATGGCAACGGTTTTGTTTGGCGTAGGTGGTGAATCATTTTCTTTTTTATATGTGGTATATATATTTTTTTATTTTGTAATTTTTTTAACTTATGTTTATAACTATTTTATTAACATCTATGTCCCCCTAGGATCCTGCAGCTTTGCTGTGGCAGTGGGCATCTGCGCAGTCATGTGATTGCTGGGTTTGCTTAACGGAAGTTAAAAACCACTTCTGCCTTTTCTTCCAGGATTTTGGCTGTAAGGCTGGCTCCACATGGGTGATCGCGATTTTGCCACGAGAAAATTGTAGCAAAATCGCATCTTTTTTCATTGCATTTTGTTAGCGTTAGCGATGCTTTTCTGGAGAATAAAATCGCGTACGTCAATGGGACTTTGTAATAATAAGATCGCAACGCGCATTTGTAGTGTTGCAATGCGATAAAAAGAAGCCTCCATAGGAATACATGGGAGATAAAAAAAATCGCACATCGCATAAAGATAGAGCATGACACAATTTTTTTATTCCCTCAACATCGCATCAGTGAAATCATCGCAGATGTGAATGAAACCATTGTAAATCATTGGTTTCATATCCTGCTTTTTTACTGACTATCACAGCGGACGAAAATCGCGCAATTTTCTCGCCCTTGTGGAGCCAGCCTTTCGTCTTCAGCTATATTGCAGGAGCTTTAATCCCGCGCCTTATTTTTACTATCGGCCGAGGTTAAAGCCCAGGTCCAAGTGCTGTATGTTTACTTTGCTTGATCCTCAATGGGGTTAAAGGCACAGGGTGGTCACCAAATATTGATTTGATCTCTCTTTTGTTCATTTGCTTTGCATTTTGTTAATTGACGAAAATAAATTAATAAGGCTCAATGCACGCGGGTGTATTTGCATTGCAGGATCTGGAGTGAGTGTTCGCCTTCGGATTCCGCAGCAAATACCGCCCATACACATGCTTTGCAAAACACTTTTCCATGCCCACGAGCGGAAATCAACTGCGTTTTCCTGCTCGCGGGGGAAAAAGCTCAGCATGTCCTATTATAGTGCGAGCCTTGTACATATGGCTTCCAATGCAGTCAATGGAAGCCGTCAGTCCCGCGGTGAGTTGCCACGGATCCACGACATAAACGAAGCATCATTCTTTGCACTGCGCATGTGCGGTGGCGCGACCGCCAGGACACATCCGGCAGAGCGGAGAGAAGACAACATGACAGGTACGCGGGGGTCATTGCCGTGGCACAGGGTCTGATTCTTAAGCGAGATTTCGCAGTCGAAATCCGACCTGGCAGTGTGCATTCGGCCTAACACTTCTATATTTGACAGTACTTTGCATCATCGTATTATGAACATGCCAGGTAAGGGCTTCCACATATGGTTATAGAATTTTATCTAGCTATACAATGGTATCGGGCATCCTTTCAATGGATTTACACCTTTGTGGAATAAAAGGTTGCAAACTGTAGATTCTGTGGTTCCATAAAGGTTAATTCATTCTGACCAATCAAATTATCAAGCTGGTGACAATAGGATATGAAGTTGTTTGGAGAACAGGTCAGAGGGATCAGAGTCTAATGACCCTTTCACACGGAACGACAGTCGGGTAAACGACTGCATGAGCGCTGACGTCACCGCTAAGGTCGTTAACGCTCGTGCAGAGCGTTTAGACTGACAGACTTCACCGCTGGTTCGCGGGCTTCTCCCTCAGCGCTTCACCTTCTATGTGAAACGCTGAGCGTGGAGCGTTTACACTGAACAACAAGCCCGCGATCCAGTGATGGTTTTGATGCTGACTGAATTGTGTTTGCTTGAACACATTTTGAGCGATAATCATCCCGTGTAAATGGGCCATTAGACCCTGTAATTATCTGGATCATCCAGAATACGCTTACAGATTCTAACATATGGATCCCGATCCAGAATCACCACATTAACTCCTTTATCAGATGATTTAATGATAATATTCTTATCCTGTTCAAGTGACCATAAAGAATGCAATTCACTGGCTGATAGATTGCAAAAGGGCAAACCTTGTCTTAATGGTTCTTGCAGTTCAGATAGCACGATCTTTTCAAAGATTTTAATATATGGACAATCAAAAGAAGGAGGGGATCCTTCACCCAGATCCTTCCTCATCACCTGAATCCCTCTAGCCATCAGCCCACAACTCCTTCAATAATATGTAATCTCAGATCTTCGACAACCTTTGTCAAAATGCCAGTGTATACCTAGATAAAATTCTACGTCCGTATGTGGAAGCTCTTGCCTCGTATATTCGTGATATGATGGACATGCTCAGACACTTGGAGCCTGCTTTAATTACTGATGACATGAAACTTGCTAGCCTTGATGTAGAAGCCCTACATAGTTCTATACTACAGGCCGTGTCATATTACCTTCAACAAAGAGGGACCCAGTATAGATGTCATAGTGTCTTCATTTTACAGCTTAGTTCATTTGTTCTGGAGCTTATTTTTTTCCTCTTTGATAGGAACAGCCGTGGGGAGCCGTGTGCCCCCACTCAAGGCCCTTTTACATGCAAAGTTCATTGCTTACACTGCAGAACCACTGAAAGAACTGACAATATTTTTACATAAAGTTACATGTGCAGTTAATGGCTTTAATCTCCTGCATTTTACTCTAGGAATTGTTTGCTCAGGTGGGTGTGTGTTTAGGCGATTGTTATTGAGCAAACATCTGGCCAGCAGATTCTATTCTTCTTCTCTTGGCGGAGTAAACATTGCACTCATTATTATGCAAAGCAAAATAAGGCCATTGCTTAGCAGCTGGAAACACTGAACGAACTGCATTCAAACTGCAAGAATTTCCAGAGGTCAAACAATGGATTTTATGCCAGCCTGAAAACTTTGGCTAACATAGGATCGTATACTGACCACAAGATCAGAATTATCAGTACGTTTTACTTAAGGGCTAATGATATTCAGAAGATTTTTGGACGATTTTGTGCAGTGACAAAGACTTGTCAAATGTCTGAACACCAAGAGCTTGAATCACCTTTAGAAGAGGGAGGATTCTCAGTGATAGACTGGTACATAGTAATTTGGAACCAGTTCTAAATCTGGAAATGTAGCTGCATTGAGACATCATCAAATGAACATTCAGATACTGTGACTGTAAGGCATGTAGCTATATTTGAAAGGCCTCATATCCATGGGCGGATTGAATTCCGCATGCGGGAGGCCACAGCAGAATCCAACCCTGCCAGTTGAAGAGGACACTGCGGGTATCCTACTTACCTGTCCGGGTCTTCTGCGGGTCTTCCATCTTCTCCACTGTGGATGTGGGTAGAAGCACCGCTGGCGCGCCACTGCACATCCACAATGGAGTTTTGATTTTTTAAACTCTGCCGTGGTTTGGATGGCTTCCATTGACATCAATGGAAGCCGTCCGTGCGGGATTCGCACTGAAATGGATCATGCTGCGATTTTTTTTTCTAATTTAGATGCGGACGGCCATGTATCCCTATAAGTGGCTTGATTTAGGGATCTTCCACGCAGGTACCCGTGCGAATTATGCAGATCAGATCTGCCCGTGGATAATGGGCCTAACTTGTTTGAAGGGGTGCCAACAGGCAAGAGATTTCTGAGTATGGATTTTTTTCATTGCAAGTCATGCAGTGTAGTCTATTTAGTGACATGCTTTTGTCCCCCGGATTATGTAAGCAAGACATGCAACAATATAGGCCACAAATTCTTGCCTATGTTGCATTATCCTGCGGAATAAAGAAAGACCTTCAGCATCCCACATGAGAATCTATATATATAAAGGTGAAAGCCCTCACAGACTGACTCACTGACTGACCAACTCGCCACTAATTCTCTAACTTCCCGAAGTCGTACAAACTTGAAATTTGGCATGAGCATTTCTTAGGTCCTGGATAGGAAAAATACAGGGTTCACAACTCAATTATTCAATGCTAAGTGCAAAAGTAAGTGCACCCTATGTAATGTACCTAATCTAATTCTCTAACTTCCCGGTGTCGTACAAACTTGAAATTTGGCACAACCATTCCTTAGGTCCTGAATAGGAAAAGTAAAGCAGTCACAAGTCGATTATTCAATGCTAAGTGCAAAAGTAAGTGCACCCCTATGTTGTGTAACTTCCGAGTGTCATACAAACTTGAAATTTGGCATGAGCATTATTTAGGTCCTACATAGGAAAAGTAAAGGGGTCGCAACTTGATTATTCAATTCTAAGTGCAAAACTAAGTGACCCTTTATGTTATGTAACTTCCCGGTGTTGTACAAATGTGAAATTTGGCACGAGCATTCTTTAGGTCATAAATAGGAAAAGTAAAGGGGTCGCAACTTGATTATTCAAAACTAATTGCAAAAGTAAGTGACCCCGTATGTAATGGACCAAATCTAATTCTCTAACTTACAGGCATCATACAAACTTGAAATTTGGCACAATCTTTGTTTAGGTCTTAAATAGGAAAAATAAAGGGGTCGCAACTTGATTTTTCAATGCCAATCGCAAAAGTAAGTGACCCCCCCCCCTATGTTATGTAACTAATAACACACATCTGTACCGCACAAGCATGAAATTTGGCACAACCATTCTTTAGGTCGTAAATAGGAAAAGTAAAGGGGTCAAAACTCGATTATTCAATGCTAAGGGCAAAAGTAAATGAACTCCCCATGTAATGTACCTAATCTCCTTCTCTAACTTCCCGGTGTCGTACCAACTTGAAATTTAGCACAACAATTCTTTAGGTCTTACATAGGAAAAGTAAAGGGGTTGCAAATTGATTATTCAATTCTAAGCGTGAAAGTAAGTGACCCCATATGTAATGTAACTAATAACACATATCTGTACTGCACAAACTTGAAATTTGGCACGGCCATTCTTTAGGTCATAAGTAGGAAAAGTAAATTGGTCGCAACTTGAGTATTCAATACGTGTTAAGACAGCAGAATGCAGTGCTAAGCTCTCACGACCTGAAAGTTGCAGCTTCAATACTAATTGCAAAAGTAAGTTACCCCCTATGCAATGTAACCAACAACACACATCTATATCACACAAACGTGGAATTTGGCACAACCATTCTTTAGATACTAAATTTAAAAAAATAAAGAGGTCACAACTTGATTATTCAATTTTCGCTAAGCTTTGTACGTTTAGAATTGAATATTGAGGTCCCTTTACTTTTGCTATTTAAGACGTTAGAATGGTTGTGGCACATTTCAAGCTTGTACGGTACAGATGTGTGATATTAGTTACATTACATAGGGGGTCACTTACTTTCACGCTTAGAATTGAATAATCAAGGTGCAACCCCTTTACTTTTCCCATTAACAATCTACAGAATGGTCATGCCAAATTTCATGTTTGCGCACTAAAGATGTGTGTTATTAGTAGTACATATATGTGTTTATACTGAGAAGAATTTAAATAACCTATCTTTCTATATACTGATTAGAATCCACTTCACATGTATATTTGTTTATACTGAGGAGAATCTAACACTGATCTGTGTGAATAGACTGAGGAGAATCTAAATTACCTATCTACATACTGATTACATAAGGAAGTAGCCATAGACTGCAGGGATGGAGCAGAGGGCTACAATAGAGATGAGCGAGCAGGCTCGGATAAGTCAGTTACTCGCTCTTCTCGAGTAACTGCATTCTTGTCCGAGCGTGCTCAGGGGGGCGTCGGGAATAGCGGGGGGTAGCAGGGGAGAGAGAGAGCTTCGCCGCCTGCATGCCACTGCGGCCATCTTTCCCCATAGAGAGGAGAGAGGCTGCTGAGGAAACGGGGAAAGAATTGACATGCCGTCTCTTTGAATTCTGCTTGGCATGTCAATTTCAGCACAGCTTAGGGCAACGGAATAGCTGCAGCATGTGAACGAGATTTTTGCAAGTCTCGTCCACTTTGCTGGCTAATCCCGGGATAAAAAGCCGCAGGCGGAATTTCTGTGCTGAAAGTCTGCACGGAAATTCCGCGGCAATTACACCCTGTGTGAACCCAGCCTTAAGGGTAAAAAGTGAGGAGAGTGGGAGGGGTGGCACATTCTGCAGAAAGACATCGGTACATGCAGTCTGATGAGAATCTAACGCTCCTCTATGTGTATGCATATTTTATTCCTCTGAATTAACCACAACTTCATTAAAAATTTCATTGTGAACAACAGGTAAACACCTGTACCAAATTAACTCGGACGAAATTGGGTATATCAGCTAGTATACCATAACAGGGATGTTGTTTTATTGAGGTTCCATGATATTGAGCAGGTGCGCCACAATGAAAGACATGGGGACTTAAAAAGGAGACTTTTCCAAAGAAACTGCCTGGATTTTCAGACTTAATTGTTGTTTTCCACATGGGATCAATGAGCATGAGAACTGCTTGTGCAGAGCATTTTCACCGCTGGATCGCGGGCTTCTCACTTTCTACATGAAGCGCTGTTGCCTATACAGTTTCCTCATTGTGATTTGCTAATCACTTTTAACCCTCCTATTTTGATCATACTGATCATTCAGTTCAAGATAAACAAACAGAATCACAGTAGCAGAGTTCCAAAATAAAAAAAAGGAAAGATTATAGAAAAGGTAACAAAAAGGGGACCCATCTGATGCTCTTTCCATCTTCTTCGCCCCACTCTCTCCCACCCCCATCCTACATCTTCTATTTAATTTAGCAACCTTTATTTTACATGCTATTTGCATGTTACTAGTCAACTATAATCTTTCTATTGTATCTGTCCTTCTATTTGAGTTTAGCTTATGGCTATTCATCTGACAGTCTTGTCTTATTTACTATTGCTAGAGGTTGTGATTTGCCTTTTTCTTTTTTCTCAGAGCGAAGCGTATCTAGTCTCATCACCACTGGGGCCATTTGTATCGGTATATCCCTCTCTTGCTCTTCACAATCTTTTGCTACGATGAGGTTCACGCACAATGGTTTCTTTGATGCAGCGTGGGTATGTTTGGGGGGGGGGCATGCTTACTGGTTCTCCTTCTGTGTGGGGCGGGTTAGTGGAGGTGCCTCCTCATATGGACCCACGCATGAGCTGTGAGATTCTTTTGGCGCGGCGCCTCTTTTTTTATGTCGGCCTGTCCTAGTGTACTCGTATGGGTTGCCTGATGCATGTCACTGGTGAGGTGGGTAATTAGAGAGGCTATCACCTAGTGGTTGGTGAAGCCGAGCCCCTTAAAATGCGTGGCAGCTACTTGGCTATTTAAACTGGATGTCTATCTGGTATACTGGCTGATCCTAATTCGTACCACCAGTCTACTATCAGGGATGGTGGTTTAGAGTTTATTTTGTATTTAGTCTCCTACAACTAAGGGCTTGTTTAGCTAAATTGGTGCTTCTTTATTGTTCCACCAATAGGAGTTATCATAGCCATACGGGGGCTGTTCTGACTAGATGTTAGCCTACGTAATAGTTTGCTACAATTAGGAGCTACTTAAATCATATACATTGTCTACAACTAAGAGTCATTGAAGCCATATTGGTGCCGTTTTATTTAGTTGAGCAGGCATATTCCTGCTTATGCCTAGGGATAGTGTTCTGGGATCTCTTCCTGTCTAGTAATCTGGTACAGGTTTTGTATTTGTTTCTCCATCTTCTGGCTCTGGTGGGAATGATATTAGGTAAGACTTGATTGGTCTAACCTGTGGGTAATTTGGGAGGACTATTTAACCTCACCTGGTGCTTAGCTCAGTGCTGTTTAATTTCAGCCTTCCTCTGAATGTGGTGGAAGTCAGAGCTTGGTGCTGGATCTCCTGTTTGCCTGAGTCTTCTCAAAGCTAAGCACTGAGGTTTCTCATTTACATCTTGCGTGCGGTAGTTTTCTCCTATCCCATGTCGGGTCATTTAGCGGCCTAGGTTCGGGATCAGGTTCGCTCTTCTCAGGGTGGGTTATCTGCGCATAGGCAGGTCCCTTCTCTGGGTAAAGGGTCTTTAGGGACAGTGTTTTTCTTGTGTCATTTTCCTTTATTGTTTACCAGTTTTGTGTACAGTTGTGTGAGAATTTCAGGGTTACAAATCCAGAGTGTCCTGTTTGGATGTGACAGATTTTTACTAACTGCGCTCCTGATGATCCATTGCTGACGCACTGGGGAAACGTGTTGAGCTATTAAACTTAAGAGCTATTGTAGCTTCAAACTATACTATTTAACCTGATGAGTTATTTAACTCCAGGTTATCTAGATCTATTGGAATGGAGAACTATTGTAGCTTTAGACTATGAGCATTTTAACTTGAAGCTATCAGAGCTGTTTAACCTGATGTTATTCAGTCATTTTTCATCATTGGAGTTCTAGACTTACCAGGCATTTAGAGCATTACATCTGAACCATATAAGTGGAGGACTGAGCTTGGGCCGAATGTGACTATTCTGAGTAGTTTCGAATTATAGCTAATTGACCTATATGCTCTGTTCTCTATTCATTAGGTATAGGACAGTATTCGTGTTTCAGTATTTGGAAATTCATCTATAGATTTTTCCTGTTTGTACTCTGTGGTTGCGCATTTGATTACAACAAATTTATTTACTTCATCAGTACACTTTCTTTTGCTTTTCAATGTTGTCTCCCATGAGTTTATGATTTAGGAACAAATTGGTCTAGGTTTGCTTATTTAGCAGTCTGGGCTCTGTTTATTTTGTTTTGTATTTCTTGTTTCACTGGCCTGGTTTTAGATTTATCTTATTGAAAGTTATATTTTAGGCCGGCTGCACACGGCCGTGACGGGCTCCGCCGCGAGCCCGTCACGGCGCCCCCCAGAGAGCCCAATACCTACCTGCGGATCTTGCGTCCTACGTCCCACATGACGCTTCGGCGTGAAGCGCCGCCGCGTCATGTGACACCCAGGGCCACGTCACGACACGCTCATATGACGCGGTAGGCGGGGAAGCGGTTTCACGCTATCCTCCGCTGTGCTACAGCGGAAGATAGTGTGACGGACGGCTTCCATTGACTGTAATGGAAGCCATCCGCGCGTACACCCGCGGCAAATAGAGCATGCCGCGGGTGAGGTCGGGTGATTTCACGGTGCGGAATTCTGCAGTGAAATTTCGCACCGTGAGCACTGAGCTATTAGTTTCAATAGAACCTAATAGCTGCGGGCAACGCGGCGGATTTTCGCCGCATATTACGCGGCGGAAATCCGTCCGTGGGAAGGAGCCCTTAGAGGTGTTCCTAGTGATGTTGTTTATATACTGACATGCTCCTTGGCTATACTGTAACTCTAGAGTGGACAGTACTGTGCAAAAGCTTTAGACAGGTATGGAAAAAATGCAACACAAAAATGCTGTAAAAAATAGAAGTGTTAGTTTATTTTTGGCAATTAACAAAATGCAAAGCAAATGAACAAAAGAGAAATCAAATCAATATTTGGTGACCACCCTGTGCCTTTAACCCCTTAAGGGCAAAGCACAGCAAATTTAAGGTTCTTGGTCCTGGGCTTTAATCCCAGCTGATAGTAAACCTCCTGCAATCTAGCAGAAGCAGATTGGGTCCTCAGCTGTTAGTCACAACCGAGGACCCGAAGGAGGAAGCAGAAGCTGAATTTAACAACTTCTAACTTCTCCTTTACAGGCAACATAGTGCTCAACAAGCTCTATGTAATGAAGAGAGGAAGCAGAAGTGTTACTTCCGCTATTCCAGCCAGTGATCATGTGACAGCCATGTGCCACCTGCCACAGCAGAGCTGCAGGGTCCTGGCAGACGCAGATCAGCTGTGTTAGTGACTACTGATTCCAATAAGTGAAAGTTTGGGATATCACGCGAGAGGTTGTAAATCTCGCGCATGCACAAAAGTCCTGATGGATGCCGATGCCTGGATGTATACTGATAATCATAAGGGAGTGAATGCAGATGATGTCACTCACATGCCACGCTATGACAAGGAGAGGATAGAGGTATCACACATGTGTTTTCTAATTGTAATCAAAGGTGCAATGGTGATTGGGTATATTTAATTGTTACCTGATATATAATGGAGGTAATAGCAATGTTTATGTGAATCAGCTTGAAAAAGACCCATGCTGCGGGTCGAAACAGTTGTTGCTGTATACCTTGACCAAGGAATGGAAATAAAAAGTGGTTTATTATGAAGAAAGAGATGTTGAAAATCTGATCTTTACACCATTGATGCTGCTTTCTCTTATTGGAATCTGTGGACTGCTTATGGGATCAGGATCTTGTCCCTACGAAGTGTGCATCTAATACCACTCCATCCACGATTGGAAGATTGGTGAGTGCAGCTGACAATCGTGTTCTTCTGTGTTAGTTACTACTGTCACACTAGGGTAATAATATCCCCTCCAACTGGGGCTCCTATAGATATCCTAGCTACAGTGGAAAATGATGAAAAAAAGACATTGTGAATGACCCCCCTGAGGTCTTATATGATGTCATGGGGGACATAGTTGTTGAAAACAAAGGTCCAAAAATAAGTAAAACAAAAATTAAAGAATAATAATTAAAATATATATATATATATATTTATATATAATACCCCTCTCCAACCAACACCATCATCATAACTGCCCTGTAATCTGAGACTATACAAATTATATATCAAAACATCCAACACAAAAAGAGGAACTAATTTCCGTGCTTTATTTTATCGTAAATATACTAATTAAAAAAAAAACTATAAAATTTAAAAAAATCTTTTTTTTTCTCTTTTTACCCCCAATAAAACTAAGAAATAGAAAAAAGTTAATGAAAAAAGACAAATAAGTGAAAAATAGTCCTATATGTCATGGAAAAAAAATAACAGCAAAAATAATTCTGGTAGCTAAAGAGGAAAATAGGGCAGTAAAACCACCACATGGGAAAATTCCTAAAAAGCATCTGGTCCTTAAGGGGTTAGGAAAGCATCAGTACTTGTAGGTACACTTGTACACAGTTTTTGATGGAACTTCGCCAAGATGTTGTTCCAAACATCTAGGAGAACTAAGCACAGATCTATGGGTGTAGGTTTGCTCAAATCCTCCAGTCTATTCATGAATTCCTAGACAGGCTTGATGATGATGAGAGCAGGGCTCTGTGGCTATGTCATCACTTCCAGGACTCCCTGTTCTTTATGCTGAAGATAGCGGTTAATGACATTGTTTGTATGTTTGAGATATTTGTTCTGCCACAGAATAAATTTGGAGCCAGACACTGCCACGGTGTATGACTTCTGACTTGAAACGGTCTTCCACAACTTAACTTTTGTAGCAGAGTCTGTCTGTTCCTCACCCAGTTTTAAGTCTTCCACACAGCAGTTTGTTTCAGTAAATTACAGTTTCAACCCACATATGAAAATAGCGATCATTATCACCTGTTTGGTATAATTGTTAATCATACACCTGACTATAATCCTATAAAATCCCTGACTTTGTGCAACTCTTCCTAGAAGAACTGATGCTGTTTTGAAGGCAAAGGGCAGTCACACCAAATATCAATGTGATTTTGATTTCTCTTTTGTTCAATCACTCTGCATTTTGTTAATAGACAAAAATGAACTATTAACACGTCTGTTTTGGAAAGCATTCTTTGCAGCATTTTTCCTCACTTGCCTAAAACTTTTGCCCAGTACTGTAATTCTACTTTGATCTAAAACTCTTTTGATCTCCCCATATTGCTTAATAAATATTCCTTCCATTCTCAAGGCTGATGATAGGCTATAGCGACCATGGCGAATACTCATGGTGCAGATGCAAGGTTGAACAAATGGCAGGTAGTAGTGTGTGACCCGTGTCCTTCTAGTACTGCAAACCTGAGAAATCATCTGTGACACTCAAGAACCAGAATGGGGAGGTCAGATCCCTCAGATCTATTAGACATCTAGTCCTGGGTGTTGATGGTAGTGATAACGGACCAGAGCAACTTCATTTTGAACTACAATTGAAGAAGAAACACTTGATGTAAATAAGATCTTTCACTAATCTCCATACCCCCTGACTAGAGTACTGGAGATATCTGGGAGGACTGTTTTGACTTGTTGGAAGCTTTTCTACTGTTCTCTACCATATGAACTCTGCAACAAAATGATTGACAGGTTGTTTGACAGATTTGTCTGGAAGAAAGCTTGGGACTATCAAGGTGAACCCTCCTGCAAAGATGAAGATGTGTATTTACATATCTCAATAGGTCAGTCTTCTGCTTACAGGAGGGATGAATGGTCTGGCGTTATAATATGGTGCTTCTGGAATTTGCAGGAAGAGTCAAGAAGAGCCAAGTCAGATTTTAGTTTGCATCACCTGTGCCTATCGGTTCTAGAGATTCTTCTGGAACTAGTCAACCTTTTACACAGAGCATTAAATGTCCTATCAGTAGGTTTTCCTTTTGTTTAAGAGACTCATTTATCATCAAGACTTTAAAACTTTTCAAGTTGAGTATAAATGATTCAGACTGTGGAGAGGTAGTGAGCAGAAATTGTTCTCAGATGGTGCATCTCCTACCCATTGCTTGATCCTCTCTGGCAGTTCCTTAGAGAAACATGTCAATAGCCACATGACACAAGGAGTTCACAGCCAGTTTTACAGTCTGGTCACTGACACTAGTAGAGTCTCTAGGGATGAATTCCATCCTGTAAATCATTAGAAAGTTGGCCAAGCAAAACTATTAAGGCTCGGACCACAGGGACGGTGACTCGCCTTGTATTACAGAGGTCTGGCTCCTGTTTATTTGACAGCAGCTGATCTACACCTTCACAAATTTACACATTTTTTTCATTGCTCAGATGCATCTAAAATTGAAAATAAAGCAACTTTGCAAATAGCCTTCATTAAATATTTCCTACTATCTTGTCTCCCCCTATGTGTACCTGTGGCTCCATGCTTACACTCCCTCATTTCCTGCTAACACAGCAAAAGTGTTAAAAAAATGTGTTGAATGTCGTTATTCCTCACTAAAGCCAAATGCACACGGCCGGAAACTCTGCGGCAGGATTTCCTGCAGAATTTCCGTCCGTGCCCGTTGCCATAGGATTGCATTAGATAATGCAATCCTATGCAGACAGCTGCATTTTGACCGCGGTATGTCCTATTTCTGGTGACGCACCGGCTCCACTCTGCGCATGTGCAGGCTGGCCGGCACATAGCAGAGCGGGGAGACGCCGGTAGCAGGAGAGCCACAGTGGTACGGTGAGCATCCCTCGGGATGCCGACCCAGCCGTCTCCAGGAGGCCTAAATTGAATTGTAAAGTGTCAGTTTTCTGCTGTTAGTCCCTCACGTCTTTCTGGAAGTACTACATTATGTTGTGGAGGCAGGTGAGATTTTCAGTTACTAATCCCCAGTTTTCCTGAAAATAGGACAGAGTATTATATTAATTTTTGCTCCAAAAGATTTTACTTTTTTTTACATGTATAGCAAACTGGACACTATTTAAATTGACTTTTTTATTAACTGTAACAAGAGCTTATCTTTGGAGTATGGCTTTCATTTCAAGCATCTTCGAAAGTCCTGAAAAATCATTCTAGGGCTTATTTTCAGGGAAACAGGAGAAGTACTCAAATCTACAAAGTGATCGCCCAGCATCGTTCCACCTCGGGTTACTTTTTGGACACTTCTGATCTGTGTGCTCTACCGGTCAGAAGTTTGAGAGCACCTCAATTTTTCCAGTTGTTTCTTGTTCAATAAGTTTTTATTGAAAGTTTTAACAGAAATCATACATATCACATATTACCCATTGTAGAACACTTGTAATTCCAAACAGTGAGATTGTTCAAGCCTACCATGGCTTACTATGCCATTTTATAGTTATATAATTTTTTCAGTTATTTTTTACATTAACACAGTCAAGTCCAGCAAATAACGTGAAATGGTTCAAAGGCTCAAAAGTAAGCCAGTCAAAGCAGCACGCAGCATCTTAGACTACCAATATATACTATACATGGTGTGCATCAGGTTGTCAGAGAAGTGGTTTGTCCATCTTTGTTTCTTCATGGCTGGAGGGTCACTTTAAGAAGACAAGAAACCACCGGTAACTTGCAAAGAATGGAATAGCCCGCACAGTCTCCAGACTTAAAACCCATTGAACTTGTTTAGAATTAATTGGACAGAAGGGTGAAAGCAAAGCAACCTACAAGTGCAGCACATTTGTGGGAACTTCTGCAACAATGTTGGGAAGAAATTTTTGAATGCAATTGTAGACTGCCTCGAATTGTGTAAAGCTGTTATATCAGAGGGCAACTGTGAAGTCAAAAATCTAGATTTCATTTGATGAAACAAAGTTAATCCATTATCTTTATTGATCGTAACTTATTTGTTATATGCTTTCATTGCAAAGTACATTTGGAGACATTAAACTGTAAATATCAATAAAAACTGGAAAAATTGAGGTGTTGTAAAACTTTTGACCGGTAGTGTATATGTATTGTAATAAGAGCTTTAAGCCACAAGATTTACAGCTGCACTGGACCTTTCTGTGATGGCAACTTCCACATAACTTATAACATCAGGTGACAAATCTGTGATTGCATGCAGGGACAAGGGCAAGAACACTTCAGGGAAATCTAGTGTCAGGAATCCTCTCACCTAGTATGAGGCTCTGCAGCCCAGCTACTATGCTGTAATAAAGGTAGTTTTTTATAGCCCAAAGGAGAAACTGGACCATCTGAACTGAGCTGCCGTATCTGCGCATAACTGAAGAAGTCACCACTGAGGCTCCAAACTCTCCAGCCATCCCGATTAGTGTCTTGGCAAGGCAACACAAGGATTAGGCTAATTTCAGACTGCGTCTTCGGGTCCGTCCCTGCTCTTCAACTTAGGTTTCCAACATTTATGCGGTAATCGACATTGAGACGGATCCTCAATGGAACGTGTGTGAAATAACCACTTTGGCCTCCATTTCTCTGGGTTTTCATCCCTGGTAGTCTTTTTTAGCCGGACAAAAAAGAGTCACTGAAAATGCAGCAAAATCTACATGTGTGACTGGATAAAAGGTAAAGAAGTGTTGTAGTTCCACCTATAAAAACTTCCCTGATCACAGGCGATCACAAGTGATGATCGCTTATAGTGAAATCCCATATGTTCTGTATATAAGAGAAGTCCTAGTTGTGACAGATTCGTCATACACCACTGACTTTGTAATTGGGTCCTCTCCAGGTTTTTGCCATTTTGATAGTAAGAATCGGGCTGCAATATTCTTATCAAAATAATAATAGCCTCAATTGGTCCCAGGCAGTGTTTCTGAGCACACATACAGTGGGTCCAGAAAGTCTTAAGATTCGTTCACTCTTTACATTTTGTTATGTTGTGGCCTTGTACAAATTTATAAAAATATATCAAGTTTTTCCTTATCAATCCGCACTCAAAACCCAATAATAACAAAGTGAAAACAGAAAGTTGGAAATCTATGTAAATTTAAAAAAAAGACAAAACATTTTGCATGGACATACCGTATATACCGGCGTATAAGGCGACGGGGCGTATAAGACGACCCCCCAACTTTCACCTTATACGCCGGTATTACAGTGGAGAAAAAAAAAAATCAGTACTCACCTCCCCCGGCGTTCTGTCGCGCTCCGGCAGGATGTCGCTCGCTACTCGTCCCCGGCGCAGCATTGCTTTCTGAATGCGGGGCTTGAAATCCCCGCCTCCAGAAAGCTAACACACAGGCCGTCAGCCAGTTACATCCATTCAATGACATCATTGAATGGCTGTGATTGGCTAAAACACACGTGGCTTCAGCCAAATCACACTATTCAATGACATCATTGAATGGGTGTGATTGCTAACACACGTGCGCCTTCAGCCAATCACAGCCATTCAATGATGTCATTGAATAGTGTGATTGGCTGAAGCCACGTGTGTTTTAGCCAATCACAGCCATTCAATGATGTCATTGAATGGCTGTAACTGGCTGACGGCATGTGTATTAGCTTTCTGGAAGCGGGGATTTCAAGCCCCGCATTCAGAAAGCAATGCTGCGCCGGGGACGAGGAGCGAGCGACATCCTGCCGGAGCGCGACAGAACGCCGGGGGAGGTGAGTAATGATTTTTTTTTTTTTTACACTTTTTTTTTTGTATTACCGGCGCATAAGACGACCCCCGACTTCAGAGCAGATTTTTCGGGGTTCAAAAGTCGTCTTATACGCCGGTATATACGGTAAGTAATCACACCCTGTACTTAATTGAAGAATCTTTGGCAGCAATTACAGCCTTCAGTCTTCTTGGGTATGATGCCACAAGGTTCGCACAGCTGGATTTGAAATTTTGTTTGCCAATCTTCTCTGCAGATGCTCTTGAGCTTTGCCAGGCTGGATGGGGGTCGTCTGTGGAGAGCCATTTTAGGGTCTCTCCAGAGATGTTTGGGGTCTAGGTAGGGCTCTGGCTGGGACACTGAGTCGTCTCTAACCCTCTTCTGTGTTGTTTTGACTGTGGTCATAGGGTCATTGTCTTGTTGGAAGTAAACCTTCTGCTCAGTCTGAGGTCCCTTGTGCTCTGGATCAGGTTTTCATTTAGAGTAGCTCTACTTTTCTCTATTCAGCTTTTCATCAACCCTGACCGGCTTCCTGTCCCACCCACTAATAAACACACAGCAGGATGCCACCGCCACCACCATGCTTTAGTGTAGGGATGGTACAGGGCAGTTCCTGGTTTCCTCCAGACATAACGCTTAGAGTGGAGTTGAATCTTGGTTACGTCAGAGCAGAGAATCTTGCTATTCACAGTCTGATGGTCCTTCAGGTGATTTTTGGTAAACTCTAGTCAGTCTTTCATGTGTCTTTTACGGAGGAGAGGCTTCTTTCTGACCCCTCTGCCATAAAGCCCAGATTGGTAAAGAGCTGCAGTGATGGTTGACCTTCTGGAAGTTTCTCCCATCTGCACACAGGATCTTTGGAGCTCAACCAGCGGGACCATTGGGTTCTTGGACACCCCTCTTACTAAGGTGCTTCTTCCTGGATTACTTAGTTTGGTGGGTCAGCGGGCTCTAGGAAGAGTTCTGGTTGTTCCAAACTTCCATTTAAAAATTATGGAGTCCACTGTGCTCTTGGTAACTTTCAGTGCAGCAGTAATGCTTTTGTAGCCTTCTCTAAATCTGTGCCTCTAAAGATGATCAAGAGAAATGGGAGGCCCGCAGAGCTAAGTTTCAAGTGTCATACCATTGTGTCAATGCAAAATGTTAGTTTTTCATTGCTAAGCAAAAAAATTACAAAATATTTCTAACATTCTGTTTCACTTTGCTTATATGGGGTATTGAGTGCAGAATGACTGGAGAAAACTATATATATTTTTTTACATTTGCACAAGGCCACAACATAACAAAATGTAGAAAAAAAAGGTGAAAGTGTCTGAAGACTTTCCAGACCCATCGTATGAACAGTAGCCATATTTTTCTCAGTGCCTTCTCTATCAGAAAGTTCTTTCTTCCTTTACTCAGTGCTGTGCAAAGTTCTGTTTAAATGAGTGCTAGGCTACACAAAGGAAGTAAGCATTACATGTGTCCACATCACTCACTATGTAATAGATGTTCTACTGCACGGGCAGCAGGTAGATGGGGGAGCAACGCATTATTATATAGAATTCTGGTGACTGAATGGGATGAACATCTCATCCTACAGAGCAAATCTTTACTGGGAAATAGAAAAACTAGTAAAAATCTTAAACAGCAAAACTTTTTATTTAATTGAAATGTCTCTAGTCATGCAGTGAGCAGCACAGCCACAGGGGGCAACAGTATAGGCCCACTGCACAGAAAGCCACGGGTCCTGGAAGAGCCAGCGATCAGAGACCAGTGAACATCCGCACGTCTGGACATCATGGAGGAGGACAGTACAGTGATACCACTAGAAGTGCAATGGATGTTATACACGAAGCCCGCTCTATATGGGGCTTAGGATTGCTGGTGTCTGATGACTGCTCCTGGCTGCAGAACATTTCTGAATATGACCCATGGAATGTGATCAGGAACTAAAAAAAAAAAAAAAAAAAAAAAAAATGTACCATTTTAGGAAACACTTTATATCTGGTAATAGCTATAATCCATCATAACTATATAATACACCGCGCTATGGATACAAGCACAATACTGCAAGTTTTTCCTAGAAGGAAGCGACGTGCACTGTCCAGAGCAGATCCGGAAAAGATTTGTCCTATGTCTCCTTATCCATGCAATAAAGACACATGGAATGTCGGGAAGGATGTGGCGTTTGTAGAATTATATACAGGCCGGCCCCGGCATCACACGTTGAGGCGGAAGAGGATGCCAAGACCTGAACCATTCACATTGAGGGCTATGAAATGAGTAGTGGAGGAACATGCAGCAGCATCTACAAACCAGACAATGGGCAAAGAAGGGTCCAAAAGGAAATGTGGAGGCCGCTGGTCTGGTAAAGGGCTCAGAAGTACAGGGGTCCAGTAAAGTGCAGCTAGTGACTGGGGAAGGGGCAAAAAAAGCTGCTCACAGGTAACATTAGCAAGAACATTCACAAGGAACCACAGGGAAAGCAGTGGAGGAGGGTCCTGGCTACAGAGCAGAGGAGTCTGGATCCAGGGTGCCGCCTCTTGCTGCTCACTCCTTGGCCTTGCCGATTATAGCCAAGATGTAGAGGAAGATGTTAATAATATCTGTATACAGGTTGAGGGCAGCAAACACATATTCTTCAGGGCTGAGAGACAACTGCTTGTTCCCTAGAATCATCTGCGTGTCCACCGCCAGGAACTAAACAGGAAACACAAAGAGGAGACAGTCAGAGTGAAGGAAGCAGACATTGTCCACGTGGAGCCTTCATGATATGACAACCGACAAGATAATATATGGTCACACCAACACCGCTTTTAATTCCAGCTAGTAGGGGGATGAAGAGCGGCCCCCTCTGTGCCGTAACAGAACCTATGGACAAGGCGAGTCCTGGGTTACTCTTTTATATTATGGGATGAAGCTGCAGCTCACTGATCACGTGTTCTGGGGTGTGATGTTTACTACAGCAGCGGCCGGACCCTCAGGCTTCCCACTCAGCACAAGCAGCAGATTTCCCAGGATCAGATTAATACTAATCCCTGAAGGCTGCACATACGGCAGCGCTCACCCCCCCTCCCGAGGGGTCACTAACTGAGTTCATCCCTCATCCCCCTCCTGAGGGGTCACTAGCTGAGATCATCCCTCATCCCCCTCCTGAGGGGGTCACTAGCCGAGATCATCTCTCCCCATGTCTGCTCTGGTTCCACACAATACGGCATCTCCTGCTTATTAACTCCAAGACACATGACAGCAAATAGATGCCAGGAGAACATATTCCTTGTGACGAGACCAAGACTCAGCATAGCTCCCGCCAAGGAGGCAGACTGCCATTTAAGCAGCAGCAGGGGTGCCCCAAGTCTTTCTGCTGCCTAAGGCAGAGTGTGAAATGCCAAAAAAACATTTATTTTATAGGCATTGAAAAAGCAGCAATACACAAGCTATAGGAGAATTTGTAAACACCTTAACACAGTAATCCAACCTGCCCATGGACATGAGGCCTAACTGTCACTTTTTTCTGTATTACAGATTAGGTGTGTTATACCTCACGTGGCAGGGGGTCACAGTCCAATTACAGCAGCAGCCGCTGGGCCGTAGCTACAGACAGTGTGAGTTAAATGCTTGATGGTGTTGGGCTGCTGCTCAGCTGGCGGTCAGCTGGCAATTATTTTTTACCGACCAGGTGGCAACCTTAGCGCTGCCCCTCTGAAGTGCTGCAAACTGTCTCCTAAGGCAACAGGCTCCGGCTGCCTCATGGTAGCGGCACTCCTGAGTAAAAGACTAATCTCCACAGGAGGAAGACCTCCCAGGACTTTCAGAAAGTCACAAGCTGGAAGTGTTGCATCATGGGGTGGTGAAAGCTTCCGTGGTTAGTTATGTAATGATCGCATGAGGAGGCATGAGAATCTTCAGTATCCAAATCAAAGAGGTGGCAATCAGCTGAGCCCCAGTCAGAGGTGACAGGAGGAGCGGCTGCTGATGTAAGGTGTTTGACCCTTCTAATTATCACTATTGTAATGCAGGTAGACCATCACCCCAACATCTAACATGTCCCGCCTCGACCAGATCTCAAACTCTACAGTTGAGCAGCTCAGGAGGCGCATGCCATATCTCTATGGTGCAGGCAGTGCATGGGCCGAGCCTTGTGGTACTCTTATGTCAGAAGCTAAGCCCCATCCTTCACCTCAGGCAGTAGATACACAATAACTTACACATGTGAAGAGCAGCGCGCCCAGTGAGGCGTAGACGATTTGCAGAATCTTGTTGCGGATGAAGATGCAGAGTATGGAGAAGACGATGAGGACCACAAGGCTGACCATCAGGACCCCCACGCAGGAAGTGAAGTCATATTTTGTCTGTGGAGACACACGAAGAATAGAAAGTCATAAAGATGCTTCATGAAATGATGCGGATTGTAGTCAGTGAGGGGAAGATACGGCAACCCAATGACTACTTACCTGCAGGGAGAATAGGACCACAGTGAAGCAGACAGCAGTCGTAATCCCTAGCGCCATTATCACGGCGTCCGTCTCATAGAAGCTGGCAATCATCCCGACCATGTAGGAGAGGCTGAGCGTCAGGATGGACTGTGAGGGAAGACACAATGTTAGACCGCTCCAACACCCCCACCCAGTATATGTGGTCTCCTAAAGGAGGTCACTTACCAGGGCCACGAGGTTCCATGGGTGGCGACGGCGGAAATCTCCACAGCAGCTGAGAGTAATGAGAGAGACGAAGAAGATGGCATACGAGAGGTAATAAGTCCATGCGTTCCT
Source organism: Eleutherodactylus coqui (assembly GCF_035609145.1). Lineage (NCBI taxonomy): Eukaryota > Metazoa > Chordata > Amphibia > Anura > Eleutherodactylidae > Eleutherodactylus > Eleutherodactylus coqui. The sequence continues at coordinate 100,106,048 of NC_089845.1, forward strand.
CCTGACATAAAGCTGGACTTCCTTCACAAAGGTGAAAACTGCGACAAAAGCGAAGGTGACAAGAAGCTGAGCTGTGAGAACGAGGAATACCTGATGAGAGAAGCAAGAATGTCACCTCCAAAGAGCAGCGCACACGCTCCAGACATCACCAATAGAGAGTGGCACATATACTCCAGACATTACTAATAGAGCGCCATACATATTCCAGGCCTCATAAGTAGAGCACCACACTTACTACAGACATTCCTAATACAGCCCCACACAAACTCTAGACATCATTAAAGGGTTATCTCACAAAAACAAATTATCCCACTCTATCTACAGCATAGGGGATAACTTGCTGATCAGTAGCAGTGCGACCAATGGAACCCATAAGAGCCCTAAAATGAGGCTCTGGCATGTCCTGAAGTGGGGGCATTGGTGGTCGCACACGTGCACTGCCGCTCAATTCTGTTCACTGGGACAGCTAGAGATAGTTAAGTGTTTGAACTTGGCTATCTAAAAGCAGTCCTGTTGAAATAAATGAAGCGATGGAGCACATGTGCGACCACCACTGCCCCTACTTCAGGACACATCATTCTAGGGATCGTGGGGGCCACACTGATCAGCATGCTATCTTCTATCCATAACTTGCTTTCGTAGAATAACCCCTTTTAACAGATCAGCATACAGGACAGCGGTACTGTCACACAGAGACAGAAGTGAGAGGAGGGGTGAAGACCGTGAAATCACCCAGAGGACAGACTCCAACTGAACCCACAAAAGTCCTAATAATCTGCCATGTCCTGAATGAGGCAGTTATACAGGGGCATACCCAATAATCCAGTACACACCTGGAGGCTGGGTCCACGGATGTGATACTAGGCCTGCACCCTGACAAAAGGTGCCAACATCAATGTATACAGTGGATATAAAAAGTCTACACACCCCTGTTAAAATGCCATATTTTTGTCATGTTAAGAAATCTGACAAAGATGAATAATTTCAGATTTATTTCCATCTTCAACGTGACCCGTTATCTGTAGAATTCCATTGACACACAAACTGAAATCTTTTGGGGTGGAAAAAAAACAAAAATCTAATATAATTTGGTTGCATTAGTGTGAACACCCTAAAATGAATACTTTTTGGATGTACTTTGACTTTATGACAGCATTTAATCTTTTGGGTCGGTGTCTATCAACATGGCACAGCTTGATTTGGCAATCTTTGCCCACTGTTTCTTGCAAAAGGGCTCCAAATCTGTTAGATTGTGGGGGAATCTCATGAGTAGCGCCCTCTTCAGGTCAACTCACAGATTTTCAACAGAATTCAGGTCTGAACTCTGGGATATTTGATCTTCTTCCGGTGAATGATGGTGATTTGTACATATGCTTTGGGTCGTTGTCATGCCGAAAGGTGAAATTCCTCTTCATCTTTTTAGCAGAAGTCTGAAGGTTTTGTGCCAAAATGGGCTGATATTTGAAACGGTTCATAATTCCCTCTACCTTGATTAAAGCCCCAGTTCCTACAGCAGAACAGCCCCACACATAATGCTGCCTCCACCATCTTCACTGCGGTATGGTGGTCTTCTGGTGATGGACAGTGTTGGCTTTGTGCTAAACATACCTTTTAGATTTATGGCTAAGAAGTTCCCCTGTGGTCGCATCAGACCATAACATGTTCTCACACAGACTTCATGTAGGTTTTGGCAAAGCATAGCTGGGCTTGGATGTTGTTCTTTGTTAGAAAAGTCCTCTCTCTTGCCCCCTCCCCCACAGCCCAGACATATGAAGAATACGGGAGATGGTTGTCACATGCACTATACAACCAGTACTTGCCAGAAACTCCTGCAGCTCCTTTAATGTTGCTGTTGGCCTCTTGACAGCCTCCAACACCAATTTTTTTCTGGTCTTTTCATCAAATTTTGAGGGACGTCCAGTTGGTAATGTCACTATTGTGCCAAATTGAATCTCCTTCTTGCTGACCGTCTTCACTGTGTCCCATGGTATATGTAATGCCTTGGAGATGTTTTAGTCTCCTTCACCTGATACCTTCCAACAATCAGACCCCTTTGATGTACTGTAAGATCTTTAAGGACTAACTAAGAAAATGTCAGGAAATTCTACTAGAAGAGCCAAACTTTATATGGGCAAATCAGAATCACTGTAAGTAATGGCAACGGAGTACTGACTAATATCTAACAGGAGTTTAAATGTGATTGGCCAATTCTGAACTCAACCACGTCCCCGACTATAAGAGGGCGCTCACACGTATGCAATCACATTATTTTAGTTTTGTTATTTTTAATTTTCCATCCTAAAAGATTTGTTTTTCAATGGATACATGATGATACGGTCAGTTTGTCAAAACGACCATCCTGCTTCTCTCATTCCAATGATGCACCTCCTCTCAAAGCCTATTAATGGGACAAAAGTAATAGAGGAGTCTAGTAGTCAACGATCTCTCAACAAGAGGTCCACTACACAAGAACAGCCTCGGAAAGCCTTGGTATAGGGCAACGAGGGAAGCACTTACACGGCTTCTGGTGACAAGGCCCAGTGTCTAATCAGTCCACAACTGTAATCACCTACATATCTGCCGCAGACATAACTGCAGGAGGAGTTTTGCAGCAATCTGACATTTCTATATGGGGGCATTACTTTTGGCAAGGAGTGTATATCGCTGGGCTCTGACAAAGAGTAACAGTATGTGTGATGGCCTATACCCCCCACCAAGGGCCATCTTGGATTGTCAGCAATGTATGAACAAAGCACACCGACCTTACGGATAAACGCTCGCCGTATATTCTTATCATCCCAGTGGCTGATGGGAAAATCCTGGTTATCACAGTAGGACGGGGGTCCTTCCTCATGATATGTGGTGCTGTGTATGGGGGAGCCAAAATCTACTGCGAAAAAACAGGGAGAAGCGTCAGAACTTCATATAAATAATGGTAAGACCACAGCTGATCCCTCTCTCACGCCCCACTCTACTTACCGCTCTGCTCAGAGGCGTAACCACCCTGTCCATATGGGGGATGCTGATAGGGCTGGGCAGGATATGGACCTCCTGGATAGGGCCCCGGGTTATAAGCAGGAGGATACGGAGGCTGCCCCATAGGTGGGTGAGTTGGGTAAGGAACAGCATTAGGGTACGGAACAGCATTAGGGTATGGCACCTCAGTAGGATAGGGGGCATTAGGGGGATATGGAGGCTGTCCATATCCTGGGGCTGGGATTGGGCCTGGGGCTACAGGATAAGGGGGATTAGAGTAGGGGTCCCCAGTCACCAGGAAGCTCTTCTCATGCGACATCCTGAAATCCAATTATAACAGCACCTGAAAAACAAAGAGATAATGATCCACCTGCATCACTGCATCCCGGTCATTACACACTATATGGACAAAAATATTTGAACACTGCGGAAAATCAGCAAAAATGCAAATACTGGGTTTGCCGCACGGTATGCTGGGAAGGGCATGGGTAAGATAAAAAGCTGCTTATTTTGTAATAACTATTCATTTATCCGATCGAGCACATGTGGGATGAACTGGAGTGACGGGTACGACAACGCCACCCACGCCCATCTTCACGACAATCCCTTCTCACAACCTTGTACGAGGAATGGCGAGCTATTCCTACCCAGACTTACAGAGAACTTGTGAAAAGTATGCCTCGACGTGTTGCCGCTGTAATACAAGCAAAAGGAGGGCCGACATGTTACTAAATAGAATAAAGCACTTTTTCTGAAAAACCTGCAGTGACCAAATACTTTTGTCCACATAGTGTATATACCACTATATCACTCATCACTATGTCCCGAACATTATAGAAGCCCAATTATAAACACTCCTATATCACTCACTATGAATATTCAGGCATTACATATGCTCCTTTATAAACTTCTGTAGATTATATATATCCTTATATCACTCAACATGATATCCCAGACATTATATACACACACATGAAATATTCCTATTTTAAACCCCTGTATCACTCATCATGATGTATCAGACATTATATATACCCCTTCACAAACATCTGCACACACCCTTATATCACTCATCATGATGTCCCGTACATCACATATACCTTTGTATCACTGATCATGGTGTCCTAAACATTAAATATACTCCATTGTAAACATCTGGACATTTTGATGACAAGGAGTGTATATACTTTTTCTGTGTAGTAACGATGTTATAAGTGATTACATCATCAAAGCAAAAGCATTATTAAAGGAGATGTCCCGCGCCGAAACGGGTTTTTTTTTTTTTTAAACCCCCCCCCCGTTCGGCGCGAGACAACCCCGATGCAGGGGTTAAAAAACCCACCCGCACAGCGCTTACCTGAATCCCGGCGGTCCGGCGTCTTCATACTCACCTGCTGAAGATGGCCGCCGGGATCCTCTGTCTTCATGGACCGCAGGGCTTCTGTGCGGTCCATTGCCGATTCCAGCCTCCTGATTGGCTGGAATCGGCACGTGACGGGGCGGAGCTACACGGAGCTACACGGAGCCCCATAGAGAAGAGGAGAAGACCCGGACTGCGCAAGCGCGGCTAATTTGGCCATCGGAGGGCGAAAATTAGTCGGCACCATGGAGACGAGGACGCCAGCAACGGAGCAGGTAAGTATAAAACTTTTTATAACTTCTGTATGGCTCATAATTAATGCACAATGTACATTACAAAGTGCATTATTATGGCCATACAGAAGTGTATAGACCCACTTGCTGCCTCGGGACAACCCCTTTAATGTGGAAAATTGACTCCTTGGAGCATGGAGGCTCTAGTACCCTGTTGTACCGCCTCTAGCTTAGATACAAGATGTGATACAGGTGGGCATGGAGGCTCTAGTACCCTGTTGTACCGCCTCTAGCTTAGATACAAGATGTGATACAGGTGGGCATGGAGGCTCTAGTACCCTGTTGTACCGCCTCTAGCTTAGATACAAGATGTGATACAGGTGGGCATGGAGGCTCTAGTACTCTGTTGTACTGCCTCTAGCTTAGATACAAGATGTGATACAGGTGGGCATGGAGGCTCTAGTACCCTGTTGTACCGCCTCTAGCTTAGATACAAGATGTGATACAGGTGGGCATGGAGGCTTTAGTACCCTGTTGTACCGCCTCTAGCTTAGATACAAGATGTGATACAGGTGGGCATGGAGGCTCTAGTACCCTGTTGTACCGCCTCTAGCTTAGATACAAGATGTGATACAGGTGGGCATGGAGGCTCTAGTACCCTGTTGTACCGCCTCTAGCTTAGATACAAGATGTGATACAGGTGGGCATGGAGGCTCTAGTACCCTGTTGTACCGCCTCAAGCTTGAATACAAGATGTGATACGAGAGGGTATGGAGGCTCTAGTACCCTTGTATCCAAGCTTGAGGCGGTACAACAGATGTGATACGAGTGGGCATGGAGGCTCTACTACGATGGGCCGCCTCTATCTTGGACAAAAGATGTGATACAGGCAGGCATGGAGGCTCTAGTACCTTGCTGTACAGCCTCTAGCTTGGATACAAGATGTGATACAGGCAGGCATGGAGGCTCTAGTATCCTGTTGTACCATCTCTAGCTTGGATACAAGATGTGATACGAGTGGGCATAGAGGCTCTACTACCCTGTTGTGCTATCTTTAGCTAGGATACAAGATGTGATACAGAGGGCATGGAGGCTCTAGTACCCTGTTGGGGTGCCTCTAGCTTGGATACAAGATGTGACACGAGTGGGCATAGAGGCTCTACTACCCTGTTGTACCACCTCTAGCTTGGCTACAAGATGGGCATGGAGGCTCCAGTAACCCTGCTGTACCGTCTCTTGCTTGGATACAAGATATGATACAGGTGAACATGGAGTCATACAAGTTCTGTATGGTATCTTGCTCCATATTTGCGGGAACTGAGCCTTCCACAGCCTCTAAACGCATAGGCTGTGGACGTTGGTGTCCCAGATGGTCCCATAGATCTCTTATCGATAAATCTGATGACCGGGCAGCCAAGGAAGTACGATAGTGTTGTGGGGACGTTCCTATGACCCCTTGTGTGTGCGGCGAAGCATTATCCTGCTGGGAAATACCTCTTGAAAGCCGCCTGTAGTGAAAATGTAATTGGCTATTTGTAACCCTCCATCTTGTATTCAAACAGCCATTTATGTTCAACGTATGAATTATAAGGATTGTACAACCGAGTCTTATAGACTTGCTGGAACCATGTTAATATCTGGACATGGTGTCTCCATTGTCATGTAATTCTATCAGAGTCTACAGAGTCTTGCGATTCTATTTTCTAATTAATCAGGCAAATCTATCATCATTGTATTAAGACTGAACTGGGGCCTTATGTATATTTGAGGTTCTGTCAGTAAAATAAAAAAAATGTATACTCACCTGCATCCCTGTAGAGTTAACCCTGTAAAAGGAAAAGAGTGGAGGGAAAAAAAAAAACAAAAAACCTCACCTAATCCCGTTGTTATTCTCCCTCCGCTGTTTACCTGCCGCGTGCAGGGTCAGCTCCAGCGACTCCTGCACACTCCCGCTGTTCTGGCCGCGTCTAACCTCTGTCATCCACGGAGAGTTGACGGCGAGTGTGCATGTGCGCCGGGAAGGGGGACGGATGCGCACTCGCCATTGACTCTCGGAGGACAGCAGAGGTTAGATGAGGCCAGGCCAGTCAGTGGGCGACGTGTCACTTGTGATGCGCCAACCACTGACCTGGGCGGCAGTACTTGCTGCCCGGCATGGTCGGAGCAGGGGCGGAAGCTGGCACTTTGCCAGTTTCTGCCCTGCGATTGGACAGCTGCTGGAGAGAAAGAAGAGGAGGAGCAGCCTCCCGGTAACCGGCCCTGTACGGCACAGGTGAGTATGTTTATTTTTTTTGACAGAACCACTTTAAGGCCCGACACTCATCCCCACGTATATACTCGCTCTCGTGCTGTTACACAGGAGCGAGTATCGCTGGCTCTCTGACAGAGCGGCCAGAAGGAGGCTGGGGCGGCAGAAGATTTCTTTCCCTGCTCTCCCCCACCCCTCTCCATTCACTTTAAGCAGCGGCCGCTCAGTACTGAACAGCTGCTGTTTACACTGAACGATCATCATTCAGGATTTTATGCGGCTTAAACAATGATCTGAACGATGATCGTTCAGTGTAAACAGCAGCCGTTCAGTACTGAGCGGCCGCTGCTTAAAGGGAATGGAGAGGGGCGGGGGAGAGCGAGGAGTGAACACTCCTCCAGCCGCCCCACCTCCCTGCTGGCTGCTCTGTGAGAGAGTATACACAGGGACCAGTGTCTGGCTTTGTATGCCCGACCCTCGCCCAGTGTACATAGGTCTTTAGTGCTGTCAGTGTTTTAAGAATCACTTTTGTTTGTCTGATCTGGTTAATGGTCACTTCAGATTGTGACCTTTTCGGACAAACAACTCCATGCATTGATGTTTGCAATGCAAATATTCAAGCAATAGGTCATACTAAGTATAAAAGACAGGAGAGGGGTTTGGGGAGTTAGAAGCATTTTGGACCTGTGATGGGTAATGCCCTCTCACCGCGTGGTTCCCAAGAGGCCCCTGTTCTCTGACTTTTTATCGCTGCTACTCCAGTTGATGCACAAAGCAGATGAAGTATACATAAGGCTCTTGGTGATGCAAGTATTGATGTAACCGTTGTTTACAAACTGTACATGCAATATCACCTATTTTATGTAACAGTTTTATTTTTATCATTTATTCATTTTGTATCAATAAATTGTGTTGTATCAACCCCCACGTTCTTCTTTAGGCCTCATGCCCACGGCCGGGTCGGATTCCGCCTGCGAAATCTCTCAGCGGAATGAGACCTGGCGCCCCCCCAGAGACCCTATACTCACCTGTCCGGATCCACTGCGAGCGTCTCATCCGGCGAGCGTGACATGCTGGCGCTGGGCTGTGACGTGAATTCCCGCTATACTTCCGCAGTGCTCACACTGTGGAAGAGTTGCGGGACAGACGGCTTCCATTGACTGCGATGAAAGCCGTCCGTGCGATTTTCCACTCAGAATAGAACATGCTGCAATTTCCCCTCGCGAGCAGAAAATTGCAGTTGATTTATGCCCGTGGCCAAGGAAGACTAGTTTTACACAGTAGGTCTATGGACAGACATTGCTGCGGAATGTGCAGCGGGTGTCTGACCGCGAATTTCGCAGCAATAATCCGTCCGTGGGCATTCGGCCTTAAAGCCATATCTGAACTTGTTTTTAAGTTGGCAAAACATCACTATTAGAGGAACACATGTGGCTGCAGGATGTCCTGAACATATCGCTGAGCTGTCATTGTCCCTCCCACCACTACTAGGGGTGGCCAACTTTCGTATACGATTTCAACCCTCCCCCGCCCCGACCATTACACCAGCAGGGGGCAGTGTTCCGCTCCACAGCAAAGGCAGGCTTGATGCGCTCACCCCGAGGTCTCCAGACACGAACATGGCCGTTGTCAGCGCCCAAACTAAACCTGCAATCATTGTTGAAGACAACCCAGTCCACCCAATAGCGTCCAGACACAACTGCAAACGGAGATGATGGTGGGTGTCAGAGGCCATACAGGTAATGGGTGCCATGAAACCAAATGTCTTTTAGCTAAGCGCCTAAAAATGGCACCGACAGACAGCGGGGTGTAACGATAATGTCACCTATCTCTGGATGGAGACAACAAAACAGTTGGAGCTGCTGATGCTTGTCGAACGATCAGACTATGCTCTCTACTGGTGGTCTATTGGGGGTCCTGAGCCCGGTCACCTTGTGTGCCCTCACACATCCACTGGTCCCAACACCTCCTACCAGTCTGGTCAGAACGGCCGGTGGGGGACAATTCATCGATACGACTATCCAGCTTCTCACACCCCAATAATGCGCCCCTCTCAGACTCTGGTAACGGGGTGACATCTCTATGTCATAGAGGCGTTTAGTGGTCAACAAGCTCTACACAAGCAGAAGACGAGGTCACTACACACAGGGAGCCTCCGAGAGCCTCTTATAGGCCAAGGGGGGGACCACTTCTAGGGCCTCCAGTGAGAAGAGCATTCATCTAATCACACCATAACTCTCAGCATTTACATGTCTGCCTGAGATGGAACTGCAGGACGAGTTTTACATCAAAACGACAACTTCTTCTGGGGGCAGGATTGTTTTTTGTTTTTTTACAGAGTGTATACAGCAGTATAAACAACAGACTTAAAACATACATTGATTTATCAGGACAGCTCAGACACATATATATTATATATACATACATACATACACTCCTATAATATTCATCGTGATGCCATGGACATTATACAATCTATTTTCTATAGTTTCTTCTCTACAATAACCGGCCTCCTCTCTTCTATGTTGGGTTCTCTATATGAGGAGGCGGCTCCTTGAGGTGATGATAGTGTCCCTTTAAACTAACGTTTCAGGCTATTTCTGCTCATCTGATAGCTGGTGTGTCTCATCAATCTTGTAATATATCTTCATTAAAAGTTTGTTTCTTTACCTCTGTAAATCAAGGTTGAAGGTTAGCCCCTCTGTAATCCACTGCTTGTCGTCAGGCATTTAGCTTCTGTATTAGAGGGGTTGTCCAAGTTAAAGAAACTTGTCCCCCATGCATTAAAATCAGCAGATACCCCACTCCCCTGCTGATGGCTCCGGTCTCCACCATCTGTTTACAGGCAGCTGGGACGTCCCATAAACCTACCGTAGCATCCAATGAGAGAGCACAGCCTCTCAGGTCTGCAGTCAGTGTGTACACAGTCTTTGCCTCTCCTAATCTGCTATGTGCACTTACTTCTCAGTTGTAGCAGTGTATGTGCCTCTAGTTTAATGTGGGCAAAGCAGCGTAATGCTTATTGGATTGATCTTTACTAGCTCCTATGTGTTTGTAGGGTTACAGCATATACGGAGATCGCTATACATGCTGTGACTGTACAAACAGACAAGACCTAGTAAAGATCAGTCCACAGCAAACTGGAGACACATGTGCTGCCTACAACACAGAGGTAAGTGCACATAGCAGGTTAGGAGAGGCAGAGATTGTCTACACACTGACTGCAGGTCTGAGAGCTGTGTGAGCGCAGGAAGCTGAGCATGTGAAGACAGCCCCTCCCCCACAGTTAAGACAACATCCTAATTGCTATAGAAGCTAAATGCCCAACAACAAGCAGTGGATAGCAGAGGGGCTGCACTTCAGCCTTGATTTACAGGGGTAAAACAGAGAAATGTTAGCTGAAAGTATATTACAAGACTGAGGAGCAGAAGTGGTCGGAATAGTTACTGTCCCTTTATTGAACAATCCAAACAGAAGCAAAGCAGCAGGATGGGGGATAACCATAGGGGAAATCCAAAAGCTGGAAAGCCCGGAGTAACGGGGGAGCAGGACGTATATAGAACAGACTAGGAGATACAGGGGAATGTGAGCCCAGAATCAGGGGAAGTCTAACTGTTCATGGGCTGAGCCCGTTCAGGCAGCAGAGTAGAGCCGACCTTGTCCACAACCGCCCCGGCCAAGAAAGGAGTTACATATGGCACCGACCATAACAGTTCTTTTCCACCTCCAGTGTTATGCCGCACCCCAAGCATTATACCACATCTTCATTGTTCTACTACACCCCAAATACACTGGGCATCAGACTTCACTCAAAGCTTTATACTCCACCACAAGCACCATATTGGGCATTATACCCCACCCTGAGCATTATATCAGACGTTATACGTCACCCTGAGAGCTATAACAGGCATTATACTTCACTCTGAACCTTATAGCAAGTGTTAGGCCTCATGTCCACGGGGAAAATCAGATCCGCTGCAGATTCTACATGGAGAATCTGCAGCGGGTCCCTCCTGCCCCGCGGACATGAGCGCCCAAAATAGCAATTTAAAAGCATTTACCTATCCGTAGCGGGCAGGGACGCTCTGCTCTTCCTCACGGCCGGATCTTCATTTTCGGCCGGCGGCACGTCGCCGACGTGCCGCGCGCATGCGCCGGGCACATCCGCCGAGCCGAAGCAAGGGAGATGCGGCCGTGAGGAAGAGAAGAGCTTCCCGGTCCGCTGCGGGTGAGTAAATGCTTTAAATTCCTATTTTAGGTCTCCCGCGGATCCGGACGGCTTCCATAGGCTTCAATAGAAGCCCGCGGGAGCCGTCCCCGCGGGAGACCCGCATGAAAATGGAGCATGGTCCAGATTTTTTCATGCTCCATTTTTTTTAAAATCACTTTTATTGACGATCCGCGGGTATTTATGTACCCGCGGGTGGTCAATGCATCCCTATGGGGTGCGGATCCGCGTGCAGGTAATCCGCTGCGGATCCTAAATCATATTTTCCCCGTGGACATGAGCCCTTATAGTCCACCCACCGAGCATTATACCAGGTGTTATACTCCACCCCCTGCATCATACTGGGCGTTATACCCCACCCTGAGCATTATACTCCACCACTAGCAGATTGTGAGCTATACTTCGCCCTGAGCATCATACTCCATGCCTGGCATCATATTGTGCATTATACCAGGTGTTAAACTCCAGCCACAGCATGTCATTGGGCGTTATACTTCACTCCAAGTCTTATATCAAGCGTTATACCCCACCCCCAGCATTACACCAGCCACTAAACCCCACCCCCAGTATTATACCAGAGGCTATACCCTTCCCCCCAGCGTTACACCAGACACTAAACCCCGCCCCCAGCGTTATATCAGAGGCTATACCCCGCGCCCAGAGTTTATACCAGACATACCCTGCCCCCCAGCGTTACACCAGGCGCTATACCTCTCCCCTGGCATTACACCAGACACTAAACCCCACCCCCAGCGTTATATCAGAGGCTATACCCCTCCCCGAGTTTATACCAGACATACCCTGCCCCCCAGCGTTACACCAGGCGCTATACCTCTCCCCTGGCATTACACCAGACACTAAACCCCGCCCCCAGCGTTATATCAGAGGCTATACCCCGCCCCCAGAGTTTATACCAGACATACACTGCCCCCCAGCGTTACACCAGGTGCTATACCTCTCCCCTAGCATTACACCAAACACTAAACCCCGCCCCCAGCGTTACACCAGGCGCTATACCCCGCCCCTAGAGTTTATACCAGAGGCTATACCCCGCCCCCCAGCATTACACCAGGCGCTATACCTCTCCCGTGGCATTACACCAGACACTAAACCCCGCCCCCAGCGTTATATCAGGCGCTATACCCCGCCCCCAGCGTTACACTCCACCACTACCATCATATCGGGCGTTATCCCCTGCCCCCGGGCCGCTGCCCCTCCCTCCGCGCTGTACTCCATCCTGGCTGTCCTGTAAACCGGGTGATGTAACAGCCGGTCACATCACCGGCCGCAGCCTACAGGAGCCCTCCCCTCACACACCGGAGGTCACGTAGTTCCCCGGTTTCATCATTTCCTCGCACTCACCGGAGTAGCGGAGATCCCGCGGATCAGGCCGGAGCGGAGGACCAACCGGAGATCTACAGTCCCGGCTCCCTGCGTCATCTGCAAGCCGCGCCCACTGACTATACAAGCTCCTCCTCCGACCAATGAGAGCCCAGTGAGCTCGGGGTACGTGTAACCTGCGGCGACGGACGAGCGACCGCGTGACATCGCGAGTGTACTGTGCACTGCATTATATATATATAGCGTTATACATACATATACACACACACCAACTGTACAATGTATACTATAGCATACCCCAACTGTACTATATACTACATCACACCCTTAGTATATACACCATACTGCATATATGTACCAACTGTACTATATACTACATCACACCCCGAGTGTACACCATACTGCATATATACACCAACTGTACTATATACTACATCACACCCCGAGTGTACACCATACTGCATATATACACCAACTGTACTATATACTACATCACACCCCGAGTGTACACCATACTGCATATATGTACCAACTGTACTATATACTACATCACACCCTGAGTATATACACCATACTGCATATATGTACCAACTGTACTATATACTACATCACACCCCGAGTGTACACCATACTGCATATATGTACCAACTGTACTATATACTACATCACACCCTGAGTATATACACCATACTGCATATATGTACCAACTGTACTATATACTACATCACACCCCGAGTGTACACCATACTGCATATATGTACCAACTGTACTATATACTACATCACACCCAGAGTGTACACCATACTGCATATATGTACCAACTGTACTATATACTACATCACACCCCGAGTGTACACCATACGGCATATATGTACCAACTGTACTATATACTACATCACACCCCGAGTGTACACCATACTGCATATATATACCAACTGTACTATATACGACATCACACCCTGAGTGTACAGCACACTGCATATATATATATATACCAACTGTACTATATACTACATCACACCCCGAGTGTACACCATACTGCATATATACACCAACTGTACTATATACTACATCACACCCAGAGTGTACACCATACTGCATATATACACCAACTGTACTATATACTACATCACACCCAGAGTGTACACCATACTGCATATATGTACCAACTGTACTATATACTACATCACACCCCGAGTGTACACCATACTGCATATATGTACCAACTGTACTATATACTACATCACACCCAGAGTGTACACCATACTGCATATATACACCAACTGTACTATATACTACATCACACCCAGAGTGTACACCATACTGCATATATACACCAACTGTACTATATACTACATCACACCCCGAGTGTACACCATACTGCATATATGTACCAACTGTACTATATACTACATCACACCCAGAGTGTACACCATACTGCATATATACACCAACTGTACTATATACTACATCACACCCAGAGTGTACACCATACTGCATATATACACCAACTGTACTATATACTACATCACACCCCGAGTGTACACCATACTGCATATATGTACCAACTGTACTATATACTACATCACACCCAGAGTGTACACCATACGGCATATATGTACCAACTGTACTATATACTACATCACACCCAGAGTGTACACCATACGGCATATATGTACCAACTGTACTATATACTACATCACACCCAGTGTACACCATACTGCATATATATACCAACTGTACTATATACTACATCACACCCAGTGTACACCATACTGCATATATACACCAACTGTACTATATACTACATCACACCCAGAGTGTACACCATACGGCATATATGTACCAACTGTACTATATACTACATCACACCCAGAGTGTACACCATACTGCATATATACACCAACTGTACTATATACTACATCACACCCCGAGTGTACACCATACGGCATATATGTACCAACTGTACTATATACTACATCACACCCAGAGTGTACACCATACGGCATATATGTACCAACTGTACTATATACTACATCACACCCAGAGTGTACACCATACGGCATATATGTACCAACTGTACTATATACTACATCACACCCAGAGTGTACACCATACGGCATATATGTACCAACTGTACTATATACTACATCACACCCAGAGTGTACACCATACGGCATATATGTACCAACTGTACTATATACTACATCACACCCAGAGTGTACACCATACTGCATATATACACCAACTGTACTATATACTACATCACACCCAGAGTGTACACCATACTGCATATATACACCAACTGTACTATATACTACATCACACCCAGAGTGTACACCATACTGCATATATGTACCAACTGTACTATATACTACATCACACCCCGAGTGTACACCATACTGCATATATACACCAACTGTACTATATACTACATCACACCCCGAGTGTACACCATACTGCATATATGTACCAACTGTACTATATACTACATCACACCCAGAGTGTACACCATACTGCATATATGTACCAACTGTACTATATACTACATCACACCCAGAGTGTACACCATACGGCATATATGTACCAACTGTACTATATACTACATCACACCCTGAGTATATACAGCACACTGCATATATGTACCAACTGTACTATATACTACATCACACCCTGAGTATATATACTACATCACACCCAGAGTGTACACCATACTGCATATATACACCAACTGTACTATATACTACATCACACCCAGAGTGTACACCATACTGCATATATACACCAACTGTACTATATACTACATCACACCCCGAGTGTACACCATACTGCATATATGTACCAACTGTACTATATACTACATCACACCCAGAGTGTACACCATACTGCATATATACACCAACTGTACTATATACTACATCACACCCAGAGTGTACACCATACTGCATATATACACCAACTGTACTATATACTACATCACACCCCGAGTGTACACCATACTGCATATATGTACCAACTGTACTATATACTACATCACACCCAGAGTGTACACCATACGGCATATATGTACCAACTGTACTATATACTACATCACACCCAGAGTGTACACCATACGGCATATATGTTCCAACTGTACTATATACTACATCACACCCAGTGTACACCATACTGCAAATATATACCAACTGTACTATATACTACATCACACCCAGTGTACACCATACTGCATATATACACCAACTGTACTATATACTACATCACACCCAGAGTGTACACCATACGGCATATATGTACCAACTGTACTATATACTACATCACACCCAGAGTGTACACCATACTGCATATATACACCAACTGTACTATATACTACATCACACCCCGAGTGTACACCATACGGCATATATGTACCAACTGTACTATATACTACATCACACCCAGAGTGTACACCATACGGCATATATGTACCAACTGTACTATATACTACATCACACCCAGAGTGTACACCATACGGCATATATGTACCAACTGTACTATATACTACATCACACCCAGAGTGTACACCATACGGCATATATGTACCAACTGTACTATATACTACATCACACCCAGAGTGTACACCATACTGCATATATACACCAACTGTACTATATACTACATCACACCCAGAGTGTACACCATACTGCATATATACACCAACTGTACTATATACTACATCACACCCAGAGTGTACACCATACTGCATATATACACCAACTGTACTATATACTACATCACACCCAGAGTGTACACCATACTGCATATATGTACCAACTGTACTATATACTACATCACACCCCGAGTGTACACCATACTGCATATATGTACCAACTGTACTATATACTACATCACACCCCGAGTGTACACCATACTGCATATATACACCAACTGTACTATATACTACATCACACCCCGAGTGTACACCATACTGCATATATGTACCAACTGTACTATATACTACATCACACCCAGAGTGTACACCATACTGCATATATGTACCAACTGTACTATATACTACATCACACCCAGAGTGTACACCATACTGCATATATGTACCAACTGTACTATATACTACATCACACCCCGAGTGTACACCATACGGCATATATGTACCAACTGTACTATATACTACATCACACCCCGAGTGTACACCATACTGCATATATATACCAACTGTACTATATACTACATCACACCCAGAGTGTACACCATACTGCATATATGTACCAACTGTACTATATACTACATCACACCCCGAGTGTACACCATACTGCATATATATACCAACTGTACTATATACTACATCACACCCCGAGTGTACACCATACGGCATATATGTACCAACTGTACTATATACTACATCACACCCCGAGTGTACACCATACTGCATATATATACCAACTGTACTATATACGACATCACACCCTGAGTGTACAGCACACTGCATATATATATATACCAACTGTACTATATACTACATCACACCCCGAGTGTACACCATACGGCATATATGTACCAACTGTACTATATACTACATCACACCCAGAGTGTACACCATACTGCATATATACACCAACTGTACTATATACTACATCACACCCAGAGTGTACACCATACTGCATATATACACCAACTGTACTATATACTACATCACACCCAGAGTGTACACCATACTGCATATATGTACCAACTGTACTATATACTACATCACACCCCGAGTGTACACCATACTGCATATATGTACCAACTGTACTATATACTACATCACACCCCGAGTGTACACCATACTGCATATATACACCAACTGTACTATATACTACATCACACCCCGAGTGTACACCATACAGCATATATGTACCAACTGTACTATATACTACATCACACCCCGAGTGTACACCATACTGCATATATGTACCAACTGTACTATATACTACATCACACCCAGAGTGTACACCATACGGCATATATGTACCAACTGTACTATATACTACATCACACCCTGAGTATATACAGCACACTGCATATATGTACCAACTGTACTATATACTACATCACACCCTGAGTATATATACTACATCACACCCAGAGTGTACACCATACTGCATATATGTACCAACTGTACTATATACTACATCACACCCCGAGTGTACACCATACTGCATATATGTACCAACTGTACTATATACTACATCACACCCAGTGTACACCATACTGCATATATGTACCAACTGTACTATATACTACATCACACCCAGAGTGTACACCATACTGCATATATATATATACCAACTGTACTATATACTACATCACACCCCGAGTGTACACCATACTGCATATATGTACCAACTGTACTATATACTACATCACACCCAGTGTACACCATACTGCATATATGTACCAACTGTACTATATACTACATCACACCCAGTGTACACCATACTGCATATATGTACCAACTGTAATATATACTACATCACACCCAGTGTACACCATACTGCATATATGTACCAACTGTACTATATACTACATCACACCCTGAGTATATACAGCACACTGCATATATGTACCAACTGTACTATATACTACATCACACCCAGAGTGTACACCATATGGCATATATGTACCAACTGTACTATATACTACATCACACCCTGAGTATATACAGCACACGGCATATATGTACCAACTGTACTATATACTACATCACACCCCGAGTGTACACCATACTGCATATATGTATCAACTGTACTATACACTGCATCACACCCTGAATGTACACCAATACTGCATATATGTACCAACTGTACTATATACTACATCACGCCCCGATTGTACACCATACTGCATATATGTACCAACTGTACTATATACTACATCACACCCTGAGTGTACACCATACTGCGCATATATATATATACATATATATTTACAAACACACACACACCCCAACTGTACTGTACACTGCATATATATATATATATATATATATATATATCAACTGTATATTGTACAATACATCACCTCCCAAGTGAACTGTACACTGTGTGTGTGTGTGTGTGTGTGTGTATATATCTATATATATAAAAATGAATGTATGTCTGTCTGCGTGCGTGCGTGCGTGCGTGCGTGCGTGCGTGCGTGCGTGCGTGCGTGTTTGTCCTTTATGCGCTACTACACCATTCATCCGATCGCCATGAAACTTTGGGAAGTTGTTGAGTACACTCCTGGGAAGATTATAGGCATAGTACAACTATCCTACGATAAATGGCGCGCGTGCGAGCGTCGTCGACAGTTACGCCCCCCCCACGTAGATCGTTCGATTTCCATCACTGCCACTAATTCTCTCACTTCCCAATGTCGTAGAAACATGAAATTTGGCACGAGCATTGATTATGTCATAAATAGGAAAAGCTAATGGGTCCCAACTCGATTATTCAATTCTATGCGCAAAAGAATTAGCGTCCAAATTTTACGTACGTAATCTAATTTTCTCGCTTCCCAATGTCATAGAAACGTGAAATTTGGCACGGGTATTGAATATGTCATAAATAGGAAAAGCTAATGGGTCCCAACTCGATTATTCAATTCTATGCGCCAAAGAATTAGCGTCCAAATTTTACGTACGGAATCGAATTCTCTCGCTTCCCAATGTAATAGAAACGTGAAATTTGGCAGGAGCATTGATTATGTCATAAATAGGAAAAGCTAATGGGTCCCAACTCGATTATTCAATTCTATGCGCAAAAGAATTAGCGTCCAAATTTTACGTACGGAATGTAATTTTCTCACATAGAAACTTGAAATTTGGCACGAGCATTGATTATGTCATAAATAGGAAAAGCTAATGGGTCCCAACTCGATTATTCAATTCTATGCGCAAAAGAATTAGCGTCCAAATTTTACGTACGTAATCTAATTTTCTCGCTTCCCAATGTCATAGAAACGTGAAATTTGGTACGGGCATTGAATATGTCATAAATAGGAAACGCTAATCGGTCCCAATTCGATTATTCAATTCTATGCGCCAAAGAATTAGCGTCCAAATTTTACGTACGGAATCGAATTCTCTCGCTTCCCAATGTAATAGAAACGTGAAATTTGGCAGGAGCATTGATTATGTCATAAATAGGAAAAGCTAATGGGTCCCAACTTGATTATTCAATTCTATGCGCAAAAGAATTAGCGTCCAAATTTTACGTACGGAATGTAATTTTCTCACATAGAAACTTGAAATTTGGCACAAGCATTGATTATGTCATAAATAGGAAACGCTAATGGGTCCCAACTCGATTATTCAATTCTATGCGCCAAAGAATTAGCGTCCAAATTTTACGTACGGAATCGAATTCTCTCGCTTCCCAATGTAATAGAAACGTGAAATTTGGCAGGAGCATTGATTATGTCATAAATAGGAAAAGCTAATGGGTCCCAACTCGATTATTCAATTCTATGCGCCAAAGAATTAGCGTCCAAATTTTACGTACGGAATCGAATTTTCTCGCTTCCCAATGTAATAGAAACGTGAAATTTGGCACGGGCATTGAATATGTCATAAATAGGAAACGCTAATCGGTCCCAACTTGATTATTCAATTCTATGCGCCAAAGAATTAGCGTCCAAATTTTACGTACGGAATCGAATTTTCTCGCTTCCCAATGTAATAGAAACGTGAAATTTGGTACGGGCATTGAATATGTCATAAATAGGAAACGCTAATCGGTCCCAATTCGAATATTCAATTCTATGCGCCAAAGAATTAGCGTCCAAATTTTACGTACGGAATCGAATTCTCTCGCTTCCCAATGTAATAGAAACGTGAAATTTGGCAGGAGCATTGATTATGTCATAAATAGGAAAAGCTAATGGGTCCCAACTCGATTATTCAATTCTATGCGCAAAAGAATTAGCGTCCAAATTTTACGTACGGAATGTAATTTTCTCACATAGAAACTTGAAATTTGGCACGAGCATTGATTATGTCATAAATAGGAAAAGCTAATGGGTCCCAACTCGATTATTCAATTCTATGCGCAAAAGAATTAGCGTCCAAATTTTACGTACGTAATCTAATTTTCTCGCTTCCCAATGTCATAGAAACGTGAAATTTGGTACGGGCATTGAATATGTCATAAATAGGAAACGCTAATCGGTCCCAATTCGATTATTCAATTCTATGCGCCAAAGAATTAGCGTCCAAATTTTACGTACGGAATCGAATTCTCTCGCTTCCCAATGTAATAGAAACGTGAAATTTGGCAGGAGCATTGATTATGTCATAAATAGGAAAAGCTAATGGGTCCCAACTTGATTATTCAATTCTATGCGCAAAAGAATTAGCGTCCAAATTTTACGTACGGAATGTAATTTTCTCACATAGAAACTTGAAATTTGGCACAAGCATTGATTATGTCATAAATAGGAAACGCTAATGGGTCCCAACTCGATTATTCAATTCTATGCGCCAAAGAATTAGCGTCCAAATTTTACGTACGGAATCGAATTCTCTCGCTTCCCAATGTAATAGAAACGTGAAATTTGGCAGGAGCATTGATTATGTCATAAATAGGAAAAGCTAATGGGTCCCAACTCGATTATTCAATTCTATGCGCCAAAGAATTAGCGTCCAAATTTTACGTACGGAATCGAATTTTCTCGCTTCCCAATGTAATAGAAACGTGAAATTTGGCACGGGCATTGAATATGTCATAAATAGGAAACGCTAATCGGTCCCAACTTGATTATTCAATTCTATGCACCAAAGAATTAGCGTCCAAATTTTACGTACGGAATCGAATTTTCTCGCTTCCCAATGTAATAGAAACGTGAAATTTGGCAGGAGCATTGATTATGTCATAAATAGGAAAAGCTAATGGGTCCCAACTCGATTATTCAATTCAATGCGCAAAAGAATTAGCGTCCAAATTTCACGTACGGAATGTAATTTTCTCACATAGAAACTTGAAATTTGGCACGAGCATTGATTATGTCATAAATAGGAAAAGCTAATGGGTCCCAACTCGATTATTCAATTCTATGCGCAAAAGAATTAGCGTCCAAATTTTACGTACGTAATCTAATTTTCTCGCTTCCCAATGTCATAGAAACGTGAAATTTGGCACGGGTATTGAATATGTCATAAATAGGAAAAGCTAATGGGTCCCAACTCGATTATTCAATTCTATGCGCAAAACAATTGGCGTCCGAATTTTACGTACGCAATCGAATTTTCTCGCTTCCCGATGTAATAGAAACTTGAAATTTGGCACGCGCATTGATTATGTCATAAATAGGAAAAGTTAATGGGAAGTTGTTGAGTACATTCCTGGGAATATTACTGGCATAGTACATCTATCCTACGATAGGTGCCGCGCGTGCGAGCGTCGTCGACAGTTATGCCCCCCCAGACAAAGATCGTTTGATTTCCATCTCAAGCACAAAAGCAAAAGGCATTACGAGCAACGGGATGAGTGTTCAACTACAAAATGATGCATCCGCCGAACGTTTCACAAGACAATTCCTGGATATTGAGAATGCTGAGGTAAAATAAAAGCTGTGCTGTGATTGGTGGCTATTTCTTATACTGCTGAGGTTACATGAAAGCTGTGCTGTGATTGGTTGCTATATATTATACCGCTGAGGTAAAATGAATGCTGCGCTGTGATTCGTTGCTATTTTTTATATTGCTGAGGCAGAATAAAAGTTGCGCTGTGATTGGTTGTTATTTCTCTTACTGCTGACGTAACATGAAAGCTGCACTGTGATTGGTTGTTATATATTATACCGCTGACGTAACATGAAAGCTGCACTGTGATTGGTTGTTATATTTTATACTGCTGAGGTAACATGAAAGCTGCGCTGTGATTGGTTGTTATATATTATACCACTGAGGTAACCTAAAAAAGCTGCGCTGTGATTGGTTGTTATCTAGATATATAAAAACTAATGTATGTATGTCTGTCTTCGCAGCAACGCGCGACGGGTACGCTAGTATATATATAAAATGATACAGGTAAGGGCTTCTGCACACTTGCGTTTTTCTTGCGGGTATTTTTAACGCTGCAATATTGCTGCGTTTTTTTAATGCGATTGTAAATAGGCTCTTATAATGTTAAAAACGCATCACAAGTTTGTGCTTTGCAATTTTCGTGCGATGCGTTTTTAACATTAGAAAGTGCCATTGACAATCGCGTGAAAAAAACGCGCAAGAAACACGCAACTGTGTAGGAGCCCTTACCTGTATCATTTTGAGAAGGATCTTGCTTGTGCAGCGTCCCATAGGGTGACTTCGGACATAGGGCATACATTGAGGAGCTGGGAGGATAGAATGGTCACTTGTCACGGTGGCACTTACCGGGCTCCCTTGCAGAGGGACACATGTAGCCTCGGCCAAAGCAGCGCTAGGCCTCTTCCGGACACCCCTAGGAGAGGGATGGCCAATAAACATAGAAACAGGAGATAACGTTGTCACGGGTGACGCCACCGCTCCTTCACCCACCGGAATGACCCTCGGCGGTAAATATAGGAGCCGCAGACTGTGTAACGTACCTCAGGTTCCTGGGAACGGTCCAGGCCTGCCAAAACTTTACTTGATAAACGTGATACAAAGCACAAATGCAAAAGACGGTTGTGCAGGCAAAATAGCAGATTTGAGGTCAGGGAGGAAACAAAGGATGACACCGCTCCTGCAGTCTCCGTTAACTGACAGGAACCGCTCCTGGTGGGGAACTCTCTAGACGAGGATAGGGGAAGGGTCACTCCACAGACACTCTTGAAGTACAGTACCTCTGCACAATGATCTTGGCCTTTTCTGGACACGCTCACTCTCAAACTCTCTTACTTCTCTTGCTCTTTATTGGCCCCTGGCATTAGGGTCCTCAGGATACCTTTCTTTCTCTTCCATTCTTTACCATATGAGGGTTGAAGTTACCCCCATGTGGCCGTCGCTCTCTCTGGAACCCAGAAGAACAGAAATCTCGAGACTCCTCACTCACTCATACTTATAATCTCTCACATACCATGTGACAGGACATTAATTGATAAATTTGCAGCACAGATGACAAATGGGAAAAGTTTAAAAACATCCTAATTACCTCATGTGAGCAATTCATACCCTTTAAAAACAAAAGAACTACAAGTAGAAGGAAACCAATGTGGCTCGACAAGAGAGTAAGGGGGGCAATAAACAAAAAAAGAAAGCGTTTAAACTGGTAAAACAAGAAGGCAGCGAAGAAGTGCTAAAATCATACAGGGAAAAAAAACAAAATATGTAAAGAAAAGATTAAAATCGCTAAGGAGGACTGATTGCCAAAGTGAGCAAAAACAACCCTAAACTATTCTTCAATTATATTAACAGTAAAAGGATTTGCACTGGGAGCACTGGCCCTTTAACAAATAATACAGGAGAAATCATAGAAGACGATGGGGGGTGGGGGGAAGGCAAATCTATTAAATAGTTTCTTTTCAAGTGTATTTATGAACAAAAAAGAAATGTCACTTGAGAATGCAGGTGAATAAAACGCCCCCCCCCCCCCCTGCAAAACATTACATGCCTAACACAGGAGGAAGTGCAGAGCCGGTTAAAGAGGATTAAAATCGATAAATTGCCGGGCCCTGATGGAATACACCCAAGGGTTCTAAGGGAACTAAGTATGTGATAGCTAGACCGCTATTTTTAATATTTATGGATACGTTCAGGTTGTACCATTGGATTGGTGCATTGCCAATATGGTTCCAATTCACAAAAAGGGGTCCAAAAGAGAGTCTGGTAACTACAGGCCGGTAAGTCTCACTTCTATAGCTGGAAAAATATTCAAGGGGTTTCTGAGAGACGCCATCCTAGAATATCTCAAGGAGAACAACAAAATGACTCATCAGCATGGGTTCATGAGGGGTTCATCATGTCAGACCAATCTGATCAGCTTCTACGATGAAGTAAGTTCTAGGCTGGACCTGGGAGAGTCTATTGATCTCGTGTATCTGGACTTCTCTAAAGCATTTGACACCGTGCCGCATAATAGGTTGATATACAAAATGAGACCGCTCAAATTGGGTGAAATCGTGTGTATCTGGGTAAAGAACTGGCTCAGAGATAGAAAGCAGAGGGTGGTAATAAATGGTTTGTACTCTGATTGGGCCACCGTCGCTAGTGGGGTGCCACAGGGTTCAGTATTGGGCCCCATCCTTTTCAATATATTTATAAATGACCTGATAGAGGGGCTGCACAGTAAAATATCAATATTTGCAGATGACACAAAATTATACAATATAGTCAATGCAACGGAGGATAATGTGCGGCTACAAAAGGACCTAGATAAGCTGGGGGCTTGGGCAGAAAAATGACAAATGAAGTTCAATGTTGATAAATGTAAGGTTATGCACATGGGCAGGAGGAACGGATGTCACCAATATACACTAAATGGGGTACAGCTTGGGAAAAGTGATATGGAAAAAGACCTGGGGGTACTAGTGGACTGTAGATTTAACTAGAGCAACGATTTCCAGTCAGCTGCTGCAAAAGCAAATAAAGTTTTGGGGTGCTATATAAGGTATAGGGGCGAGGGACGAGAACATTATTTTTTTACTATATGAGGCACTTGTCAGGCCCCACATGGAATACTGCGTACAGTTCTGGACACCGGTTCTCAGGAAGGATGTTGCAGCGCTTGAGGGGGTACAAAAAAGGGCAACTAAGTTAATACATGGAATGAAGGGACTGGAATACCCAGAGAGGCTATCAAAATTTGGATTATTTTCCATGGAAAAAAGACGCCTAAGGGGCGAGCAAATAACTATGTATAAATACATGAGGGGACAATACAAGGATCTCTCCCATGATCTGTTTATACCCAGGACTACAACGGTAACAAGAGGGCATCCGCTACATCTAGAAGAAAGCAGGTTTCATCACCAACACAGAAGGGGGTTCTTTACTGTAAGAGCAGTGAGACTGTGGAACTCTCTGCCTGAGGATGTGGTGATGGCAAAATCCATAGAGGAGTTTAAGAGGGGACTAGATGTCTTTCTAGATCGCTATGATATTACAGGATATAGACATTAGGTGACCAGCGGGTTGTTGATCCAGGTCTACAGACAGGTAGGAACTATCAGAGGTTGATCCAGGGATTATTCTGACTGTCATTACGGAGTCTGGAAAGGGCTAATTGGCTTCTGCCTCTTGTGGGTGGTGGTGGTGGGGGGAGTTGCCTTCCTCTGGATCAACAAGAAAGTTGAAACAGGCTGAACTAGATGGTCATTGTCTTCATTCAGCCTAACATGCTATGTTACAGTCTCCCAGTCTCATGCAAACATTAACCTCTCACTTGCTGTAGCTGTGCAATACACATAACAAAATGACAACTCTGCACAGCGCATCTACAAAAGACATTACATGTATGACATTTATGGAGGGGCCAGGAATATACGTTCTGGCCCACTACACTTGCATGCAGAAGGAGGGCTATTGTTCGGTCGTTGGAGCAATTCTGAGAGTCGCCCTTCTTTGGTAGAGGGGTGAAGACAGATCTTTTCCAGTCCTGTGGCCATTGTGTGGATGCCTTTACTGCCTGGCACATCGCTGTGATGGTTTTCACTGGTACTGGCAGCAATAGCTCTGCTGGTATGTTATCTATGCTTGTTGACTTGGAGCCTCCGTTATGCAGTCAGAAGTGGCTGTGATAATGAAACAACTAGCCAAAAATACAGCGCCAGTCATAGATAACATACCAGCAGAGCTATTGCTGCCAGTAATACCAATAGTATTACATTCTACCACGATCTGACAGGCAATCTAGCAAGCTACACCACAGGCATGATTTGATAGGCAATCTGCAATGGCAGCCCTGGAGCATCCAGAAAACCCCCGACTGCTATGACAACTAAACGGCACCCTGCGAATTCATCGCGAGGGGGCGTTCGAGATCCTTGAACTCTGATCAGGGCATTTAAATACTAGTGTCAGAATTGATTGTGGCATTTAAAAGGTTAACAGCCACGATCAGCAGGAGTGCTGATTGCAGCTGTTGCCAGTGGTAGTCAGCTGTAAGAAACAGCTGGCACACTCATTGTATGGAATGGGATCGGATTCTGATCCCCTGCCATACAAACCGCGAATCTCCATGGCATTACTGTACATCCTGTTGCGTTTAGCTTGCTGTTAGGCCTCCTTCACACGGGTGATATCGCATCACTGTGAGAAAATCGCAGCGATATCGCATCGCTGCACCGTATGATATCGCTGCGATTTTCTCACAGCGATACCATGATTTTGTAGCGCTACAAAGTCGCATGTGACGCTACAAAATCACGTGACCTTGTAGCATCTGCTACTGTCAAAGTTACATTGCATCGCATGCAAACCGCGTTTTCGTGCACTGCGATGCAGCAGAGAGGAAGGCTCCATAGAGAAACATGGGCTACAAAACCTAGCGTGTCGCAGGCATATCGCCGGACCTGCGAGGTTTGTGTGTCATTTTGTAGCATGCTACAAAACATCTCATGTGTGAAGGAACCCATAGGAAACCATGGGCTTCTCATACATGCGATTTGTAGCATCGTAGCAACGCTACAAAATCACGCGACTTTGTCGCCCGTGTGAAGGAGGCCTAACACTAAAGGAAAACGCAGGTGGAGCTCTGCTAAGAGCGGACGGTACTATTATAGTGATGCAATCAGCGTTTCTCCACCTGTGTTTTGCAGGGCAGAAATACTGCATGCAATGTCAGCGCTGGCCGGGTGACAGGATGGTGTCTTTAATAATAGAGAAAAGAGCGATACCAGAAAGAAGAGGGATGTTAAATATTGTAGTGACTTCTAGATGAAGTAGGATGAATCCATATATGGAGAGTTACACATCTAGAGCAGCAGTGTTACTCTTGAGTCTCGGCTTTACACCATTCCTTGTCACATGTAGACCTGTCACTTTTGAACCAGCTTGTGCTGCCATATGTAACATAGATGGAATATACGCCCCGATAGCCCGCTCATTGGTTTCCCATGCTGTTGCTCTCGTGGTTTGTCACTATTTCTCTCCGGCGCTGCGTGGGTTGGAAACTCAATTTCTTTTAGTTGAAAATAGTTGACAGAACTGATATCCGTGAGCAACTGCGGGAACTCTTCCAAATCAATGCAGGCACGGCTGAGTTGTGTGGGATACGATGACGGCTTTTCTTCGGGGAGCTTAACTAGCATAAAAACCCTGTGCCAAGCAGCTGGGTAATCAGTTCAAGAAAAGACTGATAGATGAACAGACGCCCGTATCTAGTTCTGACATTATTATAGATAAATAATAGAACCCATATTTAAACGTATATTTTCAAGTGCATTTCGGTCACACACACAAAAAAAAATAGAACATGTTCTATTTTTCTGTGTATTAGAGCACCAAAGGTCCCCATAAAAGTCAATGACAGGGGGGGCACAAATGCGCGAGCAATACGCAATAATTACTGCTGAATTGCGCTGGAAAAATGAACACATCTGGAACTCATTATCCATTTCAATTGGTGTGTCTTTTTTTTGCCATGTGCAAATGAACGTGCCTTCCAGGGACAAAAAGCATAGTACATTTGATGCACGCAAAAAAAAGTATTATTCGTTCTGTGAAACTGTGGCGCTCAGGTACATGCAAATACACATATGCTCATGTGAAGTTGGCCTTATGGTGCTTTCACATGGGACAGCATATTCCACAACAATGTTGCAGAATATGCCTTCCTCAAATTCTGAACCAAAATGCGCAGGGGAATAGAACATACTGTGTATTTTTTTGCGCAACGAAATTGCGCACGCAAAGTATGCACTTGTGAATGAACCCATTAAAATCAATGGGTTCTATTCACTAAGAATTGGGTGCGTAAATACATGCACAAATACGCCCATGTGAAGGTTATGTTACACCAAGTCCAAGTTCTTTTGGGATTGTTGAATTTTGCGTGCAAGGTTATTCCCAGGGACCGGGGTTCTTTGGCGACAGTGGAAGTAAAAGAATTACATCATTTTGTATGGATAACCTGGGCCATACGGGCAGATCTGGCCTTGGGTTTTTTTTGCCTTCCTCTGGATCAACACAGTAGGATAGACAGGCTGGACTAGATGGACAATGTCTTCATTCGGCCTTACATACTATGTTACTATGTTTGGAAGATTTTTCTCCAGACATTCAACGGCTAGGTTATGTGTCAGAAGGAAGAGGTGTCCAATCGAGAAATCAATCTTTTTTCGGATGCTGCGGGTGCGATTGGTTTCAAGGTCATTTTGGGAAATCATTGGTGCAGGTTTCCCCGGCCAAGGTCTTGGAAAAACAAGAATATTGCGTTGTTAGAAATGTATCCAGTTGTAGTGGCAATGGAGGTATAGGGTCCCTGTTTGGTGGGCCGGAGGATATGCTTTTGGTCAGACAATGAGACGGTGGTACAGGTGATCAGTAAGCAATCAGCTTTTTTGCCGCTGGTTCCGGCAATGTTAACGTGCCGTTTCGGGCTAAACATGTCCCTGGTTGCCAAAATGGATTGGCTGATGCTTTTTCTTGTTTCCACATGAAGAGTTTCAGGGAGCTACACCCGACATCGGATGTTGAGGGAGTTTGTTGCCCTTTTTTCCTTGTGGGAAATAGTAGATGAGAACTGCTGAAGTATGTCCGGTCATCGGTATGCGGCTATTCCTCTTGACTGTGCTGCTGCTTGAATCCCCTGTGCTGCAACGTTATCTCGTGTACCAGACCCCGGCCGTCTCCTTGACCACGTTTCCCGCCAGCGGCAGTTACAATAGGTGACTCCATTCCAGCGCCAGACTCGTGACACTACCTATGGGTTGCGCTGAAGAAAATAGGATTTGGGCCTAAGTTTATTAACCCCTTAGTGACCACTCCATAGTGTTTTTACATTCTGCTTAGCTGGATTTTAATCCCCAAGGCCATAAAAACACGCTGCCTCTAGGAATTAAAGCCCTGCAGGCTGTGGACGTGACAGCTCCATGCTGTCAGTTACCCGACATCCTAGAGCTGTCATAGGGGACCCTGGGAAGCCCTCCCTGGTCACACGATCGCTGGTATCCACCAGATACCGGTGATCGCATTAAAGTCAATATAAAGTGTAAAAAAAAGTAAAGTTTCAGCTCCCCTTATGGATCGGATCCGTAAGGGTAGCTGAGGATACTCACCCCCGTCCCCCCCAATGTCCCGCGGCGTTTCGGTCCTCCAGGACCTGACACTGGCATCTGCGCATGCGCGCCAGACATCATTGCGTCACACACACAGAGCTGGCAGCCCGGGAAATTTAAAAACTCCCTGCACCCGGCTAGTATGAGTAGCCGAGAGCAGGGAGCTGTCACCAGGAGCCGCTGTATGTTGGTTCCCGGTCACGTGTGTGCTGTTATCCAATGGATAACAGCGATCTTGAAAAAGTTAAAAGAAAAAAAAGTTTGTTTCATCTCCCCTCATGGAGCATTTTGTAAGTCTCCTGAATGGTTAAAAAAAACCAAACGTTTTTCAAATGTGCGTCCAGAATAAAGTCAACAGATGGAAATAAATATCTTATCAAGAATTTGTGCAGTTTGTTTGCACATATTTGAGATATTGCAATTGAAAATTTAAAAAAATTACAATTTTTTTCAAAATGTTCCCAATTTTGGTGCTTTTAATAAATATACACAAATTCTATCGGTCTATTTTTACCACCTAAATGAAATACAATATGTGGCGAAAAAACAATGTCAGAATCAATTAGATATGCAAAACCTTTACGGAGTTATTATATGTTAAATAGAGATGAGCGAGCATACTCGCTAAGGCAGACAACTCGAGCGAATAGTGCCTTATGCGAGCACCTGCCCGCTCGTCTCAAAAGATTCAGGTGCCGACGGGGAGCGGCGGAGGAGAGCAGGGAGGAACGGGGGAAGGGGGGGGGAGATCTCTCTCACTCTCTCCCCCCGCTCCCCCCTGCTCACTCCCGCAACTCACCTCTCTCCCCCGCCGGCACCCGAATCTTTAGAGACAAGCGGGCAGGTACTCACATAAGGCACTACTCGCTCGAGTAGTTTGCCTTAGCGAATACGCTCGCTCATCTCTAATGTTAAAGTGACACATGTCAGATTTCCAAAATTTGGCCTGGTCATTAAAGCTCAAACGGGCTTCGTCCTTAAGTGGTTAAGGATCAAGTACAGTATTTTTTAACCCAAATATAGGGAGATCTCTAGGAGATCCCTTGTAGCTCCGCCTCCCTCTCTCTTCTCGGTATGGGGGATTCCTTCAGCCCCGCAGGGATGCGAGGTTGTTTCCTTTTGAAAATGCCTCGCATCCAGGGGGTTTCAGAAGGACTGCGAGGGCGATATCGGGCCGTGAATCACGGCCAAATATCGCCATCACCAGTGTGCAGGAGCCCTAAGTGTATGTTCACACGACAGGATTCACTACAGAATTTTCAGCGTAAGTTCCGCCTCTAAAAACTGATTAAAAATCCATGGCTGCTCCTGCAGTTTTTGGCACGGATTTAGCCTTGTCAAGGGGCAAAATCAGTGTTTGGAATTCCAATGTGGAAACAAGTGTTTCTGTGTCAAGAAGTGCCATGTTATTTCTTGACATGGATATGCGATTTTCCGTTTTTGAATAACGTACACAGACTCTGCCCACTGACAGAGCTAAAACCAGTGCGCACCTAAAACTGCGCCAGAAAGCCGTGGATTTTGGTGTGGGTTTTTAGAGGCGGAGTTCATGTGGAAAAGTCCTCAGTGAATTTCGCTGTCTGAACATATATTCACACTGAGAAATTTTGACACAGAATCTACACCTGTGCCCCATTACTTTTAGGCCTTCTGTTAGGACCGGCGGCTCTCGGGGTCTCCGTGACCGCACCATCGGCCCTATCACCTGAGCTGATCGGGTGCGGCGCAGGGGAGCCCCGGTCTTGGTGACCTCCCCTGGCCGTTGGGGTCCCGAACAATGGCGCATGCTCCAGTGCTCAGGGGGCGGCACCTGGCTAATCGAGTTGCTGGGGATGCAGTGGATGACGTGTCCGTTGCCATGACATCCTGATTAGCATGTTCTGCACTTGCTGCTGGATGTCTGGGTCTCCGCACTCGCTGCCTTATGTCTGGGTCTGGCTGCTGGCAGGCCCCCACCCCAATTAGCTGCTGGGGCGGGAGTTCTGACAGCATTTAAACGTGCCTGTTTCCTTCCAGCATTGCCAGTATATGTTTGTCTCCAGGCTACACCTGCATATTTGGATTGCGCTCCCGGCTCTTGACCCTCGGACTTCGAACCTGACCTTGCTTTGCCTGACCCCTTTGTACCGTGTACCCTCCTGTTGCCGACTCGGAATGTCTGACTCTCCTCTGTGTTCCTTTGTTTCCAGTGTTTGTCTGTATCGGTCCCTGTGCCCCGCTTCTCTAGTAAGTGTAGGGACTGTCACCCAGTTGTAGTAGTGAGTTGTGGGTTGTTTTCAGGGACTCTCGTACCCAGATCCCTGACACCTCCCTCACACAGGCGTGTTTGTACAGCGTTTAGCACTGCATTTTCAGCGCTGCGCTAAACGCTGTACAGCGCTCCCATTAATTTCAATGGGGCTGCTCGCACATGGCTGAAAATGCAGTGTTTCCAATGCTGCGTTTTGAAAGCGTTGCATGTTCTATTCTTGGCCGTTTTCAACTGTGTCTCTCCCATTGAAATTAATGGGCTGCGTTTGCTGAAAACGCGGCACAACTTTGTACTGCGTTTTAATAGCGTTAAACGCAGCTTGCTTTGCCAGCAAGTCTGAAAAAAAGTTTCCAGCTTCCTTGGCTATGTTTTCAGCTGTGTTGAAAACACAGCCAAAACACTGTCAAAACGCATGCCAACGTTGCTGAAAACACAGTAAACTCAGCGTTGAAAACGCTGTGTTTTTGCAAACGCCTATGTGAGGGAGGGCAATTTGCACCACAATGTATACAGCTTAAACAATCACGAATGACAAGTGACTTTTTTTTTTCTTTCGCATTCACACTGAACAATTATCGCTCAAATTTTTATTTAAGCAACAGCTACGTGTAAATGGGCCTTTGAAGCCCTTTTACACACAACAATTAGCGCTCAAAATTTGTTCAAACTATAGCATATGAGTGATAATCATTGCGTGTAAATGCTGCCATCGTTCATTATTTGGCTGAATGATGATTTTAAGGTGAGCTTAAAATCCATCGTTTAGCTGGAGAGAAGATAACACAGACCGCACCTTTTACACGCAAATGAGGCTAATAAAGTGTTAATGGACATTAGTGTCCATTAACACTTATATCTCCCTTATATGCAAATAAGGGAGATGGAATAATACTTCCACAGTACCACCTATTGGAAGGCAGCATTGCTTGAAGCCACAGTTGGACTCTTTATACAAGCCTTGTAACAATGGCTGGGAATTAGAAGCAAAGCCAAACTCCATGTACACACAGCTGTTTCAGGATATTTTCTCTTCATCAGTGTACAATAGGAGTCTGGCTTTGCTAGTGAGAGGCCTGGGATGGCGGTCAGAAACACTATCTTTTCTCCTTAGGGAGAGCACCTAGACGATGAGAGAGGAGACTCAATAGGTGGTACAGTGGAGATATTATTCCATCCCCATTATTTGCATATTACCCAGAGGAACATGAATGGCCTTTTGCGTCTCCTCACTCACCGTCTATGTGCGCTTCCTAAGGAGAATAGATAGCGTTTCTGTAGTTGTGAATACACAATGCTTTACGTAACCCCAGAGGAAGAAATCCAGCAGAGTAAAGGCCCATTTAAATGGGACAAATATCGGCCAAATGATGCCCGACACTCGGCCCTGTGTGTACTCGCTTATGTGCTGTTACACAGGAGTGAGTATCGCTGGCTCGCTCACAGAGCGGCCAGCAGGGGTCGGGCAGCTGGAGGAGATTTCTCTCCGCGCTCTTCCCCCGCCCCTTTCAATTCAATTAACACAGCGGCTGTTCAATACAGAACAGCTGCTGTTTAGATTGAACAATCATTGTTCAGGATTTTATGCAGCTTGCATCTTGCCGCAGAAAAGAAACAGCATAAAAAGCAAACAAAAAGTCGTATGCATCACTAAATAGTACTGATAAAAGCCGAATTCGTCCTTCAAAAAAACTAAAACTGAAACAGCACAGTTAGAAGAAAAAAAATGTTGGGAGTCTTTGAATAGGATAATACAAAAGGATACATCTGTTTAATCCCTTCTCTCCATATGACGTAAGGGTACGTCCTGGAGGCGGGGTACTTTCTGCAACTGGACGTACCCTTACGTCATGTGGATAGCGCAAGATAAGAAGCGATCTCGCGCTATCCAGCAGCGGGAGCCGGCTGTCACTGATAGCCGGCCTCCTGCTGCAACAGCAGGGGTGCATCGGAGATGCACTCCCCTCTGTTAAACCCTTCCCTGCCGCGATCTATGTAGTATGATGTGATATAGTCAGAGAGCCCGGCTGGTTGCCATGGCAACAGGATGCCAGATACCGGCGTCCTGTATTGCCATTGCCTATGATCGCTCTAATAAGCAATAAGGCATTGCAGGAGAAAAGTCCTAACCCACTTGGCAATGCCTTATCATAGCGATCAGAGCTGGTATGGTGTAAGTCCCTCAGAGGGACACGAATGGTGTAAAAAAAAACCCCATCAAAATAATGTACAATAAATGGAAGGAAAAAAAAAAGTAAAAAAACACCTTTTTTGGGGCTTTTTCTCATATTAGCGTAACCCCCCCCCCCCCCCCCCCCATCCCACATATTTGGTATCGTCGTGTCTGCAACGGCACGTACAATAAGTTGCACACGTTTTTTATCCTGCACGGCATAAAGTGAAAAAAAAAACTCCTTTAAAAAACTGAGACAAAATGCAAATTTTTTGCATTTTATCTCCCACAAAACACAATAAAGCCCCCTGCATACGGGCAGAAATTCCATGCTGGGATTTCCCGCAGAATTTCCACCCGTGGAAGCTGTTCTAGGATTGCGTTAGAAAACGCAATCCTAGGCAGACGGCCACGATTTGTCCGCGTGAAATCATGAATCGCTGCATGTTGTATTTCTGTGCGGATCTCGCAGAGCCCCGCACAAAAATGTCATTTCCCGGCCGCCGATTCCGCTCTGCGCATGCAGCGGCTGGCTGCACCTGGCACATCAAAGAGCCAGAGCCGCGGGAGAGATGAGTGCCGCGCTGGTCCCTGCAGGGGCTCAGGTCGGGTCCTGTTGCGAGAATTCTTGCAGCGGGATCTGACCCGGCCGTCTGCAGGCGGCCTAAAAGTGATCAAAAAAGCCATATGTACCCCAAAATGGTACCAATAAAAACTACAGCTTGTTTTGCAAAATATAAGCCCTCACAGGGCTCTGTCCATGGAAAAATAAAAAAGTTATAGGACTTTGAATGCAGCGATTTAAAAAAAAAAAAAAAAAAAAAAAAAAAAATTCCAAAAAAGGGGTTTTATTGCACATAAGTGAAAAAAACTAAAAAAAAAAAAAAAGAATTTTGACATCCTTGTAATCGTACCGGCCCGCAAAAAAATAGATTGTGTCATTTATGCTGCATAATTAACGCTTTAAAAAAAAAATCTATGGCCAAATTGATTTGTTTTCACTCTTTGTGATCATAAAAAAAAATAATAAAAGTTTTACAATATAGTCTATGTATCCAAAAATGCCACCGATAAAAACTACAGTTCGCCACGTAAACACAAGCCCTTATACAGCTGTGTCAACGGAAAAATAAAAAAGTTATGGCTTTTGAACAATGGAGATTAAAATCCGTCAAAAATCGTTGTGTACTTAAACCTAAAATAGGCCATGTCCTTAAGGGGTTAAAAAATGTGTGAAAATTAGCAAGATATTAAAAAAACTATATAAATTAGGTATTGATGTAATCGTACTGACCAGCAGAACTCATTGAACCTATTATTTATACCACTGGGCGAACACTATTTAAAAAAAACACATGCCAAAATTGCAGACCTTGTTAATCTTGCCTCTAGAAAAAAAATGTTAATATAAATGCGATAAATGAAGACTAGAGCTCATCCCGCAAAAAGCAAGCCCTCATAGAGCTCCGTTTATGGAAAAATGAAAACGTTAAGGCCTCATGCCAAAGGCCGTGACAGATTCCACCTGCAAAATATTGCAGCAGAATCAGACCTGGCGCCCCCTATAGTCACCTGTCCGGATCCGCTGCGAGTGTCTCACCCGATGCGCATGCACAGTGCAGCACATGATGCACCAGCGCTGGGCTGTGATGCGGATTCTCGCTGTACTTCTGCAGTGCTCACTGCAGAAGTATCGCGGAACGGACGGCTTCCATTGACTGCAATGAAGGCCATTCGTGCGATTTTTATTTTTTTTGCACAGAATAGAACATGCTGCAATTCTCCCCTGCGAGTGGAAAATCGTAGTTGATTTCTGCTCGTGGTAAGGGGAGAATCGTATTACACAGGACGGACATTGCTGCGGAATTCGCGGCGGATGTCTGACCATGAATTCCGCAGCACTAATCCGTCTGTGGGCATTCAGCTTAAGGCCTCCTTCCCACGAACAGATTTCCGCCGCATAATTCACGGCGGAAATCCGCTGCGTTGCCCGCAGCTATTAGGTTCTATTGAACCTAATAGCACAATGCTCACGGTGCGGAATTCCACCGCGGAATTCCGCACCGTGAAATCTCCCGTCCTCACCCGCGGCATGCTCTATTTGCCGCGGGTGTACGTGTGGACGGCTTCCATTGCAGTCAATGGAAGCCGTCCGTTCACGCTATCTTCCGCTGTAGCACAGCGGAAGATAGCGTGAAAACGCTTCCCCGCCCACCGCGTGTCACATGACGCGGCGGAGGTGGGCGGTGAAGCGTCATGCGGGAGCGAGGACACCGGATCCGCAGGTAAGTTTGGGGTCTCCTGGGGGCGCCGTGACGGGCTCCGCCGCGGAATTTCGCGGCGGAGCCCGTCACGGCCGTGTGCAGCCGGCCTAAGGCTCTTGGAATATGGAAATAAAAAAACAAATCTTAAAAAAAAGCGTCTTTAGTGTATAACATAACAAGACTGTATAAACGTAGTATTGCCAGAATCCTGCTGACCAGAGAATAATATTATCACTTTATTTATTCT
Source organism: Eleutherodactylus coqui (assembly GCF_035609145.1). Classification (NCBI taxonomy): domain Eukaryota; kingdom Metazoa; phylum Chordata; class Amphibia; order Anura; family Eleutherodactylidae; genus Eleutherodactylus; species Eleutherodactylus coqui. The sequence goes on from NC_089845.1 coordinate 100,142,556, forward strand.
GCATGCCGAAAGCCGTAAAAATGAAGTACAAAAAACACAATGGTGAAATTTCCTCTCGTCACCCACCCTTCCCCACCCAAAAAGTAACGAGTTATACAAGATATTATATGTACCTCAAAATGATATCATTAAAAAATACAATTTGTCCCGCAAAATACAGGCCCTCATATGGCCATGTCGTCGGAAAAATTAAAAAGTTATGGTTCTAGGAATGCGTCCATGAACAAAAATGAAACATTGGTTGGTCATTAGGGCATAAAATGGGCCAGTCACTAAGGGGTTAATCTCCTCTGCCATATTGTTACCAAATACAAGCTACACCCCCAATCACTATTAATGTTGCAATAGCTATAAACCGTACGTACAACGCCACCGGTGCTGCGCTAAATATGCAGCATATATATACACAATAACGTGCAGATAACATACTTATCCACCTGCAGGTAAAAACAGAAACCAAAACATGGCGGCATGCGCTTCTTCTCACTGGTGTCCGCCCTCGCCTGGAATTACACAGTAGGCTGGTAACTTTAAGATGCTTTTAAACAATCGTTAAAAAAAAAATAGTTCAAACGAGCGAAAGTAAACTATAATTATTATAAACGCAGCCAACGACTGAATAACGAATGATAAGCATTCACTTTTCGTTTGTCATTCATTCCATGCAGCATAAGGGCTGTTTCACACCGGCACTGTCCGCCCGCAGTGTAGCTGCGTGCATGGCTTGCGGCTACACTACTCTAAAGATCGCGTGTTCTATCTTTGTTAATTGCATGAATACCGCGCATCTAACAATCATCCATGTGAACGCTTCCATTTGAACCCATTGGTTTCTATAGCAGCGTGTTCTGTGCGCCGCTCTCATGCGGGCTTCTTCACGTGGGTGTGATTTAGTCCCGTGATCATCACAGCCGCATTCCAACGGCGGTATTCTCGCCCGTTAATAGTGCGGGCGAGAACAGACCAGACTTGCCATATCTTTCACGCATGTAGTTAATACCACAGGGCAGCACCTATCTTCCCGCTGTTTTATTCAAACTTGCGCTCTATGGCACTGAGTTTGAATACACCGGAAAAAATCCCAACCTGTTCATGTGCAACTATGCTCTGTAGCCGTGAGCGTAGTAGTGCTTGCGGCCGTGTAAAGAAGCCCCCATACAGAGAATGTGAAAGACTGAAGGAGCCAATGATGTGTCTGTGGCACAGACAGGCGTCACGAGAGCCAACACTGACGTCACTCGCTCGTTCCAACACAGAATCGACTTGTCTAAAAGGACCCTTACGGAGTGAGTGGGTTATCATGTTCCCCTCAGACTGCTCCCTCCACCCACCTCTCCTGGATACGCCTCCTACTCCTCTCTCCCTCCTCTTCACTCTTCTTCCACCTCCTCCTCCCTCTCCTGCTCCTCCTTCTTCCCCCTCCTATCACATTTTTACTTTCATTTCTCCTTCATGTGATTTCTCTTCTTGCTATTTTGGTCATTTCCTCCCAGACCCCTCAGACATGAACTCTAGGACCATCGAGAGGTAAGCTCAGGAGCCCCCTGTACAGGGGAGGACTCGGGTCAGTGGAGTAAATATGTCATATGTTCTAGTATAATTGAGGGGTGTCCTGCCTGTGTAGGTAACTGTACATTATATTATAGGTCAGGGGTAACATTATAATACAGGTGTGTGGTGTTGGTCAGTATAGAATAACTACGTTATATTATATTACATGTGAGGTGTGCGCAGTCAGTGTGGTGTAACCGTACATTATATTACAGGTGAGGTGCGCGCAGCCAGTGTGGTGTACCCGTACATTATATTATATTGTGTGTGTGTGTGTATGTGTATATATATATATATATATAACACCTTTCTAGTCCAACCACTAGTCCCTGCATATATTGCCCAGTTTCCTTTCAATGTGCGCTGTGGAATTGCCAGTCAGCATGAAACAAACTCCCCACCATCTATGACTTTTTCACTGCTAAATCCCTAAACCTGCTAGCTCTAACAGAAACATGGATACAGCAGTCTGACACGGCCTTCCCTGCTCCTCCCTTGGTCTCTCACAACTCACAGCCTCTCCCACTCACACGGATGGCGATACTCTGGATCTGATTTTCCTCCAACTTTACTAACTCCCCTCTCAGACCAAAACCTCCTCTCCTCTTTCTCTGTCAAGCTTCCTAGTATCTTCTACTTCCTGTACATACAGGAACATTCAGGCCGTTCACACCAAATATTTTGCAGAGTCTCTACAGTCCTCTATTTCTCTCCTCTCCTGCCACAACCTGGCTGCCGCACATTACAATACCACTCTCAAACATGCCCTGGATGAAACGGCGCCCCCTGTAACCCAAGCCATCCAATTTAGACCGTGGTAACCCTGGCTCACGCCTCAAACACGATTTATTCAGTGGTGCTTCAGGTATGCTGATCGGTTATGGAGGAAGTCTCAAAAGTCCGCAGACTTTCTCCACTTTAAATTCATGCTCAGAACATACAACCTCATCCTCCACCATGCGAAACAAGTCTACTTCACCTCTCTCCTCACTATCCCATAACCCTAAAAGACTCTTTGATACTTTCCACTCCCTTCTAGCCCAAAACTGCAGCCCCCTGTGACAGATCTCAGTGCTGAAGAGCTGGCTGCTTACGTCAAAAAGGAAATTGATGACATCTGGCAGGAAATGACCTCCCAATCCCAGACTAGCCATGAATCTAGTCTAGTCAGTACGGCATCTAGCTCCTGTTCATTCTCTGTACTTAGACCAATGAAAGAGGAAGAAGTCTCCAGATTACTCTCCTCTGCTCGCCCCACCAGCTGCGCTAGCGACCCTCTTCCCTCACACCTCCTCTGGTCCTTCTCCCCAGTGGTCATCTCCCACCTCACCACTATATTCAATCTTTCTCTGACCTCTGGCATTTTCCCCTCCTCATTAAAACACACTATCATATCCCCGCTGCTAAAGAAACCGACTCTTCATCATCCTATGCTGCCAACTACTGACCCATCTCCAACCTCCCCTTCATCTCCAAACTAGTAGCCATTTCTCAGAAAACTCTCTTCTTGACCCTCTACAGTCTGGTTTCCGCCCCCTGCACTCAACAGAAACCACCCTGACTAAAGTGTCAAACGACCTCCTGATGGCCAAATCATGGGGCGATTACTCCCTACTGATCCTCCTCGACCTCTCTGCAGCATTTGACACTGTTGACCATAGACTTCTCCTCACTATGCTTCGCTCCATTGGACTAAAGGACGCTACTCTCTCCTGGTTCTCCTCCTACCAATTTGACCGCTCCTTCAGTGTCTGCTTTGCTGGCTCTACCTCCCCTCCTCTTCCCCTTGCTGTTGGGGTCCCCCAGGGCTCAGTTCTCAGCCCCCTCCTCTTCTCCATCTACACATTGGACAGACCATCAGGAGATTTGGCTTTCAGTATCATCTCTATGCTGATGATACCCAGTTATACACCTCCTCCCATGACATCACAGCGCCAGTCTTCCAGAATCCCACCGACTGTCTGTCTGCTGTCTCTAACAATATGTCCTCTCTCTACCTAAAACTGAACCTGTCAAAGACTGACCTTCTCCCGTTTCCGCCCTCTGCTAACCGACCTCATTCTGATATCTCCATCTCAGTGTGTAGCACCACCATAACTCCTAGACAGCGTGCCCGCTGCCTTGGGATCATATTCAACTCCGATTTCTACTTCACCCCCTACATCAAATCTCTTGCCTGAACATGTCAGCTGCACCTCAAGAACATCGGAAGAATACGACCTTTTCTCACCGTGGACCTGCTAAAAGTGCTCACTGTTGCCCTCATCCACTCTCGGCTCAATTATTGCAACTTGCTGCTGATCAGCCTCCCCTGCTCCAGACTCTCCACCCTCCAATCCATCCTGAATGCGGCAGCCAGGCTCATCTTCCCTGTCCAGCCGCTTCTCGTTCGCCTCTACCCTGTGCCAGTGTTAGGGATAAAATCCATGTTACGTTAATATGCTGTGGGGCTCCAAATCAGAGGTGGTTATGGCAGCCACCATGAGAAAGCAATAGACACAGGCATCACGGTCGTGTCTTAGAGCAATCTGAGTTTATTGTATACATTGCCTTATTCTTATACAGAAAATAGTAGGCGTATCAGAGGTTGAACTGCTTTACAGAGGTCGACCTGTTTTACTGGTACATAATTTTGTCTTCTCTATAAACAATGCTTTAGTTGTTTGTATGTAGACATCGTGTCTGGTATCCTGATTATCATCACACTCTACATATTAATCACATGCCCTACCTAGACAGCAGACAATGATCAAAGCATTCCTCACAACCTTTGTAAACAAAAGCTAAACAAGATCTGGGAGACATGATGGACATTTAAGATTACACCTCCACTTCATTTAGCAGAGCTTTTCATAGGACACAGAATAGAGTGTACAATTTAGGCCTACAGCCTCCGGAAACGTATATTACAGATGGATGAAATGTATACATATATAAGTTTTCATGTTCATAACCCTCACACCAGTCACTGCATCGGCTGCCCGTCAAAGACAGAATTCAATTTAAACTCACCACCCTCATCCACAAAGCTCTCCACAGCACCGCCCCGCTCTACATTGCTTCCCTCATCTCAATTCACCACCCAGCCCGTGCCCTCCGCTCTGCTAATGAAATCAGACCAAGTGCCCCTCTAATTTGAACCTCCCATTCCCACTTCCAAGATTTCTCCAGAGCAGCACCAGTCCTCTGGAATGCGCTACCAAAAAAATATCCGGACAATCACTGACACACTAAACTTCAGGTGTGATCTAAAAACGCACATCTTCAGGGAGGCTTACCATATCCCCTGAACCAAACCCCTCTGTACTCTGCCTGATAACATGCTCCCTGTCCTACTGACTGCAGTCCCTGTTAGCTGTAATCAGCTGGCACCTGCAGTCATAGGATTCCGCCACTATATGGCCGGACCATTGTCTGTGTGTATAGCATCCCTCACTCTCCACCTCGCCATACCGTGCACATCTCCAGCCCCTCTACCTTCTGTATCACCCCACTATCTGTAGTATGTAAGTTTGTTGGAGCAGGACCCTCACCCTTACTGTCTCCATCAATTAATTACTTCATGTAACCGGGGTCTTGTTTTACTTCCCCTGTATTGTAAGTGCTGCAGAATATGTTGGCGCTATATAAATAAAGATTATTATTATGATATTACAGGTGAGGTGTGCGCAGTCAGTGTGGTGTAACCGTATATCATATTACAGGTGAGGTGTGCGCAGTCAGTGTGGTGTAACCGTATATCATATTACAGGTGAGGTGTGCGCAGTAAGTGTAGTGTAACCTTACATTATATTATATTACAGGTGAGGTGTGCGCAGTGAGTGTGGTGTAACCGTATATTATATTACAGGTGAGGTGCGCAGTCAGTGTAGAGTTACTGTACATTATATTATATTACAGGTGAGGTGTGCGGAGTCAGTGTAGAGTTACTGTACATTATATTATATTACAGGTGAGGTGTGCGCAGTCAGTGTAGAGTAACTGTATATTATATTATATTACAGGTGAGGTGTGCGCAGTCAGTGTAGAGTAACTATACATTATATTATATTACAGGTGAGGTGTGCGCAGTCAGTGTAGAGCACATGTGTCAAACACAAGGCCCGCTGCCTCATGTTGTTTGGCCCGTGGCGTGCCGACGCCGCTCTCCACTGCAGCGATTACCAGCGGGGGTGCTGCAGCTCCCCGCTGGTAATCGTGCTGTTACCGCTGATCCCAGCGCACACTGACGTCAGTGTGCAGCCAGGATCCTCCTCCCCTGGAGTCCCCTGCTCATCAGTTTCGCAGGAGAGGACTCGGGGAGGAAGCGTGCCGGGCGCGCACACTGACGTCAGAGTGCATCCGGGCTCAGGGCAAGCAGAGAGGGAGCGACGCTGACAGCTAGGAGGAGGTAAGTATATGGGTTGGGGGGGGGGGGGGGGTTGCTTATTACTGGGTGGGGGGCTGCTTATTACTGGGAGGGTGGGCTGCTTATTACTGGGGGGCGGGGGCTGCTTATTACTGGGGGAGGGGGGGGCGGCTGCTTATTACCTGGGGGGGAGGCTGCTTATTACTGGGAAGGGCTGCTTATTACTGGGGGGGCTGCTTATTACTGAGCTGGGGGCTTATTACTGAGGGGGGGCTTATTATTATTACTGAGGGGGGGCTTATTACTAAGGGGGGGCTTATTACTGGGGGGTGGGCTTATAATTATAACGTTGCTATGGGGGTTAATATTACTAATTGGGCCACTTTGGGAGTCGTTATTTTTACTGGGGCCACTATCAGGGTCACAATTAGGGTTCGTTCACACGGTGTAATTGTATTTCGGTCGCACAAATACGTTGCATATTTGCGCAATCGAAAATCGCTTATGCCTGTATATTTGCGTATGTAAAAAGGAAGGCAGGTGGGCCCATTGGAATGGTGCGCAAATATGCAGTAAATAAATGGGTTTCCTGCGCATTCACCACGTATTTCCGCGGCCAATTAACTTCACTGGCCTATCGGGGTGCATAGTATATAACAAAATAGGTCATGCTCTGTGAAAATATACATCATGTGAATGAACTCATTGAAATCAATGGCTTCTATTCACTGCATATGATGTACGCAATTACGCTTGTGTGAACAGGCCCTTACTGTACTGTCTTAGGCCCCCTGCACACGGGCGGAAATTCCGCAGTGGGATTTCCCGCAGAATTTCCGCCCGTGGAAGCTGCCATAGGATTGCGTTAGAAAACGCAATCCTATGCAGACAGCTGCGATTTGTCTGCGCGAAATCTCGCACAGAAAACAAATCGCAGCGTGCTCTATTACTGTGCGGGGCAGCCGGCACATCACAGAGCCAGAGCCGCGGGAGCAGGTGAGTGCCGCGCTGGTTCCTGCAGGGGCTCAGGTCGGGTCCCGCTGCAAGAATTTTCACAGCGGGATCCGACCCGGCCATCTGCAGGCGGCCTTACAATCGGCCCTTTGAAGGTCACCATAAGCCTGATGTGGCCCTCGGTGAAAATGAGTTTGACACCCGTGGTGTAGAGTAACTGTACATTATATTATATTACAGGTGAGGTGTGCGCAGTCAGTGTGGTGTAACCGTACATTATATTATATCACAGGTGAGGTGCGCAGTCAGTGTGGTGTAACCGAACATTATATCATTCACAGCGTGTTACTCACTGGAAATACACATGCGTAATACACAATGACAATACTCCCGTGTGAATGAGCCCTTACGCTTCCCCTTTTACTTCCATAAACACTATGGGTGTGCAAATGCGTAGAAAAATAGAGCATGCTACGTAGGCTCCCTTTTTTTATTTTTTTTATTTTTTTTTTTTTGCACATGAAGAATACGCGCATGTGAACAAACCCATTTAAAGCCATGGCATGCTCAAATACGCCCTTGTGAAAGGCACCTTAATGACGGGCCCCTTTTTTTTCATGTTTATTTTTTCCTGAGGGATGTTTTTTGCAGGACGAGTTGTATTTTTCATTGGTACTGTTTAATGTACCGAGAAATAAAAACATTTCTAAGTGGAGTGAAATGGACAAAACAGCAATTCCGCCATCTTTGACCAGGTCTTGTTTTTACGGTGTACACACTGCGGCAAAATTAACATTATAACTTTATTCTGTACGTCAGTATGGTTACAATACTATATATATATATTTTTTATATATTTTTATTTTTAAATTTTTTTATTTATTTTTATTTATTTATATTTTATTTATTTTTTATTTATTTAATTTTTTTGCTGCATTACTTTTAAAAAAACATCTATTTACAAATAAATGCATTACTTTGAAAGATCAGACTTTTATGGACACCACAATACCCAATATGTTTTTTATTTTTTTTAAATTATAATCGAGAGAGGGTTTTTTAATTTAACTTTTACTTCCTTTTTTTTGTGATCCAATAAAAGTTGTTTTTTTTTTACTCATGTTTACTTTTTTTTTGTCCCCATAGGGAACTTGAACTTGGGATCATTTGATTGCTGGTACAATATAATGTAATACAATAATATTACATTAAACCGCAATATGATAGGCTTTGTTTGATAGGCGATCAGCCATGGCAGCGCTGGGGCTTTCAGGGTACCACGGCAACCCGAATGGCACCTCGCAATCGCATGATAAGGGGGCCATTCGGGCCACCCCTCTACTTTGATCAGGGAATTTAAATGCCACTGTCAGGATTGTTACATGGCATTACATACATGGGTTAACAGCCGCAATCAGGTCTGATTGATGCGGGTGGCGCTGTAAGAACCAGCCAGTAACTGCATTGTATGGACCGGGATCGGCTACTGATCACTCTTCCAACAAACCCCGAATATACAGGACATAACTGCATGTCTTCTGTCGTTAAGGGGTTAAAAGATTAGGGGCAACTGTACATTATATGACAGGTGAGGCGTGTCGGATCAGTGTGGGGTAACTACATTATGTTATATTTCTGTCGAGGGATACTTGTACCTATTGTTTTACGGATGAGGAGTGACTGTATATTATATTGCGAATGGAGGGTCACTACATTATATTGTCTCTTTCAGCATGGAGTTGGAGATTCAGGGTCTGACTGACGACATTGACACAGACTTTCTGATTCTGTACTTGGAGAGTAAGCGGCACTCCGGTGGCGGTCCGGTGTCTTCCTGCTCCCGCACTGGATCCCAAGCAATGGTCACGTTTGAGAACCTCTCTGGTAGGTGTCGACAGATGAGCTGCCTTCTCCTCCTTCGCTGCCATGTCTGTATGGTGCAGAACGTCTTCCCACATGTTGTGTTCCACAGCTTGGCGTGTTTTATGGATACACGTGATGCTGGTGGAGCCAGCCATGTTGCCTACTGGCTCTTTACCAGGGGCAGTGATGGAAGGCGCCTGGTGGGTTCCTTAAGCAGGTCCTCCGTATCACCTGCTCTATCTGCTCCTTCAAGGGCCCCTTCTCATCTGCCTCAGAGAGCAACAGCCTTTCCATGGAGGTCATCGCCTCCTTCGGCAACAGATTGGGCATATGTGATGGATACAAAATATAGGGTACTGGAAAATTCCACAGCAAGTTCTGCAGCATTTCCACATTCAAAACAGAGTCAAAATTTGCACCATGTGTGTGGATTTTGACTCGAAATCGGCTGCGTATCAGAAGATACAGCGCTCCCCTTCAAACTCTTCACGCGGTCATCGCTCCACCAGTGTCCTGTTGTGAGCGCAGTGCCGCTGGTCAGGTGATGCCACTGCCGCATCTGTTTGAGATGCGGAATTGCTGTGAAAATTGCCGTCCATTTTCCCGCTGTAGAAATTCTGCAGCGTCTCCACTACGTTCTGACATACCCACATGGTGGATTATCAAAATAGCGGAAACACTTAAGATTGATAATGCACGTGGACCCTGAAAACCCCGTTTGTTGTTATTATGTAGTGTCTATTCAGTAAAACAGCTGTAGCTCCTCTCTGTATGGCGTTTGGTTGTGCGGATCGTGCAAGATGTCCAACTTTACCAAGTTTCATGGAGGGTGGATTGGTGGTGCCTGTCTCGCTGGAGCATTTGTCAGCAAAACCGCCAGTGTTCACCAAAACATCGCCTGCTTAACGCAATAGTGGCCATGAAACTCAGCCCGATATCGCTCTCATGTGATCTCCCCATGGATGCAAGGTGTTTGTGTCAAAAACGCCTGCCATCACTTCAGTACAGTTGCGATCCTCCATGTTTTCAATGGGAAATCTCACATCGCACGCCGTGCGATTGTTTTTCGGTCCAATTGAATAAAAGGAGCGATGTGTTCCAAGGAAGCGCCCAAAGATAGGACATTCTGTAATATTTGCATTTGTGCATTCTGGCAGCTGATTTCAGAAGATATAGCGCTACCTCTGAAGTTTTCGGCTGTCGGCACATTCTTTCACTTGGTACCCACATCACCTGAACAGCGGCATTGCACTCGTTAGAGGCCACCGGGTGAAGTAGTGCGCTGACAGCCGCAAACTTCGTAGGTAGCGCTGTATCTTCTGAAATCAGCTGCGGGTGTGCAGCTGATCTCGAGTCAAAATCCGCACAAATGGTACGGATTATGACTCTGTTTTGAATGCGGAAATGCTGTGGATTTTCCACTGCAGACATTCCTCGGCATTTCCGACCCATGTAAACATACTCTTAAAGGAAGAGTGACTGCCTAGGACTATACTGACATTTCGACTGATCAGGTCCATCGAATGCTGCAGACATTATTTCCTGATGAAAATGCAATTTTTTAGCATGATGATGCCCCTTATCCATGCAACGCACTATGTCCAGGTGTGGTCTCAGGAGCATGAACATGAGGTTCAGCACAGCCACCAGACCTCAACATCATCGAGAACAAGAGTAAGAACACGTTATTCCCCACCAACATTATCTGAACAGTTATTGCATGACAAGTGGTCTGATCCATTAGACACCATTCAGCGCTTGTATGAGTCCATTCTAAACTGAATTCAGGTTGTATTAACTGCCAAAGACGTCCTACGCGTTAGTAATAAAAAAAAAATCTAGGTGTTTCCATTATTTTGATAAACCTCTGTATTTTCTGATCCTTTATTCCTTGACGTGTTTTTTTAATTTTTTTCTTTTACTTGCCATTGAGGCCATCTGCACACGGAGCGGGTCAGATTCTGCATGCGGGAGCTCGCAGCGGAATCCGGCCCTGTGCCTGGCCAGTATCCACACATACCTGTATTAATCTGTATTGCAGGTGGACCCAGTGGCTCGCTGTTGGACATGCACACAGATGTTGTTTTTCAAAACTCTGTTTTTTCCGCGCTGTTGCTCGGTAATGATGCGGGTACCCGCAGTCAATCCCCAATTGACATTGTGGATAGGCTGTGGGTCACACGTCCGTGCAGTATTTGTACAGGAATAGAACATTCTGCGATTTTTCATTTTTATTTCCGCAAGCAGAAATCGCGATCGCTGTCCGTTTGTGTGAGCGGACATGCAAATGTTCTATTCTTGTAATGGATGTGGAATGCCACAGATCATTAGTGCTGGTGACTATCGCAGATTCCACAAACCAAATCCGGCCGTGTTCCGCTGGCCTAACATTGAGTTGAGGCAGACGTGTAGTTCCCGTGGAGGGGGAGATGATGAAGGGTCAGCAACCTCAGACACCACTAATTTCCTGGGAAAGGCCCTGCAGATAAAAATCTCTTTTCTTTATGGTCCATTTACACGGGACGAGTATCAGGCAAACAATGTCGGACACTCATCCCAGTGATGCTCTGTGTGTTACACAGGAGCGAGTAATGTTGGCATTGTGATGTTGGGTGTTGTAGTCTGCTATGTGTGACAACTGCTCAGTGTTTTGTATGGATGATGTATTTTCAGATGCAGAGAATGTGTTGTCCAAAGAAGAACACCGTGTGAAATCTGTCACTATCCACGTGAGGCGTCCTCCCCCATGGGATCCTGGGAAAGTGGCATTATGTGGTCTTCACCCGGAAACAGAAGAGTCTTTGTTGGAATTATATGTGGAGACAGTAAGTGGTCGAGAAGAATTCTCCATGGTGCGATCTTCAGACCAGAAGATGGTCATCGTCACCTTTCAGGAGTTGCTGAGTAATGAAGGTGAGTGCCGTTCGCTACTGGGATCGCTACTTCATCATCACATCTGCAATGATTTTTTTTTGTCGCTTTTATCTAGAATTTGACCATTTGGAGAAAGCCGTGCAGAAGAGGAAATTGCGTGCGATGTCCCTATCTGTGCAGCGGGTCCGGCTCTGTGCTGACATCTTGGTAGAGAATCTCGGGGGTAGTGTCTCGGCTGAGCTCCTGGAGATGTATTTTGAGAGTCGGCGAAGTGGAGGTGGCAGAGTAAACTTACTGACGATGCTCAGGAACAACTGTGCTGCAGTCGTGTCCTTCTCTGATGTCAGCGGTGAGTGACTGCGCCTCCCAGACAGCTAATTAGATAGTGTCATGTGACTGGTGGTGAAGTCATAGAATGGCAGAATTGGAAGGAACCTTCAGGGTCATCGGGTCCAACCTCCATGTCTGTCCAGCCTCTGTTTGAAGACTTCCATTGAGGGAAAACTCGCCACCTCCCGTGGCAATCTGTTCCACTCATTCATCTCCCTCACTGTCAAAGTCTCTGTTGAACTGCGTTAGGATACCCCAGACTGTGTGCATGGAATAATTAATTACCCCAGATAGGAAAAAGGTTCATTTTAATGCTATTATTGCCCGAGGATTAACAGTTGCAATGGACTGCACAAACGAAGAAAGGGTCGGGCGCACAGTCTCTTACTACTATTGCAGATGCATCTGTGTATATTCGGTACCGTACAATGCTTTATCCTCTATGTATTTCAGTGGCTGCACGGGTTCTGAACAGATCACATTCGCTGCAGAACATCCTGCTAACTGTCTGTCCGTACTACCCTACCCTGATGGGGAGCGCAGATGAGACGGGACCTCCAGAAGAGAAGCACAGTGAGGCAGAGGAGGAAGGTGATAAGGGGGCACAGAACGAAGAGCAACAAGACCTGACAACAGAGAAGATGGAGGTTCAGGACTGGCAGGAGAAAGCACTGGGTAATCCAGTCATAGAGGAGCTGTACGAGGATCAGGTTGGAGACTGTGCAGTGAGTGACCATGAAGAGCAGAACACGATTCCAGCAGAGAGGTCTATGGAGGGGACCTATACAGCTCCTCCACTCGAGTCCTCACAGGACAAGGAGACGAGGAAGAAAACCGAGACTGGTACCGTACCAAGACCAATGCAAGAAACCGAGGTCCTAATGGACTCATCAGAGCTTCGATTCCTACAAGAATATCACCATGAGCTGTTAGCGGGAATGGACCAGGTGACCATCGTCCCACTGGAAGCACAAGAGAAGTGTGGATTCAAAGTGAGTCTGTTGTGGTTATGAGCCCATCCCCAGGTTATTATAGGTGCTGTGTTATTATCCATCTCCCTCCTCCTGTATGATACTTATCCATAGGTTATTACAGCCGCTGTAATATTATACTTCACCAGCGTCCAGTATATTCATCATCTCTGGGTTATTACAGCCGTTGTATTATTATACATCTCCCTCCTCCTGTATATTCATTATCCCCAAGTTGTGATATCCGCTGTATTATTATACTTCTCCAGGCTCCTGTGTGTTCATTATCCCCAGGTTACGATATCTATTATAACTCTATTATTATATTTGCCTCTCCTCTGGTATATTCATTTTTCTCCCAGGTTCTTATAGCCATTGTACAGCCCCAATTCCAAAAAAGTTGGGATGCTGTGTAAAATTTAAATAAATGTAAAGAAAAAAAAAATGCAAATCTCACGTAACCCTATTTTATTCACAATAGAATATAGACCACATATTAGAAGGTGAAAATTAGATATTTTTCCATTCTAAAAAATGAACTCATTTAGAAATTGATGGCAGCAAAACAACAAAAAAAATTGGGACAGGGGTAACAAAAGAATGGGAAAGTAAATGGTACTAATGAAAAGCGGAGGGTCAGTTTTCTACTATGGTAAGTCGAATGACTGTGTATAAAAAGAGCATGTTAGAGAGGCAGAGTCTCTCAGAAACAAAAATGGTCAGAGGTCCACCAATCTGTGAAAAATTACATTCAAAAATTGTGCAACAATTAAAAAAAAAAGTTCCTCAATGTAAAATTGCAAAGACTTTGAATATCCCACCATCTACATTACATGAGATCATTAAAAGATTTAAAGAATCTGGAGAAATTCATGTGCACAAGGGACAAGACCGATGGTCAATATTGGATGTTCGGGATCTACGGGCCCTCAGCCGTCCCTGCATTAAAAACAGGCATCATTCTGTAATGCAAATCACTGCATGGGTTTAGGAATACTTCCAGAAATCATTGTCTGTGAACACAGTTAACCGTGCAATCCACAAATGTGAGTTAACTCCTTGAGTGGCGGGTTTCCTACCACCCTGTCGTGCCCACCAGGGCAGGTTTTTTAAAATGGTCTGATCATTGAATTTCAACTAATTTTGCAGTTGCATCTCAAGAGCCATAACTTTTTCATTTTTCCATTGACATGGCCATATGAGGGCTTGTTTTTTGCGGGACAAGTTGTGATTTTTTTAAACAGGGGGGAGGAAAAAAAGAAATGGGGAAAAAAGAAAAAAAGGGGCCATGTCATTAAGGGGTCAAATAATGCATTAACTTCCTTTTCTGGGTCATTACGACGCATGGATACCACATGTGTGATTGTATTTTTGATTTTTTACAAAGTAAAGGGAGACAAGTGTTTTTATGTTTTTTATAATTTTTTCACTTTTTTTTTACTTTTTTTTTTGTCCCTTTAGGGGACTTCCACAGGGACCCATCAGGACCCCTGATCACATTCCGGTGGTCTGATGGTGACAGCCCTTTACATGCTGCAGTGACAGCCCTTTACATGCTGCAGTCACATAGACTGCAGCATGTAAAGGGTTAACAAAGCAGAGATCAGAGGTTTTCTCTGATCTCTGCTGTAAGAGCAGGTACCTAGCTGTCCTCTCACAGCCAAGCACCAAGCTCTCCCTGCCACAGAGACCATCGGCTTGCTTCTGACAAGCTGATGGTCTCTATGGCAACCTGTAAACAAAGCAGGAGGTTGCCGGCATATCGGCAATATCTTCTGCTGGTTTTTCAAAGCCCTTGCTCTGCTCTCTGTGGGTCTGTGCAGGCAGAGCACACTGTCACAGCTTGTGGCATTGTGCTCTGCAGCTCCCATAGTGATACATAGCCCGGAAATCTTCCGGGCTATGTCACTATGAGCAGTGGAGCTCGTCCCGGAAAATTTCCGGGCGTGCCACTCAAGGGGTTAAAGCTGTATCATGCAAAAAAGCCATGTATCAATATAATCCAGAAACACTGACATCTTCTCTGGGCCAAACTCACTTAAAAAGGACTGAGGCAAAATGGAAAATTGTTCCGTGGTCAGATGAATCAAAATTTGAAATCTTTTTAGAAACCACGGATGTCGAGAGGGAGAGGGACCATCCAGCTTGTTGTCAGAGCTCAGTTCAAAAGCCTGCATCTCTGATGGTATGGGATTGCATTAGTGCCTATGGCATGGGCAGCTTGCACATCTTGAAAAGCACTATCAGTGCTGAGCAGTACGTATATAGAGGTTTTACAACAACATATGCTCCCATCCAGACAATGTCTCTTTCAGGGATGGCCTTGCATATCTCACAATACTAAACCACATACTGCATCCTTCGGAACAGTAAAGATTTGCAGAAGAAGAGCCTGGGTGCTGAACCGGCCACCTGCAGTCCAGACCTTTCACCAATAGAAAACATTTGGCGCATTATGAAACAAAGAATGGGGCAAAGACTTCTCAGAACTCTTGAGCAGCTAGAATCCTACATAGACCAGGACAGGACAACATTCCTTCCCCCAAAACTCCCAGCAATTGGTCTCTTCACTTTCCAGATGTTTACAGACTGCTGTAAAAAAGAACGAATGCTACACAATAGTAGACATGGTCCTGTCACAACTTTTGTAAGATGTGTTGCTGCCATCAATTTCAATTTTTTTTCTTTTTTTAATGAAATAGAAAAAATATCTCATTTTCACCCACTAATATATGTTCTATTGTGAATAAAATGTTTATATGAGATTTCAAAATAATTTTTTTTGTCTTTACATTTATTTACATTTTTCCCAGTGTCCCAACTTTTTGGGAATTGGGCTTGTATTATTATATTTCTCCAGGTTCCTGTATGATTCATATCCCCATGTTATTAAAGCTATTGTATTATTATACCGCTACTTTTCCCACCTCCTGTATGAACAATAAGCCACAGGTTATTAATGTCCATTGTATTGTGATACTTCTTCCAGTTCCTGATAATCACTATCCGCAGGTTATTATAGCTGCTGTATTAGACTTTTCCAACATCCTTTGTGATCATTACTTCCCAGGCATATAATTTCACTGTCCCATGCTCCCTTGTGGTCCCCCTTGTCTCTTGCGGTCCCATAGACTTTGTGTCTTGTCGTCTCTTATGGTCCCCCTTATGTCTCACAATCGCATAGACTATATGCCCTATCATCTCTCATGGTCCCCTTTGTCTCTCGCGGTTCCTTCAACCCTCTCAGCCCAATCTTCTGTGATGGCCTCTTTCGTTCTTCACAGCCCATTCATCTGTGGCCACATAAAGTCTTCTTTACAAGGTGATTGCTATTTAGAGATGAACAATTATGAAGATTGGTAATCACTTCAGTCAATAGTAATGTCATTGACCCTGCTCATAAATAAGGGTTTGCAGGATCTTCCACACATCGGGGAAGGTATGAACAGAACTGATGGGCTCAGTGGACTCAGTATACCAGGTGCTATTATGGTGCTATTTCTCATTGTACTTATCATGCCTTCTAGGTTGCTGGAGATCCAATCTCCTGTAAGACGGCAGTGGAACTTCTCCGACACATATTGTCCTCTTTGTCATCTCGTACTGTCACATTACAGTATCCAGGGGTGTCAATGTTCCTGCTGGAAGACGAGGGCCAGCAGGCAGTGTTTGAGACAGAGCGGCAGCACCAGTGCATCATTGACATGTCTCACCTCAACTGTAGGCTGATGGGCTGTAAGGTAAAGACTTCTTCACTAACCCCCATGTATCGCCCAACTTATTCCCCTCCTCACATAATATACAAATCTTGTCCTCTTATTAATCCTCCAAGTAATCTTGTCTTCTCCTGCAGTTTGTAGACCCCTGGAGGTTTGTACATACATCTGACACATCTCCTATCCAGCTAACCATGGGTGAAGAGTTGTCAGAGCCAGCAGAAACACCTCTTGCTGCAGACATAGGTGAGTGGCGTATCCTGTACAGTAAGAGTTGGTTGCAAGCTTCCAATTCACAAAACGTAACTGAATGCCAATGGTTGGGTCTGAAGTGTCACTATCTTGCTGATCTGACAAGCAGCTGATTGACATTGTGCTGCTAATCAGTCGATGATCTAGGAGTATACCCAGATCCTTCTCTAATGGTGATTCGCCCAGTGTAGCCCTCACAGAACACATGGTGCCTGTAGAATGTTACCCCCAAATTGGAATTTCACATGTACTCAAATTCATCTGTATTTGCCAAACCCTCGCCTTGTAATTTCTAGTTATCTTCTATAGACAGTACTGCAATTCATTGGTGTCCTCTGCGGGGAAAGAATAAGTGCTGCGGAACCAATCCTCTATATCATTTATAAAGAATGAGCCGTGAACTAATCTTATGGGGTCACCACTTATATTTTAAGACAGTGGTTTGTTGGGAGCAGACGTAGTGATCTTCTCCAAGTTCCATTGTTGTCCTAGGACAATCTACTCCAGTATATATGTCTACCTCGTCCTACATTATTCTCCTTAGGATTATCTTGGGTTGCTGAATCTACTGACGTCTGTTTCTTTGTTGATTATTTATATTTCCACTCAGAGGATATAAAGGCATTCGCTTCTCTTCTGAAGGAGTCACAGATTGAAGACGACAAAGAAGAAATTCCAGCAACAGTCACCCAATGGAACATAGAGCTAGAAGATGATGACTTAGATTTATATACAGAAACATCTGCCAAAGGCCAAGATGGACACTCCTCCGAGGCGGATGATGAAGAGTTGGACCAAGTGTGTAAAATATCACGAGATGAATTTCAAGGTAGACAACTGGATGAAGAAGCTCAATTGCTCTTAGCCATACAGATGTCCATGGACACCAAGGACTCTGCCATGGAAAACGAGGACAAGGACTTACAGAGAGCACTAGAACTTTCCATTAGACAACAAGTCTTGGAAGAAGCAGAAGAACCATTACAGAGAGCTCTAGAAATGTCTTTGCAAAATCCTTGGAGTTATAATGAGGCATCGCCTGGTCAAGAGGATGTTGATGATGTTTCTGGAAATGAGATGGTAAAAGCTTTGGATACTGCTCAAATAAAAGTAATAGCAGGGGACGAGACCAGTCTAGTGGTGGCAAGTGCAGCCATAAGGAAGGTAGTGACCAGCAGACTATGTAAGGTGACTCTGGATGCAGTACAAGACTTCCAATATAAAGCTGAAATACTGTCTGCTCTGGAAAAGAAGCACAAGGTGACAATTACAATGTGTGACGGGCAGGCACAGATACACGGCTTCTTGCAAAATCCCCTAAGATGCCAGGAAGAGCTCTCCCAAATCCTGAGGACACTCCATGCTGACAGCAGGCCTCAGGTCAGACCTTTGACTGCTGACCCACAACAAACGGTTGCTCTTATTCCCGTATCGGAGATATCGGAGGAATATAAGACCGTTACCCAGCACTTCCTCAGCACACTAAGGGAACTGAAATCTCTCATTCAAGTCATCCAGGTAATTATATGACTCCCATGTCCATCAATGTGATGTTCTATATATGGAGCCCAAACAACATTGTCTAGTGTTGCTGGGCCCCTATGTTCTCTGTAGTGGATTACACCCACCACTCACAAATATCTGCTTGTTTAGGTGCAAAAGGTGCAAAATACTTTGCTTTATAACCAATACCAGCTGAAAAAGCAAAGCATGCTGGCGCTGCACACCCAGGGTTCGATCGAGCGCACTCTTTACCATGGAACCACAGAAAATGGCGCCAAGGAAATCTGTCACCATGGATTTGATCGAAGCTTCTGTGGAAAGAATGGTAAGAACTGTCAATGGCAACACCTTGTTTAGTCTCCCTACATTGCACTTCATTATCATGCTGCTCTACTACACTCTCTGTGTTGTATCAGGCTCCGCCTCCTTCTATACAGGCTTATTGTGTCCTGTGGCTCCTCCTATAACCCCGTCATGATCCTCCTTCTCATGTATCAGGGTGTTCCTATACCCTTTCCGTTTGTCACATTCCGCCTCCTATACTCTCTCCATTGTGTCCTGTTCGGCCTCTTTAGCCTGGGTTCACACAGGGCGGATTTTCCGCGGTTTTGCCGCCCGCAGCCGCTAATCTCCGGATTAGCCAGCCATGTGGACGAGATTTCTCAGAAATCTCGTCTACACGGGAGGGCCAATCCGCTGCGGTAAGTCCGGCTGAAGCTGCGGCCGCCGCAGCCACGGTTTCAAAAGATGCAGCATGTCTATTTATTGTTTACTTTCGTCGCGGCCACGCGCTCCTCTATGGGAGCGCCGGCCGCAACGGAAAAGTGAGCGGCCGGGCCGCTTCAAAGCCGCCGCGGGTTTTTCCGCGGCGGTTCTCCCGGCGGAAATCTCACAGTTTTTGCTGCGGCCAAACCGCGGGATTTCCGGCGGGAATACGCCCAGTGTGAACCCAGCTTTACTATCCTCTGTGTTGTGTAATACCTGGACATCTTCATGGTCTTCTCCAATCTTGTGTTTCTTGCATCCGTCCTGACCATCCTTTCATCCATTGTTTCTCCTTTTTCTCTCCCATTAGCCACCCTATATGGGCACGGTGTATATTTTGCTGTTGATGCTGAAATTTCTGCAAGAGACACATATTCCCCTCCAACCACTAATGGAAACAAGTACATTTTGGTGGCCCAGGTCCTGACTGGAGAGTTTGCTCTGGGCAAAGGAGACATGAAAACGCCTCCCATTAAGCCAGATACAGTTGGTGATGTTCCACAGCGATACGACAGCTTGGTGGACAATCTGCAGAAACCCGCCATTTTTGTCATATTTAATGACACACAAGCTTCTCCACAATACCTTATTACATGCTGTAACATGAGAAACAATGGTAAATGAGCCCAAGCCACACTGGGTGAAAATATGGAAGGGATTAACAGCAGCCCATGAACACAAGTTCATGCAATAGGAAGATCATGAGCAGGTTGCTAACCTAAAGTTTTCGTTTTCCTGGACAACATATCCAAAAATCACAGACTACCAACATTTTTTACAGACACATTATAAAACTATATTGAATGATAAAGTTATAAGTAATACATGCCTATAGGTTATATTTTGATAGGTTCTCCTTATTAGCCATAATGATCTGCTCAAGTACCACCGACATACAAAAATTCACGATCGCAGTTAATATTTTTCACGGACACTGAACAAATGTCCCCTGTTTTTAGGGAATTGCTGGACAATTGGCAACCCTGATCATGAGGATGAGTGCTCGCTCACAAACTCATGATGACCGTCCTCTTGTGTCATTTTGATGTCAGTACAGGATTTACATCTCAGGGATCTATAACTATAAAGTATCTCGTGCCACAGAATTTACCCATCCAGTAGGGTGCAACCTACTTTATGAATGGCTTTAAAATGTTTGCTCTTAAAAATAAAGCAGAACATTGCAGTGCGCGTCTCACATCTAGCTCCTTCTGCAACCTTATCCGTGCCACCCAGGTGTCCTCCTACTCTGCTGTAGTCCCCCCTTGTGCCTCCTGTGTGTCCTCCTTCTTTTCTTCTTTAGTCCCTCCCTTGTAATTCCAGGGTGTTGTACTACTCTGCATCTTTCTGCTTGCCTCTCCAGTGGCCTTCTATGTATTCCCATCCTTGTTCCTCCTGGGTTTTCTTCCCTGCAGTTCTCCTCTTTTCCCTCCCGAGTGTCCTTCTCTTGTTCCTTCTAGGTCCTTTACTTCCTGGGTGTCATCCTCTGTAGTTCTCCCCTTTGCCTCTCCTCGGTGTCCTCTTCCTTGCAACCTTCCTCTTGTGTCTCCTGGGTGCCTTACTCCTCCCCATTGTCCCTTCTGGCTGTCCTCCACTGTAGTCCTCCCCATTGTCCCTTCTTAAGTCCTCTGCTGTAGCCTTTCCCTGGTGTCTCCTGAGTGTCTTCCTCCTCTGTAGTCCTCCTCTTGTCCCTTCTGGATGTCTTCCGCTGCAGCCTTCCCTTTGTTTCTCCTGTGTGCTATACTACTCCACTTTGTCCCTTCTGAGTGTCCTCCACTGTAGTTCTTCCCCTTGTCCCTCCCAGGTGTCCATCTCTTGTGTAGTCCTCCCTTGTCCACTGGGCCTTCTGCTCACTTTGTCCTGAATTACTGCCTTTTTACTGGACCCACTTGTCCTCCCTGGTGATCTGTGGGCCTTTTTCAGCACTCAGCCCTAACTATAATGCATCATGTTAGTGCATAATAGGAATGGTGATTTAATCTACTGAAGCAAGAAGGTTGCTGCCCCACCTGTTGGTCATATCCCAATAGTAAGTTGTAGTGTGATGGATCTTTCTACATACAGAATGCATTAGATGTTTGAGGGGGGGGGGGACTGTAGAATACTGTATGCAACTGAAAAGAAAAGGGCTGCAAGCAAGTAACGCCAGCACTCAAGAAAAAAATGAATATCATATGCAGAATTTTATTTAAAAAAATAACAAAAGGGACCAAACATATTAAAACCATTTAAAACACACAAAGAGACGGGTGACTACTGTAGCCGGGAAAGACCACACAAAAAATAATACATCAATGGTGGCTGCACAAATAACCCAAAGCATGTATGTTACAAGATGATAACCGCTCAGGTACATAAATACGTGCTCAGAGTGCAGGATTCTGTTCAAAGAGAAGTATACCAGAACGATTGCTAAGGAAGTTCCACCATAATAAAGAGTGAAGCAAGGATCTCCTTAAAGAGAAGAATGAAGGCTTGTTGTGGTTAGGTGTTTAGTCGTTCATAACCCTCAGCGACCCTAAAGGTGAGCTTCCTCCATGTTTCCCGGGTTTGCACTGCTTCTTTCAGTTGTGTGATATCCATGCCAGTATCAGTTTCGACCGTATCGGCCATCGCGTCCTTTGGCAGCCGGGTCTTCTTTTGCCACTGATCTGTCCAAGCATATTGTAGATATTTCTAGTGACTCTGCTTGCATTACATGGCCAAAATATGTGAGTCTGAGTCTGGTTATCTTGCCCTCCAGTGATATATTGGGTCTTATACAATTCAGAACTTCTCTGTTGTTACTCTAACCGTCCAGGGCATACGCAGCAGTTTTTGCCAGCAGCACAGCTTAAACGCATCAATCCTCGTCTCAGCTTTTTTTCACAGTCTAGCTTTCACATATATAGCTATGGGGAACATGGTGGTTTGCACTATCCTGTGTTTAATTGCTATACAGATATCCCTATTTTTCCAGATTTTGTCCATGTTTAGCATTGCATTTCGCCCCACTGCTATGCTGCTTTTCATCTCTGGCATAGATTCCCCAGGCTGGTCAATTTTAGAGCTAAGGAAGATGAAGTCTCGTGCAAATTCTATGACCTAATTGTTATTTTTTCACTTTTAATCTTTGCTATCAGCTGTTTCAGACCTGCTTCTGTTTCTGCAAGCAGAGTTGTGTCATCAGTATAACAGAGATTGTTGATGTTTCTGCCACCTATTTTCACCCCGATTTTCATTTTCCGCATGATCAATTCCGAATATAGGTTAAGCAAGAAGGGTGAGAGGATGCAGCCCTGTTGGATGCCTTTGCCGATCCCAAACCAATCTGCGTCCCCATACTGTGTTCTCTTAGTGGCTTATTGATTGTATAAAGTCCACCTATCCTTCCTTCCTTTTTTTTTTTTAAAGGAACGTTTATTTAGCCAAAATAGACAAATATACAGAAACAGCAGGCACCAAAAAGAATGCACACTTTGCTGATACATTGCAGTACATAAGAACTGAAAAAAAAAACTAAAGTGAAAACACTGTCTTATATATTCGTGTGCATTTCTTATAAGACATAGTACTTGGCTGTTCATTTTCACTTTTATTTATCAATTATCCATAATGGAACAAACCAAAACCAAAGAGGGTTCCTAGTCTCGGAGTCCAAAAACACCAGGGGAAAAAAGAAGGGAAAAACAAAACAAAAAAAGGGACAAAGAATAGAAAGAACCCCCCCTTCCTCCCCAAAACTTAAATCATCCCCAAACAATAACCCTGCGTGACTCTTGGAGAAAAAAGAAAGATTAGCCTAAACTGTTGACCGGTTCAAGCGGGAATCCCTTACCATATCCATTCCCAGTATCTAGACAGGCATCTCTGCTGCCGTTGCAGGACAGATCATCCAGCCTCCCCAAACTTTGTCAAATTTCTCGGGGGAATCCTCTGGCCATATAAGTCGGTTTATACATTGGAAGCACAGAGTTCACCACCTGGATCCATGCATTCCTGGTCAGTCTACCAGGGTGCTTCCAATTCAACAAAATCACCTTTTTACGGTGGCAAAGAAAAACAGTAGCTTATAAAAATGTGGGTTGCTGCTGCCACTGGTAGGTCTCCCAACAAGCCCAAAGAGGCACACCCCAGGGTGCATGATCCTCGGAGCCCCCAGGTGAAATTCCATAAATATAAGAACGTCTGTCCAGTAGTCTCGCATGACAACGCAGTCCCAGAACATGTGCCTGATGGTCCCATCAGCAATTAAGCAACGTGGGCAGGTCGCCCAGGGGAGCAGACCCATTACATAAAGCCTGGAGGGGGTTAGTATATATGGTGCAGGAACCTAAACTGGATAAGTCTGTCCCTAGCACTAATCAAAGGAGGGCCAGAGTCCGCTAATATATCTTCGTTTTCCCCCGCTAACAGATGAGGAATATCAGTGACCCACTTCTGGGTGGCCTTCTCCCTCAACAGATCAAGATACTGCACTAAGTGGGCATAGAAACTGGACAGTGGCCTTACTAGGTTACACGTCTGTGCCAAGCCTTCCAACCGAGTCAGGAACAGCGGTATGGACAGGCCCTGAATCTGAGCCCTGATCACATGTCGTAGCTGGGAATTTCTGAAATAACCTATAATCTGCCTGATCATTCTTATCTGCAGCTGAAAGAAAGTGCCCTAACTGCCTATGTCAGATAGGATATTAACACCATGAGCTCTCCAGAATGTAGAGCGCCGCAGATGTGGCAAATGTGGATTATCCCACAAAGGAGTATGCGGGGACCACGCGACTTTCTCTACAGGTGTTAGCTGCAAGGCCTTGTGCCATATCTCAAGTGTTACCAGCATGCGGGCAGGTAAGGGGGCAATAGAAGAGGAGGGGCCACAAATCAGCAGACCTCTCAAACCCAGGGCGGGGCCCACCACCCTGCGCTCCAGTCCCACCACCGTATTGTAATCCGATGAAGTCAGCCACCACCCAGCATACACCATCTGGCTGGCCAGGTAATAGTGGTAGAAGTGGGGTAATGCTTATCCTCCCCAACTCACTGGGAGGCACAAGGTCTCCAATTTAATCATGGGGTGGAGCCTATACACAGGATATGCAGTACAATCCCACGAGGCGTGGCAAAGAATCTGGTTGGGACCAGGACAGGGGAATTATGCAGGATGTACAAAAGTTTCGGTAGTAGCTTCATCTTTAACAAATTGACTCTGCCAACTAGAGTGAGCGGGAGAGAGGCCAAGCGCGTCACCATTTCCTCAGCCCAGTTAAGAAGGGGGGCTAAATTAAGAAGGTAGAAACCTTCACTGACACCCTAAAAACTCAAATAGGCTGTCTGAGCTGGCCAGCTCAGTGCGTCGGGCAAAGGGAGCTCAGCTGCCACAAAGTCTATCGGGATTGAGTAAGTTTTGTCCCAATTAACCCTAATACCAGAATGTAGGCCAAAGGTGTCAAAAATGATGAGTGCAGAGTCAAGAGAACACTCTGGATCCTGTAGAAAAAGGGAAGGTGTCATCATTGTATAGTGCTATGCGCTCTTCATAATTGTGAAATTTAAATCCCTTTATTACCGGTGAGGTCCGGACGCAAATTGCAAGAGGCTCTATAGCAAGGGCAAACGGGGCATGGGACAGGGGGCAACCTTGTCATGTGCCTCTACCCAGGGGGAACTGGGCAGAAAAGGAGGCAAGTGTAGGCGAGTTTGTGCTTTTTTTTTTCTCTGGCCCACAGACTCCAGCTTTATTAGTCAGATGGTGAAGAAAACAGGAGGGGAGAGGGAGTAAGCAACTTCACCCCTCTACACTGGGGTCTTACACGTGCAAGGACACTCTGTCAGTGTCATAAGGCCCATTTAGACACAAGGATTCTCGCTCAAAAGCCATCTTTTGAGCTAGGCTACTCCCCCAAAGTCCACCTATTTTTGACAAAAACCTATTCATAAGTCGAAACATAGCAATTATTTGTATGTAAGAATAAAGTTTCAAGTTTTCAAACTGCATCTACCTATGCTGTCATGGGCTTCATCCTTTGCTGTATGTTCTCCATGTGGAACCAAGGTCCGGGTTCCTGTCTGCGGCTTTGCATTTCCCTAGTCCAGCCCTTGTGGATTCTGAGTAAGTGCTACTTGTATACTCTCTATTCTACTATCCTTGATACTGTGTTGGGTTTTCAGTTCCTTTCCATGTTTGCCTTTGATTGTACTGTTGCGTGCCAAGAAAGGTTTTAGGGCCATCTTGACTTCTTAGAATAGGCCTTGGTTATGGCTTTACATGGCTTCTGTTCCAAGTTGTTTGCAAGACTCATTGCAGTCTATTTCCTTATCTTTCCTTGCCGCTCGCTGAAAATCAGCATTTTGTGACCGAACTTCGTCTTTGTTCCCGGCTGTCTTTGCTTCTCTTCTTTTATTGGCTATTCTGAGGCTTTGCTTGGACAACCAATAGCGTCGTTTTTCCTGCTTCTTATAAGTGAGATGCTTACTGACTGTTTCCATAACTGTGGACTGTATGTGGTGCCATCGTTTGAATCGGTTTGCTACCTCAATAGTGTAGGATTGGGTGATCTTGGAGGTGTTGAATTTTCTCAATGGAGCACTTTTCTTAATGTTACAGAATTTGATCTTGGCATATACTGATTTGATCAGGTTAGAATGAAGGCTACATCTGGTTAATCCACACACCCTGCATGTATCGCCAGTGGACGCCTAGCTGCATCGGGGGTGGCATTCCTCTCTTTAGGGAGAACCTTGCTTTACTTTTTATTCTTGCGGCGCTTCCTTAGCGATCATTCTGTTTTATTTCTCTTTGAACAGAATCCTGTACTCTGAGCAAGTATTTATGTACATGAGCGGTTACTTTTCTCCCCAAGTCGTACACATTGTGCATTTCATTACCAGGTTTTCTCATTGTGTAGTGCCCACTATTGTTTGGTTGTTAGGGCTGTAGAATATGTCAATTACTGGTCTCAAAGCTTAGAAGGAATTTTATCTTCAATAGATGGGAGCAATGACTTCTTGTATATAATGTAGACAACTCCTTACCCAGGTATACAGGGTGAGCATCTCCATTAAGTAGTTAAGAGTAAGCGCCTCCTCCTTCTGGGCATATAGGGTAGCCGCCTCTTCCCACGGGTATGTGGGGGTAGGTAGCATTACACCTCCTTCCCCAGGTATATAAGGTAGGTGCCTCCTCCCCCTGGGTATATAGGGTAGAAGGTTTGTACTTGCTATTTATCAGCGGTGAGGATCTCGCCATGTTCCTGCCTCATCCTAAAAGCCTGTCCACTCAAGAAATTCAGTTAATTACATGTTCCCCGCGAGCGGTGTATCATCTGGGATACATCTACGGCTAACTCTGTCATTTGTGATCATAGTATGTAAGAAAAAAGTATATCATCTCTCCCCTCCACAGTGCCCCCTATAACTGGCAACAGCTAGAACAAACCCCTTCATAACTACCGCCAACCCCCATAACAGCCTGCCCTAGCCAGTAACAACTGCGGGGTTCCCCCATATACCACACAGCCCTCGGATGTGGCCCCTCTGGATGCAGAACACTAGCGGGTATGGTGGCAGAATGGCGGGGGGGGGGGGCAGGCCTGATCTCTGTCAGGTGGGGTCGAAGCCAGGGGTCACATTGGTGCCACATCCTCATATCACAGTGGCAGCTTGAGGCGAAAATCTGGGAATTTTACTGCTCGAGTGAAGACAAATCCACCAACTACAGCAACATAGCATAAAAACCACAGTGTGATTCCTAAAGAAACCCTGCAAGAGACCCACCACCCTACAATCACCTCCAGAGACCCTGCAGGAGAGCCCCCCCCCCCCTCTACAATGACCTCCAGAGACCCAGCAGAAACCCTACCCCACTTGGCTCCAGAGACCATGATGGAGACTCCCCCCCCCCCCCCCCCTCCCCAAACAATCCCCTCCAGAGACCCAGCAGGAGACCCCTCTGCAATCCCCTCCAGAACCCCCCCCCTCCACTTGCCTCCAGAGACCCCTCTACAATCCCCTGCAGAGACCCCTCTACAATCCCCTGCAGAGACCCCTCTACAATCCCCTGCAGAGACCCCTCTACAATCCCCTGCAGAGGCCCCTCTACAATCCCCTGCAGAGGCCCCTCTACAATCCCCTGCAGAGGCCCCTCTACAATCCCCTGCAGAGGCCCCTCTACAATCCCCTGCAGAGGCCCCTCTACAATCCCCTGCAGAGGCCCCTCTACAATCCCCTGCAGAGGCCCCTCTACAATCCCCTGCAGAGGCCCCTCTACAATCCCCTGCAGAGGCCCCTCTACAATCCCCTGCAGAGGCCCCTCTACAATCCCCTGCAGAGGCCCCTCTACAATCCCCTGCAGAGGCCCCTCTACAATCCCCTGCAGAGGCCCCTCTACAATCCCCTGCAGAGGCCCCTCTACAATCCCCTGCAGAGGCCCCTCTACAATCCCCTGCAGAGGCCCCTCTACAATCCCCTGCAGAGGCCCCTCTACAATCCCCTGCAGAGGCCCCTCTACAATCCCCTGCAGAGGCCCCTCTACAATCCCCTGCAGAGGCCCCTCTACAATCCCCTGCAGAGGCCCCTCTACAATCCCCTGCAGAGGCCCCTCTACAATCCCCTGCAGAGGCCCCTCTACAATCCCCTGCAGAGGCCCCTCTACAATCCCCTGCAGAGGCCCAGCAGTAAACCCCTCTACCATCCCCTCTAGAGAAACTGCAGAAGACCCCTCTACAATTACCTGTTGACCCCCTTAGAATCACCTTCAGAAACCCAGCAGGAGACCCCTCTAAAATCACCTCGAGACCCCTACAATCATCTCTAGAGACCGCCTACAATCACCTCCAGAGACCCAGCAGAAACCCCACCCCACTTGGCTCCAGAGACCCTCACATCAGGAGGCCTCTCCTTAAAGGGGTTGTCCCGCGCCGAAACGGGTTTTTTTTTTTTTCAACCCCCCCCCCGTTCGGCGCGAGACAACCCCGATGCAGGGAGGTAAAGAAAGCTCACCGGAGCGCTTACCTGAATCCCCGCGCTCCGGTGACTTCTCTACTCACCGCTGAAGATGGCCTCTTCCTCCGTGGACCGCAGCTCTTCTGTGCGGTCCACTGCCGATTCCAGCCTCCTGATTGGCTGGAATCGGCACGTGACGGGGCGGAGCTACACGGAGCTACACGGAGCCCCATAGAAGACTGCAGAAGACCCGGACTGCGCAAGCGCGGCTAATTTGGCCATCGGAGGGCGAAAATTAGTCGGCACCATGGAGACGAGGACGCCAGCAACGGAACAGGTAAGTATAAAACTTTTTATAACTTCTGCATGGCTCATAATTAATGCACAATGTACATTACAAAGTGCATTATTATGGCCATGCAGAAGTGTACAGACCCACTTGCTGCCTCGGGACAACCCCTTTAATCACCTCCAGAGACCCTGCAGGAGAGCCCCCAATCGCCTCCAGAGACCCTACTTGCCTCCAGAGACCCAGCAGGAGACCGCCCTACAATCACCTCCAGAGACCTAGCAGGAAACCCCCCTACAATCCCCTCCAGTGACACCATGGTAGACCACCTTATCACATCTAGAGCCCCCGTAGAAAACTACCCCCTACAGTCACCTCCAGAGACCCCATACTAGACCACCCCATTGAAGTACTAAGCTCCTCCCTACAATTATATATGTGGAAGCTCCACCTTCAGATTTACATCAGTGCAGGTTCCTCCTCTCAGACGACGATAAACCCCTCCTCTAACATGCTATAAAGCTGCCCCCGCCCCATCTCCATATAGCGCATATTAGAGGGCAGGAATGCTCACGTGATCATCCGCCCACAGAGTCTCCCTGACGTCGCCGACGCTGGCTTCGTCTCATTGAAGATTCTGAAGCAGCGCTCTGTGCGCACGCGCGTACCTGAGCAGCGCCTGCTGGTTACTATGACAACCGCGGACAACATCTTTCCTTCCGTGACCGTCCCAGCATCCTCCGCGGCCCCCGCACCGGACACTGATCCCAGGTAACGGCCTGAACTGTGTGATGTCTGATATTTAACGTCCTCTTTCGTATGTTCTGTACCGGAACGGCAGCGTTATCAGTGACTCCTGCAGGAATGTACAGAGACCTGAGCTATAGTGAGCCCAGAGGGAGACCCCCATATACTGATCACACAAAGAGAGAGACCCCCCCCCACCCTCCATATACTGATCACACAAAGAGAACGCCCCCCCCCATATACTGATCAGACAAAGAAAGATCCCCCCCCCCATATACTGATTAGTCAAAGAGAGTGCCCCCCTCCCCCCCCATATACTGATCACACAAAGAGAGGGATACCCCCCCATATACTGATCAGACAAAGAGAGTGACCCCCCCCATATACTGATCAGACAAAGAGAGAGGGAGACTCCCCCCCCCCCCTATATACTGATCAGACAAAGAGTGACACTCCCCCCCCATATACTGATCACACAAAGAGAGACCCCCTGATATACTGATCACACAAAGAGAGAGGGAGACCCCCCCCCCATATACTGATCACGCAAAAAGAGCGAGCCCCCCCCAATATACCGATCACACAGAGAGAGACCCCCCCCCCCCCGTATACTGATCACACAAGGAGACCCCCCCCATATACTGATCACACAAGGAGAGACCCCCCTATATACTGATCACACAAGGAGATACCCCCCCCCCTATATACTGATCACACAAGGAGATACCCCCCCTATATACTGATCACACGAGAGACCCCACCCCCTATATACTGATCACACAATGAGACCCCCCCCCCCATATACTGATCACACAATGAGACCCCCCCATATACTGATCACACAATGAGAGACCCCCCCCCATATACTGATCACACAATGAGAGACCCCCCCCCATATACTGATCACACAATGAGAGACCCCCCCCCATATACTGATCACACAATGAGACCCCCCCCCCCCCATATACTGATCACACAAGGAGAGACCCCCCCCCCATATACTGATCACACAAGGAGAGACCCCCCCCCCCATATTCTGATCACACAAGGAGAGACCCCCTCCCATATACTGATCACACAAGGAGAGACCCCCCCCCCCATATACTGATCACACAAGGAGAGACCCCCCCCATATACTGATCACACAAGGAGAGACCCCCCCCATATACTGATCACACAAGGAGAGACCCCCCCCATATACTGATCACACAAGGAGAGACCCCCCCCCCCATATACTGATCACACGAGAGACCCCCCCCCCATATACTGATCACACGAGAGACCCCCCCCCATATACTGATCACACGAGAGACCCTCCCCCATATACTGATCACACAAGGAGACCCCCCCCCCCCCCATATACTGATCACACAAGGAGAGACCCCCCCCCCATATACTGATCACACAAGGAGAGTCCCCCCCCCCCCATATACTGATCACACAAGGAGAGACCCCCCCCCCCATATACTGATCACACAAGGAGACCCACCCCATATACTGATCACACAAGGAGAGACCCCCCCATATACTGATCACACAAGGAGAGACCCCCCCCCCCCATATACTGATCACACAAGGAGAGACCCCCCCCCCCCATATACTGATCACACAAGGAGAGACCCCCTCCCATATACTGATCACACAAGGAGAGACCCCCTCCCATATACTGATCACACAAGGAGAGACCCCCCCCCCATATACTGATCACACAAGGAGAGACCCCCCCCCATATACTGATCACACAAGGAGAGACCCCCCCCATATACTGATCACACAAGGAGAGACCCCCTCCCATATACTGATCACACAAGGAGAGACCCCCCCCATATACTGATCACACAAGGAGAGACCCCCCCCCCCATATACTGATCACACAAGGAGAGACCCCCCCCCCATATACTGATCACACAAGGAGAGACCCCCCCCCCATATACTGATCACACAAGGAGAGACCCCCCCCCCATATACTGATCACACAAGGAGAGACCCCCCCCCCCCCATATACTGATCACACAAGGAGAGACCCCCTCCCATATACTGATCACACAAGGAGAGACCCCCCCCCCATATACTGATCACACAAGGAGAGACCCCCCCCCATATACTGATCACACAAGGAGAGACCCCCCCCCCTCCCATATACTGATCACACAAGGAGAGGCCCCCTCCCATATACTGATCACACAAGGAGAGGCCCCCTCCCATATACTGATCACACAAGGAGAGGCCCCCTCCCATATACTGATCACACAAGGAGAGGCCCCCTCCCATATACTGATCACACAAGGAGAGGCCCCCTCCCATATACTGATCACACAAGGAGAGGCCCCCTCCCATATACTGATCACACAAGGAGAGGCCCCCTCCCATATACTGATCACACAAGGAGAGGCCCCCTCCCATATACTGATCACACAAGGAGAGGCCCCCTCCCATATACTGATCACACAAGGAGAGGCCCCCTCCCATATACTGATCACACAAGGAGAGGCCCCCTCCCATATACTGATCACACAAGGAGAGACACCCCCCCCCCATATACTAATCACACAAAGAGAGACCCCCCATATACTGATCACACAGAGAGACCCCCTCCCATATACTGATCACACAGAGAGACCCCCTCATATGCTGATCACACAAAGAGAGAAGGACCCCTATGTACTGATCATACAAAGAAAGAAAGCCCCCTCCCCATATACTTAGCCCAAAAGAAAGGCCCCTATGCAGTGACCACACAAAGAGAGAGAGACCCTTATCACAGGTGCAGAGAACCACCCCCCTCCAACCCTATACTTATCACAGGTGGAGAGGCACCCCCCACCCATATACTTATTACAGATGGAGATACCCTCCCCATATACGTAGCGCAGGTGGAGAGACTCCGCCCCCCCCCCATATACACATTACAGGTGCAAAGACACCTTCCCCTCCCCATATACATATTACAGATGGAGAGAGTGCCCCCCCCCCCTATATATTTATCACAGGTGGAGAGACC
Organism: Eleutherodactylus coqui; assembly: GCF_035609145.1. NCBI lineage: Eukaryota > Metazoa > Chordata > Amphibia > Anura > Eleutherodactylidae > Eleutherodactylus > Eleutherodactylus coqui. The sequence continues at coordinate 100,174,638 of NC_089845.1, forward strand.
CCACCCCCTATATATTTATCACAGGTGGAGAGACCCCCGCTATATATTTATCACAGGTGGAGAGACCTCCCCATCCCCCCATATACGTATTACAGGTAGAGAGACCGCCCCTCCCATGTGCTTATCACAGGTGGAGAGATTCCCCCCCCCCCCCCATATACTTATTGCAAGTGGAAAGACCCCCATATACTGGTTCTGCCCTTGGTCGTCTTGTGCTGTATGGCCTATACATATTACAGGAGGCGAGTCAACCCCCCCCCCCTATATATTTATCACACGTGGAGAGACCCCCACCACACGCACACACCCATATATTTATCACAGGTGGTGAGTCCTCCCCACCATATATTTAACATAGGCGGAGAGACTTCCGCACCCCTCCCCCCCCCCCCTATATATTTATCACTGGTGGAGACCCTCCCACCTATATATTTATCACTGGTGGAGAGACACCCCCCCCCCCCATATATTTATCACAGGTTGAGAGATCCCCCCCCCTTTCCCATATACTTATCACAGGTAGAGAGAACCCCTCCCCCATACACTTATCACAGGTGGAGCGGTTTCTCCCCCCCCCCCCATATTCTTATCACAGGTGGAAAGACCACCGTACACTGGCTCTGCCCCCCCCCCCCCGATATACTGATCACACAAAGAGAGAGGGAGACCCCCCCCACCCATTTACTGATCAGACAAAGAGTGACCCCCCCCCATATACTGATCACACAAAAAGAGGGAGACCCCCCCCCCCATATACTGATCACGCAAAGAGAGAGACCCCCCAATATACTAATAACACAAAGAGAGAGGGAGACCCTTTTTTAACCTTTTCATTACCAATGATTCTTCAGCATCTTGTGTTGGCCAAGTGGCTATCATGTAGGTACGCTGCTCCTCCGCCATTTTTAAATGGTTCATGGTGACCCAGAGTGCATCGGTGGCATGGGGAGCATGGACTGTCCTTATACTGTTGCGTGTTGCAGGAGTTGGGTGCCATTTTGTCAGAGCTGAAGGTGATGGTGGACGTGACACCATGAGCGGCCCAGAGGTGGAGGAGCACATCACTCAGAAGTACGACATCAAGAAGCGTCTCGGGAAGGGGGTGAGTCCTGGCGTGCCACTCACGTAGACTCTGGAGTAATGGCAGCTCTGTTCACTACATATAGTATGTCCTGGGGAACTGCTCGTTGTATACGGCATCCACATGTAGCGGGGAGGGGGCTGACTGCAGCCATGGGGTCAGCTTTACCTGGTGATGAACTTCGCCATAGACTGATTATCAACCTTTTTACTGCAGGCATACGGCATTGTCTGGAAGGCAATTGACCGCAAAACTGGAGAAATTGTGGCTGTGAAGAAAATCTTTGATGCATTTAGAAACCGGACGGATGCTCAGGTAAGGGGTGGGGGGCTGTGTGTGCGCCTGGGGGCCTGTGTGTACGGACTGCGCTCACCTGTTGCCTTCCCCTCTCATTACAGCGAACCTTCCGAGAAATCATGTTTCTTCAGGTGAGTAATGTGACTATTGCTGCTTGTCATGTGACCACTAGACCAGTGTCAGACGTTGCTCCCCTTTAACCCCTTCCCATTCACAGACCGTTTTGCCGAAGACTTGCCGAAACTTCCCCCGCTTTCCAAGAGCGATAACTTTTAAAAAAAAATTTTCCCTAGACCGCATAAGAGCTCTTTTTTTGTGACATAAGTTGCATTTTTTAATGCCATTATTTAATGTATCGAAGAACTTAAAATATTATTTTTGTAGTGAAACAAAAACAAACGCAATAGTGCGTTTTTTATGACTTATGTTTGGCTTTAGTATTTTCTTTAGCCTTCAGCATGCGGTGTAAATTACATGTTCCATTTATTCTGCATGATTGTGGTGATGCCACATTTATCTGGTTTTGTTCCGTTTTACTACTCTTACAAATTTGTGTTGTGTTGCCGTATCCTGAGCACCAAAATCTTTTACTTATGCTGGGAGAGTTTTCTGCGGTTCAGGTTGTGGTGTTCTGTTTTTTTTGTTTTTTTTTTCTCACCATACAACTTTTTAATATCTTTTTATTACGTTTGTTGTGGAGGCGGGGTGATAAAAATAAGTTTGGGTGCTTTTTCCCTTCAGCATTCACAGTTTGGGATAAAGAATGTGATATTATTCTAGTTTGGAACATTATGGACGTGGTCATGTCAATTATATTTATATTGTTTTTATTTTTGTGACATTTTTATAGCAGCACTCCCATTGTCAACCATGATGGAAAGTTATCTTTACTCCGCTGCCATTTGTGCCTGGGATTATAGAAACAGGCGAACTGGTCGTCCTACGACATTTCTGATTCACTTCTGTGAGAGTTAGAAATACAGCGTCAGAGGGCCAGTTAGGCTGTTTCTGTAATTCCAGCCACCAGTAAATGTGGAGGTAAGTCAGGCTTCAGGACCCCGTTCTGGAGATAGGTGAAACCCTGGACCTGACACCTAGATGAATTGGACTCTCGGCTGGAGCTCTAGATGAACTAATTTCCGGGCCAGGCCTCTAGATGTGCTGGACCCGTAGAAGAATCAGACCCTGGGTTATAACCCTAGATGAATTGGGCTCCTATATGAACCTGATCCCAGACCGGATCTGTGGATGAACTAAGTTCCAAGCCAGGCCCCTAGATGTACTGGACCTCTAGATGAATCAGACGAGTTGATGAACCTGACTCCAGACTGGACCCCTGTATGAACTAATTTCCTGACCAGGCCCCTAGATGTACTGGACCCCTAGATGAATCAGACTCTGGGCCAGAACCCTAGATTAATTGGACCTCTAGATAAACCTGACCTCAGACCAGACCCCCTGGGTGAACCAGTTCCCAGGCAAGACTCCTAGATGTACTAGACCCCAGGCCAGAGCCCTAGATAAATCACACCATGGGTCAGAACCTAGATCAATGGGACCACTAGATGAATCAGACCCTTAACTTGACCCCTAGATGAATCAGACCTCGGAGCAGACCCCTGCTTAAGGCCTCTTCGCCTTCAGGTGTCGCACGGTATGTCCTTATGCTGGACGACTTCAGTATGCCGTTTGGCAGGTGACCCCTGCATTAACAAAGGCCTTCAGAGCTGTTCGTTATTGCGCCCATACTCACCGCCCCTAGGCCCAGTCTTTGTTCATGGTCTGGCTGAGGGATTCATCAGCCCCGATCAGACAGAATACTGAGGAGTACTTGTCTGGGTGGGCTGCCGGTTACACATAGACATGTAATGATGTAGGACGTGACAACCTTACAGACGCCCCTGTCATGTGACCTGTTCTTTTTTCTGTAGGAGTTCGGGGAGCATCCGAGTATTATCAAGCTGCTGAACGTCATCCGAGCGCAGAATGACAAGGATATCTACCTGGTGTTTGAATATATGGGTAATGTCCTGATGTGTGCCCCTTCCCCACCCCATATATATTACCAGAATAAGTAATGAGGTGTGAGGTATGATGAGGCCCAGTCAGATATAATCGTGTATGGCTATATATAAGGTGCAGACCTCATGTAATGAGGCATGACGAGGCTCTGACCTCATGATGGTATGGCCTTTTCCACAGAGACCGACCTTCATGCTGTGATTAAGAAGGGGAATCTTCTGAAGGACATCCACATGCGCTACATCCTCTACCAGCTGCTGACCGCCACTAAGTTTCTGCATTCTGGGAACGTCATCCACAGAGACCAGAAGGTGAGGATGATGGTCTGCAGGGTGATGGATGAACGCATGGGGGTGGGCATCACAGATGAGTGAGTTCATCAGGGTAGGGGGTTATGTGCCCTGCGTTTCATTCTATTAGGTGATATGTGAGGGCATCTGTGTAGGGTTCACATATGCTCTTCTTCTCATTCTGTAGGCCAGGGGTGTCAAAGTAATTTTTAACAAGCACCAAATCAGCCCTATTGTAGCCTTCAAAGGGCCGATTGTAATTGTAAGATTGTATAGTAGGAGCTTGGTCAAACGAGCGTATTTGCGCATCGTATTACGTGTGCAACACGCAGTGAATAGAACCCACTGAATCAAATGGGTTAGTTCACATGAGAGTATTTTTTTCACGTAATGTGTGATCATGTGAAAAAATACACGTGACCTATTTTGGTGCGTATTACATACTGTAATAGGCCATTGAAGTGACTGGGCTGGCGCAAATGTGCAGGAAACCTGCATATTCACTGCAGATTTGTGCACCATCTCAACCGACCTTTTTTTGTTTGCGCAAATATGGTATGCAGTGTAGTTGTGCACACAAAAACATGCCAGAGCGGCTGAAGAACATGGGCACAAGTGATTTACAGATACACTGAGTATTTGTTCAACTGAAATGCGCTAGTTGCCTTATGAACAAGCCCTAATAATGACCCCCATAGTGGCCCCCATAATAATAGTGACCCCTGTAGTAATAGGGTCCCCCTTAGTGGGCCTAGTAAGTATCCCTTATATAGGTGGCCTCAGTTGTAGAAGTATCCCCTATATTGGCCCCAGCAGTAATTAGTGCCACACATTCCTGCCCCCCCTAGTAATAGCGAGCTCCCTTTTGACCTGTCACCAGCCAGCGCCCTTACAGGCATTCCACTCACCCAGCCTGCAGCTTCGGTTCGGTGGTGGCAGTGCAGTCTGTGATCTTTTAGGGTGACTGTTAGTGCATCAGGATGGGCATCGCATGGGCCCTACATTTCATTTTGTAGGGTGTTGGGTGACCGCAGCAGGGTAGATGTCAAATGTACTCTGCTTCTCCATAGATTACGTTTTGCTTGTGCCCTGCATCTCATTCTATAGGGTGGTGGGAGGTGGCGTCAGGGTGGGTGTCACACGTGCATCAACGTAATAGATGTCTCATTGTGTACTCGCAGCCCTCTAATATCTTGCTGGATGCAGACTGTCTCCTGAAGCTGTGTGACTTTGGCCTGGCACGCTCCTTGTATCAGATTCAAGAGGATTCTGGAAATCCAGCCCTTACGGAGTACGTGGCAACACGTTGGTACCGAGCTCCAGAGATATTACTGGGGTCTCATAGGTATGTGTGGGAATAGAAGTCTGACGAGCTGCATATTACATTTCTTAACCCATAAGTTGCCCTGTGTCCTGCAGCTGACCACCCACTATACTGTGCCGCAGGTATACGAAGGGTGTAGATATGTGGAGTGTCGGCTGTATTCTAGCAGAGATGCTGCTGGGCAAACCGCTCTTCCCGGGAACCTCCACCATCAACCAGATAGAGCGCATCATGAGCGTCATCCCAGCACCAACACAGGAAGGTAGGTGTGCTACCCATATCGTTCATTACGGGAAGGTAGGTGTGCCGCCCATATCGTTCATTACGGGAAGGTAGGTGTGCCGCCCATATCACTAGTCACAGGGGTTAGGTGTGCTGCTCATGTTACCAATTGTAGGAGATTAGTTCTATTGCCCATGTCACTGGTCACAGGGAGTAGATGTGCTACCCACGTCATCAGTCACAGTGGGGGTAGGTGTGGTGCCAGTGTCACCAGTCACAGGGCGGTAAGTGTGCTGCCCATATCAGTAGTCACAGAGTAAATGTGCTGCCCATATCACCAGTCACAGGAAGACAGGTGTGCTGCCCGTATCACCAGTCATAGAGTAGGTGTGCTGCCTGTGTCACCAGTCACAGGGGGGTAAGTGTGATGCCCATATCAGTAGTCACAGGAAGGTTGGTCTGCTGCCCATATCACAGACACCTCAACCCTTTCTTGCTGTAACAGATCTCTTCCTCTCATCTTTTCTTGCAGACATCTTGGCTATAAAGTCAGAATATGGAGCGTCTGTGATCAGCCGGATGAACGCTCGGTGAGTGGCCCAGTCAGCAGGGAGTGATGGAAGCGGCTTCTGTCTCCTCTGCATCATGTCCAGGCTCTGAGCATTATACAGAATCACACGGTTTTAGGCTAAGTGAAGAAAGATGGCGCCCAGCATGTAATCCATGATCTTATGTGTTATGGGTCAGAAGGGGTAATGGTTCTGCTTGTGGAGACCACTTTGATGGCGTGAAGAGACTTGTAGGCCATGCAGTGCTTCTCTGAGAAATGGGGTTTGCTAATGGAAGATGGCACAATGCGGCTACAGCGCCACCTATTGGAAGGTAGCTTCCTTATAAATCAATATCCGACCTTTTAACAGGCCTGTTAACATGACTGGGAATATAAGTCAAAGACAGAGACTTCTCCAGAAGGAAAAGACACCCATCTACAGACAGTAGATCCAGGGTTCCATGTTATATCCTCAGTTATGTTATAAGGCCTCTTAGACGGTCTGACATTGACTTTTTGGGAAGGTAGACTCCCCATAGCTGGTGCTGTGCAGGCATTGTACCATCTCCTAGTTACATACTTTTGTGTTGTCTGCAGTGTGGATTATTCTAAACCATAATACTTTGACTGTCTAGATACTACACTAAGTCCACGGACCACTTTTCTCATGTCTTCTCTGTATCCTATTTGTAGTCCGAAGACTCCTCTGCTGGAGCTGCTGCCTCCGAGCTGCCCACCAGATGCCATTGACATGCTCAGTAGGCTTCTGGTCTTTAACCCAGACAAGAGACTAACGGCAGAAGAGGCACTGGAGCACCCGTATGTGCGCAGGTGTGTGTAAACCCCTTTATATGCTATGGTGGGTGCTGTGTCAGTGTCCCCTAGAACCCCCTTGTGGGTGCTGTGTCCCTGGAACCCCTCTTATGTGCACATGTGTGTACTATGTCTGTGTCGGAGCATCCATATGTGCAAAAGTTTATCTAAAGTCCATGTTGCCTGCATCTTGCTGTGGATTGTAACTGCTACCCGCTTCCAGTACTGAGGAACCTTATGTCAGAAAGTGTGTGGTTGTGGCTGGATCGTAAAAGTTTACATCATACCGTAAAGTTCTACCACTGTTTATCTGTACTGCAGCTGGCCCTTGTCCTGGGACGCCCCTTACATGAACCATAATCTGTACTACAGATATCCCCAGTTGTGGGTCCCTCCTCATGTCTACCATTATCTGTACTGCAGCCGTCCCCCTCCTGGGACCCTCCTCCTGTCAGTCATAATCTGTACTGCAGCTGCCCCTGTCCTGTGACCATCCATGGCTATTATCTATACCCTGTCCTGGGACCCTCATACTGGCCATAATCTGTACTGCAGCTGTCCCTGTCCTGGGACCCTCCACATGTCTGCTTCTATCTGTACTGCAGGCATACCCTGTCCAGGGACCCACCTCATGCTGGCTGTTCTGCAGCTGTCCTCATCCTAGGACCCTCCTCAAGTCAGAGCTGCATTAACCCTGAATGTTTAGTAAATGATTCCTTCGTGTGCCTTTCAGGTTTCACTCAGCAGCTCGGGAGCCGGCGTTGGATTATGATGTCATCCTTCCTCTGGATGATGACATTCAGCTGTCTGTGGCGGAGTATAGGAATAAGTTGTACGAGGTGATTATAAGAACTTCATATATTAATGGCCTCTAAGGGGCAGGAACTCAGGAGTGGAGCTTGTGAGGAGCAGTCCAACCCTGGAGTTTATAAATGTGTCTGGAGCTCTCTTGGTCACTGTGACTGTGTGACAAGTGGGAAAACACCCTCAGGTACATCCAGATCCCACAATGGTTTGTCCACAGGCTTTGTCATCACTTTCTTTCAGCCTAGAGGAACGCGGTCGGTGTAGATCATTGTGCATCATGTCCTTTGATGACCTGAGGGGGTCTTTACTTTTTGTCCTGTAGATGATTCTTGAAAGGAAGATAAACAATCGGAGGCAGAAAAGGGAAACCCTGAAAGAAAGTGCTGAACCTGTAGCCAAAAAACCACCGGACGCAGGCTGTCCACAGGCAAAGGACAAGAAGGACAATGCAACCTCCAGCACCAACCACATTCCAAGGGCTGCTGGGAAAACTGGCACCAGTGAATCCGCCCCAATAATGGACAGCTGTGCACAGAACACCCTGCCATCAGGCCCGAAACCTAAGTCTCCTGTGTACAACCCGATAACCCACAGTGTCATCCAGTGTATGTCTGATCTCCATCTCTTCTACGTGCGCCATTATTATTATCATTACTGCAGTCGTTCTCAGCTCAAGTAACAGAAAAATGTATTTGTTTGGCTTTCAGCGGGTTCCAGCCACTGGCGAGGAGCTGCCCAGCAAAAAAGATCAGGAAGTCAGCAAACACAAGAACCTACCGTGACCTCCAATACACAGGGGGTAAGCAAGACCACCAAGGCTATTGTGTCATCAGTCATGTTGTTTAGTCCCCAATCTCTAATTATGTGGCTCCTCATCCCCAGGCAAAATGATCACTTTATCGAGGGCAAAAAAGGGGCCTTAACATCTGAGCAGAATGAAAGAGAAGCTCTAGGCACATACTGCTAAAAACAAATACCAGTCAGGATACATTAGTGCCCAAATGCCAAACAATATCCGGTAGTTTCCAAATACCAGCCAATCCGAATGCAGTAGTGCCCAAAAAATCAGCGTATGTACAGTTGTGTCCAAATTCCAGCCAGTTATATTATACGGTAGTTCCCAATTACCCTCCAGTATACAATAGTACTCAAATTCTAGCTAGTATTATGGTAGTGCCCAATTGGCAGGCAGTATTCAATAGTGCACAAATGCCATCCAGCTTTGTATGGCAGTGCCCAAATGCCAGCCAGTCACTATCTGGTACTGCCCAAATACTAGCCAGTATACTGTAGTGTCTGCAAATCTTAAGTGGTTTTACAGATGGAGGGGGCTGTTATCAGAGGGATAACAATGGCCATCAGTAAATAGATGATTATTTCTTCTATAACAATGGCCTTCAGGTCTACCATGGACATGAGCCTAAAGCCCCATTTACACGCAACAAGTATCGCTCAAAAATGATAAAATGTGTGCCCATTGTGCACTTGCCGTGCACTCTTCGTTCATCACTGACTTTAAGTCAGCATAAAATTCTTCATTGCGATAACAGGGATGGCATGTTGTGTTCTCAGCGGGCAGCGCTGATAGCATTGTATGCAGTCAGCAGCCTGCAGCAGAACAAAGCAGATGTATTTAGAGAACAGACCAGCTGCTGTTCTCTAAATGCATGCAAATGAAGCTGGTTAGCTACTAACGGACTAATTAGCCCAATAGTAGCTAATGCAAAATAATTGCTCAAAACTGTCAGTTTCTGACGAATTTTGAGCAATCCTCTTTGCGTGTAAATGGGGCTTAATAGGCTGCGTGTCAGTGTAATACACAGTAACAGAAGTATAAAACTGATCAGGTAATTATAGGGGCCGATTTGGGTCCTATGGTGCAACTATAAATGGTGACAGGGTTGATTCTTCTAGTGGGACTGAAAATAGTTAGAGATTGAAAAAAAAAAAAAAAGACCCCGGCTATCAACTTCAACATTATGATCCTTTTTATGTCATTATTAACTACACTGAACGATCACTGCATTAGGAACACCTACTCCGTAATGGGTTGCTCCACCTTTTTGGGTGATCACTGCTTTCAGACATCAGGGAACAGGTTCCACAAAATGGCGAACATCCTCCATACTCAACACTCCCAATGCCCACTGCAGCAGTTCCATTGGTTGGTGCGTGTTCCTAGGCCATGCCAGGAAAACGCTCTACAGACCATGACACCGCCATTACTGGCCTATTGAATCTCATGGTATTGCCAGATGTGGACTTGGGCATCTGTATGGTTCAGCAGGAGACAGGACTCGTCACTCCAGATGAGCTTCTGCCATGTGTCCAGGATCCTTGATGTCTGTCCTAAGCTCATTCAAGGTGTTTTTGGCAATGACTCAGGGTCATCAGGGGCTCCCTTGTTGGTCTTCAGCTTGAACCACAGTCAATGCAAGGTACACTGCATGATCCTTGTGGAAATTTGTCTAACTTCACCGCTGTTGTACTGCTGGGTCAGTTGGTCCACCGTAGCACGTCGTTGCTAAGATACCAGATGTGCCATCCGATGCCCGCCTCTAAGAACAACCACATTGTGTGATCTTCTGTTGGATGTCTGTCCATGGTTCAACCAGTCAACCTACCGCGGTTCAGGAATAGTCATAAAGTGCGACTGTTTCAGAAATACTGGCACCGCAACTCTGGGCACCAACAATCCACCCACGGTTACAATCACTCAAGTCACCATGTTTACCAATGATTGCCAAATGGTGTCTTCTCCTGTACAGGAAAGAGGTAAAACCCACATATTTGTTACAAAAATGGGCTCTAAACCCCACTGAACACAGGACAAACGACCCCTCGTGCTATAGAGCATTGGAAAAGGGGGTTAAATACCTCTCCAGGTCGCACAGTACACTCACAGCATTTTGAGCCAAGCACAGCAGAAAGTCGGAAACTCAAGATTAAAGGAAGCTGGGAGATTGCGTTGTAAAAACACATCGGGAAGCAACCTCTGAAACCTCCAGAGACACTAACCTCAGAGAAAAAGGTGAAGAGCACATTAGAGGTGTCAGCAGACCTGCGATCTCCTGCTCTCAAGAGAAATATCTGAGGCAGTGTGAGCAGCAGTACGTGTGACGCACTATTAATTACAAAATCACAGTGCTACAGAAACAGTCTCACGCAGCAGGGGAGCCAGAGGGGAGTGAACCAGGAGCTATAAAGGCTCATTTAGACACAACGATTATCACTCAAAATTCGCTCAAAAGCCATCTTTTGAGCAATAATCGTTGGGTGTAAATGTTCTTATCTTTCACTTCTCTGCCGAATGATGATTTTCAGTTCGACATGAAATCCATCTTTCGGCAGAAATGCTGATAAGAAGGACTGCACGCTGTGTTCTGCCCGGGGAGAGCAGATTACATTGTCTCAGCTGTCAGCCCCATGGCAGAACAAAGGGAATTTATTCAGAGAACAGCGGGTCATCTGTTCCCTGAATACAGCTCCCGGTGGCTCACACGCTACTAATTGGTACTAATAGGCATTATTACCAAGTAGTAGTTTATGCAGAATGATCGCTCAAGAGCCATCTTTTGAGCGATCATCTTTGCGTCTAAATGGGCCTTAAGCTGGACTTTGGAGTGGAGATAAAACACAACAATAGATCTGCCATCAAGATCTCCATAGGAGGTCTTAAAAGAGAACTTTGAAGCTGCACATAGCTTGCCCCCCCCCCCCCTCCTCCTCACAGAAGTACATTAAAGAGTACTGAGTCTCTCCATGAAAGACCCTAAAACCAAGCAATTTACAGTTCTAAAAACTGAAATCCAACAAATAGGTAACCGAGTAGAGGACTTTGTGTAATGAGGTCAGTATAAGTTTTACCATACTTATGAACTGACCCACTATGTCACAAAACAAAGGGAACACATCGATATGGCTTTGGTCCTGATTTGAGGACCAGGAAAATAGAAGTCGCCGCCGCCACATCAAGATAAAGGGATTACTTGCATCCTGGCCGCCAAATGCTCTCAGAACCATAGCGATTGAAATATTCAAAGACCTCATGGGAGTAGAGAGATCAGAGTCAATCATCATTGAAAGAATCCATAGAGCAATATGCCCTAAACCAAGAGTGGGTAGTCCTCCGCGAGAAGTGGTCTGCGGACTTATTGATACGCAAGCAATTCTATCGGCTTCCAGATATAGAATATATAAGAAAATATGAAATATAAAGTGAGAGCTATACAAATCTTCCAAGACCTAGCTTCCTTGACTCTAGCCAAAAGGAGGCAGCTAAAGCTCCTTCCAGAGGGCTAAAAATCTGAAGTATTCATGGCTGTTCCCATTTGGATTAGCAATACAGAAAGACAGCAAACGTATCACAATTCCTACCCTGGAAGATCTAGAACGAGCTTGGGACAGTTTAGATATTGCTCCAGTTCAGATACCCTCATTGATGCCTCTAAGAAACCCAGAAGACCTTCCGATTCCAGCTAAATATATTCGCTTTGAAAGAAGTGACACGTGTTCAAAATCTCCTAGGAATAGGGATTCGCGAACAAGGCTGGATTTCTCAAAAGGAAAACCTGTGAAGAATATTCCTCCACCTTATCCTTAAAGAGTATATAAGAATCAAAATAGTATAAAGAGATTGACTGGACAATTTGACTACCTTTAATTCTCTAACTGAAGTAAATGTTTGCTGATAACCTACCTTGTTTTTAAATTTCACTTTTCTATTATGGTTGAATACTTATTGTAGAGGAAAAATCATGTTCTCTTAAATGAGACCGATCCGTCCTGACTATGAGGTATTCCACTAAGACGCTTGAAACATGCCTCCCCTGCTTCTGCCCCCTCCTGTCCCTCCCGCGACTTTGTGCTGGGGATGCATTGGACCAGCCCGGGGGGAGCTCCTTTAGCTTCCATGGGTGGGCCTGAGAAATCTTTACCTTTGTTAACACATATGGAAGGATACTGCCCTTAACACATAGAAACAAGGTAGAAACCATGAGAAGAGAATTTTTTTTTCTAACTACGCAATTTTATAGTAGTAGCACAAAAAAGTTCACCAAACAAAGTTCATTTTGTCCCTCCTTAATCACTTGAATGCTCCCCCGTTCCTGCCTGCAGGTATACTCACAAGCCCTCAAAGAGCCCTCCGGTTATCTTGGCTTTCTCAAACAAATGATTATCATGGACAGGAGTACGGCTTATGTGAGAATTCTTCCTGCTTTATTAATTGTAGTAGCACAGTGTGGCTAGTTGACTAGTTTAGATCTACTTCCTAGACAATTTAATTAAAATATTTCCTCACCACAGACTGGTCATCCCCAGGTCCAGCTAAGTGAGGTACACACATTCACCACTATTCCCCCCCCCCCTTCCTTTTCCCAAAGAAAACGCCAAAGGAGAAATATCTTCAAACACCTCCTACTGCAACACCTTTATACTCACAAATATAGATTTTGTACTATGCACATATGACAGACACCCTCACTATCATGTCACTGAACACTAAAGGACTAAACTCTCCACAGAAAAGAAATAAAGTATTCCGGCTCTTAAAAAAAGCCGAAAACCTCAATCGCTTTTCTACAAGAGACCCATTTTAAAGGAAATAAGGGAATTGGGAATTTCGGGATCTTATCTAAATGGTTCATTAACAATCACCCATCTAAAGGCCCATTTACACCAGCCAATTATCGCTAAAAATCGCTAATCTGTGATCGTTTAAGCGATTATCAGTGTGTCTAAATGTGCGCCCATTGTGTGCTTTTCGAGCACTGCTAGCTGATCCTTAAATTCAGTCCAACCTAAAAATCGTCCTTCACTCTTATCAGCAGTTCTCCACAGGGAGTGCTCATAGCATTGTTTCTCCCTGGAGAACAAAGGATCTGAACACAGATAATAGCCCCAGGGCTATTAACTGCATTCAGCTAAAGGCTTCATTTGTACACTTAATTGCTCCTAAGTAGCTGAGTAGCTACTTAATAGTTTATGCAAAATGATCGCTCAAAGCTGTCATTCAAACTGTCATTTGAGCCATCAACGGCCCGTGTAAACCAGCTTTAAGACGGCAAGGGGAGTAGCCATCGCAATAAACCACTCAGTCCCATTCACCATAGATAGCCAATTTAATGATGCAGAAAGGTGAATACTTTTTTTAAAAGGCAAGCTTGCGACAGAAACGATTACATTAGCGAACCTATATGTCCCAAATAAAAAACAGATCCCATGGTTCATAGAATCCCTGAATAAATTAGCATTATTCACGGAAGGTAGAATAATAGGATCAGACCTCAACCTAACTTTAAATCCCATATGAAGGTGCATTTACACTGCAAAGAGGATCACTCAAAAATGGCTTTTAAGCGATGATTTTGCATAAACTAGTACTTGGTACTAATGCCTATTAGTACCAAATTGTAGCCTGTAAGCCGCTGAGAGCTGTACTCAGGGAACACACAACCCGCTGTTCCCTGAATACTTCTGCTTTGTTCTGCCGTCGAGGCTGACAGCTGAGACAAAGCAATCGGCTGTTATCAGCAGTCCCCGGCAGAGCACAGCGTGCGGTCCGTCTTATCAGCCCTTCTGTTGAACAACGGATTTCAGGCAGAACTGAATTGTTCGGCAGAAAACTGAAAGATGGGCACATTTAGACACACCAATTATCGCTCAAAAGATGGCTTTTGAGCAAATTTTGAGCAATAATCGTTGTGTCTAAATGGGCCTTTAGATTCATCGTCGGGCAAATCCCAGGTCTCCGCAACGCGGAAGAAAAAGATTACATAAACTCCTAGAAGAACTACATGTAATAGATGCTTGGAGTACATTTAACCCATCAGCTAAGGATTTCTCCTTCTACTCTCTCGTACATAATACATACCAAATATTAGATTACATCTTACTCTCTTTCTCCCTGGTTTCGCAAGTCAGGCGCACAAACATAGGGAACATAACCGTATCAGACCATGCACCAATAAGTCACACTAAATTTAACCGCACTTCCGTACAGAAGTTGGAGGCTTAACAAATCACTCTTGGATAAGCAAAAAGCCCACAAAACCCTATCAACACATTTAAAACTTTTCTTCAAAGAGAACTCACAATCAGCTGACAAACATCCCATGGCATGGGAAACACATAAGCCTATGTCCAAGATTTACTCAGTTATAGGATCCTCACACAAAAAGAAAAGACAAAAGGAGATTGTAGAAATATTAGCCCAAATATCGAGACTAGAACAGATAGCGAAACAGAAAAAAAGCCCAGAACAATCTCCCTGTGCTGAGAGAAAAACTGCAAGACATTCTGAATACTAGACTCGCTAAATCAGTATTCTATTATAAACATCAACTCTACTCCCATGGAAATAAAGGTGGGCGCCTTCTGTCCTCTTTAATTAAAATAAACAAAAAGGAAAACGTATATCCATGGTATTAAAAAAATTTTGGGGGAAAAATTAACAGAAACCTCACAAATAGCAAAAACTTTCCAGGAATATTTTGTGGGTCTATATACCGGTAGCCTAAATAAAAGCGAACTAGGCGATGAGGAAAACCAAAAAAACATGAAAGGAGGGCATGCTTTGCTAACTCTCCCTTCTCAGAACCTTGATGAAATTTCCACTTTGACCTCCTAGTCCTAGAGGATCTCTTGGTATCTGATATTTGGATGCAGCATCAGAAGGGGAACACACAATTAACAGAATGGTTACTTTCCCAAACATCATGCCCCTCCCTTCAACCCTTGCAGTCAATGCATCTCTCCAGAATAGTAGACAAATTTATTAAAGCATATCCATCAACTCACCCTTTTTCCCAATTGGAAAACTTATCACTTCACAGTGTCATACTAGTAAAAGAATTGCGCTACTAAAAAGGAAATTTATCAAACACAAGACCCCACCAAACCAGCATAATTCCTCCTGGGGGAAAAGGAACTAAATGTTCAACTGTCAGATAGGGATGTTAAATGCAGTTTGGGAAATACACGGATTTTCTAAATGTATAAGATTGCAAGAAAACGATTATAAACTTTTGACCAGATGGTATGAATCACCAGAATGGCTTTATGCTTACAAATTAGCTGATTCCAATCTATGTTCGCGATGCAGCAGTCAAATAGGTACTTTAATACATATTTTGTGGCACTATCCAATCATACGTCCGTTCTGGGAACAGATCGAAAAAACCATATGTAACCTATTAAATGATACCTTCAGACTCTCCCCAGAATATATGATATTATCTAAACCCTCTTCAAATTATAGACCCTCAAAATCTAATCTCTGATCCTACTTAATCTCTGCTGCAAACTCCTTGATCCCTACCATGTGGAAGCAGACAGAAGCACCTACATATAACCAATGGGTGGTTCAAGTAAATGAAATTAGGAGACTTGAGGAACTAACAATTTGGGCCTATAGAACCCATGAAAAATTAAGAGTTACCTGGGATCCATGGTGTGAACTGATCTGATCCTGTATAATCTTTTAGACGTAATAGAAAAATGCTTACTTATACTTTGTTAAACCATCTAAGTTCGTATACGTCCAGTCCTGTGTTAAGCCTGATTTAGTCACAATGATTATTGCACAAAAGCTGTCTTTTGAGCAATAATCGTTGTGTGCCTTTACAGCATAAGGTGATTGCTCAAACATTGAGCGATCACTTTGCGCTCCGAGCGGGGTATACAGAAGACAAGCGGGGCCACTGTGTTCTTCATACCCCGCCTGTGTTCAGGAAGCGGGATACAGCTGATACAATAGTATCAGCTGTATCCCGCTGTGAATTCCTGATAAGGCTGATCATTCTCTTTCAGCATGCTGAAAGAGAACGGTCAACGATTCCTTAACGAAAACTGCACAATGTCAGTGCAGGTAGACACAACGATTATTGCTCAAAAGAAGGCTTTGACCGATTTTGTGAGCGAAAATCGTTTTCTAAATCAGCCTTATATTATATGTATTGATTTATCAAGGTGTTCCCCGTATTAGGATTCCTTCCTAAAAAATCTAACCTTTCCGTTTTCACCCTTGAACCCTTCCTACTCCCTCCCCTAACCCCACTTCTCACTAAGAGCAATTTAGCATTTATTTAATAATATGCAAAACGTTATAGTTAATCTTTTGAACATGCATTGATTATTATTTTACGGTAAATTTTACAAAAATAGAAAAGGGGTCAGCACATTATCTGAGAATGGATTGTGACATGGCAATCATGTGGTACTGTGTTACTGATCACAAGATGTCACGCACCAGCTGCTCCTAATGCAGTGATCGTTCAGTGTATAACCCTCAGTGACATTAGTTATATAAGCATATCGCTCCTTTATAAATCAACAATCAACTAGGGCAGGGCTCTAGGGATAGAGTGGAGGAGAAGACCATACGGTGTTCTCCAAAATTTATTGGAAGATATGTGGTGGTGAGAAATAAACTTAGAACTCACCCTGACGTGTCCGGACTCCCTGTATAAGGACAGTCCGGTACGTGCCCAGTCTCCGGTAGGCATTACAGCAAGTTTGTCAGCCCTAGTCATCCAGACATCCAAATGTGGAGAATGTCAATGGGGGGTTCCGAATGGGTACAGTCGGAGAGCACATAAAGAAAATAGGCAGTGGTCAGACCATATAAAGCCCCAGCGCCCCAGGCGATGACCAAACTCTGCGAAAGTATAATATATGTGAATTATGTACTTCACAGGGGTGTCTCAGCAGAGAATACCCCTAATTCAGATAAGCAATATAGTCTTCTTTGGGGCTTCAGCATATGCAATAGTTTTGTAAAAATGTCCTATAAACCTCTATAATGTTCAGTGCAAAAAGCAGAAAATATAAGGATGTCCTGATTTCTCCACAAGGTCAATAAAAGTTTGGAGCCACGAGGTAAAACTGCCCCTGTTACACGGACGCGCTCCTTCTCACTAACCCAGCAGGCGAGGGCAGCTGTCCCTAACAACCCTCTCACTCGGAAAGACACCGTGCCCGCAACAGTGAGCGTAGCAGCGGTCAGCGCCAGACTGGTAAGTAAAACTAGAAACGCCAAGATCCTTATAGGAAAATGATCAGTGAGGTGGACGATACTGGAAGGTTTTCTCTGTACTGGTGAGGAGGACTGGTGACACTGGCAAGTTCTGACTATACTGGGGAAGGACGACTGATGATACTGGTAGTAACTGAGGTCCTCTTTATACTGATGAGGACTGGTAGTAACTGATGTCATCTCTATACTAGTGAGGAGGACTGCTGACACTGGTAGGTCCTGACTATACTGGGGAGGAGGACTGGTGATACTGGTAGTGACCTAAGGTCCTCTATATGCTGGTGACGAGAAATGGTGATACTAGTAGTAACTGATGTCCTCTATTTACTGGTGAGGAGCACTGGTCACACTGGCAGGTCCTGACTATACTGGGCAGGAGGATTGGTGATACTGGTAGTAACTGAGATCCTTTTTATATTGATAAGGACTGGTTATGACTGATGTCCTCTCTACACTGATGAGGAGGACTGGTGACACTGATAGTGACTAAGGTCCTCTGTACTGGTGAAGAGGACTGGTGATACTGGTGGTGACTTATACCCTCTCTATACTTGTTAGGATGACTAGTAATATTGGCAGGCCATCTCTATACTTCTGAGAACTGGTAACACTGGCAGGTCCTCTCTATGCTGGTGAAGAGGACTGATGACACTGGCAGGTTCTCTCTATACTGGTGAAGAGGATTGATGACACTGGCAGTGACTGACTTTTACCAGTGAGTTGACCTGCATATTCCTTTCCCTCCAGAACCAGCGCACTCCAGTTGTGCAGACCCGCGATGTGAGACCTGTTCAAAAGTTCAGTAAGAAGATGTTTCAGGGGGCGGCCAACGTGAGAGCAACCGGTGACCCTAAAGCTTCGCTGCACAGTTACACACAGGCCTATGGAACGATCAGTAAATCAGCACTGCAGAACCTGCCGCTACATAGCTCTTCGGTTTCTGACAAGTGACAAACACTGAGGAAGACTCCTCTGAAGAAACTTGGCTGCTGTTGGCCCCATCATCCAGGGGCCCAAGTCTTGTCTCATACAAAGGGCAGATCCTTCCTTCTCTTTAAGTGCCTTTACCCCTTCCTAGAAATGACATCTTTGAGTCCATTCCGGGGGTGACGCACGTCATCTGCAGAACTTGTGCCTTGTACATAACCCAACCTTGGGAGCACTGATCAGGCAATAAGTAAATTGCAGAGAGGTCCAGGGAAGGTACGTCCGTGCGCCTCATGCCTTCTGGTCATGTACTCATTTTGTTTTATATTGATAATAAAGGTGGATTATTTATTCAGTTCGTCTCATGTGGTTTTCTTTTGTGTTATATTTGAGTATTCGTCTTGAGAAATGTCCGCAAACCTCCAACCGAAGTTCAGCTGCCAGCGACATAAAAGGCGTGATACTGAAATCTCTCTCAGATACAGCCACACACACCAGATAGAAAAATCCAGAATTTTGTCCCCGATTTCACCCTACACATCACAAAGGGTGAAATGCAGTGCATGAGATTTGCTAAAATCTCATCCGTTTTGCTGTATATGAATTCTGTCCACAAATCTGGATGGAAAATCCACAGTATTTTCTCTACATGTAAATCTAACCTATAGGAAAAAATATGTGACCCCCCCCCTGAGCATCACACCTCCTAGGAGCTTATTTGACATCCCATTCCACAGCAACGGGGGTTAATATAGAGTTCTCCCTCTTTTACGTGTCTTCTGGGAAACTTTCCACAAGATTTTGAAGTGTCTGTGGGACTCTGTGCCACATTTGTGGGCTCAGGCAGGGGCGTGACTATAGGGATGCGGAAGATGTGGTTGCTCCTGGGCCCAGGAGCTTTAGGGGGTCCATAAGGCCTCTCATCTCCGTATAGGGAGCTTAGTATTATGAATAAAGTATAGTTGGGGGCCCTGTTACAGGTTTTGCAATGGGGCTCAGGCACTGATGTTGGAGCAGGTCTGACTTGTTCTTGCCGGTCCATTCATCCCATAGGTGTTGGATGGAGATCCTGGTGATTAGTTCCTTCTCACCAGCACCCCATATCTGTATGTAGCTTGCTGTGTGTGCAGGGGCGCAGACATGGTGGAAGAGGAAAGGGTCTTCCCCTAACCTGTTAACACAAAGATGGAGGTGACAATTGTGTTTAATGCCTGTGTATGCTGCAGCATTAACCCCTTTCTGCAAATGGCGCGTGCCCTGAAAGTCAGCCGCAGACCATATCTGACCATCCACCAAACCCAGATTCATCCATGAGACCCCTAGATGATACGTAATTTATCACTAGTGAACACTTTTTTTTTATTTTATTTTTTTTACAGATCTCGAGTCCAGTAACGTGCTTTACACCACTTTAGACGACACTTGGCATTGTGCATGCTGGTCTTCAGCTTGTGTGCAGCTGCTCCACCTGTAGAAACCCATTATATGATGCGCTGGCTACACAGTTCTTCTATTCTCATAGGTATGGGTCGCAGAGGAATACCAGCTTTAGTCTTGCAATGGATAGTCAGTAGCGTTATGATAACTACTGACCACCATTGACTCTTGTTGGGGCTCATATTTTAAAGGGTCTACATCAACTCAGGTAAATGATTAGGATCTACTGTCTATACCTCCTGTATGGTGCATATTTCAGGAGTTCTCCTTCTCCCCAGTTCTAAAAGATTTCACACCTAATGGGGTTGTTCCATGTAAAGAACTGCCCTGTATGCAGGGTATAGGTATCGGATGGGTGGGAGTCTGACCGCTGGTACCCCCACTATCACAACAGCTCTTCAGTTCAATGGGACTGTCAGAGATAGCAGTGTACAAGTGTTCTGCTCTCTCCGGCAGTCCAGGAGAGATGAAAGTTTATTCATTCAGGACCCTCTGTTCTCAGGAGTAGTGGGGGTCCCAGCAGTTGGATCCCCACCGATCAAATACCTTTTCCCTATCCTGTGAATAGGCGATAAGTTATTTTTCTGGAACAACCTTTAAATGATCGGGCAACTGCTGCTCTCAGGTAATAGGGTAACCCTAGAAGATAATGGGGGGAATTTACGAGGCTCGTGATTTCCTGCTCTGGGCATAAGGTGCTTTTACACAGAATGATTATCCTTCGGATTCCCACGATCCAACGAGAATGTGAAGATAATCGTTCAGTGTAAATGGATGCAGCGACTGAACGACCATCATTCAGTTAGAGGCAGCCCAACAGTGTACTAGAACCTCCATGCCCACCCATATCATATCTTGCATCCAAGCTAGAGCCCCCAAGCCTCCCTACCCACCAACCCCACTGTACCACATCTTGCATCCAAGCAACTAGAGCCTCCATGTCCACTCATATTACTTCTTCTATCCAAGCTACAGGTAGTACAACAGGGTACTATAGCCTCCATGCCCTGCCATAACACATTTTACATCCAAGCTAGAGCCGGCCCAGCAGCGTACTAGAGCCTCCATGCCCACTCGTATCACATCTCACGTCCAAGCTAGAGGCGGTATAACAGGGTACTAGAGCCTCCCTACAAGGGGTCAGTTCTCCACAATAAATGACCCTGTCACAGATGGGCTGCGACAGAGTGTTTCTGTATATCTGTGCAACCTCGGGCATCCCCTCCCTTCTTTCTTTTTCTCTGCATCCTTTGCGTGTGTCCTTGTTCTTTCTCTTTCTTAGTTTCCGTAGAAGGCTCTAGTCTAAATTTATGTTTTATGACCTCAGTTGTTTACAATTGTAGAATCAATTGAAAGTAGAAGGAAGTGCTAGTTTAGAGGCGCTGGTGTCATGCTATAGTATTCTATACAAACCGTCGATAAGAATGTAGCAGCAAGATTTCTTAACAAAGGCTCCAGCTGTTCTTACTAGGATATTTGCCTTTCCTAAATTTTTTAGCTAATGTTGCGGTCCTGTGTGATCTACTGTAGGTTGTTTTTTCTTTTGTCTACACGTATAAATATGTCAAAATTTCAATAAAAACATATTAAACATAAATGACCCTTTTGCTCTGATATTGTAATCACTTACTTATACGAGTATCAATGTTACAATCACACAGAGAAAGTTTCATTTGATTCCAATAACTTCTAGGTGCTTGATTTTTTTTTTAAGAATGAGTGTATATATAACAAGATTGATGGAGACACACAGGCTATTACATGAGCGTAAGTTGTCTTAAAAGTTAAGTGTCCCTTTAACAATCTCTTTTGCAAGGAGTTTTACACACAGCTCATCATGTGTGTCCCGTGTCCAGCTGCCATAGCAGATGTGGATGTAGATATGCAGGATTATGAATCAGGGTGGATGAATATGCTAAGGAGTCACGCGGCCTGCTCTTCCTGCTGTGCTCTCTCTTCCTCCAAATCCAGCTTCTTCAGCTGTTCCTCCACATCCGAAGGTACCTTAACTTCTAAGAGGTTTTCTAATCCAGACTCCGGCTCATCACCGATCAGAATCTGAGAAGACATTGGCAGAGGTGAGTCAGCTGTGGATCACCCACAACCAATGATCAATGCATACAAATATCAGCAGCTGACCAAACATTACACTGGAGATCGCGTGTTCATGCCCTTTCAAACTGTAGGTGGTGCTCACCTGGATGACTTTTTCACAAGCCCTATTCACATCAGCCTCCTTCTCCCAGGAATGCAGTGACCTCAGGATCAAGTAAGTCCCCCTATCTTTAAGGACTCGACGCCCATTTGGGGTAGCACAAAGCTGAAGAGAATTAGGAAGAGAAGGATCAAGGGGTGCACAAACGGCAGTGGTGACACAATCTATAGCCACCCTAACATCCCATCCTTGGTCACCCATAACAACCTGGACCCTCAGCCTACAGACATGCGTGAGTATAAATGACTCTCAGAGTCACAGAAATCTGGAGACAATGCTGATAACACTGAAGTCAGATACCTGCAAGCTTGTGGTGGTTACATCGATATATTATGGAGACCGTATATTCCATTTTAAACTCCATTTGAGAGACACACATTATATTTAAGGTCTTATTAGTGAATGAGACTCCATGGAGCAGATTCAAATCTCCACCAGTGCACAGCAGCCGGGGTCTGGAGGTGATTGCCTCAGGAGGCAGGGTTAATAACCGCCAGTGTCATGTCTGAGCAGCTGCAGACACTATCAGCATCTTCGTTATATCAGGGACAGAAGGTGATTCACTCGAGGGCAGGGTTATTGCTAGTGTCATGTCTCACCAACTAGGGGCAGGCAGAAAGGTTAACAACCACCTGTGTAACATCTCACCACCTAGGATCACTAGAATCATGTCTTACCAGCTGCAGACACTATCAGCATCTTCCTTATATCAGGGTCGAAAGATTCAATTAGGGCCTGCGTTATTAATTGCTAGTATCATGTCTCACCAACTGGGGTCAGGGGGGAAGATTAACAACCACCAATATGACATCTCACCAGCTATGGTCAAAGCTAATAACCACCAGAGTCATGTCTTACCAGCTGCAGACACTCTATCAGCATCTTCCTTATATCAGGGTCAGGCTCTCGCTGTTTGTCCTCAGGAAGGTACTGTAGGTCGGGTGGGAGGACTGCGGATACAGAGAATGTGAAAGCAGACGAAAACATCAGGAGGCAAGCAGATACTGTACATGAGAACATATCCAGTGACATCCCCTGACTCTGACTCCTCATATACTGGTTAAACCAGTAATATACCACTTAACAGGAGACCCCCTCCACATCCCTCATATTTATAATCAGTTACCATTAGCGATGACGTCTTTTAGGACCAGACATATTAGACTATGTGCACAGTGCTATTATATGTGCCGACCGGTAGGCATCCCCATAACTGTTCTGTGCTCTCAGTAGTGGACTAAGGACCGTGATCTTGGCTGCTTACTTTCCACTTCATCTTCTGTGTACTCTTCTCCACCAGCCAAAGGGAGCAACAGGAATGGCAGCAAGTCTACGTCATCTCCTAGAAGCCATGCATGATCCCCTGCAACACAGAAGGACATGGGGTGAGCGTATGTCTTCATCTCCAGGAGGTGGAGTGATGGCAGCAAGACTGCACACATGGATTTTATGAGAAGCCTCAACCACATGGAGTCCTCCACTGCTAATGTGCAATGATGGATGTCATCAATGCCACCAGCCATATTACACCAATCACAATATACACGAGAGGTGGCGTACATCTTGAAGTTGCCATGTGTGATGGTGCCCCTTTCCCATCTAACACCATGGCCAAAAGACACAGGGCTACAGACCTGCATACACCGTGTATATCAGCTGCTGTCATACAGGTCAAGATCGGCTACAGAAGCAGCAGAATTCACAGCCACCTTTGGCCTTATGACTCACCATGATTGAAGCAACAGTTCCTCAGAGTCCCCACGATGCCTCCTCTGCGCACAACCGACCCCTGGATTTCAGTGTATGGGAGGAGACGCTGCAATACACACCTAGAGGGCGACACAAACCGTACTCATGAATGGCATGTAACAAGCAGAGCATATAACCTACACATGTGGGTATATATTATATCCATGGAAGGGTATACATATGAAACATTATGTTATGATGGGGTGTTTATGTAGGACATCACAGTTGCAATAACTAGTAAGTGAGCCCTTTGGAATTCCCTGGCTTGCTGCATTGATTACTAATAAAATGTAATCTGTTTGTATCTAAGTCACAGTTATAGGCAAACACAATGTATCTAATAACACTCAGACAATTGTACCATTCATCATCCACAGTGCAGGGAGGAAAAGTAAGTGAACCTCTGTTTTAATGACTTCTCCAAAAGCTAACTGGCAAAAGGTGTTTCAGTTAGGCTAGTTTCACACAGGCCGTGAATCACGGTACGATATTGCGCTCGCCATCCATGTGAAAGCCCCATGGATGCAAGGCGTTTTCATGTGAAAACAGCCTCGCATCCACGAGGATGCAGGGAATCCGCCGCCGTGGTTGTCACAGCCGCGGCAGAGGATGCAGGAAAAAATTAAAAATAAATCGCTCATGTGTATAAAACCATTCAAAAGAATGGGGTTCATATTTGTGTGAGATTTGTGCGTCTCACAACGCACAAATCTTGCACGATTTTCTCAGCCAAGTGAAAAAAGTCTTAGGATGAAATTGGAAGTGCAGGTTTCACAGGTGCTTTACCAATTAAGTAAAGACACACAAAGCCTGATTCATAACAGATCTGTTCTTCTCAAGGATTGGTTAGTGTGAACTGCGCCTCAATGTAAGCAACTATCATATGCATGAAACTGGAAAAATACTACAAAGTATTGATAAAAATCTGGTGTACATCAATATACAGTTATTATCTACAGATGGAGAACATTCAGGACTGTTCTACTCACCCCAGGAGCAGACATTTTCTTATGTTACACCAAGAGCACAATGGGCAATCCTGAAAGAGGTGAGAAAAAACCTCAGGAGGACAGCCAAAGACCTGAAGAAGAGTCTACAGACTGCAGAAACCTCTGTTCACGTGTTTAATATTAGTGAAACACTGACCAAGAATTGTTTTCATGGAAAGACAGCACGACGGAAGCCGCTGCTAGCCAAAATTAACATAATAGCCAGTCTCATTTCCTGAAACCACCTGGATGTCACATAATGCATCTGGGAAATGTTCTATAGATGGATGAGACAGAAGGGGCAATTCTTACTCGAATGCTCAGCACTGGACGAAGAAGGACACTGCACACCAAAACTTAATACAATTGTGAAGGCGGTGGAGGGAGCATCATTGTTTGAGGGCTATGGCGGAGGGGGCATCATTGTTTGGGTCTGCTTTGCTCCCTGAACGTCTTGTGATCATTTAGTGAACAATGAATTCTAAGGTGGATCAAAAGGACTTACAGGAGATTATAAGAGCAGCTGTCCATGACCTGAAGCTGAAAAGATGTCAGGTGATCCAACAAGACATTGATGGAAAGCACACCAGTAATCACCTAATGTTGGAAAAGAAGAATTGTGTTTTGGAATAGCGAAGTCATAGTCTTGACCTTAAACCTATGGAGATGCTGTGGTTGCCCTGAAAAAGGCTGAGTGCACACAAGGCATCACAGAAATATTGATAAACTGAAGCATTTGCAGTGAGGAAAGGTCCAAATTTCCTCCTCAATATTGTGTAAAACTTATTTGCAGCTACAGGAAACATGTGTAGAAGATGACTGCTGCCAAAGGTGATCTACAGGATATAACATTCAAGGGTTCACTTACTTTTTTTCCTCTGCACGGTGATGAGGAACAGTATATCTGTCTGTGTATTATTAGTTACACTGTGTTTTTCTATAACTGTAACTTAGATACAATCAGGCCACATTTTATTAGTAATCAGTGCAGAAATTCAGAGGGCTCATTCACTTTTCCTTGCAGCTATATGCTATGTTGGGTGAGGGTGGTGATGTAGTGGTGTATTTTAGTTGCTTACCTGGTTCGGTCCAGTATAAAGTTGCGGCCCTCGGGTAGTTGTGTCAGGTTACACATCAGGGGTCCCAGGTAGTGAAGCGTGGCCGTTGCATTGTACTTGGGGCTGCAGATCATCTCTAGCAGTTTATTTAGTCCCTGAGCTTTCAGTGTGGAGAGCACAGAGTGGCAGGACTCCTCCTCACGGCTCAGGTTACATAGGATAGTGCAGATGGAGTCAGCATAAATATATTGGGGGTCAGTCAGGTGCTCAGTGAGTGTGGGGAGCAAAGTAGGGATCTCCAGCAGGCTGTGATGAGTGGAAGGGTAAGAGGTCAGATTCACCAATATGTGGTAAGCATCCTGGACCACTGGGGGTGATGGATCAGAGGTGACATCCAGCACAGCGCGCAGTAATCCCGGCAGCTCGCACAGACTCCGCCTACCATCAGGTGTGGCGCTCACACCCAGCATGTACTCCAGAGCCTGGCTCTTCACATCCGCCCGTGTACCTGGGCTCAGAAAGGACAGGAACTCAGAGCAGAGTGACGGATCCATAGATGGTGTCAACCTACAGCAGGGAAACAACAAAGATGAGAAACAGACACTGCAGTGCAAATATGGGGAATGAAAACCAAGAATAACAGTGAATGTGAATGGAGGGAGAGGGGGCTCCAGGTTGTAATCTGATAGAAGGGGGAATATGAGATAGCATTTGGGGTGACTCCGGGTTATAATGTGACGAGGGGGAGGAGAGCTACGAGTTATGCTGGGCTCACATGGCTGTATGCTAATTGTGTATTATCCCTGCGTACTTTGCGCACGTAATACGTAGTAGTATGGGGCCATATACTGGCATTGTGCCGCTCACACGATTTGTGCAAAAATCAAATTGCATGTTTATCTTGCCGCATATTATGTGTGCATACACTCCAAGATAATGCATGTAGATCGGCAGCACACAGCAAGTCAGCACGGTAGTATATTGTGATAGCAGAAGGAGGAGCTCCGGGTTAGAATGGTATACAGTAGAAGGAGGGGGGCTCTGGGTTATCGTTATAGGAGGAGAGCGTCTCTGGGTTATCATGTTATAGAAGGAGGAGGGTGTCTCTGGGTTATAATGTCATAGAAGGAGAAGGGCGTATCTGGGTTATAATGTTATAGAAGGAGGAGGGGGTCTCTGGGTTATCATGTCATAGAAGGAGGAGGGGGTCTCTGGGTTATAATGTCATAGAAGGAGGAGGGCGTATCTGGGTTATCATGGTATAGAAGGAGGAGGGGGTCTCTGGGTTATAATGTTATAGAAGGAGGAGGGGGTCTCTGGGTTATAATGTTATAGAAGGAGGAGGGCGTCTCTGGGTTATAATGTTATAGAAGGAGGAGGGCGTCTCTGGGTTATAATGTTATAGAAGGAGGAGGGCGTCTCTGGGTTATCATGTTATAGAAGGAGGAGGGGATCTCAGGGTTATCATGTTATAGAAGGAGGAGGGGATCTCAGGGTTATCATGTTATAGAAGGAGGAGGGGATCTCAGGGTTATCATGTTATAGAAGGAGGAGGGGATCTCAGGGTTATCATGTTATAGAAGGAGGAGGGGATCTCAGGGTTATCGTGTTATAGAAGGAGGAGGGGATCTCAGGGTTATCGTGTTATAGAAGGAGGAGGGGATCTCAGGGTTATCGTGTTATAGAAGGAGGAGGGGATCTCAGGGTTATCGTGTTATAGAAGGAGGAGGGGATCTCAGGGTTATCATGTTATAGAAGGAGGAGGGGATCTCAGGGTTATCATGTTATAGAAGGAGGAGGGGATCTCAGGGTTATCATGTTATAGAAGGAGGAGGGGATCTCAGGGTTATCATGTTATAGAAGGAGGAGGGGATCTCAGGGTTATCATGTTATAGAAGGAGGAGGGGATCTCAGGGTTATCATGTTATAGAAGGAGGAGGGGATCTCAGGGTTATCATGTTATAGAAGGAGGAGGGGATCTCAGGGTTATCATGTTATAGAAGGAGGAGGGGATCTCAGGGTTATCATGTTATAGAAGGAGGAGGGGATCTCAGGGTTATCATGTTATAGAAGGAGGAGGGGATCTCAGGGTTATCATGTTATAGAAGGAGGAGGGGATCTCAGGGTTATCATGTTATAGAAGGAGGAGGGGATCTCGGTTATACTGTTATAGAAGGAGGACAGCGTATCTGGGTTATAATGTTATAGAGGGAGGAGGGGATCTCAGGGTTACAATGTTATAGAAGGAGGAGGGGATCTCGGTTATACTGTTATAGAAGGAGGAGGGGATCTCTGGGTTACAATGTTATAGAAGGAGGAGGGGATCTCGGTTATACTGTTATAGAAGGAGGAGGGGATCTCAGTGTTATCATGTTATAGAAGGAGGAGGGCATCTCGGTTATACTGTTATAGAAGTTCATCTCCTCTCAATGAGGAGATCCACAGGAATTTGCACTAAAAACAACACCAAATGGTGTGAGTTTGGAGGCCGGCCTTCTGCGGCTAATCTGCATTGGAATGCCTGCTGCTAACAGTCCACTGCAAATCAGCCCTGTGTGGACCGAGCCAAAATGTGCCAGGAAAGGAGGGGAGGCTCCAACTTATAATGTGACAAGATGAGTTCTCACAGTCACAAAGTGATGGGAGAGGGAGGGGGCTCTCAGCTGTAATAGTTACAATATAATAGGAGATGGGAGCTTCAGGCTATATAATGCGTTCTTCTTACTTTACATGTTTACTCACGTCTGCAGCCCACGTGGATTCTCTTCCGGCTCATCTGTGACGTCACGTCGTCATCCAATCACTGCTCAGCGGCGTTTGTACACGTGATGCGTTCTGAGCAGTCGCATCTCCCTCCCCCTGTATCACGTGTTGCGGCGCGGTGATATGACGTCACGAGCAGACTTTATAAAGTGCACTGAAGCGCCGTCTACCTCCCTGTCACAGTGGGAGCGCTTCCATAGCTGCTCGGTATTGTCCAGCCCAGCTCGTGCAGAGCGCCGTTATTTACCTAGATAAAGGCCGTGACCCCCTTAACTAGTAATCCGGCAGTTCTGGGCTCTAATCCGACCAAGGGGACCCCCTTGATGCAGCCTGTGTGTCCTCCCGGTTCCCTTGTTTCCTTCCACACTCCCTAGTATATATCAGTAGGTGGGTATAGACTGTAAGTGATGCATCCTCCGGCCGCCCCGTCGTGTCCTCGAATGTTCTGGATGCGCCTGTAAGTCGCTCTCTCATCTGCGCTGGCATCTCTGGTTCTGTCGTAGATGCGGCACAAAATACCAAAAGAAGTGCTGCATGCGGGACTTTAACTTCCGTAAAAATGCCGTCAGCTGAAAGGACCCATTATAGTCCAGGCGGTCGGTTCGGTGCCGTCAGAAGACAGATCTGTTCAGCTGGGGGATTCCCCTTTCCTGTTCCCCCATGGAACCTCCAACACAGATGTCATAGCGGCTGAACTTCCTTGAGCCGGAATGGGAGCTCTTGTCTTAAGGACATCAGGCGCTATTAGACATCTTAGGGCCCTTTTACACGGAATGATTATCGTTCAAAGAATTTTTGGATTGCGCAGATTTGAACAGTAATTGTTCAGTGTAAACGCGGCCAGCGATGAAGGAGAATTCGTTCACTTCTCGCTCAGCATTTATCTTGTCCAGGTATGAAAATAACTGCTCTCGTCCCGTTGTGTGCGAGCAGCGATCGTTTAGTCAGTTACTGGTTCAATTGATGTGAACGAGACTGAAAGATATGTGAATGCAATTGTGAACAGTTTTCTGCCTGTATATACAGGATGCACGGGCGGACTCTTCGTGTGAATGATCTATCCATGTAAAAGGGGCCTTAAATAGTAATTGTACTTTTTACAAACATGATAATATCAGAGTGACAAGTCAAATGTTTTGATCAGTGGGTGTCCTGCTGAGACTCCCGCTGATCACCAAAACGAGGGGGCTGCAGGATGTGGTATTGTACCTTGACGCCACCGGAACTGGGGGGTGTCCACCAGGGGAAGACTGTTTGACAGCCAGGTGACGCCCCCTGTTTGTGATTGGCTGCAGGGTCTGCTTCTCATGCAGGTCCTGGCAGTGAGAAGTCTGTGGTCCGGCCACTGAGTACTGTGGTCCAGCGCCTCTGGGAGCTAGTAAGGGAAGATGGGACTGCCATCACCAACAGTCATAGTGCAGCCGCCAGGGCGGTTGCTACACTGACAGCGGGGGCAGGAGCAGGGGGGCTCCAGCACACCACATGGGAGCGCCAGCGGGGATAATGGCAGCGCCCGGGCTACACTGACAGCAGGGGCCCCGCAGCACACCCCATGGAAGCTCAAGCGGGGGCAATGGCTGGCTACACTGAGAGCAGGGGCACTCAGCACGTGGAAGCTGTAGCCAGAGTCAGTGACAGCTGGGGCAGCAGCATGGGTGCCTCAGCAGAGCTTTAGTGTCGTGGAGAGAACTGCGCTGGCAGAGCGCCAGTGGCTACAGTGAGAGCAGGAGGACGACCGCCGCACCTCATGCAAGCTATAGCGGGGAGAATGCCAGCTGCCTCAGGAGGGGAGATGTCACCAGGACACTCACATGAGCGGAAAAGCCAGATGGCAGTTGCACAATTTCATCTGGAATCTGTAGGGCTGAGGACCTGAGAGGCTGAGGATGTGCAGCCAGCCCTCCAGCTAATGAGAAACGGGGGGCATCACCTGGCTGTCAAACATCTTTAACCTGGTGGACACCCACCAGTTCGGGTGGTGTCAAGGTACAATAATACCGCTGCAGGGCCCACCCCAGCACTGCGCCCCTTTGGCTGACTTAGTTGCTTGCCAGTTCCTCTTGGTAGCTGCAGGCGGACGTGTACAAGTATATATAGACCTCTTCTAAAGACCTCTGTGTCCCTCTTTAACTGCCGAGAGGAGCTCACAGGCAGCTGAAGGGGCGCATTGATCAGATGAGCACTGCAGCCCCCATGTCTCAGTGATCAGTGGGGGTCTTCGCAGCGGGATACCCACTGATCAAAATTTTCTACGTTAAAAAGTTTTTATGCATTGGTAGTGTATTACTAGTCTAAGACACCATGCACTGCTTTAATTGTCCAGCCTTGCCCATGTGCGCAGTACTGGCCAATCAAAGCAGCATGCACTACCAGTGTGCATCAGGGAAGCAGTGTGTCCAGGACTGGAGTGTCAAAGACTTCTATTACACAGAAGTGTGACCGCCCTGCAAAACGCAGGAGAAGCTACACTGCTTGCAGCTGGATGTCTCATAGTCACTGAGCTGAGACATCTAGTTGCTGGCTGTAATCTGTTGAGCTGCTCCTTAATTTTGCAGGGTAGTAATGCGTGTAATAGCAGCCTAAGGGCTCTTTCACATGGATGTAGGTGTTTTTATGTTCACCCGCCGGCGCTGTAAAAGTGCGTGAATGGGGCACACGTGCCGTTTGTGCGCCCGTTCAGACAACCTGACGCATATAGGCTGAGCCCACAATGCTCTGCTAAACTGCCTCCCCCTTTCCGCCCCGTCGCCGGTTCTAGGGAAAGGGACGGGGCAGGAACTAGTGTGCTAAGCTTCCGCCCCTTGTCGGTAGCCAGCAATGGGAGGGAGGGGGCAGGAACTTAGCAACTAGCTCCTGCCCCTTCCCGCTCCCTTACATTGCAAACAGCTGGCAAGGGGTGGAGAGAAGAGGGAGGAAGTTTAGCAGTCACGCTGCTAAACTCCCTCCCTTCTCTGGCCGCTGTCATTGGCTCCCATAGGAGCCCATGCATCGGTCAACCTATTCCAGCCAGAAGATAGTTTCCGAAGTATTTCCTGGCCGGCGTAAAAGCGCTCGGCCAAAATGCACCATCGTGGCCGGGCGGGCGCTTTTATGCGGTGGAAAATCGCCCTTCTGATCTGATGCATTGGAATCCAATGCATTAGATGGTCGCATATGTCGGCCGGCCATGAAAACATTGTGTTAATAAGGTCGAGCTCACACAGGCAAGAAATTCAAATCTCGCACAAATTTGAACCCCATTATTTTGAATGGGGTCATACACATGAGTGATGTTTTCCTGTATGGCACCGCGATGCGGGCAACAAACTGCTGCATGTTTTATTTTATTGCCTGCTTATGCATCGCACCCCTATTGTTTTCAATGGTACAGCAGCGCAGGCCCTCTTGAAAGCAATGGGAGAAACTCTGCAATCCTCTTCCATGGCTGTGAGGATCCCTGAATCCCCAAAATGATGCAAGGCTGTTTTCACAGGAAAACAGCTCACATCCTTGGGGATTTCACATTGTGGGGAGCGCGATATGAGGGCAAGTTTCATGTGCGATAGAGGATCAGAAGTGTTTCCCATTGATTTTGAGGGAAAACCTCGCATGGCATGCGAGAGCCATGCAATGTATTTAAGGACCTATTGGAAACAATGGGGGATGTGTTCCAAGGAATGCATTGCTGTGAGGAAAAACATCGCTTTTGTGTATGATTCCACTCAAAAGAATGGGTTTGCTATTCACGCGAGTTTTGTAGGTCTCTTAACACAAAACTTGTGTGAGATTAGCACTTGTGTGAAACCGGCCTAAGGGTGCTAGCGGCCAGTGCTTGCGGTTTTCCAACAATTGCTGGGCTGCACATGCAATCATAGGTGCAGCCTGGCAATTGCGGAAAAACACTAGCGCTCATGTAATAGCACCCTCAGGGTTCTTTCACACGAGCATATGCGTTTTCACGTGCACACCGTTTATTGGCATGAATGGACTTTTTCCCGTGATTATGGCCAGTGTTTTCTCACCCATTTACACGACCGCGAGTGTCGTTTTTAGCGGAAAAATATGTTGCACCCCGGAAAATCCTCGCTCTGCAAAAATCCTGAGGGTACCTTCCAATGCCTATATAGAGGCACCTTTAAGCGTTGGATGCTGCTAAAACACCTCCCCCTTCCTTTCTTTGTCCAGCTCCAACATATATCGGGCAAAAGATAGTTCCCAAATTATCTTTTTGCCCACCGTATGTGTTTTTCGGTCACGTATGTTCCATTTTTCACAGTTTGACATTTTTATACGCCATATATACGCCCATGTGAACGGATGCATCGGAAACCAATGGCTCAGATGGTCGCATATATCAGTCGGCTGTAACAACATTGCCGTTTATACGCTCGTGTAACGATAGAAGATAATAGTAACTTTCAGAAAACTTTTGACAAGTCAAAAGTATTAATCAGTGGGGCTCCTATTGCTGATTACTAGAACAAGGTGGCTACAGCACTCACCCAAACATTGTGCCTCTTTAGCTATGTTTGCTAGTTTTACGCAGCTAAAGGTGGCCTCATAGAGGTGTATAGGTAGCTACTAGCGATCAGCAGTGGGACTCCCACCGATCAATACTTTTGATATGTCTATCTTTTCTGAAAGTGCAGGCATTCTGTCCTGTTGGGGAAACAGGACACAAACTGAAAGCAAGGATGAGATCCCACCGTTACACGATTAAAGGGAGAAAGACATAATTACCTGTGGCGGAACATTTTTCTAGTTACGGGCACAACATATGAAAGTTATACTACTTAAAGGCAATTTCAAGTCCCAGCGTCACAGAAGAATTTGTGAATACAGGTTTATAACCATCTTTGATACTATCAAAAATGGTATGAATCTAGGAGGTGATTTTTTTTGCATCAGTGGAGGTTATGAGATATGAGAAACCCAAAGCAGAGGTAACATGTTGGCCTGGTAACCCCCTAACATCAATTTACAGACCATAAAACTTTCACATTCCTTGTCCCTGGACTAATTAGGTATTTACTGTCCTGCTCATCCTTTTCTGGTATTTATCTAAGTGTTATTAATCACATCATGTTTGTGCCCTTTCATCTGATTATGTATATGTATTTTCTATAAATGCGTCTTCAGATCTGTTCCATTATGCCTGAGGAAGAACCCTGAGTAGGTTCGAAAGATCGCTATAACAGCATGTATTTTTGTTAGCCATTAAAAGTTATCATATCTACAAGATTACTTGGTCTGTCTTACTGAGAACAATCACACTCTTTAATAGATGCATAAAATTGCACAATGGTTGTTTAAACTAACCATATAAAAATGCAAGGCTTATGGGACATCACTGTCGTCCTTGTCAGGTGTTGGCATAGACGCTGATCACTGACAATGCTTTGTTGTGCTTGTAATAATAGCGATCATTCTGGGATTGTGATATAATTGTACTCTGATCCTAACGCTCCGTCACCCAAAACACATCTCAAGAAACGTCTTTTATTGAGTTACAAATATAGAGGTAATGTTGTCATATAGCATTATTCTAGACTCCTGGTGACAATGTCTTCGCTCTGCTCACAGGACTGCTGGTGATGTCATTGCTCTGCTCACAGGCTTGGTGGTAATGTCCTCGCTCTGCTCACAGGACTGCTGGTGATGTCATCTTTCTGAGGAGGAGGTTTCAGCATGGTGCATTCAGCTCAATGTAAGGTGGATGGAAGTCTCTGTAGGTGCAGGAGGGGCAGGCAGGAGAGAGCAATAAACAAAGAGAAGGAAGCAGAGACACCAAGAGAGTCCACCAGGAGCCCCGAGACCGCACTGAAAACCACTTTACCCAGAACCTCCACAGATGACAGTAAACTGTAGTGACTGGCCTGTGGGGGAGATAAGTATGAGCAAAATGAAATGGGGTAGAAACCTTATGTCAACGCTGTAAAAGATGGTCAGCAGCCGTATAATGGGGAAACCCTGATTGCCACCCCTGTTATAACATGGTAAGCTGTGGTATAATGAGGTGACCCTATGTCTGATGTCATCACCCTGTATAACCTGATGGGCTGCAGTATAGTGAGGTAAATATGTCTGTCATCACCCTGTATAATATGGTGGGCTGCGGTATAATGGGGTAACAGTCTGATGTGGTCACCCCTGTATAACTTGGTAAGTAGGAGTAGAATGGAGTAATCCTATGTCCGATTTTATCACCCTGTTTAACATGGTGAGCGGTAGTCTAATGAGGTGACCCTATGTCTGATGTCATCACCCTGTATAACATGGTGGGCTGTGGTATAATAGGGTAACTATGTTGGAAGTGGTCACCCCTGTATACCAAGGTGGGCTGCGGTATAGTGGGGTAACTATGTCTGATGTGGTCACCCCTGTATAACATGGTGAGTAGTGGTATAATGGGGTAATCCTATGTCTGATTTCATCACCCTGTATAACATATTGAGCTGCGGTATAATGAGGTAACTATGTCTGATATAATACCTGTATAACATGGTGAGCTGCTGCAGTATAATGAGGTAACTATGTCTGATATCACCCCCTGTATAACATGGTGAGCCGTGGTATAATGAGGCAACTATGTATGATGTGGTCACCCGTGTATAACATGGTGAGCCGTGGTATAATGAGGCAACTATGTATGATGTGGTCACCCGTGTATAACATGGTGAGCCGTGGTATAATGAGGCAACTATGTATGATGTGGTCACCCGTGTATAACATGGTGAGTAGTGGTATAATGAGGTAATCCTACATCCGATATCATCCCTGTATAACATGGTGAGCTGCAGTATAATGAGGTAACCATGTCTGATATCACCCCTTCATAACATGGTGAGCCACGGTCCCCCTTCCAGGACTGTTACCTGTACTCTCTGACGAGCTTGCCGAGTGCAATGCATCATTAGGGTGAAGGTTGCGGTAGTGATCACACCGGCCAGGAAATTCTGCAGGACCAGAGTGAGGAGCAGGCAAGCTGGGGAAAGCAGAAAGACAGTTATTGGTACCCTGTGTATCTGCATGTATGTGTGATAACTGTTAGAGCTTGTACACATGAGCTGTGTGTGGGATCAGAGTAGGGGCCTATTCACAAGGGCGATATTCAGATTTATGTTTGCAACCGCCTGCACACTGACCCATCACTGTCAATGGGGCTATGCAGATGTGCTTTTTTACACTGACCGAAGGGCAATGTATAGAGAAAAAAAAATCACAGTACAGGTATGTCCTATTCTGCTCTGATTTCTCAGATGACCATCCCCTATTCAAGTCAGTGGGTGTGTGGGGAAAAAAAAAGGACACATGGATGACTACTGTGTGTTCTCTATTTTTCATTGCTTAGCAATGCTAGAAAAAAATAGTCATCCTTCCATCTTTTTCTGTGTGCAAGAAAAAAGATGGATGACACACGGAAGTAAAAAAATAAAATGCAATGTATGAAGATGCAAAACAGACAATACATATGGATTAAAAGTCCTGTTTTTCATAGACCAAAATTGGGCACACTTTTCTGAATGGGCCTTAAGGTGCCAGGCGCACCTGCAGGATTTGTTATGGCTTTTTGATGCAGTTTTTGAAGCTAAAATCAGGTGTGGATCATAAAAGGAGAAAAGGTATAACAGATACGACGTCACTGCATCACAAAACCTGCACATGCAACGGCAGAACCACAGTAACTGAGCGCATTTCGCTCTCCATTGCTGTGCTGAACTTGTGCTTGAAACCACTTTAAGTACAGGTACAAATCAATAAAAAGTGATAATTGCATGTGCTTTTTGCTCAGTCACAAATGATGGCCAGCATCCTTATGAGCTTGTTAAAATAGTATGATGTACAGGGGGTGGACAAAAATATTGAAACACCATACGAAATGCATGGTATTTTAATCATTAGCACTGAGCTGCCCTTTTGAGCCCTGCTTGGCTGAGAGCTTTCCCACCAAATTTGTGTTTACTTCACCTCTTGCCCTGCTCTCTGTGATTTTGCGAGCCGGCTAGTAACAGCAACTGAGCAGCTCAAACCCCTGACCAATGGAACCTTGTTGCTCAGGCAGATGTTCACTTCTGTCCGCCACTATCTGTGTCCTATTACCTCCACTTGAAATCGGTCTGTACATGTCTTCTTGAAATACGAGTTATAATCCCATGTAATAAAGGCATGCATTTCCTACAGTGTTTCCATATTTTTGTCCACCCCCTGTATGTGTGATCACCATTGGAGCTTATTTACATGAGTATATGTACGGGTGAACATTATTAGGACTTGTTCGAACGTTTGTATCCATACATGTGATCATCATTGGCGCTTATGTGCGGGCGATCACTATTGGGGCCCATTCACGTAGCGAGATGTATGTGTGGTCAGCGCTGGAGCCTAAGGGTGATCACTATCAGAGCTCCTTCACATCCTTACACATATGGTCACTGGTAGAGGAGATATCTGATCTGTCACAAGTGGGGAAAGTATTTTTTTAGGGGCCTTAATTTAAATGGTTGCATTTACTCCACATCTGCTCACCTTTCACAATGCTGGTGTCTCTATCCAAGGAAGAGAGGAGCAAAGTCTGAAATACGAGACAGGAGACCCGGAAAATGAAGAGTGTCCTCAGCAACAAGTGCACGGACCTAGAAAACGAGAAGATAAACCAGCGATTGCATCACAGAAGCCGACAGACATACTAAGTCCGTCTTCTGCATCAGTACATGAGAAGATCTAGGTGATCCTTACTGCATCAGAATACATGCTGGAGCCTGGAGTTATTCTGACTGGGGGGGGGGGGGGGGGGGGGTTCGTTGTGTCAGTGCGAGAATACAAACCCTATTCCTTTGAAAGGAGTCATAAACATAAACGATGTCCCCCGTCCCCCCAGCGATGCTGCAAGGTAAAAAAAACAAAAACGCTGCATGTCCTTTTTCTTCACTTCCCTCGGAACGCATCGCCCATTGTATTCCATGTGACAGTCAAACACCTTGCATGCCGTGCAGTGTGATGTTCTCCATTGACATCAATGGGAAACACTTGCCGATCCTCCGACGCGCGTGAAACAAGCGCCAGAGGATCGCAATTCTCCAGAAGTGATGTGAACCTTTTTTACATGAAAAATGCCTCGCATCCGCGGGTAAAACACACATTGACAAGCAGGATATCGCACTTGTGTGAATGTAGCCTAACCTTTCTGCATGGAGTTGACTAGTGCTCTGTATTCAGCTGTAGTATTTACACTTAAGGGCTCCTTCAGACAAGCATATACACAGATGTGCATGCTTCAATGCAACGCATTTGCAGTATAAACAAGGTTGACTTGCGCACGTATCTGCGCATTGTGCTGTACTTTTTGCACATATAGGGCCTGTTCGTATGCATGCGCAACACCCCCAGCCATGATTTAAAAGGCTATTTAGGCTAATTGAGGTCCAGATATGTTCTTTTTCCAGTGGTATTGCACAACATATTGTACATTTATAAGCGCATTTCTGAACCTTCTATCAGGGCCTTCTATCAGGGCCTTTGCAGGGCAAATGCACAGTAAAATAGAGCATGGGGGGGTTTGCATGCACAAAAATAGAAAATGTGTACGAACCTATTGATATCAATGAGTTCTATTCTCTGCTTATTGTGAACGCAAATTTTGCATGCACATATTCTCCTGTGTGAAGGAGCCCTAACGCTGTTAAAGCTCAACCTTTCAAAACGCCATGCAGCAGAAAGATAACAGTGTATATTAGTAACTCTCACAATGTGTCTGCACAGGTAGCAGAGCCGCTCTATATAAGGCAATGATATAGAAGTCAGGACTGGATGTTTTGGCCACTTACCTGCCCTTCCTCAGGAGCACACCTCCAACAGCAGATCCAGCAATAGAAAACCCTAATGACACAATCCCGTTCCAGAATCCTAATTCAGCCGGAGAGACGCCTTGATCCAGCAATAGCAGAGGAACCATACTGAGGGAGCCCTGCTCACCTATAAGAAGAGCAGTGCACATCTGGAAGGGTATATGATGGACTTACACACACAACCCTCCATTTATTCTGGATGCAAAAGTCAGTTGCTACATTCCTGAGGTTTGGGTGGATTCTCTTAGACCAGTACATATAAACGTATGGTATCTGCACTCCTCACATCAATAGTATAACATTCCGCAAGCGCCTTCTGCTATCCAGACATTTTTCTACACTTTTTAGTTAAAATAAAATATCCAAAATAGAATAGGATATTTTGTCAAAAGGTGGATACAAGTGTCGGGTGCATTCACTGATCACAGGGTCTGTATGCTATAAAGAACAAACTCTATAGGAAGATGGTCAGAAGTGGCTGCGTTCTCTACGGTATCCTACCAAACGTATTCGGACACCCGTCTCAGTAGAATGGATTATGTCTTGTGTCCTAAACTCTGCTACATAAGATGCAGACCCTTGGAGGTGTCAGCCATAGTTTGTGATGGGAACTACATGCTATTGGATATACACATTATGCTGCTGAACACAAGCCATCCATCACAAAGCACAATGCATTGGCCTGTCTACAGTGTTGCAAAGAACATTGTCATTGGGCAGTTGAGCAATGGAAGAGCGTTCTATGGAGTGATAAATCGTGCAAGTTCATCTTTACATCAGATGGAAGTACCTGGGTGTGGAGGATCCTAGGGAACGCCTTTTGCCCGATTGTGTTGCGCCAACAGTAATGTACGGTGGAGGTTCTGTTATGGTCTGGGATGTTTTACGTGGCATGGTCTCAGTCCGTTGCTTATAGTGACAAGAACCATGAACAAGGAAGTGTACCCTGACATTCTAGACAATGAAGTGCTGCCAACAATGTGACAATACTCTGGCAATGGTCGGCCATACTTCCAAGACGATAACGCACCTTGGCACAAAGTCAACCTTGTTTTGCATTAGTTTGAGCAGATGGATGTTCCAGGATTGGACTGAGCTGCACAGAGTCCCGACCTGAACCCTACTGAATGCCTTTGGGATGAACTGTAAATTGGGTCAAGAAATATGAACAGCGTCCAACTTTTTGATAGAACTCAGCAGATGTTTGCAGGATGAATGGAGGGAAATACCAGCTGAAGCGTATCAGACATTAGTAGAAAATATACCACGAACAATATCTGATGTTATTAGGGCTAAAGGAGACCCACTTATTATTTACATATGGAAATAATACTACTTTTGCTTCTTGCTCAGGTGTCCAATTACTTTTGTTAGGGTAGTGTACACTGTTCATATGGTCTGTACGCTAAAAGTATCCAGAGTTGTATGAAGCTGGTCAGAAGTCTTAGATGTGTTCTCTACATTGATCAAAGGGTCTGTACACTAAAAATATGTCTGTTTTGTTTGTATAGTTGCAGTTTTTTTTAAATGTTACCTTCCTGCGGTTTTGACATGTGTGTACATACAGCAGCATGTGTGGTGTGTGAGCCCTGTACACATTAGAGATTTACTAGTACCAGATTTATAGTGACAATTTTTTACTTTCAATTACGGTTTAATACAAAATTGCACGACGACGCAGATGAGTGTAAAATATTCGTGTCTTTACCAAGCATGTTGTGTGCTTTCAGAAGAAAATGCAGATTTTGGTTCATCAGACACTGTTTGAGGAGTCCAAAATACATTTTTAATAGAGATGAGCGAGCTTGCTCGGTGAAGGCAGTTACTCCAGCGAGCATCGCTCTTCTCGAGTAACTGCATATCTGTCCGAGCAAATGCGGGGAGGGGAGCGGTGGGGAGATGAGAGAGATATCTCCCCCCCCGCCAACCACCCCCCGCATTTGCTCGGACGAGTATGAAGTTACTCGAGAAGAGCGATGCTCGCTGGAGTAACTGCCTTCACCGAGCAAGCTCGCTCATCTCTCATTTTTAACAAATTTGCATGCGAAGACTGGATGTTGCATACGGTTAGTTCAGAGTTCTTGTCAGCACATGCCCCTATAGAGGTGTGTGGTGTGGATGAACCTCTCACACCTTGATTTATCATTTTACAGTATATTAAAGGTGAAGTCATGCAAAAATTCTTGTTTGCCACAAAGTTGCAAACAACTAAGTAAGCCTTTTACATTATTCTAGTTGTTGGCTTTCAACAAATATATAGGATGTGGGGGTACACTAATTTTAAGTGTATGCTCCTGTCTTTATAACCGATTTGGGTCAACATGTGACACTTTTTTAAAGATTTGCAGCCATTCAGGTTTTCATGTGATGACATACAAGTAGACAGAGGCTATATATGAACTCTGCACAACTTGCACTTACAGTTTTTTGGGCTGTGTCTGGCTCTGCAGTGGACTACAAATACAAAAAGAATCTCTGTGCTCTCCAGTTGCAACACAGTTCTCATTATTTTTAGATGACTTGTGCAATCCAAGCACATACTGTGGGTGGTGAATGTTATTGGTCCTTAAGGCTGGGTTCACACGGGGTGGATTTGCCGCGGAAATTCCATCCGGAATTTCGCTGCGGCAAATCCGCCTGCGGCCACTAATTAGCCAGCCATGTGGACGAGCTTTCTCAGAAATCTCGTCCACACGGGACAGCAAAGCCGGCACAGTGGCACGGATTAGCCGGCCGCAGCATGCTCATTCTTTTTCTTCCTCTGCTGCAGCCGCGCTTTCCTCTATGGGAGCGCCGGCCGCAGCGAAAGAGCGAGCGGCTGGGCCGCTTCAAAACCCGCGGCTAAGTGCCGCGGGTTTTGAAGCAGCGCTTCTCCTGGCGGCAATCTCACAGTTTTTCGCTGCGGCCAAACCGCAAGATTTCCGCCGGGATTCCGCTGTGTGGGAACTCAGGCTAAGTCTCCCATATACATTACACTTTAGTTGTCCAAACACACCAATTTTGGCATGGCAGGATGTCTCTCTAACGTGCAAAGGGGCATGTATCTGGGAAAAGAAGGATTGGGTGTGCTGGATTACAATGCCCTATCACACAGGGGTCTGGACAAGGAGGACAGGGGGGGTCTGGTTGCAGCTTTTCTCACTAAACACATCAACACTTGACTGAACTGAGTGTTTAGGGGTGTTGGGATAAATAAATGTTGACTAAACAAGCATTGAATTACCAGTTATTGAAGGTGAATGGGCATCTTGAGACCCTCATCAGGCTTACCTTTTGAAGCACTGTGTCAGTAGTAAAGGACAGTGCGGAAATTTATGTGGAGTACTTCTTGGTTTAGTATCTGTGGCACGGCCTGATGGTACAAATCCAAAAAGCGCTCCACATGACTTTTAGTGCTGTTCCTTTCTGATTGGAGGTGACACAAAGACAGTTTGATGATCTCACTTAGGTCTTAGGACTAAAACATTTACTACAGATGTGTTTGGATTGTCAAAGTAATCTAAAAATAGAGAGAACTGCATTGCAATTAGAAGGTGCAGAGTTCTTTGTATATTGTATGTGAATTGGGAGCCCAGCTCCTCCAACTCTGTAATCAAGCGTCATGATTTACTATGGAATATGCAGGTGCGATATAAGATCATTATCAGTTTACTCACCCAGCTTGTAGATAAGCACATAGACCACAGTCCACACTGTCCCTGGAGCTCTGAAGACTCCACTAACCACATCCACCAGCCTCCCTTTAGACAGCACATTTTTCAGGTTTCTTTGACGTCCCGACTCTTCTTTAAGCATCCTTGACCACCAAGCACAAAGCACCGCCAATAAATACCCAACTGAAAGAAGCAAAAAGACCGCTCTCCAGCCCAGAATATCGAGCAAGGTGAGAGCGCCTCCTCCTGCCAGCACTGAGCCCAGCTTGTAAGCCACTACTTGGATAGAGTTACCCAGTCCCAACTGGTCCTGGTTTAGCACTGACACGGTCACTGCATCTAATGCTACGTCCTGCATGGAGGACAGTATGTGCATGACAAGAAGCAACCAGGCCAGAGGTGTGAATGTAGCCTGTAGGGGCAGGACAGAGCAGAGGGCACAACATATGCATAGACCTCCAGTACTGACCACTAGCCAAGTCTGACGATGCCAAGTCCCATCCACCAAAGGAGACCACAAGAACTTCAGGAGCCACGGCAGGTACAGGATTCTGGTCAGTCCAATGTGTGACAGTGAGAGCCCCTGAGAGCGGAGCAGGACAGGGAGGAGGCCAGACTGAAGGCCATAGGGAAAGCCTTGGACTAGATACAGGACACCAAGGGGAATGTAGGGACTGGACATGGCATAAACAGTGACGTAGGGGTCCGGTATCTGCTGTACAGGGCATATACAGTCTGATGAGCGTTGCAGTTCATGGAACGTTCAGCAAATATAAGGAGCAAAAAAAGATCTCAGTGTGATGATTAATAGAAGTCCTCTCTGGTATTGCAGCATCTTGTGGATTACTGGAGAGCTGGAAGTTGAAGTAGAGCATCACAATAAATGATCATCGTTACTTATACTATCCTGGTTATATAATGACAACTTGGGTGTTAGTCAGCTCATAGAACCACCATCTCCTGGGTTAGTTTATGGGGTTCAAAGGTGAGGACTGTCTCCCTTTAAAGGGAACCTGTTATGTGTCCCACAGTGCCATAAACTAAGTTATGGGACTGTCTGGGGATGTGACGGTGATCCGGATGATACATTTTTATACTCACCCCCTGCTGCGATCCAGTGGTGTTCCCTTCTTCTGTCGGCACGGAATGAAAATCTAATTATTTTCAGAGACCTGTACTACTACACAAGTTTATGGGAGAGCGTGTGAGTATAAAACAATGCCTCGCCCAGCTCACTGTCACTTCCCAAACACCATAACTTAGTCTATGTTACTGACAGGTCCTCTTTATGTGGCTGCTCTGCTATATATGAGAGAACTTGTACTTCTCCTACTGTGTATAATATACAGCGTAAGCTATATCTCCACTAAACTGTATACTGAGAGCGTATAATACACAGGGCCTAAATACAGGACATACTTGTACTGTGTCTCCTGGAGGCAGCCATATTGAAGGATCATGTGACCCGGCTTTACTGGTCACGTGTGATCCACGCCCCTCCCTTCTGTGCTGCAGCTTCCTCACCAGAAATACCCACCAAAGTGTAGAAGGAGGGGTCTGATGTGGTGGTTACGTCCTATATACCAGTATATGGTCATCTGTAGTATATCTACCCCATATACACCACAGACCCTCACTATATATGTCTTATATATCTGCATATAGTCCTTTGTACTCTTTCTGGGCCAT
Source organism: Eleutherodactylus coqui (assembly GCF_035609145.1). Lineage (NCBI taxonomy): Eukaryota > Metazoa > Chordata > Amphibia > Anura > Eleutherodactylidae > Eleutherodactylus > Eleutherodactylus coqui. The sequence goes on from NC_089845.1 coordinate 100,218,384, forward strand.
ATACACCGCAGACCTCCCACAATATATGTTCTATATACCAGCATATAATCCTCAATACTGCATCTACCCCATATACACTGCAGACCCCCACTATATATGTCTTATATACCAGCATGGAGTCCTCTGTACTGTATCAGCCCCATGTACACTGCAGACCCCGACTATATATGTCATATATACCAGCTTGTAGTCCTCTGTACTGTATCTACCCCATATACACTGCAGACCTCCACTATATATGTCTTATATACCAGCATGTAGTCCTCTGTACTGTATCTGCCCCATATACACTGCAGACCTCCCACAATACATGTCCTATATACCAGCATGTAGCCCTCTGTACTGTATCTGCCCCAAATACACTACAGACCCCCCCCCCACTATATATGTCTTATATACCAGCATGTAGTCCTCTGTACTGTATCTGCCCGATATATCCTGCAGACCTCCCACTATATATGTCCCATATACCTGCATGTATCCCTCTGTACTGTATCTGCCCTCAAATACACTACAGACCCCTACTATATATGTCTTATATACCAGTATGTAGTCCTCTGTACTGTATCTGCCCGATATAACCTGCAGACCTCCCACTATATATGTCACATATACCTGCATGTAGCCATCTGTACTGTATCTGCCCCCAAATACACTACAGACCCCCCCCCCCCCACTATATATGTCTTATATACCAGCATGTAGTCCTCTGTACTGTATCTGCCCTATATATCCTGCAGACCTCCCACTATATATGTCTCATATACCTGCATGTAGCCCTCTGTACTGTATCTGCCCTATATACACTGCAGACCCCCACTATATATCACCTATATATCAGCATGTAGTCCTCTGTATTGTATTTGCCCCATATACAATGCAGAACTCCACTATAGATGTCTTATATACAAGCATGTAGCCCTCTATACTGTATCTGCCCCAAATACACTACAGACCCCCCCCCCCACTATATATGTCTTATATACCAGCATGTAGCCCTCTGTACTGTATCTGCCCCAAATACACTACAGACCCCCCCCCACTATATATGTCTTATATACCAGCATGTAGTCCTCTGTACTGTATCTGCCCAATATATCCTGCAGATCTACCACTATATATGTCCCATATACCAGCACGTAGTCCTCTGTACTGTATCTGCCCGATATATCCTGCAGACCTCCCACTATATATGTCCCATATACCTGCATGTAGCCATCTGTACTGTATCTGCCCCTAAATACACTACAGACCCCCCACTATATATGTCTTATATACCAGCATGTAGTCCTCTGTACTGTATCTGCCCTATATATCCTGCAGACCTCCCACTATATATGTCTCATATACCTGCATGTAGCCCTCTGTACTGTATCTGCCCTATATACACTGCAGACCCCCACTATATATCACCTATATATCAGCATGTAGTCCTCTGTATTGTATTTGCTCCATATACAATCCAGAACTCCACTATAGATGTCTTATATACAAGCATGTAGCCCTCTATACTGTATCTGCCCCATATACACTGCAGACCCCCAATATATATGTCATATATACCAGCATGCAGTCCTCTGTATTTTATCTGCCTCATATACACTGCAGACCCCCACTATATATGTCATATATACTAGCATGTAGTCCTCTGTACTGTTTCTGCTCTGTATACACTGCAGACCTCCATTATATATGTCCTATATACCAGCATGTACTCCTCTGTACTGTATCGGCCCCATATACACTACAGACCCGCCACTATATATGTCTTATTTACCAGCATGTAGTCCTCTGTGCACTGTACACTGCGCAAATACACTTGTGTGAACGAGCCCTTATACTTAGAGCAGTGACAATACAGAGGCAGATGCCGGTATGCAGATTATCATATCAGCGGGATTCCATATCCATCAGTCACTTCTTGTTCACTATGGTAACGCATATTTCTCTGTGATCATGAAGCGTATTGTCATATACACTAACTCTGAAGTCAGTGGTGGCCCCTTACCTGACTCAGCGCCTCTTCTTTCTTTTGGTTGGTGGAAGACCGCAGTTGAACAAACCATAATGATTTGCTGTCATGTGATAGATTATGATTAGATGTCATTATGGTGCGCCCATTAGAGTTTCTGTTACGGTCACCACTTCCTGAAACGGATTTTCAGTCCATAATGGAGCTGGCAGACGATGTCACTCAGATCTTACTGCTCTCGCCTTAAACCCAAGAGGTGGCATGCTGTGCTGCACCACCAACATGCCTGACTATGAGGTTTCCTATTAATGCCCCCACAGCCGTAAACCCCCAACCTCAGGGACGCTACCTGCAGCACATGTTGCCTTTATATTCATCCCCTGCACAGAGGAAGAGTCACTGAATAACATGACAATTTACTAGAGCTGTAGGGAGCGGGAATAAGGCATAATGGGAGGATTTCTATGTATTAATGGAGGAATTTTAGAAGGTAGGAGGCGTTATATGTAGCATTGGTGGGAAATATAGGGAGTGATAGGGATAGGATATAATATAAGGAGTTATATAGAGCATAAGATGAATATATGTGGAGTAAAATGGGGAGTTATAGGCTGTGTTCTGACTAATTGGAGGAGTTATTTGGGGATGGGAGGAGTTATATGGAGTAATAGCTTTATAGGGAGCAATAGGAGGTGTTATAGGGAGTAATAGTAGATGTTACATGCAGTACTTGGGGGAGTTTATACAGAGTAAATGGAGGAGTTATAGGAATAATAGGGGGAGTAATGGCGGAGTTAGAGGAAGGAGTAGGGGTAGTTAGAGGGAGTAATAGTAGATGTTACATGCAGTAACGGGCGGAGTTTATAGGGAGTAATAGGAGGGGGCTATATAAAGTAATAGGAGGAGCTGTAAGAAGTAGTCGCATACATTGCGTTAAGTAATAGCAGGAGTACTCTTGAGTAATAGTAGGGGTTATATTGACATATGGAAAATTTGATGACCGGCTCATCTGTCTTTCTCGTTAATGTATATAACTGACCAGAATAGATCTATTACTTTAATCGTATAATTTATAATGTTTATTTCCCATTATATTTCCGTAGTATTCCATGTAGCCCTATGCCTTGTGTGACAATATACCCTAATAATCAGCAGATCATGTAAGCTCGCGTTGTACCCTGTGGTCTTCCTCTTGTAGTATCCTGGCATATCCCTACATGTTTCCGTTCAGGGGATCCGGTGGGTTTGGAAGAGTCTTTTATAGTTCTTAAATTGTATGTAACGTCAGTCTGTAGTGACCCTTATTCCTTCTACTTCCAGTAATGTGGCTGCTCTGTCATCTTTGAGCCACGAGGTGAACGCAGATTCAGCATTGGCTTAATAAAGAAGTTATAATGAGTGTAGGGAGTAATGAGAGGGACTATAGGGGTTACAGAGGGTTTGTATGGGGATAATGAGGGAGGAGTTTTATTAATTTGGATTTATATATATTTCATTCTCTTTTAGATAAACTTTAAATTAACACCCAGCTAAAATGTATAACATGTTCTTTCTAATACTCGGCCCAAAGAAGCGGAGTGCGGCCCAGGGATTCTCTCTTTAGTGTTTTTGAATGTGGCTACATATAACATCAAGCAGGAAAATAATAAAAAACTTGCGTTCAGTGCAACTTTAAAGTCCCACCCAATGGATTAGTTTGGTACCGAGGCTTCAGAAATGTGATGTTTGGCTTAAATATCAGAAAACTGCTGAAAAACACAGATAAATCTTCCCCAGGGCAGAGGTTTTGCCCAGAATATTCCTTTAAGTTATCATATAAGGATATAATGCTGAGAATCTCCTGCTTAGTGTAACCCCCAGAAGAAGAAGGACACTTAGGGCTCCTGCACATGGGCGGATTTGTTTTATGGAATCCGGGGCTGGTGGCTGCCCTCGGATTCCGCAACAAATACTGCCCATAGCCTCCTATGGAGAACCGCTGTTTCCTGGTCAGGAGTGTAAATTTCCGCTCCCGGCAGAAAAATCGCAGCATGCTCCATTATGTTCAGTTTTCCGGACCGACAGCTTCTATTAAAGTCAATAGAAGCCGTCCGTCCCACGGCCCTTCCGCAGTAAGCACTGCAGAAGGGTCGTTGGATCTGCGTCATCGCCTAGCGACGGTGGGGCTTCATCTGTACTGTGCACTGCAGAAAAAGAAGAATTCAGACAGGTGAGCGGGGTCACCGGCCAGGCACAGGGTCGGATCCTGTGGCAGGATCCCAAATGTCGGATCCAACCCTGTCGTGTGCAGGAGGCCTTAGAGAATGACCCTCCAATATAGAGCCTCTATTAATCAGACTATTGCAACAGACAACAGTGATTCCACTTATCTCTCCTTTATTAATGGTTGGGGGCGCTCTGTACCAGACTGGAGGCCCCCATCATTGTGCTACACAGTAACACAGCCATGTCCGTTTCTTACTGATTCCATCATTTAAATATTATAAAAGTAAAACATTTAGCAGCACAAAGGACCATAATAGTAGTCCCCTTTCCTCAGCAAGACGTTTGAAGATCTTGGCCGGAGAGACCTACAGAAGACGTTCGAAGAACTCGGCCAGAGGAATCTCAGTGAGACATCTGAATAACTTGTCTGGAGGAATCTCAACAGACGCCTGAAGACCGTGAAAGGGTGGACCTCAACAAGTCGTGAAGAACTTGGCCAGAAGAACCTCAACAAGACATCTGAAGACCTGGGCTGGATGAACCTCTAACAAGATGCCTGAAGACCTTCTTACCATATACACATCATAGCCAGATAATAACCATCTCTCCTAAGTCACCATTTTTCCTGTCATTACACTGGCGTCTTCTCTCTTTGCACCCACAGAGGTCCCTATAAAGTTTAAATGAAAACCAGCCATGTTATGTCATCATCCTCTCCCCTCATATTGCTTCATATTATTCAGGAATCTGGGTACCCCGTGCAGGCTGCAATGGCAGCCATATTTGTTTGTTGCCTTATCAGAAGGACTCACAGAATTACACCTGCTGAGAATTTTCAGCTTTTAGGGGAAAACTTGTCAAACAAACTGTAGACACTCCTCTCTTCATGGTGCTGTGTGCGGGTCATTCTTTGTCATCTCTTACCCCAATGAGGGTTATAGTAGCCGGTAATGGATACTCTGTCACTGGGACGATGATGTGACGTAGTGATGAACATTCTGGGGGTATCTGAGGAGGGTTACACTGTTCTTGGGGGTGAGATATCCTAATTAGATTGGTGGCAAGGTTATGAAGATCTTCATAGACTGATGTTCTCCTCAAAGATGGACAGGAGAAGTAGGATGGCCCAGCCAATGAGTAGTCCTAAGTTATGAAGGATGAATATCAGCCAAGGTCTGCGGTCCTTCACATTCATCATAGCTGGCAGCTGCAGAAGAAGAAAAGGAAGAGTGTGAGCGATGGATGATGTCAGCACAAAGACGTCTCCCAATCACTGATTCTTACCATGTCCACCAGAGCCACATAGAGAAAGAGTCCGGTGGCTACTGTAAATATCCACTGCTGAATAGCTTCATCTGCAGCGACTGAGAGTGCAATGTATAAACCGATAAATGAAGTCAGCGCACTGCCGAAATTCAGGATAAGTGCCATGCGGACACTGAGCCCGGCATGGAGGAGAGCCGCGAAGTCACCTGAGGAGAACACAACTCAAGGTTATGAGCTGCAGTGACAATAAACCCAGATAACGCACCGTGAAGCGCTTTGATGAGGGGGACATCACCATACGTATGAACGCCCCTGTGCCTCCAGCTGTTCACATCCAAAATAGCCTAGGGTGGAGCAAGGCAAGTTTGCATGATGGTGGATTATTATGAGGCTGGATTTGAACATGGTTTGGAGGATGGGAAACATTGCATGAAGGTCATATGGTTCCAATGCCTCTAATTAGCCAGGATAAAGGCATAAACCCTCGCTAGGCATAAGGCAGACATAAAGCAGAGTACAGCACTACTGAGATAGGAGGCACAAATATATCAAAGGAGCAAATGATGTCATGCACTACTTGGTGTGGTGTTCAATATAGAGCAACAATTGTAGCAATATGCAGTGTCACCCTGCTATAGGTGGAGCTTACCCAGCTCGTGTGGCAGTTCATGGCAGATAACAGCAATGGTCGTGGCCAGACCTGTCCTCCATGATGTTGCGAATGCAGCTCCCATGGCCAAACCGTCTGCGAAGTTATGGATAGCATCTCCTATGGTGATCATATATGGGATCATCCGCAGCTCTGCCAGAAACATTCTGGGATAAATATACAGAAGGCAGTGATAGAATAAGACATGGGTTGGATTTAATGGGACTTACCTCGACTTCTCACTGGAGGCGTGCTGTTCTGAAACTCAACATCTGGACTGACCTGGAACCAAAAATGGCACAATGAAAATCATCCCCTCATACTTCACCCCGAAAACAAACCAAAGAAATGCTATGATCTTGCACCTTCGGGGACCCGGTGGCCTGCTAAGAGAAGCAGTTGAGGTGACTCTCTGAGGAACTGCACATATGTGAGTGTAAGTAGCCAAGTGGTATGACTTGCCCACCAAGCTAAATGAAAGATGATAGAAAGCCCCTTTTTTTGTCAACCCCCACGAGTGGTTAACAGGAACATGATGGCATTGACAGCAAGCTCAGAATACCACTGTATAGTCATAGCCTCATACTGCCGAGGTGGGCAGGCCTGTGCATGAAGGAGGGATTACAGATCTGCCTGGAGACCTGTCATGGGTGCAACAACCTATCTATCCTTTTCCTATGATGTATTCGCGGGCCATGTGAGGGCAAACCCTTCTCATTGACATACCAAGTCTGCCTGGGACATGGATTGCTTCTGCTGTTTCCTTTTCTTCTGCTCCTCACGGAAGTCCTGCATGGAGATTCCATGGCTATGTCCATGTCCGTCATCATCATGCTCCTAACAATAAATAAAACAACAATGCAACTTGTCAGGAACCACCACTTCCTCGATTCATAGTGCAGTCTGTAGACCCTTGTGGTGTCCATCAGAAGAATCGTCTGATAAGCACAGTGTTCTCTATAACACATGGAAACTAGAGGTGTCTGTGTGGATTGCAGGTTGCCTGCAGAAGACCTCATTTTGTAGGTCGTGGTTAATGGGTGCAGTCTCCTGTGATAATCTAAAAGCGTCACCTTTTCTAATTCATTGTCTAAAACCTCCATTCACTTTTTGTCAGATCCTTAAAGGGATTTACCCACTACCAGGGCTTTCCTATGACTTAAAATTGCTTCACAGCCACTTTGTACTTCCTGGTTTCTGCTGCAGCTAATCACTGCTTATAGAAGCTCACTGCTGTGTCCAATGATTGTTTGCAGCCACCACATGTCCTGGTCATCAGCAACCAGGAAGTACAGAGTGGCTGTAAAGCAATTTTAAGTCACGGGAAAGTCCCTTCAAAGAAGAATCCAAGCAAAGATTTTTTCAAACCAATAAAGGTCTCTTTCCTTCTGGCGAAGGTCTTCTCCAGTACATCAAAGTTGCGGACCCAGAGGAGATCTTGCAGCTCAGAGTCTTCACCCCATCTGCCCTGATATCCTCATAAAACCTCTTATTCACCTCATCTTTTATCAGCATACCAAACATCTTCTCCATTATGAAGAAAGCGTAGAGACCACCCAAGACTGCCAGAAGCTTCCAGATATGAGTGTGGTCTTCTTCTTCTTCATGATGGTGAGCGTGGTCATTCGCGTGGCTGTGTGAATGGAGACCAAGGAACTGCAAAACATAGACACTGTCAGGAATAAGATGAAGACAAAGTGCCCCTAAGTGTACTTTTACATGTAGTGATAATCGTTTGCCCGAGCGTCACACTTTGCTAGTTCGCTCGGACAGTCAGTTTAAACACAAAGAAAACTTGTTTATTTTATTTTTACAGAATCTTGCTGTTTTCTGTACCGGTGACTGAGAACGACTGAATGATCAGTGTTTAAGTCGAAAGATTAGTGAACTAGCCAACGATGATTTTTATGCTTGTATGAAATAAACAATAAGTGAACGAATTATCACTCATCATTGACAATGTTCACACTGGACGATATCGATCAAATTCAAACAATCCAGCAATTTTTTTTGAACCATAATTGTTCTGTGAAAAAGCACCTTAAGGCGTGTTTCACGCGGGCGACATGATATAGCCACGAGAAAATTGCAGCGATATTGCATCGGTGGTCCGTGCCATATTGCTGCGTTTTCTCACGGCGATACCAGGATTTTGTGGTGCAATGAAGTCGCAAGTGGTGCTACAAAGTTGCACAACTTTGTAACACCACGTGCAAGGATTTTGGCTGTGATTGGTTCCTCGACCGCTGGTTCTGACTGGCTGAGCCATGTGCTCAAGAACCAATCAGGGGCAGAACTTCCTGGAGGCGGGGATTTTCAAAGTCCCAACCAGGAAGCTCAGCAGGAGAACTTCAAGCACGGAACAGAAATACACAATAAAACCCGCTTCAATATCCACACCAAATGATGCTGGTGTAGAGGCATACTTTCCCGTGCTGATCTGCTGCAGAATGCCTGCTGCGAACAGTCCAATGCAAATCAGCCCCGTGTGTAATGTATAAGCATAAACAGCAGGGGGCAGGACAGCCTAGTTATAATGGTCTATTACCTGTGGAATAAGATGCAGAATGGCATCTCCAGTCAAGGACCCCACCGCCAGGCTGACAAAGAACTGAATGACGTACTCGTAGACAGCAGTGCAGGTTGTGCATAACAAGACCACAATGCCAAAGACTGCACAAAGGCACACAATCAGATTGGCAATACTGGCATAGATGTATACTGTGGAGTAGAGTGAGACAGGTAAAATATCACACTTAAAGGGGATTTATGACCATATAAATAAAACATAAAAATAGTATCATGACAGGTTTTGCAGCTATTAGACTTTGTATTTCACTTGCTCAACATGATCTCTGCTTGCTGTCAGTGACTGGAAACATTTCCATCCAGAAACAGACAACCGTTCCTGACCTCATTCTGCTCCCACAATGGACAGTTTGCTACAAATGTATCCAGTCTACGTACTGATCCGTGAGCTGAGCAGACACGTACATTCTACATGTACCGATACATTGTAGCAGCAGGAGAGATTGCTGCAGCTGTGTTTGAAAGCATCGTCTGCTGTCAGTGCCTCTCTCGTCCCGACAGCTCTACTGGCACAGAGGCCACCTACAAACCATCAGGAGTTTTGGCCTCCAATACCACCTGTACGCTGATGACACCCAGCTATACACCTCTGCCCGTGACATCTCTGCACCCTTCCTCCAAAACATCACCAACTGTCTGTCCGCTGTCTCTAACACCATGTCCTCTCTCTACCTAAAACTAAACCTCTCTAAAACTGACTTATTGGTATTTCTACCCTCCACTAACCGACCTCATCCTGACATCTCTATCTCAGTGTGTGGCGCCACCATAACTCCTAGACAACATGCCCGCTGCCTTGGGGTCATATTTGACTCTGATCTCTCTTTTGCCCCCTACATCCAATCTCTGGCCCGAACATGTCAGCTGCACCTCAAGAACATCGCAAGAATCCGCTCTTTTCTCACTGTGGAGACGTTAAAAACGCTTATTGTCGCCCTCATCCACTCCCGGCTCGATTACTGCAACTCGTTGCTGATCGGCCTCCCCTGCACCAGACTCTACCCTCTCCAGTCCATCCTGAATGCGGCAGCCAGGCTCATCTTCCTGTCCAGCCGCTACTCGGACGCCTCTGCCCTGTGCCGGTCACTGCACTGGCTGCCCGTTAAATACAGAATTCAATTCAAACTCGCTACCTTCATCCACAAAGCCCTCCACAGTGCAGCGCCACCCTATATCGCCTCCCTCATCTCAATCCATCAACCAGCCCGGGCTCTCCGCTCTGCTAATGAAACCAGACTGAGTGCCCCTTTCATTCGAACTTCTCATTCCCGCCTCCAAGACTTCTCCAGAGCAGCACCGGTCCTCTGGAACGCACTACCAAAGGCTACCCGAGCAATCCAGGACTCGCAGAACTTCAGGCGTGCTCTAAAAACGCACCTCTTCAGGGAGGCATACCGCATTCCCTAAACAAACCTCTCTGTACTCCGCCTGATAACATGCTCCCTGACCTACTGACTGCAATCCCTGCTAGCCATCATAAACCGCTCCTGCAGTCACACCGTTTCTGCCGTCACACGGCTAAATGTCTGACCATTGTCTATGTGTATATCACCCCCCACTCTCCACCTCGCCATACCATGCACATCTCCAGCCCCTTTACCCTCTGTATCACCCCATTACTTGTAGTATGTAAGCTCGTTGGAGCAGGACCCTCACCCCTATTGTTTCCATCAACTGATTACTATGTAACCGTGGTTCTGTAATGTTTGTATTTTGTCTTTCTGTATTCCCCCTGTCTATGTAAGCGCTGCGGAATATGTTGGCGCTATACAAATAAAGTTTATTATTATTATTATTATTATTATTATGTAGAGATGCAGGAAAGCTCTGGCTTGGCTAATAAACTATCAGATACGACAAGGGGAGCTCTTTGCCGAGTTGAAACGAACATGAAGGTATAAGTGGCAGAAGTAGGATAGAGGGGTCTGACATAATTAAAGTACATTTTTCCTAGTAATGCCCTCAGAAAACCATTTTACCCTACAGAAGATGTCCTGGATGCATATTTGTAGTTTACGCTTAGGTTAAGCAGCGCTGCTGATTAGAGCCACCTGATTGGCTCTTCGGCACCACGTGACTACACAGCGTGCACGCGGATTGCCTTCAGCAGCCGTGCACTACACACTACAGTTAAGCAGACGTGCGCTACACACTACACTTAAGCAGCACGGGGTTAGGGTTTAGGGTTAGGTTTAGGGTTAGGTTTAGGGTTAGGTGTAGGGTTAGGTGTAGGGTTACTTTTAGTGTTTACGGTTAGTGTTTAGGGTTAGGTTTAGGGTTGGGGTTAGGGTTAGGTTTAGGTAATCCTAAACCTAACCGTAAACCTAACCCTAAACCTAACCCCGTGCTGCTTAAGTGTAGTGTGTAGTGCACGTCTGCTTAACTGTAGTGTGTAGTGCACGGTTGCTGAAGGCAATGCGCGTGCACGCTGTGTAGTCACGTGGTGCCGAAGAGCCAATCAGGTGGCTCTAATCAGCAGCGCTGCTTAACCTAAGCGTAAACTACAAATATGCGTCCTGGATGGCATACATAGGGTAGTAGCAAAACCATTAGTTGAATGAGAAGTACTGCTGTAGGATAGGAATGTTTTCATTCACTGCCAGCAAGCAGATGTGTTTGAAAATTGCAAGTAATTCAGGAGTAGGGCAATGGGAGAGTGAAGGGGAAATTGGAGCAGAGTAATCAGAGGGAGAATGGAAGGAGGAGGAACAGTGAGAGAATGGGTGAGGGGAACACTTTGGGGCATATGCATTAAACCCCCTACTGCAGAATTCTATCAATAAAAGTCTCATTTTAAACGCTGATACAAAAATTGTGACTTTTTGGGAGTTTATGCCAGGCCTCGACACTTTTTGGAACAGTAGGCGAGGTTTAGCATTAGGAGACATGGCCTGAAAGATTTACTACATTTTATACCTGAAGTTGGCATACATTGTAGCTGCAACCTACACAAGCTTGTAGCTGGCATAGGTTTCATTCTGGCGCATGGCTGTGCTGCCAGATGCAACAAAGGTATTGAGAAGTGCCAGTCTAAGTAAAAGTGCCCATTTGTTCTTTGACCTGTTCTCTCTGTATTTAAAAAATCAATCCCTTTACAAAAACCCTATGAAATCCTGTACTAGCGTATTCAGAGTTTTGCCCCACCCCTGCTTAACCAAGAACATGCCCATGCCATATCTCATTATCTGAGATCATCAGAGGAGTAGAAACTTACATTCAGCTGTGGACAGCTGTCTGTCGGTGGACACGTGTTGGTGTTTATCCGGGCAGATACCGACAAGCTGCTGTTGAAGCAGGCTGCTGCTAATATCTATCAGCTTCTCTTTGGAGATTTTATCATTAGCGTCCACCCCATGTATCTTCAAGATGTCTTGGGCGCTAAAGCAAGTCTAGAAGGCATTAAACATGAATTATTGCCTCTCGGTGACAGCAACTATATACTTTTCATCTATATACATGGACATTGCACAGTACCATTTTTTTGTCCTGTATGTTGGAGTATAAGGCCTGATATACTGTAACAGTAGAATTGTGACTGCAGCCAGGACCGGTGTTAGGGGGGCTCAGTGTGTAATGTGCCTCACCCGGTCCTGCTATATGTGCTATACTTGCAACAGGGCTCAGTGGCCCTGGAATGTTTACATTGAATAACCATTAAAGCCAGAATTGTCTCCACTGCTGTGTGAGGAGCAGTTCACAGGAGAAATGTTTGGCTGGCCATGATTCCCTCATACAAAATCAGCTGTTTGCCAGGGGTGCTGGGTGCTGTTTGTGTTGGGTTATGCATCCTTAAAGGGGCTTTATCTGATATCACAACCCCTTTTTCATTTCAGTTCATCAAGCTGCTTTTTCCTCTCTTTAAACCCCCCCGTGTTCTGAAAATAAAACTCACTATATAGCGGTACTAGTAGTGGGCATGGTGTGGTGGTATTAGGGTGGTTTCACATCTACATTGGAACATCTAGCCGGAGGTTCCGTCACAGATGTGGCTGAAAATACCAGAAGAAGAAGCGCTGCATACAGTCCTTTTTCCTCCATTTAAACGCCAACCAGCTGGACGGAAAGTTGGCAGACCCCATTATAGTCAATGGGGTCAATCTGGCAATATTCGGTTCCGAACAGAACAGGAAAGTGGAATCCCCAGCGCAGATATGAAAGCACCATTAATGGTAATATAGGTCATTACATAGTGTGTTTTGTTTAAAAAAATGTATGGAGGTAATATTTAATCACTATATGGTGATGTTATTTAATCACTGTGTGGAGGTAAAATTTAGTCCTGGTATTTGACAACTAAAAATGTACATGAATAATGATTTTTGGAAAGCCCTGCAACACCCCTGGAAGTATTAGAGTTCAGCACTGAAGCACTTTGCACAACTCCTCCTAAATATCTTGAATGTAACTGTGTTCTTAATGCATTATTTCAGTATATGGAGCCCCATTTCTAACTTTGCCCAGGGCCACACTTTGTCTAAAAACGAAGTATAAGACCTGATATAACTGCAGAATTGTGACTGCAGCTCTGGATGTAACTGGAGTGTAAGACCTGATATATTGTAAGAACAGAATTGTATCTGCAGCTGTGGATGTGACTGGAGACATGATAAAACAAAATATTTACACTGCTGCTCAACATATGTAGATTTCTCCTGTATATACTGTATCAAAGGCGGGACTCTCCTTTACACCACTTTTGTACCTGCAGAACATCTGTGTCTTAATGTATCCACCTGAAGACGTACCTTGTCCCAGTGATGTATATGAATGTCGCTTTGTCTCAAGCTGCGCCTACGTCTCCGATGTTCATGTGTATGGTTCTTGTGATCTTCATTATGTTCATGGTCATGGTCTTCATGCGCATGGTCATGGTCATCTTCATGGATGTCGTTGGGGTTGTGTTCGCCTTCATGGCTGTGGTCATGGTCATCTTCATGGATGTGGTCGGAGTTGTGATCATGGTCATCATCATGGGCAGCTCCAAGGTTGTGGTCATGGTCGTGATCGTGCCCTTCTTCATGGTTGTGATCATGGCCATCTTCGTGGTCGTGATCATGGCCATCTTCGTGGTCGTGATCATGGCCATCTTCGTGGTCGTGATCATGGCCATCTTCGTGGTCGTGGCTATGGCTGTCTTCATTTACCAATTTCAGAGTTTTCATGAGGTCAGTGAGTCCTGGAACAAAAAGAACATGAGGGGATGAATTGGCTTGATGCACAGTAACGGTTCATTCACATGGCGTAATTTTGCTGCATATTGTGCATGTATTTTATACGTGCACAAAACACAGTCCTGAGTCCCCGTAGACATGCATTTGCGCATTCAGACCTGCGTTTTTTATGCGCAGTGAATATACATGATATATGCAAATTAACTGCATATTTATGCAGGAAGGAGACTCTTTCACCTGTATTTGGGGGGGGGGGGGGGTTGTAAGCGTAAATATGCAGTAATCACTGGGCAAAAATCCCAAATACTCAAGGCATACACATATTTTGGTTGTGTAGATACACTGCGTATTACGTGACCGTATTATCTAACACCCGTGTGAGTAAGTCCTAAAAGGAAGCTCCTGTGGTCGCATCTTTTGTTGACGATTTCACTCATTAATGGCCCTTTTACACGGGCCGACAGTTGTTTAAACAACTTTTGAATGATAATTGTTACGTGTAAATGGGCCATAAGTAATGTCACAGGAATTCATTGCCTTAACTCCTAATTAGCCCCACCTCTAACTTCCTATATAACTTCTGGTCCTACCATACCCTTCTCTCCAGATTATTGTTCTTCCGGCTTGTTGATACTGTTTGTTACTTATCTGTATACTTAACCTTCACTGTTACTTGTCTACACTTGCTACATCATATTACATTGTCTCAGCCACCAGACTCTGAACCCCCTACTAGACCTTCACAGAGTAATCTGCCACTATATAGAGGCCAGTGTAACAACTTCTAGGAAACAATTTGCCAAACTACAAGAATTTGGTGCCACCCACAAAGAAAAGTTTCTCAGTTGTAAAACCTAGTGGGAGACCTACAAAGACAACATCTGGAATTGCAGGGCTCAGCTGCAGAGACAAATTCTACCAGAGCTTGACAATGGATGTGTATATGGGTATATTTGGGTAAATGGAGGTATACTGGTTATATGATGCTGTATGCATTTATATGGGGGTATAATGGTAATATTTTGCTGTATAGGATTATATGGTGATGTATGGGGGTGTACTGATTATATGCTGATGTATATGGGGATACAGTATACTGGTTATGTGTAGGATATACTTTATTATATAGTGATGGGATGGGTATATATGGGTACAGTATACTGGTTATATAGGGGTATACTGGTTATATGGTGATGTATACAATATGAGGACACAGTATACTGGTTATGTGCGGTATACTTATTATATAGTGATGTGATGAGTATGTATGGATACAGTATACTGGTTATATAGGGGTATACTAGTTATATAGTGGTGCACTGGGTATATGAGGGTACATTAAAGTAGTAATATGGAGCTTTACTAGTTATACAACAAGGTTTACTAGGTACATGGGAGTACACTGGTTATATAGTGTGGTATACTGGGTATATGGTGACGCACTGAGTATTTGGGGGTATACTGACTATATAGCAATGTGCTGTGTATATGGGGTACACTGTATATACAGCAGCGAATTGGGTATATGTGGTATACTGTTTATATGATGATGTATAGACATTTTTGAGGGTATATTAGTTATATTGTGGTGCACTGGGTATAGGGGGTATACTAGTTATATAGTGGTGCACTGGGTATGAGGGGTATACTAGTTATATAGTAATGCGCTGGATATATGAGCGTGCATTATACTGGTTATATGAGGATTTACTGATTAGTGGTACGCTGGGTATATGGGGTATACTTGCTTCTTTCTCACCTGATACGTTAAGGCTGTTGTTGTATAATTTGTAGATGTAGTCAATGAAGTAATTGGGGGGTGGCAGGACCGTCACACAGGTTCCCTCTAGAACCACTGCTAGCAAGGCTTCCTCAATCATGGGGGTGACATGATCAGGATCAGACGTCATATTTAGGATGTCCTTTGCATTCATACATATCCCAACCTGAAAACAAATTAAAGCCTCTATGTTGAGAAATTGTCTCAGCATGCAAAAACAGATGATCCCAGATCCTCATATCCTGCCCTGACTTTTGCCATGTCCTGACCACTTCTGCTTCTTCCCTCTTCATAGTTTTCCTCCTTTCTATCTAATGGCTGGACATCTGATACTACCGTCCACAAAGCCTTCTGAAGTCCACCCTCACCACATTTACTTACTGTATTGTCCTACCTACTGGCTGATCTGCTCCTACACCTTATTCCTATATCACTCAGCCCTGGACTACTGCACCTCTCAGAATCCCCACATCCCACCTACTGACCAGTCACATCTTCTCTCATCACTAATGGCTGCAAAACTCTACAAAGTCTTCCCATGGACCGTGTGTCTGTACATAGTATGAGAGCATCAAAAGTCTCCAGGGTTCAAGTCACAAACCAATAAAATTTTCCCGTTACAAACTTAGTAGTGAGGAGTTAATCGAGGACATAGTGACAACTCCACAGGAACATGGGTGACATATGGCCCATCTTTTCTATATCCCCTCATCCCTCCCTTGTCTTCTCCACATCCCCTCAACCTTTCCTTGCCTTCCCCACAACCGTCATCCTTCCCTTGCCTTCTCCACAGCCCTCATCCTTCCCTTGCCTTTTACACAACCCTCATCCTGCCCTTGCCTTCTCCACAACCCTCATCCTTCCCTTGCCTTCTCCACAGCCCTCATCCTTCCCTTGCCTTTTCCAAAACCCTCATCCTTCCCTTGCCTTCTCCACAACCCTTAGCCTTCCCTTACCTTCTCCATGTATCCTCATCCTTCCTATTTGTTCTACACATCCCCTCACCTCTTCTCTTGTCGTCTTCACATCTCCTTACTTCTTGTCGTCTCTCCACATCCCCTCATCCTTCCTTTACCTTCTTCACATCCCCTCATCCTTCCCTTGTCTTCTCTACGTCCCCTCATCTTTCCCATCTCTTCTTCACATCTCCTCATCTTTCTCGTCTTCTCCACATCCCCTCATCTTTTTCCACATCACCTCATCCTTCTCTTGTCTTCTCCATGTTTCCTCATCCTTGTATTGTCTTCTACATGTCTCCTCATTCTTCCCCCTGTTTTCTACATGTCCCCTTATCATTCTCTTGTCTTCTCTATGTCCCCTCATCTTTCCCTTGTCTTCATTAATCGCATCACCATTTTCCACATGCCTTCATGGTCCATTACCTGATCCTTAGCTGGTTTGTAGGAGGGCAGTATGGTTGCTATGATATTCAATGTGGCCTCCACGGCCTCATCATTCTTGGGCAGGATGCTTTTCAACCAGTTTCCCTCTTTGACTGCTGCACAGGTTGATGAAGTATTTGAGACATAACTCAGCAAACCTCCAGATAAAGTTGCGTACCCATCAGCATCCAGCTGGGAATCTGAGGATTTATTTAGTGAACCAAACAGGATGGATGTTGTCAGACACTGTGGAGAGAAGAAACACATGAGTAGTAAACACATGGAATGAAGACCTGATGACCCTACCATTATAAGTCATCCAGGATAGTACATGATAGAGAAGGATCCAGACCCAAACATGCTTCCTAAAAACGCATTTTTCTTGTGCGTTTTTTCCACGCGATATCGCTGCGTCTTTTTCACGCGGTTGTCAATGGAACTTTCTAATGTTAAAAACACATCGCAAGTTTGTGCTTTGCAAATTTTGTGCGATGCATTTTTAACATTTCGAAAGTCCCATTGACAATCGCGTGAAAAAGACACAGCGATATTGCGTGAAAAAAATGTGCAAGAAAAACGCAAGTGTGCAGGAGCCCTACTACATATACCATAGACATTCCACATGCTCTTATTTTCATGGCTCGTAGATCTGAAGCAGTTTCTCCTTTAGTATTGTGTAGTTGTGTCATAACCCTACACATATTCATCGCTCCATAAGTTCTATACGTCAGATACAGCTAAGGAGACCTCTCAGCTTCTCCTCTGACTATATGACCTGGGCCAGTGGTCTCCAACCTGAGCTTCTCCCGCTGTTAGTATGGAAAGGCACAAGCTGGCAGAGCAAGGCCATGCTGGGGAGGCACAAGTTGTAGACCAATTCCCTCGGGTATCTGGAAACCATAGAAGCCCCACGTTGTGCAGAAATGCCAGTATGAAGAGTAGCTATTGCTCTGCAGGATATGATATGACCATGTATTAAGACATATATAACACTACATATTCTCTATGATAATCTGCAATGTGAGCATGCCATCAACTTCCCTGGGTGACTGATTCATTTTTCTAACTACTATCATTATCATCTGATTACCATCACCATTCAGTTCCTGTCTTCTATTGGCGAGTTCCTAATCTTGCATCTTTGTCACCTACCAGGGTTGATACACGCTTCATATTATTGCTCATTCAACTGTCTGGTGATTACATAATTTGGCTCTTCTGTAAGTCTTGGGGGTGCCTGAGTACTGGGAGACACCATTAGAACCCAGGAAAGGTGACTCCAACACACTTGCATTTTTTTAACGCTGCGTTTTTTTAATGCAAATGTCAATGGGAGTTTCTAATGTTAAAAACGCATTGCAAGTTTGTGCTTTGCGATTTTTGTGTTTTTAACATTAGAAAGTCCTATTGTCATTCGCATTAAAAAAACACAAGTGTCTGGGAGCCTTAAGTGAGGTCCAATTCTGCCGTCTAGTGTTCAGAAGGCATCATTACAAACTGTTCAAAACTAGAAGAGTTTTCTAGACATTTACTATTGATGACCTGACCTATCCTCAGGATGGGTCATCAGTAATGGATTTGCGGGGTTCTGTTTGGGATCTTCGCTGATCAGCTGATCCGCCGATCCACTGCCAGTGCAGCTCAGCCAGAGGTTCACATCATGGTCAGCACCAAAAATGTAATGGAAAAGCTTTGCTCCCACAGCCAAGCCAAGCTGGACATTTACATCATGATCAGAGTTGAAAGTGTAATAGAAAGGCTTCGGTCCCATAGCCAAGCTGAACATCCGCATCATGGTCAGAGTTGAAAGTGTAATACCGTAGAAAGCCTTTGCTTCCATAGGCAAGCATGAACATCCACATCATGGTCAGGGCTGGAAGTGTAATAAAAAGGCTTTTCCCCCATTGAAATAAATGGGATCAAAGCCTTTCAATTGCACTTTTGGCTCTGACCACAATGCAGATGACTGGCTGGGCTGCACTGACAGTGGGCCAGAGGATAAGCTTATTGACATGGACCCAAGCGGTGTACTTCAGCTGATCAACTACCGATGACCTATCCTGAAGATACAGTGAGTCATCAATAGTAATACCCATTTAATCCCAACTCTGTTCAAGACCAACCCTAACCATAAACCTACTAAAACTTAAAGCTAATCATAAACCTACTAAAGACTAGCCCTGCTGACAACTAACTCACCCCTGATCCTATGATATTAGTATGATAACCATCAATACCATTTACCCCGTATATTAGACGTTTCCTTGGAACTGAGAATCTGATGAACTGCCAAGGGCGAAACTGTTATAATCCTAGATATGTCCACTCTTTGCATAAATTAACACATCTAATATATAACCAACTCGTGATGTATTACAGGACAGCTAAATTTACATGTATCGGAGAGTGTGATATCATTATTATCTCAGTGTATGATAGTCCAGAGCCACACAGTAACCTGAGATTTTATTTATGATAATCCAAAAGCAAGCAGTAAACACTCCTAAACCATAGAAACAGCACTAAACAATGGTGTCCTATGAATATAACCCTTATTGATACAGACTAGTATAACAGACATTGTGCTTTAGGGCAGATCAATGTAAATTTTACAGCTATTACCTATAATAAATTAGTGAGTTTATGTTCCGTCTTTCTATATTGATGCATATCGCATTGTGTTATCACTGTAACGCAGTTGTCATTGGCAAATAAATGTATATATGAACTCAATGGGAATATTGGTAATTCTGAATTACTTGGTGCATTGATTTTGCTGATTGATTTGTAATGAAATATATTTAAGCTTTTTGAGCATATTTTTTGTAATCTACCCTTGGTTATTATGACACTTGGCAATTATTATATTCTATCTGTTTATCCATGTATAACACTGCAGCAAATGTTTTGAAACTTCTTGATACCTCCATGTATGTTTTTAATAATTTATTTTATACTAGACTTTATGAATAAAAATTATACCGTTTAAGGTAGCATATGACGCCATTGTTAATGCTGTTTCAATGTCCTATATCAGTTATAAGACCCTCATCCTATAACCATGTCATATATGAGTCTCATTCTATTGCAGGGCCCTCATCCTATAACCATGTCATATTTGAGTCTCGTTCTATTGCAGGACCATCACGCTAAAACAATGTCGCATATCGGTCTTGTTCTATTGCAGGACCCTCATCCTATAACCATGTGTTATAAGAGTCTCATTCCATTGCAGGGCCCTTATCCTACAACAATGTCATATATGAGTCTTATTCTATTGCAGGACCCTTATCCTATAACAATGTCATATACGAGTCTCATTCTATTGCAGGGCCCTCATCCTATAACCATGTCATATTTGAGTCTCGTTCTATTGCAGGACCATCACGCTAAAACAATGTCGCATATCAGTCTTGTTCTATTGCAGGACCCTCATCCTATAACCATGTGTTATAAGAGTCTCATTCCATTGCAGGACCCTCATCCTATTACAATGTCATATACGAGTCTCATTCTATTGCAGGAACTTAATCCTATAACAATGTCATATATGAGTCTCATTCAATTGCTGGACCCCAATCCTATAACAATGTCGTATATTAGTCTTGTTCTATTGCAGGACCCTCATCCTATAACAATGTCATATATGAGTTTAATTCTATTGCAGGACTATCTTGCTAAAACAATATCCTATATCAGTAACGGTCTATTGCAGGACCCTCATCCTATAACAATGTCATCTATTACTCTTGTTCTAGAGCAGGACCCTCATCCTATAACCATGCCATATATGAGTCTCATTCTATTGCAGGGCCCTCATCCTACAACAATGTCATATACGAGTATCGTTCTATTGCAGGTCCCTCATCCTATAACAATGTCATATATGAGTCTCCTTCTATTGCAGGAACCCTCATCCTATAACCATGTCATATTTAAGTCCCGTTCTATTGCAGGACCCTTATCCTATAACAATGTTGTATATTAGTCTTGTTCTATTGCAGTACCCTCATCCTATAACAATGTCATATATGAGTTTCATTCTATTGCAGGACCCTTATCCTATAACAATGTTGTATATTAGTCTTGTTCTATTGCAGTACCCTCATCCTATAACCATGTCATATTTAAGTCCCGTTCTATTGCAGGACCCTTATCCTATAACAATGTCATATATGAGTTTCATTCTATTGCAGGACCCTTATCCTATAACAATGTTGTATATAAATTTTGTTCTATTGCAGGACCATCACGCTAAAAAAAACAATGTCCCATATCAGTCACGGTCAATTACAGGAACCTAATTCTATATCAATCACCTATTATGGGATTTTCCTTTGACTCTCATCATCTGTTGCCCTTTGCTCCCTCGTTGGTGACTGCTACTGTGAGATTTTGCACTCGTCTCTCTCCCTATCTCGTTCCTTAGTTCTCACCTTTTCACACGACACATTTCTGCACTGCACACGGTCTTCCAGATGCTTTATAAGATCCGCGACGGCGGTGGTGTTAAGCGCAGGTTGTCCTGGGGAGAGCTGGTTGAGCACTTTTTGGAATGGGGTCTCGTGTGTGATGGCAGCTGGACACAGAACTACTAGTGCAAGGCACATCCATATTGAAGACACGGACATGGCTGATGGTATGAGGAGAGCTGGTGACTGTTGCCTCCTCGTCCTGGTGACAAAGTGACAGCATGAAGCTTTAGCTACTCTTCTCCATGTTCCTAGCCTGGACGGTGATTGGATGGAGCCAGAGAACAGATTGTCATTATCACCTCCTCCCCTTCTCTGTTCACCTGAGTCCGCTCACCTTTCCTTTTTTGTCAGGATGACTTAGAAGCACAGATCAAGTTTTTCTAGTACTGCGGGTCAGTTAACTCTAAACATAACCTGGAGAGCAGCCAGGATTAGACGCCTCATCCCTGGGACGTTAGTCTTGCACTACAGGGTCTGCTTCTTGGAATGAGGAATGATGTGTACAGTACTGTGCAAACCTTTTACGTAGGTGTACAAAATATGCTGCATAGTAAGATTTTTTTTCAAAAATAGAAGGCATTTGATTGGCTCCACATTTATTCTGCAGCAGGACAACGACCCCAAATATACAACGTCATTAAAGGTGTTTTGTCGTTACAAAAAAAAAATTTTGTACTTACCTCTTCCTCCCCAAGCAGTTTTCTTACCGGATCTTCTCCTCCGCGATCTTCTGGCTCCTCCAGTCCCCGGGTCACGTCACCTCCAGCTGGCCGGATCCTCTTCTTCCTGTTACGTAGCGTACGTTTTCAGCATTCTGCTTCCTGCAGGTTACTGCCTAGCAGGGAATGCCGAATCCTTGGCAGCCTGCTTTAGTGTGTAGGTGCAGGGTCTCACCGGTAGTGTTCATATAGGGGCGAATGTGCAGTCGCAGCAATAGCCCGTGTCTGCACACTAAGGTCCCCTGTCCACGACCGAGGCAGAATATCGCTAGCGATATTCCGCCATGGGGGATGAGGGGGGAGACCTGTCAGGTCTCTGCGGTGAACCTATCTGACAGATAGGCTTACCACAGAGAATCGCGGCATGCCGCAATTTGAATCCTGTGGGAAAGCGTTTACTGCGTTACCCGCGCCCGGATTATCGCCATGGATAATGCTGTGAACAATCGCCCATGGACAGGCAGCCTAAAGCAGGCTGCCGAGTATTCGGCATTCCCTGCTAGGCAGTGAGCGCTGCGTCTCCAGTGACGTAGCATACACTGACCTGTAGGAAGCAGAATGCTGTGAATGTACACTACATCACAGGAAATAGAAGAATCGGCCGGCTGGAGGTGACGTGACCCGGGGGATTGGTGGAGCCAGGAGAAGATCGGTGAGGAGAAGATCCGGTAAGAAGACTGGGAGGAATACGTAAGTATGTAATTTTTTCTTTTTCCTAATGACAGAAGCCTTTTAAGAACTATCTTCGGTGTAAAAGAAGAACAAGGAGTCTTGGAAGTGATATAGCCCACACAGAGCCCTGATATCATCATTGAGTCTATCTGGGATTACATAAAGGGATAAAAGGATTTTCAGCCTATCTACAGAAGATCTGTGCTTAGTTCTCCATGATGTTTGGAACAATCTCCCTGCCAAGTTCCTACAAAAACTGTGTGCAAGTCTACCTAGAGAACTGATGGTATTCTGAAGGCAAAAGGTCGTCACATCAAAAATTGGATTTAAATTTCTCTTTTGTTCAGTTACTTTGAATTTTGTTAATTGACAAAAAAAAAATAACACTTCTGTTTTTGAAAGCATTCTTACTTTGCAGAATTTTTTGCACACTTGTCTTGAACTTTAGCACAGTACTGCATGCTATTAAACCACATGAACTGTTGTTCCCTATTAACATTGAGATCACTCCCCTATACAGAGCCGTGGTGGGAGTCAATTGTTAGTGCTAATAGAGTAACCTAATACAAATTTTTAGAATTTAGCTAGAGATGTGATGTTACTGCTGACGTTTAGTCAGATGAGTCGTGTAAAAGACAATGTAAGAAAGTGATATTAATGTTATTTTGAGTGAGGGGACCACTATTGAGATGCTGTTTATAATACAAATCGTTTACTACATGGGTATATGGAGAATTGTGGATGCATATGTTGCAACTGGGTAACGTAGTTGCTGATGCTTATTAGAGACATGATGACAACTGAGGATTACTGTCTGACTGATGGCGAGTATTATGCATAACCAGGGAATTAGGGCAGTGTGATAGTCTCTGTTTTGGCCTCTGTAGACATTGTGTGGGTGGTCCCAAACCCAGCCACAGCAGCCATGTTTATGGCGTTTTTCTACTGTGCTGGACAGAGCAGAAAATGGGTGTGGAAAGTAGTCAAGAGTTGTGAAAGAAGCCTTGGATGCCTGCTGAGGAAGAGGCTGGGTACAAATTGAGAAGCTGAACTGAAGAAATTCCCTGGAGCTTGCTGTCCAGTGGAAGAGTTTGCCTGAACCATCTCGACCATTTTAGTCCTAACAGCTCCAGTCAGGGATCTGTTGAATTATCTGAAGAGAGTATGAGAGCCTAAAAGCCCATATAGACACAACAATTATCGCTCAAAATTCGCTCAAAAGTAGGGATGAGCGAGTATACTCGGTAAAGGCAATTGCTCGAGCGAGCATTGTCTTTATCGAGTACCTGCCCGCTCGAAATGAAACGTTCAGGTGCCAGCGGCTGGCAGGGAGCTGCGGGGAAGAGCGGAGAGGAACGGAGGGGAGATCTCTCTCCCTCTCCCTCTCTCCCCCCCGCTCCCTCCTGCTGACAGCCGCTACTCACCGCTCCCCTGCGCCGGCACCCGAACCTTCAGTCTCGAGCGGGCAGGTACTCGCTAAAGGCAATGCTCGCTCGAGCAATTGCCTTTACCGAGTATACTCGCTCATCTCTACTCAAAAGCCATCTTTTGAGCGATAACCATTGCGTCTAAACGCACTGCCATTGTGCACTTTTCGTGCACTATTCGTTCATCGCTGTTTTTTAGCAAGTTTTTTTTTTTTACAGCTAATATTTCAAGCCCTTCCCTGAAAATCATTGTTGCAGTGGTTGCCTGCAACCCATTGCTTTCAATGAGGCGGCAGCAGCGCTGGCCCCATTGAAAGCAATGGGATGGCATTGTGGACCTCTGTGACAGCTGTGGCAGAGGTTTGCTTAATCCCCGCGATCCTGGCATGGATTGAGGAATCCCCTACCATAGCTGTCACAGCTGTGTCAGGGGAGCGCGATGTACTCCCTATGCTTTTAATGGGGCTGGCGCTGCTGCCACCGGCCCCATAGCAAACAATGTACGATAGCGCAGATTTTTCTTAGTGCTGCAAGGCTTCAGTGTAAATATCGCAAGTGAATATGAAACTATTGAAAATCATTGGTTTAATAATCATGCGTTTTAACTTGCTCTTGCATCGCAAGAAAACATATCGCTAGTGGGTAGGAGCCCTGACAGAGATTTCAAAGTCTGTGTTCTGTATTGTATTACCAAAGTATTCAAAACATGTTACAATGTTCAGAGATCCTTAAAGGGGTTGTACCAAGATTACACAGGATAGGGGATAACTTGCTGATTGGTGGGGGTTTCACCGCTGAGCCACACGCCAGTCTCTAGAAGGGGGGTCCCGTTTCCTCCGTCGTCCTCACTGCAAGCTCACTGTAATCTCCACACTTAGGTGGAGACTGAATGGAGCACTGCTCGCTCGACTACTTCCGTCAGCCCAATTGAAATGAATGCAGCGCCAACCGAACATGCTCAGCTAGCTCTTCGTTGATTCTGACGTTACTGCAGGTGGGAAATTTATCCCACACACACAGTGACAGGCAAAGGAGGACAC
This sequence comes from Eleutherodactylus coqui, assembly GCF_035609145.1. Classification (NCBI taxonomy): domain Eukaryota; kingdom Metazoa; phylum Chordata; class Amphibia; order Anura; family Eleutherodactylidae; genus Eleutherodactylus; species Eleutherodactylus coqui. The sequence goes on from NC_089845.1 coordinate 100,243,731, forward strand.
GGGACAGGTATTATTGTACCTTGATGCCACCAGGAAGCTAGGGCTTTGACAGGGCATGAATGTAGGAATGCCCTGTCACACCCCTAGCTCCCCATTGGGTCGAAGCTTGAAGGTCCCAGCAGCACAGTGTGGATTGATTTTTGTGTGCCCTGCAGCGTTAGGATGAGGGCTACTTCTTCAGTTAGGCTTAGATCATGAGCTATAAATGCTGGCATGTTATAGATGTAACATGCCAGCATTTGCAGTTTATAATCTAAGGCTAACAAAAAAAGTAACCCTCAGCCTAAGCCTGCAGGGCCCCCAAAAAGCAATGCACACGCTGCAGCTGTGGCTCTCACCGCAGCTTTTGACTGCCATGTCTGTGCTCGGTCCGTTTTGGCTTTGGAGTGCTTGCACTCTCCTGCCGCCGCCTCAGCATACACTGCATGTCCTGGCACGACCGCTGGGGAGAGAAGCACAGCGCCGATGACCACGAGCAGAAGGGGAGAGAAGGGAGGACAGCGGCAATGACCCACAGGACAGAACACCAGTGCCGATCAGCAGCAGCGGGGAAGGGGAGAGAAGGGAGATGGACACCGGCAATTACCACCAGCAGCAGGGGGAACGGCCGGGGAACACAGAACTGCTGCAGGGAGCAAAGCTACAAGCCGGGGAGCTTGGGAGACTTAAAGCAGCAGTGGCGAGGACAGCAGCAGCCAGGACGGGATCATCATAGTGGCCTTCCAGGACCTGCAGGGGAACCATCTCTGCAGCCAATCTGCTTCAGGGGGAGTGACTGGCCTGTAAGTGTTCTCTGCAACACTACTTCCTGGTGTCATCAAGGTACAATAACACACACGGGACACCTGTTCTTGGGTGGTGAGACCCCCAACTGATCAGGAAGTTATCCGCTATTCTGTGGATAGGGGATTAATTGCAATCTCGGTACAACCCTGTTAAGCTATTTCACCGTCCGTACCATTGAAATCTATAAACCAGCTCATAATACTGATTCCTGTATGCTATGTAAAGTGGTCAAATTGTTAATTCCTGCATGCTACTCAAGGTTGCTGTACTGCGATACAGCTGCCAAGTAAAGATTATTATAACTTGCTGCAATGAGTACTTTACATAGTGACATAGTATGCTAGGCTGAAAAAAAGACAAATATCTGGCCACCCCATCATTGTCTTGGGCTTCTCTCAGCAGAATACAGGCTACCCCATCATTTTCCTCTGAGTCTCAGCAGCATACGGACCATCCCATCCTTGCTCCGAGAGTCTCTCAGCAGAATGCAGGCCATCCCATCATTGCCCTGGGAATCTTTCGGCAGAATTCATTCCACTCCATTATTGCATGAATGAGGCAGTTCAGGTTAGAAGACAAATAATTCCACCTAGAGACTCCTCCCAGGAATTCAAGGGCCACTAATGATGTTTGTGCACTGTGAATGGAGGGGTGGTTGGTGACGGCTCGTGATCATACCCTAATGCTCCCTTCCCCCTCTTTCCTCCATTGAATGTGCAGGGAATGTGATTTACTGTAAAGGTGTTATCTAGGACTAAGCAGATTTTTTTTCTACTAATGACCTATCCGCAGGATTGGTCATCAATAAATGATTGCTGGTGGTCCGCCTCTCAGGATCCCCACCAATCAGCTGATTCCCGGCATTACTGTCAGTACGGACAGTGCAATCTGATCCTGCAGTCACACGAACAGTGCAGGAAACAGATCGCACTGTCCGTATTGCAGCAGCACAGTTTGGTATTGCAGGCATAGCTCAAATTGAATTCAATGGCTACATTACCAAACTGGGCCACTTAGGCACAACTGACACAATCTACTTCTTGTACTATTTGTAATGACAGTAGTACCAGGAATCAGCTGGTCAGCGTGGATCACTGATGGGCGGATCCCTGCCAATCATCGGTACTGGTGCATCTTGTCTCCACCGGAACTATGGGTGGAGATATGGGTATGTCCTGGGGGAGTGCTGTGGAACACCCACAGCTGCCGATTGGGTAACCTCTATGCTGGCAAAAGACAGCGGCTCACACCCGGCGGGGGACGGGGAATCTGAAAGAGTCTCCGACAGACAGCGGCTCAGGCTTCAGCCCTGGCAGCGGATGACAGGAGAAAGTGCTGTGAAGATGGGAAGGGTGCTGGGGAGAGTGACAGCGGGTGAGGGGAGTGGAGCAGACCTAGATGCATCTGACAGGGGTGCACTGTTCAGCGCTGGCCCCTCCATCCAGCCTGCCATATCATGGCGGGGCCAACTTCTACGACAGAGCAGGACGGGAGAGCGGCTGCCAAAATGACAGGAGCTAGGAGGAGAGATGATGCGAGTACGCTGGGGAGAGTGACAAGAAGCTGGGAGGGGACATGATGCTACACTGCCAGGTAAAGTGACAGTGGGGTTGGGAGTGGAGATGGAAGGATGGCGGGGGGAGAGTCACAGCGGGCCTAGCAGCGTATATAGCAGCCCGGCATGGGAACACAGACAGAGGCGCTAGGGGAGCTTACATGCCAGAAGGCCAGCTAGAGGTGTGACCTTGTGTCTGGGGAGGAATGTGTGTATCAGCCAATCGGTAGTTGTAGCCCTCCCCTATTACTCAACCTGAACAACCCATGTCTCCACCCTTTCTTCCGGTGGAGACAAGGTGCATCAGTTCTCTAATCATCTATTGATGACCTATCCTCAGGATAGAAATAGGAAAGCTGCAGCACTCGCCTTTTTCACCTTCACCGGTGTATTAGATGCACTCCCCGCCAGGACTGGATTCAAATCCAAATGTCATTCCAGGAAAAAGCAGCAATGCAGGACAGCAAACTCTGATGCAAGAGCTGGTATTAAAACATCCAAAGATGTGTCTTTATTGGCTCACATATCGTTAAAAGTTAGTGACGTTTCAGCTACCCACTGTAGCCTTTGTCAAGCTTGATGTTTTAATACCAGCTCTTGCATCAGAGTTTGCTGTCCTGCATTGCTGCTCTATCCTCAGGATAGGTCATTCATAGAAAAATACCCAAAGTCTTGGACAACTGCTTTAATTAAGGATAGAAACCAAAGGCTTAACATGAAGCTCATTGGGCTTCAATGCAAATTTTGTACCAAACCCCTCAATCTTCATAAGTCAGGTTTTGCCTTTCGTCCAGTGCCCCAATAATCTCATACAGTGCCTAAACTATTAAAGGGACTGCACCAAGATGCATAACCCCACCCAGACTGTGGGGCCTATGGTGGACAGCTGATCGCCCCAAGTTTAGCTCTTAGCCTCCAGCAATTAGCTGAATTTGGATAATTGGACAATTGGCTGCAAGAGTTCGATAATTGGGACTTGGTAGATGCCTATCCTTCAGGATCACCGTCAATAATTACAATTGCCAATTTTTGCTTTTTTTGAGACTACAGCTTATATAACTGAGAGATTGGAGGAAACATCTCCATTTTGGGAAGTTTATCTTCGGTCCATAATTGGACAGGGAAATCACAAGGGTGGACAGAAGTGTCTTCTCCATGTGTGCTAGAGTCCCATAGTTCTGGTCCTTGAGTTCCTGAGTCCTCTGTGTCTTAGAGTCCCTGCATTCTAGTCCTTGAGTTCCTAAGTCATAGTAACATAGTTTGTAAGGCCGAATGAAGACAATGTCCATCTTGTCCACCCTGTTTATCCTCCTGTGTTGTTGATCCAGAGGAAGGCAAAAAGCCCCAAGAGCAGAAGCCAAATAGCCCCTTTGGGGAAAAAATTCCTTCCCGACTCCCTAATGGCAATCAGACTAATCCCTGGATCAACCCCTAATAGTTCCTACCTGCTTGTATACAATTAACCTAAGATTTATATCCTGTAATATCCTTCCACTCCAGAAAGACATCAAGTCCCCTTTTAAAGTCCTCTATGGATTTTGCCATCACCACATCTTCAGGCAGAGAGTTCCACAGTCTAATTGCTCTTACAGTAAAGAACCCCTTTCTGTGTTGGTGATGAAACCTGCTTTGCTCTAAACGTAGCAGATGCCCTCTTGTTACCGTCGTAGTCCTGGGTGTAAACAGATCATGGGAGAGATCCTTGTATTGTCCCCTCATGTATTTTTTACATAGTTTTTTGATCACCCCCTAGCCGTCTTTTTTCTAGAGTAAATAATCCCAATTTGGATAGCCTCTCTGGGTATTCCAGTCCCTTCATTCCATGTATTAGTTTAGTTGCTTGTCTTTGAACCCCCTCCAGTACTGTAACATCTTTCCTGAGCACCGGTGACCAGAACTGTACGCAGTATTCCATGTGGGGCCTGACAAGTGCCTTATATAGTGAAAGGATAATGTTCTCGTCTTTCGCCCCTATATCTCTTTTAATGCACCCCAAGACTTTATTAGCCTTTGCAGCAGCTGACTGGCATTGGTTACTCCAGTTTAGTCTATAATCCACTAGTACCCCCAGGTCTTTTTCCATATCACTTTTCCCTAGCAGTACCCCATTTAGTGTATATTGGGGACATCCGTTTCTCCTGCCCATGTGCATAACCTTACATTTTTCAACATTGAACTTCATTTGCCATTTTTCTGCCCAAGCCCCCAGCTTCCCCAAGGTCCGTTTGTAGCCGTACATTGTCCTCCGTTGCATTGATTATATTGTATAATTTTGTGTCATCTGCAAATATCGCTATTTACTGTGCAGCCCCTCTATCAGGTCGTTGATAAATATATTGAACAGAATGGGGCCTAGTACTGAAGCCTGTGGCACCCCGCTAGCAACGGTGGCCCAATCAGAGTACGAACCGTTTATTATCACCCTCTGCTTTCTATCATTGAGCCAATTCTTTACCCAAATACACACGTTTTCACGCAATCCGAGCTGTCTCATTTTACATATTAGCCTATTATGCGGCACAGTGTCAAATGCTTTAGAGAAGTCCAGATATACCAGATCAATAGACTCTCCCAGGTCCAGCCTAGAGCTTACTTCATCGTAGAAGCTAATCATATTTGTCTGACATGAACGACCCTTCATGAATCCATGCTGGTGAGGAGTTATTTTGTTGTTCTCCTTGAGGTACTCTTCGATGGCATCTCTCAGAAACCCCTCGAATACCGTATATACCGGCGTATAAGACGACTTTTGAACCCCGAAAAATCTGCTCTGAAGTCGGGGGTCGTCTTATGCGCCGGTAATACAAAAAAAAAAAGTGTAAAAAAAAAAAAATCATTACTCACCTCCCCCGGCGTTCTGTCGCGCTCCGGCAGGATGTCGCTCGCTCCTCGTCCCCGGCGCAGCATTGCTTTCTGAATGCGGGGCTTGAAATCCCCGCTTCCAGAAAGCTAATACACACGCCGTCAGCCGGTACAGCTATTCAATGACAGCATTGAATGGCTGTGATTGGCTAAAACACACGTGGCTTCAGCCAATCACACTATTCAATGACATCATTGAATGGCTGTGATTGGCTGAAGGCGCACGTGTGTTAGCAATCACACCCATTCAATGATGTCATTGAATAGTGTGATTGGCTGAAGCCACGTGCGCCTTCAGCCAATCACAGCCATTCAATGATGTCATTGAATGGATGTAACTGGCTGACGGCGTGTGTATTAGCTTTCTGGAGGCGGGGATTTCAAGCCCCGCATTCAGAAAGCAATGCTGCTCCGGGGACGAGGAGCGAGCGACATCCTGCCGGAGCGCGACAGAACGCCGGGGGAGGTGAGTAATGATTTTTTTTTTCTCCATTGTAATACCGGCGTATAAGGTGAAAGTTGGGGGGTCGTCTTATACGCCCCGTCGCCTTATACGCCGGTATATACGGTATTTTTCCCGTTATTGAAGTGAGACTTACCGGTCTGTAGTTTCCAGGCTCACTTTTGGTCCCCTTTTTGTAAATTGGAACCACGTTGGCAATGCGCCAATCCAATGGTACAACCCCGGTCTTGATAGTTTCCAGAAATATAAGATATAGCGGCCTAGCTATCTCATCACTTAGTTCCCTTAGTACCCTTGGGTCTATTCCATCTGGGCCTGGCGATTTATCGATATTAATCTTCTTTAACCTGTTCCGCACTGCTTCCTGCGTTAGGTATGAGATATTTTGTGAGGGGTTCATTTTATTCCCCTGCATCTCATGTGGCATTTCCTTTTCGATTGTGAATACGCTTGAAAAGAAACTATTCAATAGATTTGCCTTCCCTCCATCATCTTCAATGATTTTTCCTGCATTATTTGTTAAAGGGCCAGTGCTCTCCCTGCAAATCCTTTTGCTGTTAATATAGTTGAAAAATAGTTTCGGATTGTTTTTGCTCTTTTTGGTGATCAGTCTTTCTGCCTCCTCCTTAGCAATTTTAATCTTATCTTTGCATATTCTGTTTTTTTCCCTGTACGATTTTAGTGCTTCTTCGCTGCCTTCTTGCTTTAGTAGTTTGAATGCTTTCTTTTTTTTGTTTATTGCCCCCCTTACAGTCTTGTCGAGCCACATTGGTTTCCTTTTACTCGAAGTTCTTTTATTTTTAAAGGGAATGAACTGCTCACATGAGGTGATTAGGATTCTTTTAAACTTTTCCCATTTATCCTCTGTACCGTTATTTTTGAGGATGTTGTCCCAATTAATGTTACTGATCGTAGTTCTAAGCTGATCAAATTTAGCTTTACTAAACTTTAGTTTATTTGTCGCTCCCTGATAAGGCTTCTTATTGAATGACAGCTGGAAGTTGATTATATTGTGGTCACTGTTCCCCAAGTGCCCCTTAACCTGTACCCCCTTTATTCGGTCCGGTTTGTTAGTTAGTACTAAGTCCAGAGTGGCCCTTCCTCTCGTTGGCTCCTGCACAAGTTGGATAAGGTAGTTATCTTTAATTGATCTCAAGAACTTATCACTCCTATGAGATTTGCAGGTTTTGTTTTCCCATATTATATCTGGATAATTAAAGTCCCCCATGATAATTACTTCATTGCGGTTTGTCACTTCTTCTATCTGCCTTAATAGTAAGTTATCAGTTTCTTCTGTTGCTTTTGGTGGTCTATAGAAGACCCCTATCAGGATTTTGTTATTTTTTCCTCCCTGTATTTCTACCCACAGAGATTCCACGTGTTCATCTCCTGCACCTATATCTTCCCATAGTCTCAGCTTTAAGTACGATTTAACGTACAGACATACCCCTCCCCCTTTCTGGTTCCCACGGTCACTTCTGAAGAGATTGTAACCCTGTAAATTCACTGCCGAATCGCACTTTTCATCAAGGCATGTTTCTGTTATTCCGACTATATCATAGTTTTCATCGGCTATTCTCGCTTTAAGCTCACCCACTTTACCGATCAGACTTCTTGCATTCGTGGTCATACAATTTATACCGTTTTTTTTGTTCTTTAACCCCTTAGTGACCAAGCCTGTTTGCACCTTAATGACCAGGCCAAATTTTGCAAATCTGACATGTGTCACTTTAACATGGAAAAACACCAGAAAGGTTTTGCATATCCAAGCGATTCTGACATTGTTTTTTCGCCACATGTTGTGCTTCATTTAGGCGGAAAAAATAGACCGATATAAATTGTGTTTATTTATTAAAAGCGCCAAAATTGGGAAAATTTTGAAAAAATCGCCATTTTTTCACATTTCCAACTGCAATATCTTAAATATGTGCAAACATAATATAGAAATTTTTGCTAAGATTTATATTTCCACCCATTTACTTTATTTTGGGCGCACATTGGAAAAACTTTCGTTTTTTTTTTAACCATTTAGGAGACGTACAAATTTAACATTACTTTTTAGCATTTTGAGGAACACTTTGTTTTCCTATACCAAGCCAAGATTGGAAAGGCTCATGAGTGTCAGAATAATAGATACCCCCCCCAAATGACCTCATTTTAAAAACTACACCCCTTAGTGTATTCACTGAAGGGTGTCATGAGTATTTTGACCCCACAGTTTTTTTTCAGGAATTAATTCAATTTAGAGGAGAAAAAGTAAAATTTCATATTTTTGCAAATCTGTCATTTTAAAGACATATTTTTTTCCTATAGTTTACATGAAAATCAGGATTTACACCCCAAAATGGATACCCCTATTTCTCCCGTGTTCAGAAATATACCCATTGTGGCCCTATTGTAATATCTGAGTCCACAACGGGGCCCAAAATGAAAGGAGTAGTCAGTGTCTTTCAATACAGAAATTTTGCTTGAAGTCCTTTTAGGCCCCATAGCACACATGTAGAGTTCTTGAGCGCCCAAAACCATAGAAAACCCCCACAAATGACCCCATTTTGAAAACTAGACCCCTTAAGGAATTTATCTAGGGGTGTACTGCATATTTTGACCCCACAGTTTTTGAATGAATTCAAACCAAGCAAAAGGAAAAAATTGTGATTTTCGTTTTTTCGGCAATTCTGTCATTTTAAAAACAGCTTTTTTTGTACAGCACACATATGAAGGAAGACTTGCACCCAAAAATGGATACCCCTGTTTGTCCCGTGTTCAGAGACATACCCATTGTGGCCCTAATCTTATGTCTGGATACACAACGGAGCCCAAAATGAAAGGAGTGACCGGTGGCTTTCGGAACACAAATTTTGCTTGAAGTCCTTTTAGGCCCCATTGCCCACTTGTAGAGTTCTTGAGCGCCCAAAACCATAGAGAACCCCCACAAATGACCCCATTTTGAAAACTAGACTCCTTAACGAATTTATCTAGGGGTGTACTGCGTATTTTGACCCCACAGTTTTTGAATAAATTCAAGCAAAGCAAAAGGAAAAAATTTGGATTTTTGTTTATTTGGCAATTCTGTCATTTTAAAAACAGCTTTTTTTGTACAGCACACATATGAAGGAAGACTTACACCCCAAAATGGATACCCCTGTTTGTGCTGTTTTCAGAAATATACCCATTGTGGCCCTAATCTTATGTCCGCATGCACAACGGGGCCCAAAATAAAAGGAGTAATCGGTGGCTTTCAGAACATAGATTTTGCTTGAAGTCCTTATAGGCCCCATTGCCCACTTGTAGAGTTCTTGAGCGCCCAAAACCATATAGAACCCCCACAAATGACCCCATTTTGAAAACTAGACCCCTTAACGAATTTATCTAGGGATGTACTGCATATTTTGACCCCACAGTTTTTGAATAAATTCAAGCAAAGCAAAAGGAAAAAAATAGGATTTTCATTTATTGGGCTATTGTGTCAATTTAAAAACAGTTTTTCTTGTACAGCACACATATAAATGAAGGCTTTCACCCCAAAAGGGATACCCCTGTTTGTCCCGTGTTCAGAAACATACCCATTGTGGCCCTAATAGACTTACAGGACCCATGGCTAGGCCTACAATGAAAGGAATACCCGTTGGATTTCAGGGTACCACTGAATAAATTTCAGGCCCCATTGCCCACTTATAGAGCCATTGAGCGGCCAAAACTATAAAGAACCCCCTCAAATGACCCCATTTTGAAAACTAGACCCCTTAACGAATTCATCTAGGGGTGTACTGCGTATTTTGACCCCACAGTATTTGAATGAATCTAAGCAAAGCAGAAGGAAAAAGTTACGATTTTCAATTTATTTGGCAATTTTTTCAATTTAAAAACATTTTTTTTGTACAGTGCACATAGGAATGAAGACGTTCACCCCAAAATGGATACCCCCGTTTGTCCCGAGTTCAGAAACATACCCATTGTGGCCCTAATCTACTTACAGGACACATGACAAGGCCTATAAAGGACGGAACACCTGTTGGATTTTAGGGCACAACTGAATAAATTCCAGGCCCCATTGCTTATTTGTACAGAATAAAGATTGACTCCCTAAAAATTCCCCCCCCCCCCCTCCCCGCCCTTTTTGGCGTTCGCAAATCTTAGAAAAAAGTAAAAATTTGAACTGTGTAGTATTTCCGAAGACAGGGGTAATTACGGAGGCTGGTTGGAATGGGCCCATGGGGCAATAAAACCGGGTATCCCCCCCCCCTCCTCTCATGCTTTTTGGGGGTATTTCGTGACCTCAGTGGTGGGTATGGGGTGTAAAAAGTGGCGTTCCGTGAGTCTCCGTAAGCTTGATGAGGTGCGGCGGTCTCACACAGAAGGCACTCAACAAGGTGCTCCTGGAACTGCAGGAAGGCGAGCGTTCCTGGGGCTTCTTGTAAAATACGTATCACAGGTAGCGGTCTGAATAACGCCGGGCTCACGCGGGTGCAGGCGGAATCCGCTTGCGGAGGCCCACAGCGGATCCCATCTGTGAGCCCGGCTGTGACCCTGCGTACGGCCGCGTAATGTACTGCGCATAACTGCCTACTCACACAGGCGGTTATGCACAGTACACCTTTTTTTGTATTTCCCGCGATGACGGGGGTACCCGCAGCCCGTATACAACGTAGTTGCGTATGGGCTGCGGGTATATCCACGACCATGGAGCACAATGGGCTCTACGTTGCAAATATCCGCAGTAAAATAGAACCTGCTGCGTTCTCTTTTCTGCGAGTGGATTACGCAATTCCGACCCACTAATGTGAGCGGAATTGTGTAATCCAATGTGATTGATCTGCGTAATACTGTGGATCAGACGCATGCAGAATCCGTAATTCCTATGCGGTCATGTGAGACCGGCCTAAGGTAGATCGCTACCTTTTTATCACGTGACCGAGGACCGTTCAACGAGGCCACCCGTCACTGCTCCAGGCTCTCGGCGACCGTTGGTCGCTGGGAGCAAGGAGATTTTAAGTTTCCTGGGCTCCCCGACTGCTGCGCATGTGTCCGGCTTTTTGCCGGCAATCGCATGTGCAGAATTCGGGAAGGTCCACGGAGGAAGATCGCGTCGGGGTTCAAATACGCAGGCCTCCGGTAAAAAGTTTCATCTCCTCTCACCGATCGCATCAGTGAGGGGAGATGAAACTTCAAATTTTTTTTTTTACTTTTACGTGATCGCCATTATTGGATAATGGCGAACACGTGACCAGGAACCGCTCACTGCGGACCCCCATTAAATCTCCATGCTCTTGGCTACGTTTTGTAGCCAGGAGCAGGGAGAATTTAAATTATCCTGGCAATCCACAGCTTTTGCGCATGCGCCCGCCATTTTGGCGACGGGCGCGTGTGCAGAAGCTGTGGTAAGGTCTGCGGATAAATCTGGGGGCCTTAGGTACGTACTTTCATCCTCCCTCACGGATATGATCCATGAGGGGAGATGAAACGTACGCTTTTTAGGTTCAAATAAATTTTATTGAGTACCACTTTGTCATAGTTATTTGCTTATATCTTGATCAATCAACAGAAAAAAGGAAAACGTACGCTTTTTAAACTTTTAAAAACTTTTTTTTACTTTTTTTTTTTTTACTTTTTTTACACTTTTTTTTTTTCACTTTACATGATCACTGTCATCCATTGGATGACAGTGATCATGTCCCCGGTATAATCTCCCTGGATGACAGTGATCATGTCCCCGGTATAATCTCTCTGCTCCTAGCTACACATGGCAGCCAGGAGCAGAGGGATTTTAAATTTCCCGGGGCTCGAGCCCGTCTGTGTACGCGCCCGATATCAATCATCGGGCGCGCATGCGCAGACGGGGATTCGGGTCCCGGGACATCGGGACACCGCTGAGGACTGGGGGTGAGTATTTTCACCTCCCCTCATGGATCAGATCCATGAGGGGAGGTGAAACTGACTTTTTAAAAACTTTTTTTTTACTTTTTCACGATCGTCGCTATACATTGTATAACGACGATTGCGGTACCGGGGACCGCTCACCGCAGTCCCCGCTGACATCTCCTGCCTCCCGGCTACCTACAGGAGCCGGGAGCCAGGAGATTTTAAATCTCCCGCGCCGCCGGGCCTTCTGCGCATGCGACTGACGTAATGCCGCCTGGTGCGCATGCGCAGAAGACCGGCTTCGGGCCCCGGAGCGGAAGGAGAGCGGGGAGCAGCGTGCCGGACCTGGGTGAGTAATTTCAGCTGCTCCGATGGATCCGATCCATCAGAGCAGCTGAATCTTTAACTTTTGTGTACTTTTATTTACTTTTTTTGCGATCGGCGCTATCCATTGCATAGCGCCGATCGCAATGCCGGGGGGGTGTCCGAACAGCCCGGGATGACAGCTCCATGTTGTCAGCTACCTGCGGACACCGACAGCATGGAGCTGTCCCGTCCACAGCCCGAGGGGCATTATTCTCTGCAGGAAGCATGTTTTTACGTCCTCAGAGAATAAAGCCCACTTCGGGAGGACGTAAAAACACTATGGGCTGGTCGTTAAGGGGTTAAGTTCGTTTTGTTGCTATCCGTACTATTGGCTGATCTGTCAGTTCTAACTGTACTAACCCTACCCCCTGCTCGACCCCCACTCCGCTTGCTTAGACCCGGGTCGCTAGCTACACTGACTACCCCACTATTTCTCTTTTTGCCCCCCCCCACCCCCCAGTCCCTAGTTTAAACACTCCTCCAGCCTTCTAGCCATCTTCTCCCCCAGCACAGCTGCACTCTCCCCATTAAGATGCAGCCTGTCCCTACGGTAAAGCCTGTAACCGACAGCAAAGTCAGTCCAGTTCTCCAGGAACCCAAATCCCTCCTTCTTACACCAACTCCGAAGCCACTTGTTTACCTCCCTAAGATCCTGCTGCCTTTCTAGTGTGGCTTTAGGTGCAGGTAGTATTTCCGAGAAAACTACCCTGGAGGTCCTCGCCCTAAGCTTGGTCCCTGAGTACTCCTTGCTTGTGAAGCTTAGCTGTTTCTAGATTTCTTGGTCTCCTCTACGATTGATCATTAGTCAGTCCACAGGATTATCCTAATACTTCACCAAACACCAGTGTTCAGCTGTTTACAGAGAGAAGGGGGGGGGGGGGGGGGGTCAGATCTGAGCTAACAATCTGCAGCTTTCTCCAAACCTCCAGGAGACTAGATAAGTGCAAGAAAAAAAACATGGGATGGATCTGATAGGAGTGGCACCAGCCTCCTGAGATTCAGAACCATTGAGGAAAGATGGAATCTCCTGTAGGGTCCTATATATCTGACCACAGTTCCTGGCCAAAGAGTTTTATATGACAGAGAACAGGCTAGTTGATGTCACGGTCCAGATTACACAAGATTGGAAATGTCTTCCACGTGACAGAAAATTGAGAGAACAAGGAAGAATGAATCATGTGCTGAGATCAAAAAGGAAGTTGTGGATTTAATTGACAGAATGAGGCGCTTCTAAAATAGACACATGTACATCCAGTTCAGACTATTATCCTGCAATGTTGCTCGAGAGAAAAGAAACAGACACAAGGTAGAAATCAATTTTCCTCATTTTAGGGGAAAAAAAATCCTTCCTGACTCTAAGTCTGGCAATCAAAATAATCCCTAGTACACTGAACCTTCTGACGTAATCAGTAATATAACATTTAATATTGTAACGCTCAAGAAAAGGCATCCAGGCCCTTCTTGTAGTCTTTCTAGTGAGTTTGCCATCACCACATATTAGTAAAGAACCACCTTCTATGTTGGTGCAGACACCTTCTTTCCTCTAGATGTTACAGTCACAGTCCCGGGTATAGATTGTGGGAAAGACCCCTGATATAGTATACATAGTTATTAGGTTGTCCCTTAGTAACCTTTTTTCTAAACTAAATAACCCCAATTTTTATAACCTCTCTGGGTATTGTAGTCCGCCCATTCCGTTTATCACTTTAGTTGCCCGCCTTTGTACCCGCTCAAGCTCTGACATGTCATTTTTGAGTACCGATGCCCAAAACTGTCCACAATATTCCATGTGTGGTCTGACCAGTGACTTGTAAAGAGATAGAACAATGTTCTCGTAATGTGCCCCTAGACCTCTTTTGATGCACCCCATGATCCTTGGCAGCAGCTGCCAATTAAATTAAGTTTACAGTTAACTAAAATCCCCAGAGACTTTTCCATGTTTGTTTTACCCTTCCAAACAGAGAATTCATTGAAGGAGTTACAGCTGCTGAGAGACATTTGAAGCAAACAGAACTACGAGTATACGAGCTTGCGAGTGTGGCTTGATTTAAAGAGTGGTTTGTTCTACGTGTGTGTTAGACTTAGGCCTCCTGCACACGGGCAGGTCGGTGTCTGGCCGGTGTCCCCTGTTTACTTGTCCGGTGTCTTCTGTTTAGCGCTGTGGATGTGCCGACTGGCACTCCGTCGCAGTAGGAGCCGGTGCTCTATGATAACACGAATCACCGATATTTCCGCAGTTCTCACTGCGGAAGTGCCAAGGGACGGACAGCTTCCATTGACTTCAATGTTAACCCCTTCCCTGCCGCGATGTAAGTAGATCGCGGCAGGGAAAGAGTTAATAGAGGGAGCGCGCTCCCTCTGTGTCTTCGGCCAGCTCTCACGATGTTATCGCGAGAGCCCGGCCTGTCGCCATGGCAACAGGACGCCAGACACTGGCGTCCTGTGACGCCAGTGCCTGAGATCGCTGTATAAGCGATAAGGCATGGCAGAGCAGTAGCTCTGCCATGCCTTATCACAGCGATCATCAGGGCTGTGGTGAATGTCCCTCAGAGGGCCACAAATGTTGTAAAAAAAAACAAAGATTAAAAAAATGAATTAAAAAATGTAAAAAAAGAGTATAAAACCAATTTTTCTATGCTTTTTCTCAGATTAGCATAAAAAAAGGTAAAAAAAAAATAAAACCCCACATATTTAGTATTGTCACGTCCGTAACGACGCATACAATAAGATGCACATGCTCTTGACTGTGCACGGAAAAAAGCGTTAAATAAAACGCTAAAAACTGAGGCAAAATGCTAATTTTTAGCATTTTGCCTCACTAAAAACGCAATAAAAGTGATCAAAAAAGCCATACGTACCACAAAATGGTACCAATAAAAACTACAGCTCGTTTCACAAAAAATAAGCCCTCACAGAGCTCCGTACATGAAAAAATAAAAAAGTTACAGGACTTTGAATGCAACGATTTAGAAAAAAAAAGATTTCCAAAAAAGGGTTTTTATTGCAGAAAAGCCTAAAAAAAAAATTTAAGAATTTTGGTATCACTGTAATCGTACCGGTCTGCAGAAAAAATAGATTGTCTCATTTATGCTGCATGATTAACGCTGTAAAAAAAAAAAAAAAAATCTATGGCAGAATTGATGCGTTTTCTCTCCCTGCTATCATAAAAAAAATAAATATGGATAGCGGCGATCGCGAAAAAGTTCAAAAAAGTTTAAAAAGTGCGCCAGTTTCACCACCCCTCATGGATCTGATCCATGAGGGGAGGTGAAAATACTCACCTCGGGTCCTCCGCCATGTACTGGTCTTCCAGGACCCGAAGTCCCCCTCTGCGCATGCGCGCCCAATGTCAATCATCGGGCGCGTGCACAGAAGGGCTCGAGCCCCGGGAAATTTAAAATCCCTCTGCTCCTGGCCGCCATGTGTAGCCAGGAGCAGAGAGATTTCACCGGGGGACATGATCACTGTTATCCAATGGATAACAGTGATCATTTCAAGTAAAAAAAAGTGTAAGAAGAAAAAAAAAAAAGTTTTAAAAAGTAAAAAAAAATTTTTTAAAGTTAAAAAAAAGTTTAAAAAGCTTACGTTTCATCTCCCCCCAAGGATCATATCCATGAGGGAGGATGAAATGACGTACCTAAGGCCCCCGGATTCATGCGCGGACCTTACCCCAGCTTCTGCGCACGTGCCCGTCGCCAAAATGGCAGGCGCATGCGCAAAAGCCGTGGATTGCTAGGGTAATTTAAGATCTCCCTGCTCCTGGCTACAAAACTTAGCCGAGAGCCAGGAGATTTCACGGAGAGCCGCGGTGAGTGGTTCCTGGCCACGTGTTCGCCGTTATTCAATGGATAATGGCGATCACGTAAAAGTAAAAAAATGGTGAAGGTTCATCTCCCCTCACTGATGCGATCGGTGAGAGGAGATGAAACTTTTTACCGGAGGCCTCCGTATTTGCACCCCGATGCGATCTTCCTCCGTGAACTTTCCCGGATTCTGCATATGCGACCGCTGGCAAAACACCGGACACATGCGCAGGAGGCGGGGAGCCCAGGAAATTTAAAATCTCCTTGCTCCCAGCGACCATTGGTTGCCGAGAGCCTGGAGCAGTGACCATGTTGAGCGGTCGCTTGTCACGTGATAAAAAGGTAGCGATCTACCTTAGGCCGGTCTCACATGACCGGATAGGAATTACGGATTCTGCATGCGTCTGATCCGCGGTAATACGCAGATCAATCGCATTGGATTACACAATTCCGCTCACATTAGCGGGTCAGAATTGCGTAATCCACTCGCAGAAAAGAGAACGCAGCAGGTTCTATTTTACTATGGATATCTGCAACATAGAGCCTATTGCGCTCCATGGTCGTGGATATACCCGCAGCCTATACGCTACTACATTGTGTATTACAGGCCTAGCCATGTGTCCTATAAGTAGATTAGGGCCACAACGGGAATGTTTTTGAACACAGGACAAACGGGGGGATCCATTGTGGGGTGAACGTCTTCATTTCTATGTACACTGTACAAAAAAACTGTTTTTAAATTGACAAAATTGCCAAAAAAATGAAAAACTGTGGGGTCAAAATACGCAGTACACCGCTAGAGGAATTTGTTAAGGGGTCTAGTTTTAAAAATGGGGTCATTTGTGGGGGTTCTTTATCGTTTTGGCCGCTCAATGGCTCTACAAGTGGGCAATGGGGCCTGGAATTTATTCCGTTGTACCCTGAAATCCAACAGGTGCTCCTTCTATTATAGGCCTAGCCATGTGTTCTTTAAGTAGATTAGGGCCACAAGGGGTATGCTTCTGAACACAGGACAAACAGGGGTATCCATTTTGGGGTTAAAGTCTTCATTCATTTGTGTGCTGTACAAAAAAAAAACAGTTTTGAAATTGATACAACTGCAAAAAAAATGAAAATTGTAGTTTTTTCCTACTGCTTTGCTTAGATTTATTCAAAAATTGTAGAGTAAAAATACACAGTACACCCCTAGATGAATTCGTTAAGGGGTCTAGTTTTCAAAATGGGATCATTTGTTGGGGTTCTCTGTCATTTTGGCCACTCAAGGGCTCTACAAGTGGGCAATGGGGCCTAAATCACTTTCATGCTAAATTTCTGTTCGGAAAGCCACCGACTACTCCTTACATTTTGGGCCCCGTTGTGCATCCAGACATAAGATTAGGGCCACAATGGGTTTATTTCTGAACACGGGAGAAACAGGGGTATCCATTTTGGGGTGTCAATCCTCATTGTTATGTACATTATAGGAAAAGAATATGTCTTTAAAATGATATATTTGCAAAAATATGAAATTTTATTTTTTCTCCTCTAAATTGAATTAATTCCTTAAAAAAACGGTGGGGTCAAAATACTCACGACCCCACTCAGTGAATACATTAAAGGGGTTGTCCCGCGAAAGCAAGTGGGGTTAAGCACTTCTGTATGGCCATATCAATGCACTTTGTAATATACATTGTGCATTAAATATGAGCCATACAGAAGTTATACACTTACCCACTCCGTTGCTGGCGTCCCCGTCTCCATGGCTCCGTCTAATTTCTGTGTCTTCTGGCTTTTTTAGACGCGCTTGCGCAGTCCAGTCTTCTGCTGTGTGCTCGCGCCGGAGAGCTGGTCTGCACGTCGTCATCGTAGCTCCGCCCCATCACGTGGTGCCGATCAGCCAAGTAGGTGGCTGTATCGGCAGTGGAACGCAAGGAAGGAGAAGACAATCCATGGTGCACCATGGGAGAAGACCCGCGGTGCACCATGGGAAGGACCGGCGGCCATCTTTAAAAGAAGAAAAGAAGATGCTGCGCAAACGGGGATGCAGGTAAGTGATTTTTTTTTTAAAATAACTAACGGAATTGATTTTAACAGGGCAGAATGCGGGGGTAAGTAAAAAAAAAATTTGGAATTTGCCGCAGGACAACCCCTTTAAGGAGTGTAGTTTTTAAAATGGGGTGATTTGGGGGTTAAAATAACCTTTACTGTGAGCAGCTCTTATTTTATCTCGTATCTTGTGGGAGTAAAAGGATTAGGAATAGGAGAAAAACAATGTGACTAAAGGTCCTTTTACACGCGACGATTATCATTGTAGTTCTTTAAAACCCATGCTCCAGTGAGGTTTTGTTTGGTAGTTGTCCCGTGTAAAAGCATGCAGAGACTGAATGACTGGACGAGAATTGTTCCGTTTTAAGCATGCTTGAAACCCGAATGACAAGCCGTTCATTGTAAACAGCAGTCGTTCAGGACTGAACGACTGCTGCTTACAGTGAATGGAGGTGGCCGGGGGAAGAGAGCTTCCCCAGCCACCCCACCTCCCTGCTGGCTGCGCTGTGAGGAGCGAGTATACACGGAGACAAGTGTCGGGCATAGTTTGCCCAGCAGCTTGTCCCGTGTAAAAGGGAAGCATTTAATTCTTCTTCACTGCCATGTAATGGCCCTTTTACACTGGACAATAGTCGGGTAAACAACTACACAAGCACTGATGTCACCACTAAGATCTATGTGAAGCGCTGAGCAGGGAGCATTTACACAGAATGAGAAGCCAGCGAGAGTTTTTATGCTGACTAAAGGTCAGTGATAACAAACTGCGAATACATTTTTTTGAGCATTTTCACTGCACGATTATTGCTCAAATTCTTTAGTTTGAATGATTTTTGAGTGATAATCGTTTTGTGTAAATGGCCCATAAAACTTGAAGGCAGTAAAGAAGTACTAAAAATCAATAAGGAAAAGAATAAATAATATAAAAAGCAAATAAAAGCAACAAACGTGGAGGCAGAGAAACTAATTACCAAAGAGAGTGAAAGTAACACTAAACTGTTCTTCATCTATATTAATAGTAAAAAGATTAAAACAGAAAGTGTTGGCCTTTTAACCCCTTGAGTGGTGGGTTTCCTACCACCCTGTCGTGCCCACCAGGGCAGGTTTTTTAAAATGGTCTAATCATTGAATTTCAACTAATTTTGCAGTTGCGTCTCAAGAGCCATAACTTTTTCATTTTTCCATTGACATGGCCATATAAGGGCTTGTTTTTTGCGGAACAAGTTGCGATTTTTTTAAACAGGTGGGAGGAAAAAAGAAATGGGGAAAAAAGAAAAAAAGGGGCCGTGTGGATACCACATGTGTGATTGTATTTTTGATTTTTTACAAAGTAAAGGGAGACAAGTGTTTTTATAATTTTTTTAATAATTTTTTAACTCTTTTTTTTAAAAATTTTTTAATTTTTATTTAATTTTTTTTTGTCCTTTTAGGGGAGTTCCACAGGGACCCATTAGGACCCCCTGATCACATTCCGGGGGTCCGATGGTGACAGCCCTTTACATGCTGCAGTGACAGCCCTTTACATGCTGCAGTCACATAGACTGCCGCATGTAAAGGGTTAACACAGCAGAGATCGGAGGTTTTCTCTGATCTCTGCTGTAAGAGCTGGTACCTAGCTGTCCTCTCACAGCCAAGCACCAAGCTCTCCCTGCCACAGAGACCATCGGCTTGCTTCTGACAAGCCGATGGTCTCTATGGCAACCTGTAAACAAAGCAGGAGATTGCCGGCATATCGGCAATATCTTCTGCTGGTTTTTCAAAGCCCTTGCTTTGTTCTCTGTGGGTCTGTGCAGGCAGAGCACAATGTCACAGCTTGTGGCATTGTGCTCTGCAGCTCCCATAGTGATACACTATGAGCATGGAGCTCATCCCTGAACATTTCGGGGCGTGCCACTCAAGGGGTTAAAAAGTAATGAGTGAAGAGTTGTAGAGGGTGATAATAAGAAAGTAAATCGATCAAATAGTTTTTTTGCCAGTGTATTCACTCAGGAAAATGAAATTACAGGTGAAATACCAAGTGATAAAGTAAACTCTCCATTATCCCCCTAAAGGATGTGGCCCTTTTTTTTAATTTTCATTTTCCTCCCCCCTTTTAAAAAATCATAACTCCTTTATTTATCCATCAACTTAGCTATTTGAGGGCTTGTTTTTTGTGGGCCGAGGTGTATTTTTCAATGGTACTATTTAATGTACCATATAATGTACTGAAACCTTTTTTTTTTTTTATTCTAAGTGGAGAAAATGAACAAAAAAAATGACATTCCGCCATCTTTCAGTGCATCTTGTTTCTACGTGCACAAACTGCAACAAAAATGACATGATCACTTTATTCTATGGGTCAGTGCAATTACTACGATACCAAACTTGTATAGTTTTTTTTGCTGTACTACTGTTATTTTTTTTCAAAGACATTCAATTTTTTTAAATTATTTTCTGCTGCCCGCAATAACTTTTTTATTTTTCTATTGACATAACTGTAAGAAGGCTAATTTTTTGCGAGACATCCTGCAGTTTATGTTGGTACCATTTTGGGATACATATGAGTTTTTGATCGATTTTTATTGCATTTTTTTCTGGGAGACAGGGTGACCGAAAAAGTGCATTTCTGGTGTTTGGTTTTTTTCTGACAGTGTTCACCATGTGGGGTAAATAATGCATTACTTTGATAGATCTGACCTTTACGAACATGGCGATACCAAATATGTATTTTTTTTTTTTATGATTTAGATTCTTTTATTATAGATATGTCAAAAGGGGGTTGATTTAGCTTTTACTACTTTTTTTTCAATTAGTAAAACCTTATTGATCTTATTTTTACTTCCTTTTTTAGTCCTCCTTAGGGACAACAACATGCAATGCTTTGATCGTTCCTGCAAGATAAAGTAATGCTATAGCATTACATCATATTGCTATCAGGCAGACAGTCTATCAAGCCACCCCAGGGGGATGGCTTGATAGGCATTCTGCTAAGACAGCCCTGGGGCCTTTCAGAAGGCCCCTGGCTGCCATGACAACTGCACAGCTCCCTGCGATCCCATTGCAGGGAGGGCCGTATGGGACCCCAAACATCCGGGGAGTTAAATGTCGCGCGGCTGATTGCAGCTATTGCCCGCAGGTGTCAGTTGTAATAAACAACTGACGCCCGCCCTGTATATAGAAGTCGCCCCGCAATCTCCCTTCATACATACCCCAACGCTGCAGGACGTAACTGTACGTCCTGTAACGTTAAGGGGTTAAAGGGATTCTGTTATCAGATTCATGCTGCCCAAATCACAGACAGCATGAACCTGAGACAGAAGCCTATCACCCCCATGAGTGCTTCATTCCAAAACGCTGCATCGCTGGCCTGTCCCTACTACTGCATGTAGGTGGACAACTTTCCACCTACTCACAAACAGGGAGATGAGCTGTTGGTCCTCATGCAGTGGGCATGGAGAGGTGGTGCAAAACACTCCTGTGACTCAGAGCTTAGCGCACAGTCAAACTTTAAAGTGCATTTATTCTGTAACGCCATTGCACTTCAGAATAAACCACCCACAGGGGCAATAGTCTTCTATGTCTCGGGTTTATGCTGCCCATGGCTCGGGCAGCATGAATCTAATGACATAATCCCTTTAAATCTCACCAGTCTTACCAAGGAAGAAGTACAAAGCTGCCTTAAAAAGATTAATAGAAAATATAGAAAAATCATCAGATCCTGATGGCATACACCCCTGGGTTCTAAGGGAATTAAGAAATGTAAATAGACAGACTGTTTCTCATATTATGGATTCTATAGTGATGGGGTCTGTCCCAGTGGATTGACAAATAAATAACACAAATGGTGCCAAAATTCAAAAGGGGTCAAAAAGCGAACCTGGAAACTATAGGCTGATAAGTCTATCTATTTTTGTAGATAATATGTTTGTGAAGTTTCTAAAGGCCCATTTACAAGATACGTTTTCCACTGATTGAAAGTTTTAGCAATCTTTTTGCATAAAGTGTTAATGGCCACTAATTGCCATTAACACTTTATCATATTCATTTAAATGTAAAACGGCCTCCAGGAGCTGTTTGCAGAGCCTAGTCTGTGATTAATCCCAAATCCAGCTGTGCACACAGCTGCATTGTTCTCAGCAGAGCTGCCTGTATGTTGCAATGTAATCTCTGGGTGGAGAACACAGCATGCGGTCTATTGAGAGACAGTTAACCTTAAAATCATCATTCAGATAAAAAGTGCACAATGGCATTGTTTACTTGTATCGTTTATTGCTCATTTTCGGTCGTTTGAACAAATTTTGAGCGATAATCTTTACGAGTAAATGGAACTTAAGAGATGCTGTCCTGGAGTATCTCAATGAAAACAGCTGTATAACTCCATATCAGTATGGATTTATGAAGGGTCAGTCCTATCAAACCAATCTGATCGGCTTCTATGAGGAGGAGAGTTCTAGAATGGACTGAAGAGAATCATTGCATTTGAATATCTTGATTTTTCAAAAGTGTTTGATACTGTGCTGCATAAAAGGTTGGTATGGGAATGCTTGGTCTGAGCGAGAATATGTGTAAGTAACAGGCTTAAAGGAGATGTCCCGAGGCAGCAAGTGGGTCTATACACTTCTGTATGGCCATATTAATGCACTTTGTAATGTACATTGTGCATTAATTATGAGCCATACAGAAGTTATAAAAAGTTTTTTACTTACCTGCTCCGTTGCTGGCGTCCTCGTCTCCATGGAGCCGACTAATTTTTGGCCTCCGATGGCCAAATTAGCCGCGCTTGCGCAGTCCGGGTCTTCTGCAGTCTTCTATGGGGCTCCGTGTAGCTCCGTGTAGCTCCGCCCCGTCACGTGCCGATTCCAGCCAATCAGGAGGCTGGAATCGGCAGTGGACCGCACAGAAGAGCTGCGGTCCACGGAGGAAGAGGCCATCTTCAGCGGTGAGTAGAGAAGTCACCGGAGCGCGGGGATTAAGGTAAGCGCTCCGGTGAGCTTTCTTTACCTCCCTGCATCGGGGTTGTCTCGCGCCGAACGGGGGGGGGGTTGAAAAAAAAAAAAACCCGTTTCGGCGCGGGACAACCCCTTTAATGATAGAAAGCAGAAGTTGATTATTAGTCTTGGGCAGAGAAGCGGCACATGAGATTTGACACTGGTAAATGTAAAGTTATGCACATGGGCAGGAACAATAAATGTTACTGTTACATGCTAAGTGAGAAACCACTGGGAAAAACTGACTTGGGGATTTTATTTAACTGTAACGTTAACAGGAGCAACCAGTGTCAGGCAGCTGCTGCCAAGGCAAATAGGATCATGGGGTGGATCAAAAGAGGTCTAGGGGCGCATGATGAGAATATTGTTCTTCCTCTTTACAAATCACTCGACAGACCACACATGGAATATTGTGTACAGTTTTGGACACCAGTACTCAAGAAGGACATATCAGAGCTTGAGCAGATTCAAAGATGGGCAGTTAAGTAAATACATAGAGTGGGTGGACTACAATACCCAGAGAGGTTATCAAAATTGAAGTTATTTAGTTTAGTTTAGAAAAAAAATCTATGTAAACATTTATCTAGAGTCAATACAGAGATCTCTCCCATCATTTGGTTTATACACAGGACTGTGATTGTAACAAAGGGATGCCCTCTACATCTAAAGGAAAGAAGGTCTCGTAGAAGAGGGTTCTTTACTGTAAAAGCAATGAGACTATGGAAGTCTCTGCCTGAGATTTTAACCCCTTAGTGACAGCCCCATTGCCTTTTTACGTCCTAGTTTTGTATGACGTAAAAACATACATCCTCTGAGGATGAAAGCCCCATGGGCTGATGACGTGACAGCTCCATACTGTCAGTTCCCGAAGGTAGCTGACAACATGGAGCAGTCATGGGGGCCGCGGGACGCCCCCCGCCCCCTGGTAATGCGATTGGTGCTATCCAATGGAGAGTGCCAATCACAATAAAGTTAATAAAAAGTTTTAAAAAGTTGGAGTTTCAGCTCCCCTCATGGATCGCATTCATGAGGAGAGCTAAAACTACTCACCCCTATCCTCCACGATGTCCCGCGATTATCTGCTCCAGAACGGACTCTTCAACGTCTTCTGCGCATGCGCGCTTTACTGGAAATGGCAACGCATGTGCAGATGACCAGATCAGCACGGGACATTTAAAATCTCCTGCTTTCAGTAGCCGGGAAGCAGGAGATGTCACCGGGCGTACTGTTGCACCTTGACGCCATCGGAAGCTAGGGGTTTGACAGGGCTTGCATGAAGGAAGGCCCCTAGCTCCCAATTGGCTGAATTCTGTAAGGTCCTAGCTGCAGCGCCTGTATAGAAATTTGCCTGGCCTGGAGGGTTAGGGTTTCTTTTCCTGTTAAGCAATGTAAGTCTAAAAGGGAAAATAACACTAACCCTAACCCTCCAGGCCGAGGCAAAAATCTATACAGACGCTGCAGCTATCAGTGTTCCCGGAGCAGGCACCCCCTTTCCATCTCCCCTAGCCAACCAGTAGCCGCCACCTCCCCTCACACTGTCACCATGGCTGTGCTGGAGGATTCCCCTGCAGTGAGGCAGTGCCTCCACTCCCTCACTACTCCGGCTGTCCTGCCATTGCTTACAGTGTGGACGCACTTGTCCCCAATGGAGTGCCGTGTCAGAACAGCACTTGGGGAATGAAAGAGGGCTGTGGCTCTCCTGCTGCCACTGCCTCTCCATCTCCTGCAGCTGCTGCCGCTGCTGCTCTGCATCTCCTGCCGCAGCCGCTCCCAGTCTGGCTGCTGTCGTCCCCAACGGACTGCACTGTCTTGCCGCTGCAGTCCGTGGATCTCCTGCTGCTGCCGCCACCGCACACGTTCCCAGTCTTGCCGCTGTCTTAGAACAGCACTTAGGTGGTTTAACACGCCCCCAACCAATCAGAAGCTGGGGACGTAACAAACTTTTAAGACAGCTGTATTATGTCGCCACCTCTAAGTTCCATCAGCGACATAATACAACAGTACCATCGCCAGGGACCTAGGTGACCAGGTCCGTGATCGCCGCTATCAATGAATAATGGTGATCATGGAAAAGTTGTAAAAAGTTAAAATTTCACCTTCCCTTATTAAGTTGAACTTCAATGCTCTTTTTGGTTTGGGCCCCGTTGTGCAGCTAGACATAAGATTAGGGCCACAATGGGTATATTTATGAACACAGGAGAAACAGGGGGATCCATTTTGAAGCGCAAGTCTTCATTCATATGTGTGTTGTACAAAAAAAACCTGTTTTTAAAATTACGTAATTGCCAAAAAAATGAAAATTGTCATTTTTTTCCTTCTGCTCGCTTAGATTATTTCAAAAACTGTGGAGTCAAAATATGCAGTACACTCCTAGATGAATTTGTTAAGGGGTCTAGTTTTCAAAACTATGTCATTTGTGGGGATTCTCTATTGTTTTGGTGGCGCAAGGGCTCTACAAGTGTGCAATGGGGCCTAAAACGCCTTCAAGCAAAATGACTGTTCTGAAAGCCACTGGCTGCTCCTTTCGGTTTGAGCCCTGTTGCACATACAAATTTAAGATTAGGGCCATAATGGGTATGTTTTTGAACACAGGACAAACAAGGGTATCCATTTGAGGTGCATGTCTTCATTCATATGCGTGCTGCACAAAAAAACCCTGTTTTTTTTAAATGACAATATTGCCAAAATACTGAAAATTGTATTTTTTCCCTTCTGCTTTGCTTAGATTCATTCGCAAACTGTGGGGTCAAAATATGCAGTACACCCCTAGATGAATTCATTAAGGGTCTAGTTTTGAAAATGGGGTCATTTGTGGGGGTTCTCTGTCATTTTGGCCGCTCAAGGGCTCAATAAGTGGGCAATGGGGCCTATATAACCTTCAAGCAAAATGTCTATTCAGAAAGCCACCGGCTGCAGCTTTTGGTTTGGGCCCTATTGCGCATACAGACATTAGATTAGGGCCACAATGGGTAAGTTTCTGAACACAGGACAAACAGGGGTATCCATTTTGGGGCATAAATCCTCATTTTCATGTGCACTATAGAAAAAAAGATATGTCTTTAAAATGACAAATTTGCAAAAATATGAAATTTTATTTTTTTCTTTTGTTAATTGCATTGATAACTAAAAAAAAACTGTGGGGTCAAAATACTTGTGACCCCCCTCAGTGAATATATAAAGGGGTGCAGTTTTGAATATGGGGTCATTTGTGGGGGTATCTATAATTCTGAAACCTATGAGCCTTTGCAATCTTGGCTTGGTGCAGGAAAGCAAAATGTTCCTCAAAATGTTGATAAGTAATGTTAAATTTGTACGTCTCCTAAATGGTTAAAAAAATAAATAAATAAATTAAAAAAAAAGGTTTTCAAATGTGTGCCCAGAATAGAGTAAACAGATGGAAATATATATCTTAGCAAAATTTTGTACAGTATGTTTGAGATATTACAGTTGAAAATGTGAAAAGAAAAATTCCAAAACTTTTAATAAATATTCACAAATTCTATTGATCTATTTTTACCACCTAAATGAAGTACAGTATGTGGTGAAAAAAACAATGTCAGAATCACTTAGATATGCAAAACCTTCACGGAGTTATTCTATGTTAAAGTGACACATGTCAGATTTCCAAAATTTAGCCTGGTCACTACGGCGCAAACAGGCTTCGTCACTAAGTGGTTAAGAAGGGCCTAGACGCCTTTTTTGAGTGTACTGATTACTTCAGAAGGGTAATTCAGTACTGAACGGCTGCTATTTACACTGAACGATCATCGTTCAGGATTTTATGCAGCTTAAAATCCTGAACAATGAGCGAAAATAGCAGCCGTTCAGTATTGAACAGCCGCTATGTTAAGTGAATGGAGAGGTGCGGAGGAGCGCAAGGAGAGAAATCTCCTCCAGTCACCCCGCTGTGAAAAAATGATACCCGCTCCTGTGCAAAAGCACGTGAGCGTGTATTTGTGGGGACGAGTGTCGGGCATCGTTTGGCTAACATTCGTCCTGTCTAAATGGGCCTTAAGACTTAAGGCCCATTTACACGAAAAGACAATCTCTTTAAAGAATTGAAAGATTGACAGTTTAAATGATCATTTTGCATAAAGTGTTAATGGACACTAAAGTCCATTAATGCTCTATGATCTTCATTTGCATGTAAAAAAGCCTCCAGGAGTTGTTTGCAGAACTCGGCATGTGGTCTGAGCTCTGCACACAGCTGCTTTGTTGTCGCAGGGGCTGTTGGCAGAATACAATGTTATTTTGTGACAGTGTGGAGAACAGAGCGTGTGGTCCCTGTTATCTCTCTTCAATTGAATGATGGATTGTGAGCTCACCTTAAAATCATTGTGAACAATGGCAGCGTTTACACACAACAAGGATCGCTTATTTGCATTTTTTTGACCGAATTTTGGGCGATAATCATTTTTATGTAAATGGACTTTACTCTCTTTGGCTATGAGTCTCTCTGTCTCCACCTTTGATGCTTTTATTTATTTTTTTCCTTATTGGTTTTTAGTGCTTCTTTGCTGCCCTGTTGTTTTAGTAGTTTAAATGCTTCCGCTTTGTTGTTTATTGCCCCCTTTACATATTCATTGAGCCACATGAGTTTTCTTGTATTCCTAAAGCTGTATTCCCACATGGCGGAACTCTGCTGGAAATCTCGCGGTTTGGCCGCAGCGAAAAAATGTGAGATTTCCGCTGGGAAAATGCTGCTTGGAGCGGCTTGGAAGCATGCTTTCCTGTGGCAGCCGGTGCTCCCATAGAGGAGAGCGCGGCCGCAACGGAAAAAAAAAAAGAATGGACATGCTGCGGCCGGGGAATTCGTGCCATAGCACCAGCTTTGCTGCAACGGATTCGCCGTCCTATGTGGACAAGATTTTTGATAAATCTCGTCCACATGGCTGGCTAATCCCAGGATTAGTGGCTGCAGGCGGATTTGCCACGGCAAAACCCCGGACAGAATTTCCGCAGCAAATCCGCCTTGTGTGAACCCAGCCTAATCCTTTTATTCCTGTAAAGTATGTAACTGCCCACAGTGAGTAATTAAGGTGCTTTAAAAATATTTACATTTATTGTCTGTACACTTATTTCTAAGGCCATTGTTCCAGTCGATAAGGTTGAGGGCATCTCTAAGCTGATGGAACCTTCCCTTCCTGAAGTTTTGTATTTTGGGGGCCTCCTGACAAAAGACAGGTGGAAATTTATTATATTATGGTCACTAAGTACCAGGTGAACCCTTCCCCTCTCCCCCTGCACATTTGTTATTCAGCTAGGTCTACTAATTTATATTAAGTTTAATAGGGCCGTCCCTCCAGTTGGGTCTTTCACAAGTTGGGAAATGTAAATATCTTTAGTTATTGACAGAGACTTGTTTCCTTTTATCTAATCACTGATTAACAAAAAGTATTGACAAAAAGTGGCTGCTGTGATCCTGGTGACATCTGACCTTTATCCCCCACACCCCCCACACACCCCGCTGACACAAATTGCTATGTATAAGGCACAGTTACCTGCACTTAATAGTCTGAGGATTATGTTAGCTTGACAGAAAAAAGTCGATCCCTTTTGGGCCTTTAGAGAGAGATATACTAGACTGCTCATTTGAAAGAATTAGACCAGTCAGTGAGAGAAAAGCATAATCCTCCTCGGACCCAAGTAGTAACTGAGAGATTCTATACTAAGGAGATTGGAGACCCATAGCATCAGCACTATGCACATTTCACTGCTCTGGAGGGGACGCACTCTGAGGGTATCTGGAATACAGTACATCAATGTATTGCATACAGAATATCTCTTAGCCATAATGGAGTTACCTGGGAGGTGTTTGTAGCCTTGTAACACGAATAGGCAGAGTAGTTTAGGCTCGACACATCGGGGGCCCTCCGCAACACGCTTGCGGCATTTATATCCTGTATTCTGCTTTCATCAGCGAGAACTATCAGTAGTATGCCATAAGATATATAGACCAGACACGAAATTTACTGTGTCTATGTTGAACTACATGAGGGACATCCACATGAACAGTGGATTCCCCTCCTACTAGGGCTAAGGACGTTCCTGATGAACTACCAGAGATTGTAGGGAAACGAATCAAACCAAACCCTAAACCACTTACTAAACGTATCAAAGTACTACATCAAACTAGACTGTGTATAAATGGCCCGAGCAGATAGTTCACCGTTGATCCAAAGACGGCTAAACCTGCATCTATAGAACTAGTGGATCTATCTGGCGGTGCAGCAGTCCAGTTGGCTGCATCGCGATATATCTAATACACGAGCATCAGTTCTCCACCGAGTGGGGCATTATATACTCGGGGAGACACATTTGTTGTTTGTGTCTGAGGCATTTGTCTCTGTTGGTGTTGGGTCACTGTTCCCCTCTCCTATAAGTGAGGGTCCTAAGAACTGGATTTGGTGCCCCATGATTTTAAAATATCTATATTAAAAAAGAATAACAAAATTTTTGTTTAGTAAACAGAAAACCACGGCACTCACTCAAAACCCACTGGAAAAAGATATTCTGGGGGAGACAAATTTAGAAAAAAAAATAAGATTATTAATAAAGGATTTTCTTGTTATCAGTAGCGAAAATTTTTTTGGGGGGATTGATGCAAAGCCACCAACAGGGCTATGGACATAAGCCCCTTCGGGAAACACATGTAGCAAAAAAGGTGGCAGCAAATAATGATGCAAGATGAACTCCTTGTCTCAAGGAACATGCTTTATTGTTTCATAGTTTAAAATTTAGGCGATGTTTCGACCTACAAAAGGTCAAAATTTTAAACTATGAAACAATAAAGCATGTTCCTTGAGACAAGGAGTTCATCTTGCATCATTATATGCTGCCACCTTTTTTGCTACAAAATTTTAGTTTCATCTACACTGTGAAAAGGACTTTTGCAATACGTAGATCTTTTCTGTCTCAGTGAAATGATTTCTTAAATATAGTACTGTTACGGCAAAAAAAATGGCCGCCCAGGGAAAGCAGAGTGTACCCTGTGACCGAAGTCCAGGTGACCCGTGCAGTAGGGCTGCGCACACCAAGACTTCAGTACGTCATATGACGGAGGAATTAAATGACAGAGCCCACACAGTTATGGATTCATCAAAGAATTCCCAACAAACGAAGGTTGGGTCTTTTATTTATAGCCCCCAACATAGGTGGGTCGCATCAACTATGTCCGTTCATTGGCTAGTTTCTCATTCCACCCAGAAACTCCCAAGTCAGTGTTAAGTAACATGTTCTCAGAGTGCCGAGGGGCCCCTGTGGCTCGAAATTCTTATCTTATCAACACATATGTATTCCCTGTACTTAGCAAAGCGTGTGGTCGGCCATTTTGTGTAGTCCTTCTCATATGACTCTGTGGCGTAATTTTAAATATTACTTTTATACTCACATCTACATAAATATAGGTGCATATACATACACGTGCACCCTTATGTATACATACACATATATATATATATATATATATATATATCTATATATATACACACACATACACATATCTGCATGCGTATATACACACACATATCCACATATTTCAACTGTAAAAACATTATTCTTTTATCCCTAGTGTGGGGAGTTAACCCCCCCCCCCCCTCCTTAGCATCTTGCTATTCCTAGGGCCTCTTCAGCTAACATGAGGAAGCCTCTCGATGTCCTTATCTTATCTAGACATATCCTTTCCTTCGTTACACAACTCAGCTTGTAAAGAGTTCCTTCTGGTATATTTCATTGCCGTCGTAGCCTTAATTCAAATAACACAGGCAAATAATGTTAGTTAAATAATTTCCATTACAGTACAGAGGTGACAACCCTCACAGAACACTGAATGTCACCACAGCCTGAAAAGCTGCAAGAAAAGAACAACTATGAGGGAGAATGTGCAAAGGCCTGAACCCTTGTGATGGACCAGAGATAGACCTTCCATGATCCATCCTGAGAGCTTACCGGTATGTAAAAAGTGAACAATCAATATACGATGAGTCGTAACACTGGAGAGTTCCGTAAGGTGAACATCAATATTGCATGACAATTATGGTCAATACCCCCCAGGGTTCATTCAGTCACTGGGGTCACAACAAGTTAATGTTTTCCTCATTTTTATCACCACAGGTCAATAATGCATATACGGGTGCCTAGTACGGCCCTGAGACACAGATAACAGTATCAGAGAAAGTGTCAGTAATGACTTGTATAGAGGTGACAACCAAATACACATGCTGAGCAGGCGGTCACTGGTTAGGACTGAGGTGCAAAGTTTAGCCCTCTTCCCTGATGTTCTCCACTTACTATGATTTCTCCCTGCCCAGACCTCAGATTTCTTGTTTCTGCTCCCAGAGCTGCATTTACTCCTAGGCACTGGAGGTCCAGTGCCTAGGGTGGCTCCTTGCAGAAGGCAGCTCCTGGCTAGCTAATTAAAAAAAATAAATGATTTTCCTTTTGTTTTAATCCCATCCCCACCAGACTCCCTAGCAAAACTGCTGGCGGAGTGGAGGGTGTTATTATTGTATCTTGACGCCGTGTTGCAGTTATCATGGCTGCAGTGACATTTACTATCTGTACCTTACAGTACTTCCGTAAAAAGCCTGGCACTGAGGCAGGGGCGAATGGACAGCGGTATGTGCACCCGGATTTCTCCTCCTCTAATTTCTGCTCCTTGGTTCCTTCAGTACTTGGAGGCATGCAGCATTGAAGAAGATGGGAGGAGGAATCCGGGTACTTACACTGCTGTCCATCTGCTGGGCTCTTGCCGGAAGCCATTAGAACAGCTAGTAAACATTAGTGCAATCATTATATGTGCACCCCCCCTTTCCTCTTTCTTCTTGTTCCACTGGTTTTGCTAGGAACTCCGTCGGGAAGGGGGTTAAAACAAAAAGAAAAATAATTGTGTCATCCTTTACTGTATTTTTAAAAAAATTTTTGACCAAAGGGGCCATTATTACCTGAGGGTGGGGGGGGGGGGGGGGGGCAGGCACAAAAAAAGGACCACCTTTACTTGGGAATGGGGTAAAAGATACAAAAGGATCACCTGTACTTGGGAAGGGGGTCAAGGACACGGATGAACTACCATTACTTGGGGATGGGATCAGATGAATAGAGGGACCACCATTAATTAGGTAGGGGGTCAGGAGCATGGAGGGACCACCATTCTACCATTACTTGAGGGGAGTGGGGGGTCACCATTACTTGGGGGGGGGGGGGTCAGGGACACAGAGGGACCACCGTAACTTGGGAAGAGGGTCAAGCATGTAAGGACCACTGTTACTTGGGGAGGGGGTTGGGGGCACGGTGAGACCACCATAACTTGGGGAGGGGTTCAGATTATAAATGAAGCACCATTACTTGGAGAGGGGGGTCAGAAGCACATAGGGACCCTCTTTGGGGAGGGCGTCAAAGGCACAGAGAGTACCACCTTTACTCGGGAGAAGGGCAGAAGCACAGAGATAGCACCATTACTTGGTGAGGGGGACAAGGGCATAGAAGGACCACTGTCATTTGGGAGGGGCACAGAGAGATCACTATTACTTTGTGGAAGACACAGAGGTACCACTGTCACTTTGTGGACCACTAACACTTGTTTGGAGTACAAAGAGGGCATGCTATTTGATGCACAAAGTGTATAACATTAATGTGTGAGGGCATAAATAGGGGTACTATTGTAGGCTGCAAAAGGAGCATCTTTTACACAGGCCACTTGGCATAATCTTTCAGGAGGATTAACGCAGATCACTTGGCACAATCATTGGGCTGAATGGATAGCACAGACTACACCATTTAATCTTAGGGTACAGGTCACATGGCACGATTTTAAGATGGTGGTAGAGGGCACAGGCCGCATATCACAATCCCTTGAGGGGTGCCAAATCCTCTGGTCAGAAAAAAAGCAGGAGCCACCACAAATCCTAAGGAGGGAGTGTTGCAAATCTAGAATATGGAACTTTGGGATGGAATTAGTAAAGGTGGCAACAAGATAGGAGGTTTGTGAAGATGATGCAGATGTGCTGGGAAAGCACGTAGCTAAAGATGTTCTTGTGTCAAACTCTGCAGAGATGGGAATCCTATCTGGAAGCAGTCATTATGGCAGTCTGTGTCGAATGGAAAGATGGGGACAGCAAACAACAGAGAGGACATCACCTAGGAATCTATTTAACTGTTTGTTTTGCCTTTGGCTGCATCTGATCAGCATGTTATTATGGTGCCCAGTCTGCCATGTGTTGATAGTCTACAAACTGCCTGTGTGGTATTGGACCACTATATGATCACTGTATTTAGTCTCAGTGTGGTGGTAATCAGTATGGTGATAATTTTGGTTTTTCCATAGTGTTTTTTTTTAAATTCAGAAACAGTATGGTAGTAGTATGCAGTCACAGTGTGGCGGCATATATTTATAGTCACTGTATAGTGATGTTATCCAATCCCAGTAATCACGATATGACTGTGTTACCATAACAGTCACAGTTTAGTGGTGTTATCTAGCCTTTAGCAAGGGTATATTCAGGCTTAGAGCATCGTGAGCTACAAACATGGCCCTATCTGCTCCTTGAAATCCTTATTTGTCCTGTGGTCATCCTGATTGCCCCACAACCACTTCCCCTCCTGCCCAGTTGACCACTAAGTCACTATATCCCCATATCTCCTATGTACTGCAGTGGCTACTGGTAGCAGTTGTTGTATATTATGTGGGAATCGTCCATTAGGAGGCATCACTGTCATTCGTCTTCTCTGAATGACATTATGTCATCTACAATCACCTACCACCATCTACAACCATCTGTAGCCACCTACAACCATTTACAGCTAACTACAACCACATACCACATAATATACCATTATCTATAACTAACCACACCCAGCTACAATCATGTACATTCACCTACACCCATCTATAGCTATCTAAAACCACATAGCACTATCTCCATCCACCTACCATTTTTTACAAATTTCTACTACATTCTACACCGAGCTACAACCATTTGCATCCACCTACAGTCATCTACAATCACATAACACTGTCACAGCTATCTTAGACTACCCACAACCACCAAACATCATTTTCAGCTATCTGCAATCATCTACATTTCCATCCATCTGCAACCACCTACCACTATCTACAGCAATCTAGAACCATCTACAATCACCTGTCACTATCTACAGATATCTACAACTATTCTCAACCATCCACTTACAACCAACTACAGGCACATACAACTGACCTCACCCATCTGCATCCACCTATAACCATCTACAACTATCCACAGCCACCGATCATCATCTACAGCTATCTGCAACCATATACAATCTTTTCATCCACCTAAAACTATCTACAACCACATAGCATTATCTACAGCTATCAACAACCACCTACATCTACAACTGTCTACAGATAGCTATACCTATCCACAACTAGCTACATTCACTGATAGCTATCTACAACCATCTACCACCATCTGCAGCCACCTGCAACTATCTACATGCCACCCGGACTGCAGAGACCAGTGAGAGGGATCTGGACAGCGTCTGCTAGGTAAGTATAAGGCATCCCTCGAAAATAAGACTCTGTGCCTCTTTTGGGGCAAAAAAAAATAATAAGACAGAGTATTACTTTCAGGGAAACACAGTATATGGTTTTCCCCATGTTGCAGGTAAATATGGGGGGGGGTTATAGCTGAAAAAATAGAGCTAAGGAGCAGTAAAAAAATGAAATCACCCACTAACTATTGGATTAATCTAATTAGAAGCACCCTGTAGACATGTTAATGATATGTAAATGATGAAACAAAGCAAAATATTCAAAACATCTCAATTTATTATGTATCAAGTATGAATGCCACCTACACATCTTGCCATGCTCTCAATGAGGTTATTAATGGTTATCTGAGGAATGTTCTGCCACATTGAATGTGCTTGGGCACGCAAATCATAAAGATGTGTTGCTGGCAGCTCCCTTTGCAATTGCTGACCAGATGTGCTCAATGGAAGACTAGTCCAGAGATACTGTAGGCAATGCTAGCACATTTAGGCCACGCAGGCTGCTCACTGTTGTATAAGCGACATTCGGCCTGGTGTTGTCATGTTGAAAAATGGCTCCTGGAACACTTCAGATAAATGGGCGTACGACTGGTTCCAGGACCAAATCAATATGACGCTGAGCTGCTAGTGTATCTGCAATGAGCACTAGGGGGGTCTGGCTACCGTACATTATGGCACGTCACATCATAATCTTGGGAGTAGGACTGGTGTGGTGTTCACTCGTGAAGGCCTTTTCATTACGTTTCCCATGTGGTTTCCAGAACAATCTCCTGCTATCATTGCGTCCGAGAGAAAAGCAGGACTCATCGCTAAACAGGATAGACCTTCGTTGCCATCTTGCTCTGCATCATGATAGGCTTTGAGAGTGGTGACGTAAGGTCAATAGAACACCTGTCACAGGATGTCTGTCTCGTAGCTTTGTGTCGTGCAAGAGACTTTTGATGGTTTGTGTAGACAGTGTTTGACGTCCTAGGCTTGGGATGTGATGTCCAATCTCACTTTGAATGGATCACTACATACTATTCTTCTAAGCTAGCGATCCGAGGTGCAGATGTTTGCCTATGTGCACCTCTTGCATTTGAGTTTGTTTTCCTAACCACTTGGACATACAACGTTGAACAGTGCTGTCATCTTGGCCTACGCACGTAGCAATCTACTGAAAGGATAAACCAAGTTCTCTCAGTTCAAGAATTCTATCCCTAAGGCCGCTTGCAGACGAGCGGGTCGGATCCGGCGGCGAGAATTCTTGCCGCGAGACCCGACCCGAGCGCCTGCAGAGACGAGCGCGTACTCACCCACGCCCGGCGGCCCCGGCTCTTTCATGTGCCGGCTGCCGGCTCATGCGCAGACCGGAGCCGGCGGCCGGGTGAGTGACGTTTCTGTGCGAGGCTCTGCGAGCCCCGCACAAACATAGGACATGCCGCGGTTTGTTTGCCGTGCAAGATTTCGCGTGGCCAAACCGCGGCCATCTGCATAGGAGTGCGTATTGTAATGCACTCCTATGCAGGCTTTGAGCAGCGGAAATCCCGCAGTGGGATTTCCGCCCATGTGCAGGCGGCCTAACAAGTTGTGATAACTGGCATGCTGACGAGCAGGAGGCATTGCACAATCATACCACAAGACTTTATCTGATTTTTGAGACTGCATGTGGCTGAAAATACTGGCTTTTGATCTAGCTTTGATACAATTTAAGCTCCTCCCACATGTCACAGATTAGAGCTATGTGCTTGAAAATTTGATCATTTGCATATCTTATCGACATCTTCAGTTTTCTCTATTTGCGTAACCTTACAACTTTTGCTTCTTGATGTTGCAATTTCAATGTTGAGGAGTATATTTAAAGAGTCTGAATATAATAATCAGGCATGCAGTCTGAAATTAAAGAAGTTTTCCGGGCATTTACTATTGTTAACCTATTCTGCGGATAAGGCTGGCTATCTATGGGCGAGGTGTCATTGCGAAATCCGTGGCAATAAATCGCATGCAGAGCTCACCTGACACGCTTTTCATAGGAGAACTATGGAAAGCGCAGCCTTCTGCTTACGAGCGGAGAATCTTAGCGATTTTCCGCTCACGTGATTAAAATCGCGGTATGCCACGATTTTTCACAGTGAGCCTATCATTATTATAAGCTCATCTCGGAGACCTTGTAGTGCTCCCTCATCCTCCCTCGTGGCAGAATATCACTAGTGATATTCCATCACGGCCGTGGACAGTCGGCCTTAGTCATCAATAGTTGATCAGCAAAGGTTTACTAAGGTCTACTCGCAATCCTCACCTATCAGTCTACCCTTTGGCCCACTGTCAGATGTCCGTACCGGTGGTTAGAGCTGGAAGTGTAATAGAAAGGCATTAGAGATGAGCGAACCTACTCGGACACGCCCCTTTTCCGCCCGGGTACCGCGATTTGCGAGTACTTCCGTACTCGGGCGAAAAGCTTTGGGGGGCGCCGTGGGTGAGTGGGGGGTTGCAGCGGGGAGTGGGGGGGGGGGGAGAGGGAAAGAGAGAGGGCTCCCCCCTGTTCCCCGCTGCTACCCCCCGCGCCGCCACGCCTCCTCCCGCCCCCCGGCGCCCCCCGAATCTTTTCACCAGAGTACTGAAGTACTCGAAAATCGCGGTGCTCGATCGAGTAATTACTCGAAACGAGTAGGTTTGCTCATCTCTAAAAGGCATCACTCCTACTGAAATCAATGGGAGTGATTCCTTCCATCACATTTCCAGCTCCTCATTGCAGTCAGAGCTGGAAGTGTGATAGAAGGCATCGCTCCCATTGATTTCAACGGGAGTGAAGCCTTTCTATTACACTTTCAACTCTGACCACCGATGCGGACATCCGACTCTGTTGCCCTAACACAGTGTTTCTCAACTCCAGTCCTCAGGACCCCCAACAGGTCATGTTTTCAGGATATCCTATAGTAAGAACACATGTGGCAATGTCTGAGGCACCGACAATCATTACATCACCTGTGCAATACTAAGGAAATCCAGAAAACATGACCTGTTGGGGGTCCCTGAGGACTGGAGTTGAGAAACACTGCCTAACAGCTGGCTTTAGGATTAGCTAATTTGTGGGAGTTGTGTGGTGGACCCATGCCAATCAACTACTATTCTGAGGAAGGCCACTCCAACTTTGCCATGACCTATTGCTTAATTGTAACCCTCTGAAGCCCCTGAATAGCTAGTTGTGCCTCAGTGGTCTTCCTATTAGCAGAATGGTCTGATTGCCTTTCATTAGTCTGCGTTTATCCCCCAAGAGCCACAGTAATGTTATAAAAATGCAGCACTGTTGCAGTATAATTTGCACGCAGTGAGGATCAGTGAAAAGCCAGGATATACAATGTCATTATCAGGTAAGGTGACCCATGTCCCTGCACAGCAATATGACAATTTAGCCATCACCCCCACCTCCTCTTGTATAAACTAGGATAGGTAGGGGTGTAAAAAGATTGAAAGAACCATTTTTATCTAACTGCATTCCCATTAGGACTACAAAGAAAAAAGTCAAACAGGTAACAGTAAATCCAGCATGTGTAATTAACATGTATGGTATGAAGGAACACACCGAGGATCCTGTTGACGTGAGCGGAGTTTACCCATATGACTTCACCTTGTATGAGGCTTTACTACTAAAAAGCTATAAACTGGCTTTTCCAGTTTGGTTAGACTTCCTCTGAGCTCCATGTTGTGTAAATCTGTCTATATAAAGCTCTTAGGGAAAATACTGAGTCAGGAAGACTTCAATCTTTATAACTTCTTCCCAGAATGTTATCAGCATTGCTGATTCCACAGAGCATGTGTCATGGAGTAAAGACCATCTGAGCACCATCTATTAACCCTTCTGCACTGCACCCACACCCAGCACTGCCTTCTGGACATCACAACCCAAGACAATGGGCCCTGGAAGATAAGAGCCTCAGTTGGACAAACAGTTTAACATTAGTTCAGACCAGACACTGGCAAAGCTTATATAAAATGCTGAATGTTAGCTGGGATTTCTAGGTAAGCAAAGAGCTTTGCCATGGGTCTCCTGCCATCTGATTGGGTATTTCATCTCTGCAGATTTTAACCTTTACTCCCTATTTTCACTGCAGATCAACAGTATTCTACTCTGAATTGTCACTTTATTGGACCCACATTTAGTAGCAGGTTGGACCTCCTTTGGCCTTCAGAACCACAGCATTTCATTGTGGTGTAGATTCCACTAGGTTATGAAATCATTCTGCAGGAATATTGGCCCATGCGGACAAGAGAGCTTCTTGTAGTTGCTGCAAATTAGATGGTCCCAACATGTTATGAACAGCTGAACGGAAGGATTCATCGATTCAAGCTGCCTGACCCAAATCCTGACCCTCCTATCAGCACGATGCAAGAGACATCTGGATTCATCTGACGAGGAGATGTTTTTCAATGCTCAATGATCCAATCTTCATGCTCTTTTGCCCACTGGGGAGACTTGGGCCTCTGTTTCTCCTAGACACAATGGCGCTGGAACTGGTCGTCTACTGGTAAAGCCCATCTGTACTAAGGAATGGCGAGTTATGCATTTGGACAAGTTAGTTAGAGAACCAGCAGTGGATTTGGTTACACTGGACTGTGCAGAACCCATTGGACACAACAATTCTTGACATCCTCTTCTGTCCCCTTCCAATGACAAGTGGCTTCTATCCACAGGATTCTTTTTCGCTGAATGTTTTTCCTCGATCATGCCACTTTTAGTACACTCTACACACCACTGCACGAGAACACCCAACAAGGTTGGCAGTGAAAACCTGGCCACGACTAGTCTAGCACTGATGACCAGTAAGTCAATCAGATGGCTGGATGTTCTCATTTAATGTGGATTCACACTGAAAGTAATCCATGGAAAATTTATGTAATCTTATGCTGCATTCCAGGGTCACGGGTCTAATTTCCATATAAAGAATCGCCAGGGGCTCTAATAAAGTGGCCATTCGGTGTACTTTAATGTAGCTATACATGTGATATGTCACAGAGGTGAACGCCTTAACCTTGGCATCTACAAGAGCCAGGAGCACACAGTTATGTCCAATAATCTCTATGCAGATCATTTTTGCAGATGGAGATTATACACACAAATGTTATTTTCTAAATAGATAAGATCCCCTTGATCCCGTTTCTGATCGAGCTATTGATTGATAAATCAGGACATGCACATAAGTTCTAGTATAAAGATAATGACAACCAAACGGGACAGGGATAGAAAACCTTAGGAGGGTTCTAGCATTACTTGACTAGTCTAAAATGGATTGAAAGGCACAATATAGCGATAATTTCATGTAATGAAGAAAGAGGTTCTAACAATACAGACACTGCACAAAAATAGAGCATTCTGCGATTTTTCCTCCGCTCCAGGAAATCGCAATTAGTTTCCGCGAGTGTGCAGGAAGAAGCGATTTCCCATAGTATGCCATGAACGGTATTTGCTGCGGGACAGCGGTGAAGACGCCGACCTCGGATTCCGCAATGCAAATCCATCTGTGTGCAGGCAGCCTGAGGCCTTGTTTTTTGAGCCATATATTCTATTGGTTCCACTGTGTTGGGGTACATATAACGTATAACTATTTATTTTTTCTTGGGAAGGGGTGAAAAATACAACAATTTCGCCATTGTTCTTTGGACTTCATTTTTACAGCATTCACCCTGCAGTATAAATTACATAACGTTTTTCTGCATTTTTACAATTTTATCAAAACTAAAATTATGATTTTTTACATTTTTGAATACTTTGTTTTTAAAATGTATTTATTTTTGTGTCGTTCAGAATTGTTTTACTTTTCCATCCTTTGTGTGCGGGTTTGTATTTTGCTGGACAACTTAATTTTCATGAGTGGGATTTTGAGGTACATCCTATTTTTTTCATCATTTTTATTGCATTTTTAGGCGCTGGAATGAACACTAATAGTATTTTTCCTTTATTTACTGTGTGGGGAAAAATGAATGCAATCATTTTATTGTACAGGTCCTTATGGATGTGGCAATAACAATTATTTCTAATTAGTTTCATTAAAACCGGAAGATGAGTACACCTTGATATAAAAATTTGCATAGAACAGTATAGGGTGTGACTAGATGAATACAGAAACATACGGACCAAAAATAGCACACCTTGTCACCTTTCACATGGGATGGAATAGGCCGCATGCTGCGCCGGAAACCCCAGTAATTTCTGCACTTAAATTTGCAGGCTATCTGTGGATTTTGATGCAGAATTAAAAATGGCTTAAAACCTGCCTGTTATTCCCCCTCAAAATCAGCAGTTAGACCTGCAGATATTGGTGTGACATTCTGCAGCTGCGGATCAGGCTGTGTCCTGCGGTGTAATTCCATCCTGTGTGAAATGCTTGTCTCCTTTTAACCTCTTTGTGCCCAATACTTTTTTTGTTTAAATGTCCACATCAAAATTTCATTTCTTGGATGTCCTCAGGCAGCACAAAACAAATGGGTTTTGTTTCATTCATCCCCTATTGGGCAGAAGATAACACTGGTCTACATATGAATATTTTTTCTGTGCTGACCTATTTGTAATGATCCTAAGCAATTTAAAGGTGTTGATACCTAATATGAAGTCAGAAATGATGCATCAGGTCAACATTTTTTACAAATGAGAAATGCTTGTTTGCATAGTGTTCAGTTAACCCCTTAACGACCACCCATACTTATTTTGACGTTGGACATTAATGGGCTTTATTCCGATGCATACGCCTTATTACGGCACTGCATCAGAAGCCTGGCATTGGTCTCCCATGCCAGGAAAAGCAGGTGCCCAGCTGTCAGATGACAGATGAGCACTTGCTCTAACAGCAGGGAATGAAGAAACCTCCACTCCCCACTGTTTAAACCTTTTACATGCTGAGGTCATACCTTTTTTTAAAGGCACTCTTCTTAGTTACAAATGCTCTTACTCATAGGATAAGTGAGATCTAGGCCTTCCCCTTTAGAGAGCCATACCTCAGATCTGTCGACTAACTAGCACTCAGGACAAAGTCTACGTTCTTTTGAAATGTAGTTTGTGAGTTAGCCATAAACCAAGTAATCTTTTCTTCTACTTTTCCAAAGCCCTGAGAATGAAAAACAAGAGAAACATAATTTCCTAGATAGCAGGATATCCGTGCTGTGTTAACGTAACAGCGTGAAAGATTTCAGGAAACCCAAAAACTTATTTCTACAATGTCAGGGATACAACAAAAGTAATAAGCCTAGCAAGTCTATTCTAGCTAGTTGAATCAGATACAGTATCTTAGAAATGTATCAACTTAAAGCCCCAGATTCTTCAATGAAAATCAAGGTACTCTCAATTAGATCCACCTCTGCTTCCTTGGTCCAGTTTGCTGATATGTTCTTGGATTAGATTTGCTGACTAGATACCTTCATATAGCACTATCATCATGATGTTAGTTCTATGATAGGTTCAGCCTTTGGCAAAAAAAAGTGTTTTAAAAACAAGATACTGCTTTACCATCTTCTCCGGTTGATGCACAAAGCAGATGAAGTATACCTTAGGCTCTTGGTGATGTAAGTATTGATGAAACTGTTGTTTAAGAATTGTATAGGCAATATCACCTATTTTATGTAAATTTGCTTCATTTTTATCATTTATATTAATAAATTGTGTTGTATCAACCCACGTGTCCTTTCTTAAAGCCGTATCCGAATTTGTTGTTTTCCAGTTGGCAAAACATACAGATAAATCATTTCAGATTTATTTCCACCTTAGAATTTACCTGTTATCGGTACAATTCCATTGAAATACAAACTGAAATAATTTACGGTGGTTAAATAAAAATACCAAAACTAAAATAATGTGATTGCATAAGTGTGAGCGCCCTCTTATATTCGGGGATGTGGTTGTGTTCAGACTTAGCCAATCACATTTAAACTCCTGTTAGATATTAGTCAGTACTCCGCTGCCATTACTTACAGTGATTCTGACTTTCCTCATATAAAGTTCAGCTCTTTTAGGAGGATTGTCCTGACATTTTCTTAGCTGGTCTATAAAGATCTTACAGCACATCAAAGGGGGTCTGATTGTTGGAAAGTATCAGTCAAGAGAAGTGGACCAAAACATCTCCCAGGCATTACCTATACCATGAAACACAGTGAAGATGGTCAGCAAGGAGGGGATCAAATTTGGCATAATAGTGACTTTACTAACTGGATGTTCCTCAAAAATTCATGAAAAGGCCAGAAGAGAATATGTCCAGGAGGCTGCCAAGAGGCCTACAGCAACATAAAAGGAGCTGCAGGAGTTTCTAGCAAGTACTGGTTGTGCAGTGCATGTGACAACCATCTCCCATATTCTTCATATGTCCGGGTTGAAAGAACAAATAGAGAGGGAAACATCAAAAAACATGCAAATAGATAAATTTCAAAAATTGTGAGCGCCAATAGACACAGAACACAATATCACTCGATGTAAATTGCAGTGTAATATGTACCTACTATTTAAATATAGGTGGTTATTATTATAGAAGAGCGAGAGCGTGAAAAATTAAAAAATACAAAAATGGAGAGGAAGGGGGGAAATTTTTTATCAAATAAAGTATAGTCAGTTATAACTTTTCTTTCCCAAATACGGGGCAACCTCAAACCTTATGAAGGGTTTAAATGATGGCCAGAAAAGCGGCAGAGGATCTAAACTACATTCAAATTGTCAAAAGTTTGAAGAAGGGTTTTTGGGAATTGGCATCTTCAGCCAGAAGTTCTTCCATACTCATTATGTTATTTAGCTCTTGAACCCATTATGTCACAGAAGGAGCCTCTGTGGATCTCCAATGTTGAGGGATTACAGCATGAGCCACAACCAGAAAGAATCTCAGGATAGGTTGGTTCATTTGTGATAGAGAATTAAAGAAGGACAATACGGCGAAGAAAGGTGTATTGGACACCTTAAATAACCCTGTGGTATGTCTCCAGAATGTGATTCCAGAAAACACAAATGAATATGCAATCCCACAACACGTGCAAGAGCATCCCTTTAACCTCTTTGTGTCCCATCCCTTTCTCTGAGTTACACTATCAATGAATATTAGGAACCACTGGAGCATATGTATGCACTTTTATATCGTCCTCTGGAAACACCCATTGGTTAGAGGAGCCACGATGGAACCATTTACCTAGATAGGTAAGAAGATGTGCCCAAAGATAGTGGCATATCAGGAAGGCAGGTACCTCCCCTAATTCTCAGCAGAACTTCCATCTTTAACACATTTATGTTTCCAAACCAGGATAGGGTCTTTTTCAGATACCCCTCCAAATTGACCAAAGCTTTGCAAAGTATCGCAGAGAAATTAAGATCATAAAGAGACCTAAGATCCTCTGAGATCTGCGCTCCCAAATACATGATGTGTAAAAAGCACCACTTAAAGGAGAAATTACAGTCCAATAACTGGATAGTGTAAGGAGGAAGAAAGATATTAAGAGCCTCAATTTTAGAGTAATTGACCTTAAAGTTTTTAAGATGTCCAAAGCACTCAAATTCCTTAATGACAATAGGGAACAAAATTCAAGATCATCCACATGCAACACAGTTTTATGATGATCTCTGACTTCAATACCATGTCATAATTGTTCTGGAGAGCAATTGCTAAGTGTTCTGTAATGAGAGTATATAAAAAAGGGTAAATGGGTCATCTTTGACGGGTCCTGTTGCTAATATGAAAAGAATCTGCTATTACCCCATTCACCCTTACTTTAGCTGTTGGATAACTATACAGAGACAGTATTTTTTATCGCAAGCCAGCTCCATACCGACCTATCTCAAGTTGGCCTCCGAGAACCCCCAATGCACTCTATCAAAAGCTTTTTTGGCATCAA
Source organism: Eleutherodactylus coqui (assembly GCF_035609145.1). Lineage (NCBI taxonomy): Eukaryota > Metazoa > Chordata > Amphibia > Anura > Eleutherodactylidae > Eleutherodactylus > Eleutherodactylus coqui. The sequence continues at coordinate 100,287,777 of NC_089845.1, forward strand.
TTGATAGTAAGCACAGTGGGTGTGCAATGGTTTTAGCATGGGAGACCAAGGTCAAGGTTCTAAAAGTACTGTCTAATAAAGTGGCCTACTTGTTCCTTATGGGTCAATTCTGGAAGCCCCTGTTGCAATCATCAGCTACGATTTTGGAGTAGATTTTAATATCACAATTAATGAGAGAAATAGGATGATAACACCCACAAGCAGACAATCTTTTACTGGCTTAGGGAGTACTGAAATATATGGCTCCAGAGTCTGATAGCTAAATGTATTTGATAGGAATATACTTAGAAACAGCATAAAGGAAGAAAACTGAGAAAAGAATGTTTGTAGACACACGGAGTGAAGCCATCAGGTACAGCGGGTTCTTTTGAGGAGATGCAGATTTTATAACATCCTAGCATCCAAAATCTCCTCCAGAGAGAATGTTTCATCTAAAGCCTTGGATTCCCGCAATACTCCGCAGTGTCCACAGCGTGGAATATCGCATGACGGACAGCTTCCATTGACTGCAAAAAACAGAACATGCTGCGATTCTCGCCCGCTCGTGGGCAGGGGGAATCGTTTAACATTGTATGTTTATGGACAGTCATTGCTGCGGTATTCCCGGCATTTGGCTGTGAAATCTGCAGCGATAATCCTTCCGTGGGCACCCCTTTAAGGTGTGTACCATGTTTAATAAATATATTAACACACAGCACAATAATAGTACCTAATAGGGTGGGGACAGAACCTGTAAAACATCTCTGTCCAGCTCTCGCACTGAATCAATATGTAGTCTAGGGTATTTTTTTCAATATTTGAAAATGGGATCATCACTGATTTTAAGGGTTTGTTCACATTTGCATTGCAGATTTTGTGCAGAATCTCCATAACCGATTTCCATTAATATGCTGGATAAAATTGCACAGCATGCTGCATTATTTCATCTGGGAAAATTTCAGAAGGCCTAACTAAAGCCAAAGTCAATAAAAAGTCAATAGGATTCTTTTGGTGCTATTTGTTTAAATCTTGAAACAAAAAAGGCTTTTGTGGTAATCCGAATGAGCCCTTTGAAACTGCCAACTTGTTATATGATTCAACAAGTTTGGGATATCAACGAAACAAAAGTTCTGGATTATCAGGGTTTTCTTCTCTTTTCCTTCCTGTGAGGCATTTTGGCATTGGGAGAGTTTACTTTATATCTCTGAGTCTAAGAATGGTTCATAAATAAACTTTTGCACCGGTGAGAGAAGAATTTGCACTTATGAGTAAAAATGTCTTAAATTATCTGACTGCTGGTCTATAACTGCACAATCTACAATGGATGGATCTGGGGCTGAATTCTCAGCGGTTTTTGATGTATTTGATGGAGATGATATAAAAGAGTTAATGTGAAGGCTATAGAATTTCTTGATAACAGAATGTAGAAGAGATTTTGATAGAAGCAGATCATTTTACTCCAGATAGATGGCGAAACTCTAGAAGTGTAGAAATCCATCTGGTCCAACAGCTTATTGTACCCTGAAAAGCTTAGGTACTTTGGGACTGATAGAAAGTGTATTAGAAACAGCTCAACCATATGTGATCTTGTTCACACCCAAATATGCTGACTCCAATGCAGGGAACCTTCAGACTCTGCTCTAGTACAATGTAAAACATCGGGCATTCGAATATCCATAAAATTGCAAGTTTTATTTAAACATGATTAAAAAAACGTACAGGAGGATGTATAGAAAAAAGCTACGCGTTTCAGGCTGACTCCGTACAGCCCTTCATCATGGCACCATAATGAAGGGCTGTACAGAGTCAGCCTGAAACATGTAGTTTTTTCCTAGATATCCTCATGTACGTCTTTCAATCACGTTTAAATAAAACTTGCATTTTATGGATATTCAGGTGCTGAATCCTTAAACAGTTTTTTCTACTTTGGTACTTCTAGCAAGTTCTGGAGAATCCCCCATGCTCATTAGCTATAAGGATATTAAATATATAGCATATACATCAGGAAGTGATGTAAGTTTGTGCACAGCGGGGAAAGATCGACTGTTGTTGTAAGTATGTGTGCACCCAGGTGAAAACCTTGAACAAACAAGAATAGTTTGATAACACCAGGAAAGGCTTCATGAGAACAGATGTACTGGTACTGATTGGTGGAAGAGGCTGTTGGGAAAGTACCGTTTTTTCTTCTTTCTCTCTCTCCTCTGTTCAATAGGTTAAACAAATAAAGTCTACCATGTTAATGTAAGGTCATGGATGGGAGGTATTGTATTTTCTGCTGTTGTAATACCTGTTTTGAAAAGATGAAAACTACATGTCTTACCTCAAGATGACGGAAAGGAATGCAGTTAGGCAGCTACAAGTGACGTTATGGTGTTATTTGATTCGCTAGAACAATTTCAGCATGTGCGAGTAAAGGTGCTTTTTGACAAAGTGATTACATCGTTCAAAAAATCATTCGAACGAACGAAAGTGAACGATAGTCGTTCAGTCTAAACGCAGCAATGCTAAACGATAATTTTTCACTTTTCGGTCGTCCTTCATTTTATGCAGCATAAAAACCCATCATTGGCTCGTTCGCTTATCGTTCGGTTTAAACAGCACTCGTTCAGTTGTTCTCACAGCGAATGTAAAAGACTGAACAATTGAGAACGATTTCTTATTTAAATGAGCAAACGAAGTATCTGCCTGTCTAAACAGGCTGCACGAGCGAACGAGCTAACAAGGACGTCATTTCCTCGTTCACACAATAATTGTTAAGTGTAGAAGGACCCTAACAATTACTTAACTGCCATAATAGAAAACTACCTTTCAAAGGTCATCTGTCATCTACAATCAGCCCCGTAAACCAAGTCTAACCAGCAATGTAGGTATAGAGACAAGTTTAACCATATAGGTTTTTTTTCACAGTGATTCCAATGCACTGAAATCTATGTGTTTACAAGGAGCACACAGGATGCTAATTAGTTGTAAAGAGTCCAATGGGCAGTGGACTTGCAGGACTGGTTCGGGCTCTCCCAGCCTCTATCATATGCCCCTTGGCTAATGATTGATGTCTCCAGCTCACTTGTACACTCTGACCAGTGCTTTTGAGCTGCACCTCAGGAATTAGATCCGGCGGTGAGACATACCCTGACTTTTTTATTGTCCTCTGACATCACTACATGCACCAATTCCAAAAGTGCGGCTCAAGCAAAATATCTGGAGCGCCCAGCATCTCAGCTCAAGGGAGCTGGAGACATTAATCATTAGCCAAGTGGCATGGCTGGCGCTGGTGGAGGAGGAGAGGGCAAGGACCAGTCCAGCAACCACGTATGATATGATTTACAACTAATTAGCATACCACATGCAGAGCATTGGAGTCACTTGTCTGTATACAGGACCTTCACAGGTATAGATGAAAACTAAATACTTTATTATCTATTAAAAAAAGAAATATAAATGACAACAAGAAGAGTGTTCACTTCACTAGTATTGATTTTACCCCTCTGTCTGCAGGGGTTGTACAATGGAGGACTCCCATGTTACAGTTCACTGTGGGTGTTCTCCATTCTCAGAATCTGTCATTCTTGGTAATGGAAAGGATGTCCGTTGATGTAGTGCTTGGCATGCCCCGGTTGGCACTGCACAATCCCCAATTTGATTGCTCCACTCTTGAATTGACACATTGGGAGTTGTCCTGTCATAGTCACTTAGCTACTATATCCATGTGTTCAGCAGCTACCGTATTTATCCCGGAGTATTTGTCTGATTTTCATGACGTATTTTCCAAGAAACTGTCTGAGACTTTGCCTCCCCATAGGGAGTGGGACTGTGGTATTGATTTGATCCCCGACAGTCCCATCCCTAAGGGAGACATTTTCAATTTGTCTGGGCGTGAGTACGAAGCCCTTAAGTCCTACATCTCAGAGTCTGTGGCCAAACGTCATATCAGGCCGTCCAGGTCCCCTGCCGGGGCAGGTCTCTTCTTCGTAGAGAAGAAGGATGGGACATTGAGGCCTTGTGTGGACTATTGGGCTTTGAATAAAATTACAGTGAAAAACCAGTGCTCCTTGCCCCTAATTCCTGACTTATTAAATCAGGTGGTAGGGGCCCACTGGTTTTTCAAATTGGACTTAAGGGGGGGCTTACAATTTAATTCGCATCCGAGAGGGAGATGAGTGGAAGACCGCGTTCAACACCCCGTTAGGACATTTTGAATGTCTTGTCATGCCCTTCGGACTTTGTAATGCCCCCGCTGTGTTCCAGGAATTTATGAACGCGGTCTTCCACAACTTCCTGGAGGTATTTTTGGTCATATATCTCGACAACATTCTGGTGTACTCCCCAGACTGGGATTCACATGTGCGGCACCTGAGGCTGGTCCTGACCCATTTGCGTGAGTACCAACTTTTTGTCAAGTTGGAGAAATGCATTTTTGGTACTAAACAAGTGTCTTACTTGGTTATGTGATTTCTCCCACGGAGATTCAAATGGTGTCTGATAAAGTAGCAGCAATCTCCCAATAGGTCAGACCAGATAACTTGAAAGCTCTCAAGTGGTTTTTAGTTTATGCAAATTTTTACCGTAAATTCATTAAGAATTATTCTGTTATTGCTCAACCCCTGACTGATCTTACCAAGAAGGGGGCCGACTTGGTAAGATGGTCGCCAGAGGCCCTAGAGGCTTTCAGTCATCTCAAAAGGGCGTTTACTGCTGCCCCGATGCTTGTACAGCCTGACGCGCGGCAACCATTCTTTATTGAGGTCGATGCGTCTGAGGTGGGGACGGGGGCTGTATTGTCTCAGGAAGTCAGCGGGAGATCTGGGTATAGCCCATGTGCGTTCTTCTCGCGGAAGTTCAGTTCGGTGGAACTTAACTACGACGTGGGTAATCGTGAGTTATTGGCGATTAAGTGGTCTCTGAAACAGTTGCGTCACCATCTTGAGGGGGCTAGGCATCCCAATACTGCGTATACTGATCATAAAAACTTGGTATATCTCGCTAATGCTAAGAGACTCACAGCTCGTCAAGCCAGGTGGGCGTTGTTTTTCACCAGGTTTAACTTCGTCATTACATATATTCCAGGGGAGAAGAACGTGAAGGCGAATGCCCTCTCACGGAGTTTCGGTTCGCTGGAAAGTGAGACAGTGGCTCCTGAGAATATCTTGGCCCCTGGGGTGGTGGTGGCAGCTGTAGAATCTGATCCCGTTCCTCATCTACAAAACTGTCAGCAGGACGCTCCCTCGGGGCTGCCGGAGGGCAGATGGTTTGTGTCAGAGACCTTGCATCATTGAAGAGTCTCACTCATCTGTTCTCACAGGCCATCTGGGGGTTCAGGGGACTCTGGATCTTTGTACTAGACACTACTGGTGGCCAGGCATGCCTCGGGAGATCACCAGCTTTGTTAAGGGATGCTCTGTCTGTGCACGCAGTAAAAGTCGGCGTCCAGAGGGGCCTCTGAGACCGTTACTGGTGCCTTCTCGTCCGTGGTCGCATTTATTGGTAAATTTTATCATCGATCTACCTGAGTCTCAGAAGTTCACCACTATCCTAGTTGTTGTAGACTGTTTCTCAAAAATGGCACATTTCGTGGCGCTAAAGAAGCTACCTTCTGCGATAGAGTTTTCCAAGATTTTTGTAAAAGAAATCATTCATCTACATGGGGTTCCCGAGGACATTGTATTTGATCGCAGGGTTCAGTTTGTTGCGCAGTTTTGGCGAGCTTTCTGTAGAAACCTGGGAACGTTGCTTTCCTTCCCGTCAGCATACCACCCGCAAACTAATGGTCAGACTGAGTGGAAGAACCAGGATTTAGTGTAATATTTACAGTTGTTTGCTAGCGAAAAGGATCATCAGTGGGCAGAATTCCTGCCCTTGGCAGAGTTTGCGCTAAACAACCGCACTTGTACTTCCACTGGCGTATCTCCATTGAGGGTGTAGAGCACCCATGCTCTCGTGAATTCCTGTGTTTACCAATATGCACTCATGCACCATACTGCACGTGTCCACACTTCCCAGCAGCCTCTATCATTATTATCAACCCCCTTTCTTTGTAGACTATTTACCAAGTTGCTGTGAATCCTGCAGAGGAGATGTACTTTCGATATAATTTCACCTTTCCATTTTTAGGTTTGGACATGATTAATAGTATATGGTCAGGTATAGAGTTAACCTGTAAACGGCTAATAGAGGGTAATTATTACGATTAAATATAGGGTAGAGATGACTACCAGTAATTGGTAATGGTAATTAATCTCTCTGTTAGGCGTTTTCTCATTTACAACTAATTACTGTGTATGTGTTTAAGGTTTTGTAAACTTTACAACACAACACCAAGGTGATCTGTCCATCAATTCCGAAGGGATCCAACATTTATAGAGTCCCCCAGTGTTTAGCTCCATTATTGAGTCCCCTAATATTTATCTTCATCAACGTCCCCCAACGTCTGTCTACATACAGTCAGAGATTTCCCCAACATCTACCTCCATCAGAGTCTGCCAACATCTGCCTCCATCCTATAGTCCCCCATCAGACTCCATCAGAGAATCCCCTGTCTGCCTCTATCAAAGTCTCCTAAAATCTGCCTTAATAGAGAGTCCACCAACATCTTCCTCCATCCTACAGTCTCCTGTCCACCTCTATCAGAGAATCCCCTATCTGCCTTTATCAAATTTCCCAAACATCTGCCTTCAAAAAGAGTTCCCCAACATCTGCCTCCACCAGATTTCACCAACATCCGCCTCCATCCTATAGTCCCCTGTCCACCTCCATTAGAGAATCCCCTGTCTGCCTCCATCAAAGTTCCCCAAGGTCGGCCTTTATCAAAGGCCCCAAATATCTGCCTTTATCAGAGTCCCTCAACATCTGCCTCCATCAGAGAGTTTCCAAAATCTGCCTCCATCACGGAGTCCCCCAACTTCTAAACTTTAGCAGAGCCCCCCAGTGTCTGCCTTCAGATCCTACCGTGTTTCCCCGAAAGTAAGACAGTGTCTTACTTTCTTTTTATCCCCAAAAGCCCCACTATGTCTTACTTTCGGGGTATGTCTTATATATACAGCGATTATAGGCACAGGCAATACAGGACGCCAGTGTCTGGCGTCCTGTTGCCATGGCGACAGGCCGGGCTCTCGCGATGACATCGCGAAAGCCGGCCGGAGACACAGAAGGATCGCGATTCCTCTGTGAACTCTTTCCCTGCCGCGATCTACTTAGATCGCGGCAGGGAAGGGGTTAACAGTGGGGCGGCGCATCTCTGATGCCCCCCCGCTGTTGCAGCGGGACGCCGGCTGTGAGTGACAGCCGGCTCCCGCTGCGGGATAGCACGGGATCTTATGTACCGGTACGTCCTGTTGCGGGAAGTACCAGGCTCCCAGGACGTAACGGTACGTCCTGGAGCGGGAAGGGGTTAAGATCAGAGGGAGGTGGCAGACGCGGCGACGTATGGAGAGGGGGACGGTGCGGACGTGGGCAGGAGGCGGCGCGCAGCTAGATGAGAGGGAGGCGGCAATACCCCCGTGTTTCCCCGAAAGTAAGACATATGTCTTACTTTCGGAGTACGGCTTACATTGGCCGACGCCCCTGAAACCCCCGATACATCTTACAATCGGGGGTGTCTTACTATCGGGGAAACACGGTATGTATGTATCTGTGCAACCACCTTCTTCTCTGATGGACCATCTACAAAATGCCTGAAACAGACCACAATGCGGTTTGCAAAGTTGCACTTCTGTTATGCTGGATAAGTAAAAGCTACTTGGAGTATTTTAGACTCGGTTAGATCCTGTCACCTCCCTTCCCTGTCATCTACGGAGATTCATGACTGTCGCACTGTGGCCTCACATGCCTCCCTTTCTATAGCCACCACTGGTCCTGCTCTCTGATGGACCATCTAGTGATTAGTGACTCCCATGCCGTGGACTAACATCTCAGTATCTCCATCACCCTCTCTATATATTCTGTATATATAACACGTACACCCGGATTTATGTTCTTGTACATCTACGGTTTAAGCGTTAATCGCCGTTGTTCACTGTACGCTCTCGTCGCCATGTGGACAGTTATTGATTATCGTCTTATCAGCATGCTCCTGAAAAAAAGTTCATGTCCTTGAAGAGAAATGCTTTTATTGCTGATAATAACCATATCTGCCCTCATGTGACCTCTGGCTGGTAAGAAGACGTCCGCAGGTGGAACGGTCTAATGTACATCACTCTACTATTGGCCGGCTCAGCACCTCAATCAATAACACAATCATAGAGTGCCGTCATAATAAGCCCCCATCACAAAGTCCAGACACCTTGCACAGTAAGCCCTTGTGTACACGTGGCTGATAATGTCCACTACAGGAATAGCCTGGACTCTGCAGCAAAATGCATGTTATTAAGATACAGATTTGAGATTGTGCATCGCAATGGATGACGTCCCCGGTAGAAGAAATCTGTGACAGGAAGGCCAGACTGCATATACGAAAATTCACAACATACATGTAAAAGCGAGTGGATGTCCTCTGCGGCTTCTGTTAGCATATGTTCAGTAGGTGGAATCTGACGTAGATATTTGTAGTTTTTCTTGGTCCCATTTCGAGGTGTATTTATATATACACATCGGTTTATATGACTTTTTGATTATTTTTTATTCAGTTTTGGGGAAATAAAATGAATATAAAACAAGTATTTGGGCTTTTTTTTAAAGTTTTTTTTATTTTATAGATTTTAATGTGCTTGATAAATAGTGTAATGCTTTATAGTACGTCTTGTTATGGATGTGGCGATACTAATTATGTGAGTTTTGTTTCAATATTTAATATTGTAGAAGGGGATACAGAACTTTTAAAATAATTTTCTCTGTAAAACCACTTAAATGCTGCGTTTTTTAGGGGGTAAAAGATAAAGAGGAGTGATTAGATCAGTAAGTGCTCATCTTCTCACCGACTGCCACTTGGCACAGGGGGCAGACAGGACAATCAGAGATCGATCATTCTCGGCTGCATCCCCCATGCTCTGCATGCAGACTGTTATGTTCGTGTGGGCAACTAAGCACCGGGCCAACACGAATGTGACCCGAGGACATGGGTTAGGGAAATTGACCCTATGCTGCAGGGAAGATGACTAGGCCCTACCTACAAGCGGAGAGATCACCTCGATAAAGGCGGCCCCACGCTGGAACCTCGGCCCTGGCTTTCCCAGAATAGATGGTACACAGAACCAGGATAAGTACAGACAAACCCAATGCACAAACTGGTAATTGATAGATGATAAACACACTTACCGCTCAACCTCGCATGCTAAAGCAGATGGAAAAGCTGAATATAAAAACAAGGGATTACTTCGTACATTGGTCAATTAACTTAAGTCGCAATGCTGCGATCAAGGCTCCTCATGTCTTGCGGTCACTAATCTAGCAAGACACAAAACAGGCAGCACAGGACACAAAACACCCAGCAAGCTACAAGCTGACAAGACACTACATACACAGCAAGCTGCAAGCTGACATGACACAAACACAGGCAGACAAGACTGAGCAAATACAGCTTCCTCTTGCAGAGAGGCTGGAATATATATCTACCCCCCAAACCCAGGGAATTGGCTGACCAGAACAAGCACACCCAGCCAGCTCAATTAACCCCTACCTGTGAAGGTGTACTCCTGGAACCCTGAAATACAACACAGAGTCCAGCAGCACAACCTGACACTGACTAACATGATAGCTGTAAATCCAGTAGTTCTGCTCTTCAAAAGGCTAGACACGTGTCTATAGACATGCTTTTGGTCTCATTTTCAAGTCAACATACTTGGCTTTAAAATTAGGTCAAAAGCATGACTGCAGCATTGATAGAACCGGAGTTACAGCTGTTTGTAGTATCCTGTTGAACTAACAGAGCTTGGGGTAATCAGTACGAGGTTAATATAATCCAGCGACAATGTAAAGTATGGATATGACCTATGTTTGGATTTGAGCCTTATGTTGCATAGGATGGAAGTTACAGGCTAAGGCAGCCATCATACCACTTCCCCTCCATCTGTAATTTCACCAGATAATAGTCACCGCCGCTTCTTGCGCTCGCAATGTCATCAATGTAATAAATATCACTGTTACAGCAAATCGCTAGCAAATGAACAGGCAGGTAGAAGTTCATGTAAATTCATGTGCCCGCGGATTACCGCCTTACCCCAGTCAGACACCACAATATTTGATGTATGTATTGTGGAGTCTAGGCCTAATGCAGCATGTATGGAAATTATGTTGTTTTAGACTGCTGTGACGTAGATGCAGATGAAGGAATGCAGTTCAGTGGCTAGACAGTCCATTATTATATAATTGTGCTCTAGTAGAGGTAGTAATTAGCCAACCGGAATAATGCACAGCTACTTGTAACCTCGGTTTGAAAGCGAAGTTGTCAGCAGGTTTCACCAGGTACATAACTAAAGGTATGGTGCAAAGTACAGCTTGGTCGGGTCAACTCCCCTTTCCTTCCCCATCATGCAGCGCCGGCACATACCGTATTTCGCCGAAAATAACACTCTGTCCTACATTAATTTTTGCCTCAAAAGAGGCACTTGGTCTTATTTTTGGAGGAAGGTTTTATTCTACTTACCTAGCAGGCTCGGTCAACATCCCTCCCACTGCTCTCCACAGCTCCGACGCGCTTCCCGCAATCTTCAGCCGCTCATACGACATCACTTCCTGGTTACGTGAAACATAAATCTAGGAAGCGATGGCTGTGATTGGTTGTTCAACTGCTGCTCAGCCAACCAATGCATCGCTGAATGAATCAATGAGATGGCTGTGACTGGTTTATCCAGCGCTGCATTTATTGGCTAAGCATCGGTAGAAGAACCAATCACAGCCATCGCTTTCTGGTGGTGGGATTTATGAATCCCGTAACCAGAAAGTAATGTTGTACGAGGGACTGAGGACTGCGGGAACCGCTTTGAACCTCTAGAGCAGCGGGAGGGACCTGGATCGAGCCTGCTAGGAAATGTATACTTTTTTTTTAGTGTAGTGTAACTAGGGCTTATTTTCAGGGCAGGGCTTATAATTCAAGCCTCCTGAAAACTAGGCTAGGGCTTATTCTCAGGGTAATTCATGTCCGCAGGTCTGCAAAATATACAGATGAGGAATTTTTCCCCGCATAGCACCGCAGCCTGTCCTATCTTTGTGAGTGCTTTCACATCGCATCTCCCATTTTTTTCAATGGGGTCAGCGGTAGCATTGCACCACGTGCTAGGTTCATGGGATGCGAGGTCTCCCATTAAAAACAAAGGGAGAAACTTTGCGATCCTCCGCTGCGGCTGACTTCCCTGAAATGACGCAAGGTGGTTTCGAGAAAAACGCCTTGCATCCGCAGGGTCACCAACATGCGATTTCGCCGCGGATGTGAGGCGTTATTATTTTAAAGCCACCTCGGATCACTTTGCAGAGTTTCTCCCATTGTTTTCAATGGGGAAACCTCGCATCGCATCACGTGCACCTACCTAGCACATGGTGCAATGCTGCCGCCTGGCCCCATTGAAAGCAATGGGAGATGCGATGCGAGAGCACACTCCAAGAAAGGACCTGCTGCGATGCAGGAAAGCATCGCTCATGTATTTAACTCCATTTAAAAGAATGGGGTTTATATTTGTGCGACATTTGTGCGTCTCGCAATGCACACATCCCGCACGATTTTCTCGCCCGTGTGAACCCAGCATTACTGTTTTTAGTAATGGAGTGCAATTTTTTTTCTTTTGTACACCTTTGTACATGTACAAACACATATCGTACATGTAAAAAGCCATATACGTGGTTCATACACATATCATACATAGACCATACATGTATAAACACATACAATACACATAAAATACAGTACACACTTAGACAAAAGTGTGTAAAAGAGCGCCAAATTTATCGTCCAGCATGTGAGCGGGTAAGCGTTTGCGCGAGAGCGGCAGCGAGTGAGCGGTTGCAGCAGCGTGTGAGCAGTTGAGTGGTCGCAGCAGCGGGTGAGGGGTTGCAGCAGCGGGTGAGGGGTTGCAGCAGCGGGTGAGGGGTTGCAGCAGCGGGTGAGGGGTTGCAGCAGCGGGTGAGGGGTTGCAGCAGCGGGTCAGCGGTTGCAGCAGCGGGTCAGCGGTTGCAGCAGCGGTTGCGGCAGCGGGTCAGCGGTTGCGGCAGCGGGTCAGCGGTTGCAGCAGCGGTTGCAGCAGCGGGTCAGCGGTTGCGGCAGCGGGTCAGCGGTTGCAGCAGCGGTTGAAGCAGCGGGTCAGCGGTTGCGGCAGCGGGTCAGCGGTTGCAGCAGCGGTTGAAGCAGCGGGCGAGCGGTTATAGCAGGGTGTGAGCGGTTGCAGCAGCGGGTCAGCAGTTGCAGCAGCGGTTGCAGCAGCGGGTCAGCGGTTGCAGCAGGGTGTGAGAGGTTGCAGCAGCGGGTCAGCGGTTGCAGCAGCGGGTCAGCGGTTGCAGCAGCGGGTCAGCGGTTGAGCGGTTGCAGCAGTGCGTGAGCGGAGTGTGAACAAGTCTATCTTCACTACTTCCACAAGTAAATTGTAGATCCCCATTAGGATGAGCTCCATGCCTGGCAATGTCATCCAGTGTGCTACTTGTGCAATGTATGCGGTCCTTGATCAGCCGATCGAGGGTGCATACTGTTGCGCAAGATGCGTGCACGTCGAACATTTAGAAGCCCAAATTCTGGATCTAAATGGGCAACTGGCAACACTGAGAGCCATTGACATCATGGAAAGGAGTTTGGTGCTCACTGAGCAGGCACTCGCTGGGGTAGAGGCGGGGGCGGACGCTAGTACGGAAGTGCAGGGGGAGCAGGCAGTCAGCTGGGTGACAGAAAGAAGGAGGGATAGAGGGAAGAGAACCAGGGAGGCTAGTCCTGAACTGGCACAACCCAACAAGTTTGCACGATTGGCAGATGAGGGGGATGCCATTACAGAGCCAGCACCGCTGCAGCACGACACGCCCTCTGAACGCCAGGGGGATGACTGCTCCAGTGAGACGGGGACAGGGAGCGCAGGGCAGGCTAGACAGGTTCTAGTGGTGGGGGACTCAATTATTAGGGGGACAGAGAGGGCAATCTGCCATAAAGACCGGGATCGTCGAACAGTGTGTTGTCTTCCTGGCGCTCGAGTTCGACACATCGCGGATCGGATTGACAGATTACTGGGAGGGGCTGGTGAGGATCCAGCGGTCATGGTGCACGTTGGCACCAATGAACAAGTTAGAGGTCAATGGAGGGCCCTCAAAAATGATTTCAGGGACTTAGGGTCCAAGCTCAGGGCGAGGACCTCCAGGGTAGTTTTCTCGGAAATACTACCTGTACCTAAAGCCACACTAGAAAGGCAGCAGGACCTTAGGGAGGTAAACAAGTGGCTCCGGAGTTGGTGTAAGAAGGAGGGATTTGGGTTCCTGGAGAACTGGGCTGACTTTGCTGTCGGCTACAGGCTCTACCGTAGGGACGGGCTGCATCTAAATGGGGAGGGTGCAGCTGTGCTGGGGGAAAAGATGGCTAGAAGGCTGGAGGAGTGTTTAAACTAGGGACTGGGGGGGAGGGCAAAATGAGAAATAGTGGGGTAGCCAGTGTAATTAGCGATCTGGGTCCAAGCAAAGGGAATGGGGGACGAGCAGGGGGTGGGGTTAGTACAGTTAGAACTGATAGATCAGCCATAAGTACGAATAGCAACAAAACAAATTTAAAAAACAAAAAAAATGATATAAATTGTATGATCACGAATGCACGAAGTCTGATCGGTAAAGTGGGCGAGCTTGAAGCAAGAATGACTGATGAAAGTTATGACATAGTCGGAATTACTGAAACATGGCTTGATGATAAGAGCGATTGGGCGGTGAATTTGCAGGGGTACAATCTCTTCAGAAGAGACCGAAGGAACCAGAAAGGGGGAGGGGTATGTCTGTACGTCAAATCGAACTTGAAGCCGAGGCTACGGGAGGATATAGGGGTAGGAGACGAACAGGTGGAATCTCTGTGGGTAGAAATACAGGGAGGAAAAAATAACAAAATCCTGATAGGGGTCTTCTATAGACCACCAAAAACAACAGAAGAAACTGAAGACTTACTACTAAGGCAGATAGAAGAGGTGTCAAAACGAAACGAAGTAATTATCATGGGGGACTTTAATTACCCAGATATAACATGGGAGAACGAAACCTGCAAATCTCACAGGGGTGATAAGTTCTTGAGAGTAATTAAAGACAATTACCTGAACCAACTTGTGCAGGAACCAACAAGAGGGAGGGCCATTCTGGACCTAGTACTAACTAACAAACCGGAACGTATAAGGGGGGTGCAGGTTGAGGGGCACTTGGGGAACAGCGACCACAATATAATCAACTTCCAGCTGTCAATCAATAGGAAGCCTTATCAGGGAGTGGCAAAGAAACTAAACTTTAGTAAAGCAAAATTTGATGAGCTTAGAACTACTATCGGTAACATTAATTGGGACAACATCCTCAAAAATATCAGCACGGAGGAAAAATGGGAAAAGTTCAAAAGGATCCTAATCACCTCATGTGAGCAGTTCATTCCCTTTAAAAATAAAAGAAACTCAGCTAAAAGGAAACCAATGTGGCTCGACAAGACGGTACGAGGGGCAATAAATGAAAAGAAGAAAGAGTTCAAACTACTAAAGCAACAAGGCAGCGAAGAAGCGCTAAAATCATACAGGGAAAAAAACAAAATATGCAAAGATACGATCAAAACTGCCAAGGAGGAAGCAGAAAGACGGATCGCAAAAGAGAGCAGAAACAACCCGAAGCTATTTTTCAACTACATAAACAGCAAAAGGATTTGCAGGGAGAGCGCTGGCCCTTTAAAAAACAATGCAGGAGAAATCATTGATGATGACGAAGGGAAAGCAAATCTACTAAACAGCTTCTTCTCAAGTGTGTTCACCAAAGAAAAGGAAATGCCACACGAGATGCAGGGGAATAAAACGAACCCCTCACAAAATATCTCATACCTAACGCAGGAGGAGGTGCGGAAGCGTCTAAAGAAAACTAAAATTGATAAATCACCGGGCCCAGATGGATTACACCCAAGGATACTAAAGGAACTAAGTGACGAGATAGCTAGGCCGCTATACCTAATATTTCTAGACACTATCAAGACCGGAGTAGTACCATTGGACTGGCGCATTGCCAACGTGGTTCCAATTTACAAAAAAGGGAGCAAAAGTGAGCCTGGTAACTACAGGCCAGTAAGTCTCACTTCAGTAACGGGAAAAATTTTCGAGGGGATTCTGAGAGACGCCATTGATGAGTACCTCAAGGAGATTAAGGGAATAACTCCTCACCAGCATGGATTCATGAAGGGTCGCTCATGTCAGACAAATCTGATCAGTTTCTACGATGAAGTAAGCTCTAAGCTGGACCAGGGAGAATCTATTGATCTTGTATATCTGGACTTCTCTAAAGCCTTTGACACCGTGCCACATAATAGGCTAATATACAAAATGAGGCAGCTCGGACTGGGCGAAAACGTGTGTAAGTGGGTAAAAAATTGGCTCAACGATAGAAAGCAGAGGGTGGTAATAAATGGTGCGTACTCTGATTGGACCACAGTCGCTAGCGGGGTGCCACAGGGTTCAGTATTAGGCCCCACTCTGTTCAACATATTTATTAATGACCTGATAGAGGGGCTGCACAGCAAAATATCAATATTTGCAGATGACACAAAATTATACAATATAATTAATGCAACGGAGGACAATGTGCGGCTACAAACGGACCTGGATAAGCTGGGGGCTTGGGCAGGAAAATGGCAAATGAAGTTCAATGTTGAAAAATGTAAGGTTATGCACATGGGCAGGAGGAACGGATGTCACAAATATTCACTTAATGGGGTACCGCTGGGGAAAAGTGATATGGAAAAGGATCTAGGGGTATTAGTGGATAATAGACTAAACTGGAGTAACCAATGCCAGTCAGCTGCTGCAAAGGCAAATAAAGTCTTGGGGTGCATTAAAAGAGGTATAGGGGCGAAGGACGAGAACATCATCCTTCCACTATATAAGGCACTTGTCAGGCCTCACATGGAATACTGCGTACAATTCTGGACACCGGTGCTCAGGAAAGATGTCACAGTGCTTGAAGGGGTTCAAAGAAGGGCAACTAAACTAATACATGGAATGACGGGACTGGAATACCCAGAGAGGCTATCCAAATTGGGACTATTTACTCTAGAAAAAAAGAAGGTTAAGAGGCGACCAAATAACCATGTATAAGTACATGAGGGGACAACACATGGATCTCTCCCGTGATCTGTTTACACCCAGGACCACAAAGGTAACAAGAGGACATCCGCTACGATTAGAGGAAAGTAGGTTTAATCACCAACATAGAAAGGGGTTCTTTACTGTAAGAGCAGTTAGACTGTGGAACTCTCTACCGGAGGAAGTGGTGATGGCAAAATCCATAGAGGAGTTTAAAAGGGGACTTGATGTCTTTCTGGAGAAGAAGTATATTACAGGATATAAATATTAGGTTAAGGGTCAATCCTGGTATATAGGCAGGTAGGAACTATTAGGGGTTGATCCAGGGAACAGTCTGATTGCCATTAGGGAGTCGGGAAGGAATTTTTCCCCCAAAAGGGCTAATTGGCTTCTGGCCTTGGGGTTTTTTGCCTTCCTCTGGATCAACACAGTAGGATAGACAGGCTGGACTAGATGGACAATGTCTTCATTCGGCCTTACATACTATGTTACTATGTTACTATGTTACTATGTTACTATGTTACTATGTGACACTGAGATGAGCTAGACTTCTTGGTGTAAGGTTAGGGTTCCTTTATATGGACGACTGTGGGGAGCAGAAGCGCCTGACAGTCGTCCCAATGACTATTGCTGCTTTGCTCTCACACAGGGGTAATAGCCGTTCAGTGAATGTGAAGCGTGTTGGAGTTAACTTCCGACTGCCTGTCTCTATTCACTGTGAACAGGCAGTCGCTCACAGATGAACAACTGCCTATTTACACTGAACGAAAACTCACTCGCTAATCATTGTTTCAGTGAGCTGAAACGTAGCAGCTAGCAACTAATGAGCGATTTCTCGCTCGGTACCCTGTCGGATCTAGGGTTTATACAGGACAGTTATCACTGGGAATCGCTTGTTTGGGCGAATTTTCGGCAGATAGTTGGCAAGTGCCCTAAGACTGTGTAACAGACTGGATGAGTAACTCCGCCTCATTGTCTCAGTTGCAGGAAGTCTCCGCCCCTTCTATTACATCTTACCTTTATTGACTCACATGTTGGCGAGCAGATAACAATTACTTCTGGTGGAGCGTTCAGCATTACAACATCTCAAGCTGACGGAACAGTAAACAGGACCAGCCCTGTGTACAGGACACTGTGAGCCGCTGCACCCACCGCCAGAATCACCCGTCACATATGGAAATATGACAACATTTACATTCCATGCAAAGGATATAAAACTCCCGCTGTCACTGGCACAACACTGCCATCTACAGGAGGGTAGATACACCACATGACCACTGCCATCTTGAGTAATCACCATCTGCATCACTGTCCGCTCATATATAGAAATATCACTATCCACTCAGGCAGGATGTAGATATTGATGTAGATCATCATTTAGGCCGGCTTCACATGGGTGTATATTGCACGTGCCAAATTATCGCGCGCAATACCAAGAGAATAGAACTCATTGATTACAATGGGTTCAGTCATGTTTCTGTATTTTGCGCATGCGTTTTGGTTGGGCAAAAAAAATAGAACAGGTTCTATTTCACTGCGTATTTGTGTTCACAGGTCTCAATAGAAGTCAATGTGGGGTGCGCAAGGAGATGTGTGAAACACTGCGCAATGCCGCTGGAAAAAGAACATATCTGGAACTAATTAGGCATTTTAATTGATGTGTCTTTGTTTGCTGCGTGGAAATGAGCATGCCCTGTGGGTGCAGAAAGTACAGTAAAATATACACCGATGCGTCTGCGAAAAAGTATATTACATTCCGCAAAAACGCAGCACTCAGGCGTGTGCAAATACGCTTACTCCCATGTGAAGCCGGCCTTAGATCCACACGAGGGTTTCATGATAGTGTGACTGAGTGTCTCAGTAGTGTCACCTCAGGCTTTGGGCCTGGAATTTCAAGTGATCAAAACTTAGCATAAAACGTAGAACTAAGGCCGCTTTCACACGACCAAGAAAAACGTGCGAGTTTTTTGCATTGCAAGATGGACAAATCTTGCACGAATATGAACCCCATTCTTTTGAATGAGGTCATGTACATGAGCGATTGTGAGCAGCATGTCCTATCTTTGGGCGTTCCCTCGGAATGCATCGCCCCTTGTTTTTAATAGGGATGGAAAAAACATTGCATAGTGTGAGATATGCGCGCGAGTGCCATGCAAGGTTTTCCATTGAAAACAATGGGAAACACCTGCTGCACCCCTGGCGCGGTTGAAATCCGCCCCCACCTTCCCTGGAGAATCGCTACTTCCCTGAAGTGATGGGAGGCGTTTTTGACACAAAAACTCCTCACATCCATGGGGACATCACACTTCCTGAGCGCGATATTGAGCCGTGTTTCAGGGCCCGATATCACGCTCACCACTGTGAAATTAGCCTAAGGGCTTCTGCCCACTAGCGGGTTTTTTTTTACGCTGCGATAGATGGTGGTAGTAGTCATGGTGCTTCAGTATGATTTGGGTCTTGTATAGTGCTTTTACTTGTAATATTGGTCTTCGTATAACTTTTTTTATTCAACAACAGTATAGTAATATTGTTATTTAGTCTCTATGTATTAGAAATACTAGTGGTCATGGTGATGTGGTATTATTTGGGCCTTGTGCAGTAGTATTATTGGTAATAGTTAGTTTTTAGTGTTTTTTATTTAGTAGCAGCACGGTAATATTATTCAGTCAGTATGTGGCCGTATTATTTGTGTCTTGTATAGTGTCATCATTAGTTATATTATTCAGTCACCCTGTAGTGGTAATGATAGTACTCATGGTGTGGTGGTATTATTTCAATCTAGTATAGTAGTATTATTGGTAATACTAGTTGACATATTGCATTTTTATTCATGTAATAGGGGTCACTCTGGCTATTATAGGGGCACCGTGGTTCTGTAATGAGGGCACTCTGACCGTTATGGGGGCACCGTGGTTCAGTAATGAGGGCACTCTGACTATTATGGGGGTAATGTGTTCCTGTAATGGAAGCATTCTGGCTAATATGGGGGCATCGTGGTTCTGTAATAGAGGCACTCTGACTGTTTTGGTAGTGTTGTGGTTCTTTAATGGAGGCACTCTGACTATTATGGTAGTGTTGTGGTTCTGTAATGGAGACACTCTGACCATTATGGGGGCACAGTGGTTCTGTAATGGGGGCACTCTGACTACCGGTATTATGGGGGTGCTGTGTTCTTGTAAGGGAGGCACTCTGGCTACTATAGGGGCACCTTGGTTCTGTAATGGGGGAACTCTGACTGTTATGGGGGCTTCGTGGTTCTGTAATGGAGGCATTCTGACTGTTATGGTAGTGTTGTGGTTGTGTAATGGAGGCACTCTGACTGTTATGGTAGTGTTGTGGTTCTGTAATGGAGGCACTTTGGCTGTTATTGGGACACTGTGGTTCTGTAATAGCTGTCATGGGGTCACTTATTCACACCGTGTAGCTCTGAGAAGCTCCGGGTCTCATAGGTCACACTGTCGATATTTGAGGTTGTGGAAATTTGAGGATTACGTGGAAACAAAACATTCAGGGTCAATCATGTGTGTCAGACATTCTCCTCCTGTAACATTATAAGGTATTACTGTACAGGATGAGGATGTACCTGCAGAGCTCTGTCACCAGCAGGTGGGAGTAGCAAGATGGCTTCCGGGATAATCACATGACTAACAGGAGTACACAGATGGCCGCTAGCAGCTTCCGCTTTTAGTTTTGACCAGTTGTCATGGAGACAGCGGAAGTCTGGTCTGGTCTAGTCCAAGCACTCTATGGCTGCTGAACCGGACATCCGGCCGGTTTGTCTCCGCCGGCGGCGTGAGGATATATGACTGGAGGTGAGAACAGCTGCGCCCCTACTACCGGTATCCGGGCCCCGCTGCCCACACTGCTTCCACATGTGGTGCTATTATCGGGGGACAGTACAGGATACAGCGAGTGATGGATACGCTGAGGGGGGAGGTATTATCGGGGACAGGGCTGCAGTTATCACGCCGTTATAGTATGTCACACCCTGTCAGGTGTGTGTGGAGTATATGACGATGGGGCACTCCGGGGCCGCGCACAGGTTCATGTCTGTCCTAAAGTCTAAAACATGTTCAAACCTCCCATGTTCTATCAGTTAACAGCAGAAATCTGAATGGTGGGAAATAAATACGAATCTACAAGAAATGGAACAACGCAGTATTTTATTTTGGCCGGTGTTCTAACCCTCTCCACGCGCCCCGCTGGTCACCTGAGCAGTACCCAATCTGTACTCACTTTATTGCCACCTTCTCTCCAACATGTCGGCTGTTACAGTAGTAATCGTACAGTAGGGATCGCAAACCTGGGGGATCATTCACTGTAGTTGGGAATACACAACGCTTCATGTAACCCCAGAGGAAGAAGTCCAGCGGAGTGAGATCTGTTGAACAGGCGGCCACCATGTTGGTCTGCCGCGTCCAACCCAGCGATATGGAAAGTTATTATTGAGGGAACTGTCACAGTGCAGAGGGATCAGCCCTATTCTCATCTGCACAAGGAAAGACTGGAAGCAATGGGATGAAACTGAAAGGGAGGAGACAGATTAGATATTAGACGGTGGTATTAGTGTATCTTGACACCACCAAAAGGATGGGTGGAGATAAGAGACACGCCCTGAACCAACGCCCCCACCAGGATTGGCTGCCCAGGACAATGGGTGGCCATTATCTCCCCCGTTGACTCCCCTGACATACCTCTCCGCCGCTCGCCATTGTTCCCTTGCTGGCTCCTGCGCTGTCACTGTCCACTGTGCCATCATTGGAGACAGTGGGGGAGCATGGCGGAGTGAAGGCAGAGCGGCGGCCCCACTGACAGCTGAGGGCATGCAAGTGCCACAGCAGGATCAGCGGGACACAGCGCCGGTGAGCGTCAGCAGCACCAACCAGCACAAGGCCCAGCAGAGGAGTCACTGATCAGTGGCGGGGAGCGTCAGCAGCGGCACTGGCTGAAGCCCCAGCACAGGAGTGACCTGAGCTTCAGCGCACAGTCTGACAGCAGCGGGACACAGTGACGGAAGGAGTGACTGCCCGGAGCTCCAGCGCCCAGTCAGACAGCGGCGGAAGGGTAAAACCGGAGGGCAGCACTTGGCTGGGGACAGTAAGCAGCCAGGAGCGGCAGGGTAAGCGGGGTAACAGCGATGGAGACACTAAACTGCCAGCAGCAGCGGTATTATTGAGCCAATCGGGAGCTAGGGGTGTGACAGGGGCGTTTTCCCCTGTCAAACCCCTAGCTTCTGGTGGCGTCAAGATACACTAATACCTTAGACGGTGAGGGTGATCAATGAGTGGAACAGGGTGCCACAGGAGGTGGTGAGTTTTCCTTCAATGAAAGTCTTCAAACAAAGGCTGGACAGACATCTGTCTGGGATGATTTAGTGATCTTGCACTGAGCAGGGGGTTGGACCCGATGACCCTGGAGGTCCCTTCCAACTCTACCAGTCCATGATAATATGAACTCCGAACACCCATACTCCAATGTGGAGGCCCTGTCTTGCTGGAAGATGATGATCGGTTGCAGATCAGCTGGTTGGGGACAGAAGAACTGTTCCATCATGTCACGGTATACGGGGCAGTTACTGTATGATCACCGAAAAAAGGGACCGATAATCCTGTCCTGCATTATACCGCACCAAACCTTCAGCGTTGGGCCCTCTCGCACATGTTCTCTGTAGACGTGGGGATTTTCTGACAGATGACACGCGGCCTCGTCTGAGAACAAGACGTGTCTAAGAAAGTGACTGTCGGGGTTGATACAATGAAGGGTTTTTGTCCCCGATTCCTGTCTCTGCGGCTCGTCGGCCGGCTTCCATTGTTGGACAATTTGTAGTTTATAAGGAAACCTACAAGGCCACTTGTGCACTATCGCTGCGCTGCCGTTCGCGGTACGCTGAATTGTCTTGATGCCGGTGGACTTCTATGGAACCTCACCTAAATTTCTTCTGCTTTTCTATTGGAAACACTTCAGCGATCTCCCGACTGTTTTATAACACTCCTGACAGCACCGCTTATGTGTCTCCATTAGGCACATCGTTCTGTACTCTTGTCAGGACTTTCTTTGCATGGAAATTATTGATTTAGTTTCAGCATGGCAAACGGTTTGTGCACGCTGTTGCGGAGCCGCCATGCTGTGTCGTGAGCGAGAACTTAAAAATGAGACTAAATTCATGAGACTAAGGGCCTCCTTCATCAAAAACCTCTAAAAGTCAAACTGTATTTGTTGCCTGTAAGAACCAATCACAACACAGCTTCTCTTTTCTCCTAATGCTGTGGTAAAATGAAAGCTGCGCTCTGATTGGCTGCTGTGGGCCACAAAGACAGTTTTGCTATTAGTGAAGTTTGATAAATTCTTCATCCAGCACACATTGCAGTCCATCATTCGTCATAATTGTATCCTATTGATTGACTGATTGAAATGTGGGAGGTTTGAACAGAAAACCCTGTATATTGTTGGAGTAAATTGCGTCAAATTTATTAAAATTTGCACACTTCTTAGTAAGGGCTGCATTTTAGACTGAAAAGTCAGACAGAGCAGATGAAGATTTGTGCTATTTTTATTTTTTTTGCTTTAGTTTTAGTGGAATTTACAAAGCGTATAATGCAGGACAGGTCCTCAGGATCAGAATGGTGGGAGTCCGATGCTCAGCACCCCCCCCCCCCCCCCCACAATTAATTGTCTGTTTGCCGGACGTAGCACAGCACTGTACTTAACTCAGTGGCCTGTCATGGTACTGCAGCTCTTTCCATTGATATCTTGGATTGATGGCTGCTTCGGTGAACAGCTGATTAGTGAGGGTCCCGGGCATTGTCTAATATTGAGGGTGGGGTCATCTGCAGTATACTCCTGAAAACCCCTTTAAAAGGTTTGTGCCAAGATGGCCTCCCTTGATCATATGACCTATTGGAGCATATGAACGTCACACAGCGGCGTCCTTTGCTCGGGGCTCTCTAAGTCTCAGAATGGAGAGCCAGTCAGTAAGGACCTGCCATACGAGTGACCTTCTGCCAGCTGTTTGCTGGGGTCGCTAAGAGCCGGACCCAGGTGATCGGCTGATCATGGTGCATCTTGGCACAACACCTTTTAGTTTTGTGCTATTTCTTGCCTTGATAAACTCCACCTGCTTTTTCAGCTTTTGGTGAGTGTTGTGATTACCCTAGGAACTGGCATAGAGTAAGTAATATCTGTGGGCCTCAGTTTTTGACATTACGGGGTCAGTGCTGTTTTTTTCTGTGTGGGTGGATGGATGGATAGATAGATCTCTTTCAAAAAGCCTAAATGTCAGCACGAAAAAAGATGGATTTACATATATTGGCGTTTTAGATGCCTGCTTAAGTAAACATTGCAGTGGTGTGAAGTGCACCAAATGTAATGCGTTGCATGCCTTTAAATTCGTTTGGCGTATCTTTGGGCCATCAATGCATTAACCCTTTGTAATCCATTTTCCCTGCCACCCGCACACTCCACAGCTCTAATTTATTTTGGATGGGAAAGTGCCTTGTGGATTCCTTGGAATTACTCAGCAGAAACACACAAAAATGATTTATTAGCAATTTTTTTGAAAATGTAACGTGAGTTATGAGTGCATCACATCCGGAAGATCGTTTGTACTCCTGTAAATATATGCGTATTAATAGAACATTTATATAATAACTCTATTCATTTCTAATGTCTCTAATGATACCTACCTGTCTGTCTATATCTAATACAGTGCCTTACAAAGGCATCCTATAATTCCATACAATGTGTATAGCACATGTTCTTAAAGGCCCATTTACCCGCAACGATTATCGCTCATAATTCGTTCAAACAACCAAATCTGAGTGATAATCGTTACATGTAAACGTGGTCCACATGTCCACTTGCTGATTTTTTTTTCCTTTCTCCCTACAGGATGTATGCTGTGTACCGGCAGGCCCACCCCCCCACTGGGCTGGAGTTTTCTATGTACTGCAATTTCTTCTCGAATGCTGAAAAGAACCTTGTGGTCGCCGGAACATCTCAGCTGTATGTGTATCGACTCAACCATGATGCCGAGGTTTGTGCTCTCTTTGTGCGCTCTCGATCTGTAATAAGAGCTACATCTATAAAGGGAGAGGGGAGTGCAGAGGTCTGGCCCTTCCCACAGTGCTTATCCCCACTGCCCCTTTAAGAAAATACCCTAGGCTTGTTACACAGTAAATGCTCCGACCTCCGACCCTATGTAAGTTTCCCAGTCCACCACTTCTGAGTATCCTGCACTCAGACGCTGAGGCATGAGGCGGCCTCATGTTTGTCTCTGATGAGACTTACTGCTAACTTGTGTATTTCTCTTCCAGAGCTTCAGCAAAGGGGATAAAGGATCAGGTAAGATGGCCTTCTGGACAGCAGACCCCAATTATACCGTAGCTGGCCCCTGCTGATAATTGGCTCTGCTTGTATCTGCAGATGGGAAAGGCCACAAGGAGAAGCTGGAGTTGATGGCGTCATTCTCATTTTTTGGTAATGTCATGTCCATGGCGAGTGTTCAACTGGCAGGAGCCAAGAGGGATGCCCTGTTACTCAGCTTCAAGGATGCCAAGGTGGGATTGTGGTGGAGCACGTCTACGGTGTCTTGTGTGCCGCTCATCACCTCATGCCTTTTGTGTTTTCTTTAGCTGTCTGTAGTGGAGTACGATCCTGAAACCCACGACCTAAAGACCTTGTCTCTTCATTACTTTGAAGAGCCGGAGCTGCGGGTATGTTACTGGCAATTAAGACACAGACTGGGTTTAGCTGGTATACTTCTAATCTATAGTAGCACCATAGTCTGAAGAGCTGCACAGTAGGGTACAAACCCTGCAGAAAGCATCAAAGGACAGTCTATACCTGCTAGGGATCACACTGGGCGTCAAAGGACAGTCTATACCTGCTAGGGATCACACTGAGCGTCAAAGGACAGTCTATACCTGCTAGGGAACACACTGGGCGTCAAAGGACAGTCTATACCTGCTAGGGATCACACTGGGCGTCAAAGGACAGTCTATACCTGCTAGGGATCACACTGGGCGTCAAAGGACAGTCTATACCTGCTAGGGATCACACTGGGTGTCAAAGGACAGTCTATACCTGCTAGGGATCACACTGGGCGTCAAAGGACAGTCTATACCTGCTAGGGATCACACTGGGCGTCAAAGGACAGTATACACCTGCTAGGGATCACACTGGGCGTCAAAGGACCGTATACACCTGCTAGGGATCACACTGGGCGTCAAAGGACAGTATACACCTGCTAGGGATCACACTGGGCGTCAAAGGACAGTCTATACCTGCTAGGGATCACACTGGGCGTCAAAGGACAGTCTATACCTGCTAGGGATCACACTGGGCGTCAAAGGACAGTCTATACCTGCTAGGGATCACACTGGGCGTCAAAGGACAGTCTATACCTGCTAGGGATCACACTGGGCGTCAAAGGACAGTATACACCTGCTAGGGATCACACTGGGCGTCAAAGGACAGTATACACCTGCTAGGGATCACACTGGGCGTCAAAGGACAGTATACACCTGCTAGGGATCACACTGGGCGTCAAAGGACAGTATACACCTGCTAGGGAACACACTGGGCGTCAAAGGACAGTCTATACCTGCTAGGGAACACACTGGGCGTCAAAGGACAGTCTATACCTGCTAGGGATCACACTGGGCGTCAAAGGACAGTATACACCTGCTGGGGATCACACTGGGCGTCAAAGGACAGTATACACCTGCTAGGGATCACACTGGGCGTCAAAGGACAGTATACACCTGCTAGGGATCACACTGGGCGTCAAAGGACAGTATACACCTGCTAGGGATCACACTGGGCGTCAAAGGACAGTATACACCTGCTAGGGATCACACTGGGCGTCAAAGGACAGTATACACCTGCTAGGGATCACACTGGGCGTCAAAGGACAGTATACACCTGCTAGGGATCACACTGGGCGTCAAAGGACAGTATACACCTGCTAGGGATCACACTGGGCGTCAAAGGACAGTATACACCTGCTAGGGATCACACTGGGCGTCAAAGGACAGTATACACCTGCTAGGGATCACACTGGGCGTCAAAGGACAGTATACACCTGCTAGGGATCACACTGGGCGTCAAAGGACAGTATACACCTGCTAGGGATCACACTGGGCGTCAAAGGACAGTATACACCTGCTAGGGATCACACTGGGCGTCAAAGGACAGTCTACACCTGCTAGGGATCACACTGGGCGTCAAAGGACAGTCTACACCTGCTAGGGATCACACTGGGCGTCAAAGGACAGTATACACCCGATGGGGACCACACTGGGCGTCAAAGGACAGTATACACTCGATGGGGACCACACTGGGCATTGGAGGACAGTCTACACCCGATGGGGACCACACTGGGCATTGGAGGACAGTCTACACCTGATGGGGACCACCCTGGCATTGGAGGACAGTCTACACTCTATGGGGATCACAGCGGGTATTGGAGGACAGTCTACACCCGATAGGGATCACAGTGGGCATCAGATGACCGTATACATACGGTTGAGATCGCTTATACCAACTAGGGTTCACATGGACTATCAGAGGACAGTATACACCAGATCAGTGCAGTGAATGTTATAATATAGGATTATTGTTCCCCTTTTACAGGACGGTTTTGTACAGAATGTGCACATCCCCAAGGTTCGGGTGGACCCCAGTGGCCGCTGTGCTGTAATGCTAATATATGGCACTAGGCTAGTGGTGTTACCTTTCCGGAGAGATACGCTGTCAGAGGAGCATGATGGGCAAATGCCAGAGGGGTAAGTGCTGTGGCATTCTCCTTAGCAGTTGACCCCTGAGTGTGGGAGGGGACCTCCTCTCACTGTTTGATTCCCTGTGTATGAGTAGGGGGCCCACCACATTTGATTGTTCATGCATTTCTTGCAGGCAGAAGTCCAGCTTCCTCCCCAGTTACATAATCGACATTCGGGAATTGGATGAGAAGCTATTAAACATTATTGACATGCAGTTCCTCCATGGATACTATGAGCCCACTCTGCTCATCCTTTTTGAGCCAAACCAGACGTGGCCTGGGTAGGTGGCGCATGACAGCAGTATTTGTGGTGGTCAGGGGTTAATTCCGCTTTTCCTATAAGGATCAGTTGATCAATCCATCTCTCTGTGTTTGTAGTCGTGTGGCAGTGCGTCAGGACACGTGCAGTATTGTAGCCATCTCTTTAAATATCCTGCAGAAAGTTCATCCAGTCATCTGGTCACTGTCCAGCCTGCCCTATGACTGCACCCAGGCCCTGGCTGTGCCCAAGCCCATTGGTGAGTGCATCTCTAGAGATATTTACAAAATGTATTTCCCTAGAGAATAGTTAGGTTAGGGTTGCTGCGATTTAGTAGGGCAAGGGGATTGATTAGGGTCAGAGTGAGAAGGTAAGGTAAAAAGTTTTGCTCGAGTTCGGCTGAGCAAGCACAGATATAGTAGGGGTAGTACTGTTCCAGTTTTAGTCAGTAAGTTAGAATACGTTTAATGTAAGAATCTGAAGTGTTAGTAAGGTTTAGGGTAGTAGGATCGGGGTTACTCCTGATTTAATATGTGTATGTGTTCTCTGTGCAATGGACTTGTATTCACATAATCACAGCAGCTTCTCTTCTGTGTGTAGGTGGAGTTGTTATCTTTGCTGTGAACTCGTTGCTCTATCTGAATCAGAGTGTTCCCCCATATGGCGTTTCTCTCAATAGTCTGACTAATGGGACCACCTCATTCCCTCTAAGTAAGTATTGTATGCTTTTCTTTCGCCGCACGCTGTATCGTGTACAAACGGACCTCTGTACTGTCCTCTTGATCAAACCCTGTACTGTCCTACTGATCATGTGCAGCTGCACCTCTGTACCGTCGTCCTGATCACACCCTGTATCATGTACAGACGGACCTCTGTACCATCCTCCTGATCATGTACAGACGGACCTCTGTACCATCCTCCTGATCATGTACAGACGGACCTCTGTACCGTCCTTCTGACCAAACCCCAGCATCATGATGCCATTACCTGTCTCTGCCTCGCTCCCCGCAGTCTCATTGTCTTGCTTATCCATGTTTATAATCTATTGTCTTCATAGAGCCTCAGGAAAGCGTCCGGATATCTTTGGACTGTTGTCAGGCGACGTTCATTTCGTATGACAAGATGGTGATATCCCTGAAGGGTGGTGAGATGTGAGTACAGGGAAGAACAAGGGCTGAAATGAGTGCAGGGATGGTGGATGGGAGATTCTGATCTGCTGCTGTACCAGCCTCTGTACCCGTTATATGCCCTCAGTCTTGCTCCACCAGTCATCATATGCCACAGGCCTTGCTGCTTCCTATAGAGGCTGCTCCACATCTGTGCAGCAGAGCTTTGTGTGTCACTTCGAGCCCCTTGCCATGTGTAACATACTGGAAGCAGCCTGCACTGATCGTTATGCCTAGTTTGAGATTGCCTTCTGTTGGAGTGTTACTTGCTGCAGCTGATGTAAGGTTTCTCCTGTTCTTCAGTTATGTCCTGACTCTGATCACAGATGGGATGAGAAGCGTTCGCTCGTTTCACTTCGACAAGGCGGCAGCAAGTGTATTAACTACATCCGTGAGTATCCTGAGGGGCAGTCAGAAGCCACATGGGGCATTGGGATGGAAATGGA